>NW_028262333.1:1288125-1930937 GCF_047370975.1 Nipponia nippon | reverse complement strand
ATGACTGATTCATTCTACCTCCAGCTATTTCTTTTTAGTCTTGGGTTTTCTGCTTTTGGTAATTGTTCCTTTTGTTTTGCTTTACTTGCCATCAAATGGTGCTCTGGAGACTATTTCATAACCACTAGAGATTTCTCGGTGTGTGGAGGGGTGGTGCATACACACAGAGACACACGCTCGCAGCAACCAGCAAACACTGATCTTCTGCAAATTAGTGCATAAGGGAAGACCAGCCGGAGCGTAGCAGTCTCTAATTTAGTCTCTAACAGAAATGTCCAGAAGAAATGAGGTTTTGGGGGGAGTACTAGCAACATTATCCTAACTTCATAGAGGGATAACCTCTCTTAGGCACGTCGGTGGTTCTGTTACATTTTTTAGAGCTGAAACCTGCACCTGGACCTCTGTGGGGCAAAAGGCTTGGGGAGTGCAGGAGGGGCGGGATGGGTGGACACCCGCCTTCCAGATACCCGTGACCGGTATACATCAGCGAGACCTGGCCAAAAGGGAAAGCGAACATATACCGCAGGGCTCGCTGAAGAGCGAGTGCTCTTGTAGACATTTCAGACAGGCTGCTGAAAGCGGGCAGCAGCCATTTCTTGCCTGTGCAGTCTCTTTCCTCCTCCTGATACATCCACACCCACCCACGCAGGGCAGGGAATGTAAATCGAAAATCTGAAGTGGTGCGACAGGTCTGTATCTGCAGGGTTGGTATTTTTTCTTTGAACAGTGCTGTATGCAGGGGCTGAGATTAAAGACAGTCAGAGTAATTGCCTCATTCACTTCCTGCCTTCTCTTTACCTCTAGATGTTCATTTAAACATATAGAGAGAGTGTGCGCACGCAGGAAGACAAAAGCTTTTAACCTATTATCCTGATAAGCCCGAATTATCAACACTGCTCAGAAAAAATTATATGGAAATGCTACACCTGACAACATGGTCATAAGCTGTGAAATCCAGTGATGGGACACGAATAATCAAGTAAAATAAAGCAGATGGATGGAGGGATAGACACACAGATAAATAGGTAAATGAGGGTCTGTATCTCCAGATGCAGTTAGGCAATTAATTCTCAAAGAAACCAAAAGGAGTAATTCAAATTAATACCTTGGAGGATCTAAGTTTTTATCAATATAGAGAACTATAGTGAGATTTGGCATGAATTCCTCACCTTATTAAACATAATAAGGTCCAGGTCCCTCCCTGAGCCATCGTTTCGTTCATCGTTCTGAGATGCGTATCTCAGTATTTGCTGGGCATTATAGGCTTTTCCAAAATTGATTGGCATTGACCATCTGGGCCAGATTTTCAAAGGAATTTTGTCTCCTTTGAGACAGGGAGCAGATTGCATGTCACAGTGCTCCTCGAGGGTATTGAGATGGTTTGAAAATCTGGCCACGAGTGACACAAGAGAAGCAGCTGGTTGCTGAGCACTTAGAAATGTGATTCTGAGACCCTGCAAAAACCCAGATCAGGTGTTTGGGGATGCATGCAATCAACATCATCTTTTGATTTGGGTTTTTTGCAATCGTAGTTGTCGCCACAGAGAAATATTTTTGCTGCCTTAAGTTTTTGACATCGGTGCCTGCATGCCTGTCTGTCTGTCTGTCCAGCCACCAGCCTACTCTCTGATTACAGTGTAAGGGTCTTTTCTTGCAAGATCACCCTCTCCTCCCATTTCTCATCTTCATCCCAGTGAAAATAATAGGGCTAGTTGCAAGAAAAGCCTTTGAACTAGGTGATTTCACCCATTTACAACTCAGGGAACCTATGGGTGTCTTAGAGGAAGGCCTAACCCCAAATAAATTGGATTGCTTCTTTCCCCAAAGTACTGGTTTACAGAAAAGGGGGAACATTTTCATCCAGAGGGAAGGTAGGAGAAGGTTATTGGGGGTAGGAGGGAGAAAGGAAGGCAAGCTAGGCACAGAATGGGCCAGCTATTTTTCCTCTTTTATTTCAAAAATCCCTGCCAGTATGCTAGCTGTGCCATCTGGCATCCGTGATAAATTTGACTATGTGTAATTGCAAGCTGCAGAGAATTTTAGAGAGGCTGGAAATTTCTCCGTCTAGGTTCTTATGTAGCCATTATCACTGTAATCGTTGAATACAGGAAAGCAAAATTTTCTTTTTTCATACTCTCCTGGAATGAAAAGCTCTTCAGTCACTTACTGTCTTTTTCACTTCAGTTTGCTCCATTTGAACAGCAAAGCAAAGGTGATGTTAGTTCCCTCCCCATCCTCCATGAATATTTCATGTAATTCTAAAACTATAATTTTAGAGAGACAGAGAACATAAAATTAATCTATTTCTAAACAAATTCCCCACCAGAGATTTGAAAATGAGTGAAGAATTTTAATCTTTGAATTTACATTTCAACTTTTCTCCATTTCTTTTGCTTCACGTTTTCTTTACACATTTCATTTTGAGCGACGAACCTCCATCAGTTAGTTTCACTCCTATTTCTAACTATTTAAGCTACTTTCTGCTTTTCATGTATTATTTTTACATTTCTGGAGTATGAGACTTTCTTTTGTCAGTCAAGTAAAGCAGAAGCAGAGAGCAAGTATTCAAAGGAGGCCTTGCCAAATCCTTTTCCATATGTATGGTTGCTGCTATTTTTTCCTTCCTAGAATTTACAGACAAAAGATAGAGACTTTATTAATCATTAGGTCAGGTGAAGGAGGCAGATGGGATACCATTTAAGGATTCCTGCACCCTAGAGAAGAGCCAGACCCCACAAAGCTCTTGCATGCTTTATAGCTACCTGTGGGTGCTCTAATTCGCACTGTTTGGCCATGACCCCTATTGGATCATCCATCCAGCAGCTCTGGGCACTTAGAGACCGCTGCGTTCAGGTCATGTGTCTCCCCATCCCAACACACCTCTCTGCACCCGAGTTAAGTGGGTAGTGGTGAACATATTAGTTCTGCACCACCTGCCAGTCTCTGGCATGCCAGAAAAATGATCACTCAACCGGCTCTGGATGCCTTTCAGGTCTTGTGGGCAAAAGGGCAGGACACCAGGGAGACTGTGGCATCCCAGGACACAACACACAGACAACCCAGGGCATGTCGCTTCATGGGCAATGCGAAAGCTTTTGCACTGCTCCACTGACCCCTTTCCCTTCGCAGTTCCCTCCCCAAATTTCAGAAGCCCGGGGAGGCGGGGGTACTCCCGTGTCACACAGCCCATTTGCTTCTCTCTGTACATGGAACAAAAGTAACCGCGGTCTCAACCCTGCAAGGGCATTTGCTCACGCATTCCCGCTGGCCTCGGCGCAGTGCGGTAACACGGGTGTGTGGCTCCTGGGCTGGAGCATGGGCACGAGCAGGGAACAGTCAGCCTGAGCATTCAGAGAGATACCCGTGAGTGAAATGAAGAGCACGTGGGGCAGAAGCTGTGTGTAGACTGCCTAAAGTAACAACGGGAAAAGAACAAGCAAATGTATGCAGTGCACGTAATGAGATATCGAGGGAGGAGGGACGCATCAGCAACAGGTCTATAACGGTCTGGCTGCCACCATGCCAGAAATGCTATCGCACCAGCAGATCACAACCAGCCTCTCACCTCTGCCTGCCAAGGGCTCGCCTGGTTGCTCTTTAGCTTCTTTCAGGGAGGAAGCTGAGCTACGTTAAATAGTAGATCACTGCTAGCTTAATTTGTTTTGATTGAAGGTCATTAAGGGGTGACGACACCAGAAGCTTGGCCACAGCCGAAGGGCAGTGAGGGCCAGGTGGCAGACAGTGGGGACACTTTCCTTTCCAGCCTTCACAGTTGGTGCCAGAAGACGACCTGTGCCCACAGCGTCGCTCCCAACCGCTCAGAGAGGTGGTTCAGATCCAGGGCTGCATTTACCCAAATCCTTCCCTTAATGTCTTAACGGATCAACCCTTCTCTGCTTTCTCAGTGTTAATATGCAGAGAAACAAACAGCAAACAGCTTGCTATGAAATAATTTGTGTGTTGAAGAGAGACAAACCTGAGAAGGAGGGAGGGCTATATTTTCCCGGGAAGCAAAGGCTGTGTTGTGAGCCCTGGAGAAGGCGAAGGAGCAATGAAGCCACGTTGGGTGTGCCAGGCAGGGTGTCAGCGGCCGTCAGCCTGGAGTTGATGGTGTAGCAGCTTTGCATGTGCACACACCTCTTTGGACTTTGGTCCTGGTGCTGCCACTGACTGCGCATGACAGCACGGCCGGGTAATGCAAAGGCAGCTTCTGCGTTCAGCTGTGAGCACCAGCCTCTTCCAAAGGTCCAAAGAAAAAGATGTGATAATTGTATGGAGCAATGCAAGGTCCTCAGCTATATCTGGCTGCTCGTGCGAAGGCCAGCGGGCACGGGCCATGCAGGAAGCACCCGGGTCCTCCGCTGCATTTGGGAAGGCAAGTGTTGTAAGTGCAAGCATAGCTCCTGCTCCTGAACTCTTGTAGCAAACTCTCAGCCTTGGGGAACACATTCAGAAATCATCACACAACCTCTGTGGGGAAAAAGTCGGCATCTAGTTCAAACAATGTCACTGTCTCCCCGCTGATAAAACAGACACAGAAGTCAGGACTGGTTTAACAACCTCCTTTCTCAGAAGTTCCCAGCCATCAAATTTCAAGGGTTGCTCCTTTGATCTCAGAAACACTAGAAAGATGTCTTTCGTTTTTCTTTCCTTTTTCTTTTTTATTTTAATTTCACTAGCATGCAGTCGCACAATACCTAACCTGCGAAGCTCAGAAGACTTCTGCTACTCTGGATTGTTTTTGTTTCTAGCTAGTCTCTAATTATTCTGGTCTTGCAGAAGGGGGAAGGGAAAGGGAGGATGGGAACATCGTCAGTTTGAGCATCTCACTAAGTGAAAATGGGAAAGCTAAGAGGAAAAAAGAAATTGGTACAGTTTGTAATTGTTTTTGTTCTTCAATCACTCGGGAAATAAATTGCTGTAGAAAAAAAATAAGGGGTCTTTGAACATCCAAAGCAGAAGAGAGCCAATAAAGGCACCGCATGTCTTTGAAAAGCAGCCCCTTTTCCTCAGCCCATTTCCACTCCTTCTCATTAGTTCAGATAACTCTCGTAATGCTAATTCATTAGGCTCTTCCAGGATTATTTCCCTTCAAACAGCTGCTGAGAAAATAGAAATAATCTCCTTGTCGCTGATTGAGCCCGTGATTGTGACTGCCAACAATATGTCTCTTGCCGGCGCCGTGGGGAGGTGCCAGGTCCCAGCCCCGGGTGGCTGTTTGATGTTCAGGAGAACAGAGGGAATGAGGGCAGGAAACCTGATTTGGGCTGAGTTTTATGGCTTGCATTTATTTCATATGTAATTGGCAGCCGTGATTTAAGGGGGAATCTGTCTTTGACTGAAAGCAAAAAACAGGCTCTCCTGAGAGTGCTGGGAATGGTTTCTTAGGGGGTGAGGTTTGAATGGATCTTAGACAGTGGGGGGTTTTCCCCTCTTTTTCCCTTTCGCCAGCATCTCCCAGCTGCAGTAACTGTGGGTATCATTTTGCTGCCTGGGAGATGGCTATTGCCCAGTGGCTCTTCCTCAGTCCCTTGGTGTCCCTCTTATCCTGGGAGGCTCTGGTCCCAGGTCAGCAGCTCATCCGTGGTCAGGGTGAGGTTATCTGGTGGTTTGCATCCACCTTCAAACTGAGGACCTCAGTTAATGCTCATATGGAGAAGAGAGAAGATTAAAAATGCCTCTTTTTATGCCTTTTACTTTCTGCTCTTTCTGAAGACCTGAAAGCAGAATCAAAAAGCCTTTCCTGTAACCCAGCCTACAGCAGTGAGGGTGGTCTGAGCTGCAGCGGGCTTCTTGCCTCATATGGCTGCAGCACATTTTATGGGAAGAAAAGGGGTAGAGAAAACTCTAAAACAACTTCATTTTCTTGCAGTCTATTGCTGGTCGGTACAGAAAGCCCTCAATCCTAGAAGCAATGCAGAAGAAATGAGGTGATATGTTGTATAGGTCTTTTTAATTCAATGGGACATGGACCATGATGTGGTTTATGGGATCCAGCCATGGTTTTCCTCAGCCTCAATGGCCAGCTGTCAGTCAGGTTCTGCAAGCCTCAGTTTCCCCATCTGTGAAAAAAAAGCAAAGAATAGACAATGTTGTGCATTAGCAGCAGTACCGATAAGGTCCTTGGAATATGTAAGGTGCTGCATAAGACCCTGCATGCTCATGGATTTCCTATTACATCTGCTGGGTCCTCCGCCGCAGAGCATAGCCCCCAGAGACGGCTGCGTGCAGCAGCCCAGCAACCACCCAGCGTTGCTCAGGGCTGGGTAACATGGGTGGCTTAGGACAGGGGAGCAGAGTCCTTGTTCTCGACGGGAATAGGAATCATTTCTCTGCAACCATTTTTCAATTTTCTACCCATCTTCTTGCCTTCTTCATGATGAGATCATCTGAATCCAAGCAACATGTAAGGATCTTGTGGCTGTGTAAATGCCAAGAGCTTTTTAGTCCGCACTTGCCAGCCCTTCACAGGTTTTCTGGTGCATCAGTGCATTTTGTGAAGCTGTTTCCAGCTCTTTGCTGGCTGTTGCAGAACACAAGAAGAATTATCAAGGATTCAAAATAGCACAAAAGGTGTCACTTGATCTTCATTAGTCAGCCAGATATTTCATTATGATCCCACATATCTTCTACCTATTTAAGGAAGCAGAAACACACGCATTCATATTCACAAGCTTTTTCAGACACATACCAAATAACCCAATGACCAGAGGATCCAAGCACTTGAATTAGACTATCTGCCTTCCTTCCGCCCCGCCGTCCATTTGTCCCCCATCTCCCCAAAAAGTTAAAAATAGCCCAGCATGTGAGCTGCGATTTGATGCGAGGTTTCCAGCCGCTCTGGGGCTGTGGAAGGCAGCCGGGTAGCCTAGCAACAGGGTGCAGATATTTGAGGCTGGTCCAGACAAGAAGCAGGGGAGGACTGGTTTTCCTTGGGGTGGGGGCAGTAGCAGGATGGGGGAGAGTTCTCCCTCCATGCCCCAAAAGCAGGCTTTACCCAGGGTTGTGGCTGAATGTATACCTCCATCCTGCTGCCGGTTGTTCTGTGGGACAGAGGGACTTGCAGCTTATCCACATGAATGCTGGGGTGCTGATGTACCACTTGCATGAGCAGGGTGGAAAGCAAAACCTGAAAGGTGTTAGGACTGGGGAGGAGAGAGTTACACCTAAAGAAAAATGCCTGTGTTGTCAGAGCATCCTATAATGGTCCCTATATGCTCCGCATTATCAGGACAGTTTGTCTCTAATCACATCCGTCACACACAGAGCAAAGATTCACATGGTGACTAGAGGGAATCTTCTGCAATTTATGGTCTCAGCCTGCATCCTCGCAACCCGGGGGGCTTTTGCTGGAAGCTTCAGCAGTTCTTCATCAAGCCCTTGCATCGCATCCTGACAGGGCTGCCCTTTCAAACTGACTGCATGGCAACTATTCAGTGCCCCTCAAATCACACCCGGCCCTTCTTTCAAATGATCGGCTCTTCAAGCCTGCAGCAGAGGTAGCATTGCCTACCACCTCAGCTGGGCAGCAGATGAAGGCTGGAGCCTTTCCCTGACACTGGCTGGTGGCTGACCTCGAGTCAGCTGTTTGATCTCACCAGGTTTTAGTTTTGCCTTTTGTGAAGGAGGAACAATGGTATTTACCTCCCTTCATGAGGCATTCTGCAAGCTAGACTTGAAAAACACCTATAAAAATGCAAACCATGACTATGATTTATTTAACAGCTTTTCCACCCCAGTCCTCAGCCTCTTCATTACCAAGATTGACAACTGTGCTGAATGCAGAAGCAGACAACATGTGGGTTTCCTGACATCAGCCTGAGCTCCCCCTCGCAGGGAGCGCGCAGGCTGGCACCGAGGCGGCAGGGAAGGAGGACTTGGCTGGAAAGGAGGTTTGGCACATTAGCAAAGGGATGCCCCGGTTCAGAAGCAAAGGGATGCCCCGGTTCAGATGAGGCACCTTCGTCCCAGGGTGTAATTCTGCACGGAGGAGGGCAGCGGCTGGAATTAACAGGCATGCTGGTACAGCTCACCCCTTGCGACTGCAAGGCACAACCTAGCATGAACCACAACCCAAATCTGCTGCAGGAGGGAGGGAGGGACGTGGAGCAGCGAGCGGGACAAATCATGACACGGCACAGGATTCCAAACCAAGGAGAGGGAACCCTTTTCTAGACAGATTGGGCAATTTATCGTTTTCACTGTCAATTAAAATAGCCTGCTGAGAGGAAGGCTTCACTGTTGGGATCAGTAAGAGGCCTTCTTCCCTTTCCATCTTTACTGTGACCAGCTTTACTCTCACCTAAATGGAAATCTAGTACCAGCCAATAAGTGAAAGTCTCGAATAAAAGGGGCAAGAGAAGTCCATGGGCAATGTACAGGTGACTGATTCCCTAATGCCACCACTATTAATAACGCCCCACATCAGCCAGTGTACTTTGGAGCTGAATCCTAGTGAACAGGATGAGAGGTCTTTTAAATGATCTATGCACTCCTCACCAGGGACTCCCTTGCATTGATCTCTAAAGATGGGTATTTCATTTCCATAATTTGTCTCGGATAGGTTTCTCTCCGAGTTCTCTAGATGTGTTTGCAGTCAGCTCTCATCCGTATTTCAATATGCTTTGCAGCCCAGACAGGAGAATTTGTAAAAGGCTTATGTGTGTGTGCATGTGTTTTGTGAGTGGCTTTAGCCAAAATCTTTCAATGCAGGCTGCTATTTTAAAGGTAAGCATTAAATTACGTCAGGATAAACTCCTTTTCTTCACTTTAGTAATGATACAGCAGACCAGGCTGTCATGGACACATGCCATTCCCCAAGACAGGACAGGGGGTACCGCTGAGCGACAAGTTGTCCTTCATTCCCACGGAGCCCTCAGCACTCATCTTCACATCTCTTTTCTCCCCTTCCTCCCCAACTCCTCCTCTCTGCTACTGTTGAATAAAACCGGTGCAGTTCTCCCTGCAGACGGCCAGTCCTCTGCCCTTCTCTTGAGAGCAGCCCTGACTCTTGCTGAAAGAGCAAACTCACCTCTTCTGACCTGTGCAATGGTGTTACGTATTTCATAAGAAGAGCCCAAAAAGCACTGAAGCAGACAACTCTGCAGTCTGTTTCACCCTGATTTAACATCAGATTTTAGGTCTGAAATGTCATCAAGTTAAGCATATAATGATAAAACTAGGTCCCAAGGCAGCAATGCATTTAAGCATGCACTTTAATATATATGAGTAATCTCACTGACTGTGTATGGAAATATAGTTTTGGTGGGAAACATGATCATGTTCTTTGCCAGACTGGGGAGTTAGTAGCCCAAAATGTTCGTGTGTAAACAAATCAGGAAAGTGCATGCGTAAATCATCACCTCTAAGCCTTTATTGGGGAAATTATTCGAGTACAGATGCAATTGCAGCAACTGGAGGAGCACTGTGCTCCTGCCAATGGGTCTGAAAGTTGCTCAAAATCCAGGTGTTTTACCTTTTACTCTTTATACCGACATCAACACACTGATGCCCGAAGTGATGTCCTCTACACATCCCTTGTACGTGCTGGCCACTCGATTCTGCCGCAGCAGATCCTGAAGTCTTAAGTAAAACTGCAGTTTCATTCCCAGGGGACAGAGACTGAAATGCATTTCAGTAGTTTGCCTTTTCCATATTTATTGCTTTGGCAGTCTGTCTGGCAAGTCTCTGCTAGGCTGGTGTTGCAGTTTGGTTAAGTTAATGACGGTTTGGAGGCTCTCTGCCTCGTCCCGCTCCTGAGAAGGGGACCAGAGTTGCCCGATGAATCTCATCCAGCAGACTGGATAGCACAGGGAAGATTTTCCTGATCCTTTCTACATCAGCAGTGTCGCCTGGAGCTGGGAGAAACCCCGCTGGTTTCTTCATCACAGCCCCTTCGCTGTGTCACTGAAGAGCCGCACTGTGTTTCAATGCTGCCCCATCGGCAGCATCCCCAAGTCCCACGGAGAACCCTGCTCGTGTCCTGATCTCACCCACAGCCACCGTCAACGCGCAGGGAGTTAACCTGGAGGGTTTTAACATTCCCACTCCCGACCTCCATCGCGCCAGATTTGCTCTTTGGCTTTGTTTTCTAAGCCCTTGTTTAGCAGCATTGCTTCGCCCTCCTTCAGTCGCAGCCCTTCAGTCACTCGCCTGATAAAGCTGCCCCGAGCCCCATCGTCCGCTCGGTTCTCTGACACACAGATTAGCCAACAGCTACAAATAAAGGCACCAGCTTTGCTTTTCTGGAAGGGATTAGTGTGCTTCCAGAAGAATATCAAATCCACAAGCCGGTCCCTTTGTTCTGCTCCACTTCATACACATGTGTTTTTGTTGAGCCTTATAAAAAAGAAATGAAAAAAAATAGGGGGGGAAGGGAGAGAGGGGGAGGAAAAGAGACAGATTGCTTCGCTATTGCCTGGCATTATCTCGCCTCGACTTTATCGGGGGTGGAGAGGAGGCAGCAGTGTCAAAGCAACAGGATTCTCTGGATGGTGCAGCCGCTCGCCATGCTGCGAGTCAGATGTTAATAATTATTTAGCAGTTGAGTGTGCGGGGGGGGAGGGAAATTGAATTTACATGCATCACTACAGTGGCCTTTAAAAGTCTTAGCATGAAAAATGCATGACTGCCCATGCATTATTTATTCAGCAATGAATAGAATTTCCCGAAGATCAGACTCGCAGGTCAAGACTGACAAATTTGGCAGAATTAAGCATCGTGTCTATCAGCCCAATAGCAGATATGAAGGGGAACGGTGCTTCCACACGTAAGGCATTGCTGCTTTGTTGCATAAATCTGGCTTTAGAAGGACGTGCGGGGTTTACCCCGACCAGCACTCCCTTGCCAGCCTGTGTTTAGCAGAAGAGAGCCTTGTTTTTCCATTCATCGTGGATTCAGATTGGGTTCGCTCCTTCTTTCCACAATGAAAAGCCTTTTAACGCTAAATATCTGTGGCAGAATCTAGTCATTTTGATCCACGAAGCACCATTTGTTTCAGGTTTTCTTGTGTTTATTCTGTCAACAGCAAGGCAGCTTGAATACAACCTTGAGGCTCTCAGCTGACAAATGCCCCCAAAATTCTCTCCATCTCTCTCTTTTTGCCTTTCCAATTGTAATTCTTGTTTGAAAATAATTTTGTGCAGTCTCTAGTCCAGCTGCCTCCAGAATACCAATGAAGTACATCTGAGACAGCAACTTTATTTTCGCTAGCTGGCCTGATCCAGTATTAGGCAGTATGCAGACCCTAGCAAATCCACATTTCCCTCTCTATATGCAGAGGCACGCATTCATCGCTCCCGGCACGCCAGTACCCCTACAGACCAAACTTCTAAGCCAAATCATTGCTGCCTGACAGCGCATCTCAGCAGCAGGGGAAGAGCTGGACCGTGGAGCATGGGGAAAGCTCTCCGTGAAGAGCACCCAGCTCCAAGCTCCAGCCCAGCACTACCAAACCTTGTTAGCTAATGAATGGAGAAACATCTGGTCACTCCGTGGGCTCTCATTCTGGAAAGATAAATCAGAAATGTTCGGAGTTCTCTCCCTGTCATGACTAGAAAGCCATGAAGACAGGCACACATCAGTTCTTCTGCACAGCTTAGCAGCTTACTAAAAAGGAGCATGTTTAACTTGTGTGTGGGTCTCTTTACAGAGTCATTTGTTAACCCTTTCACCTTTGAGCTCTGCTGGGGAGACCCTTGACATAGGAGAGGTGAGCTACAGGTTTTGAAGTCTAATAAATACCTGTCCATTGCTTAGTGATGGGAGGAACAGATCTGTAATCGCTGTATTTTCCTTGCATGTATTGCAGCAGTTTCGAATGGGAAGAAGTGCCCCTCTGTTACAGCTGCTCAGGGAATCTGCCCCAGCGGGGCCCCGTTGAACTAGCGCAGACAGACCCAGGCCACCCCAGCAGGACCTAATGGAGGAAAATGGGCTGGGGGCATGAGAAGGGAGAGGCGTATGGAAGGGGATGAGCTGGGTGGAAATCATCACAATTTCCATGGCAAGAGCCGAGCAGGGCAGATGAGCAAAAATGGCAGATGGGGAGTGAAACGGAGACAAGGCAATCTGGGGGAAGGGGAGGCAAATGGTGCAAAGTGCTACCAAGTGCAGGCTGGAAGAGTGCAACCAAGCCCTTTCTTGCTTTAGCTCACTCCCATCCCATGTGAGCTTTCCTGACTCTGCACACGCTTTCATCTGTGGAGGGCTGGGAAATGCTGCTTGGAGCAAATTGACGCTGCTGCTCCGCAGGCTGTCTGTGTCCCATGGGGACAGAGGGCTCAGGGGATAGATATGCCGCGGGAAGGGACAGCACACATCTTGTGTCCTGCCACTGTGCCTCATTCTTTGTGCAGAGGGTTCCATACCATAAGCCCTAGTTCTGCACTCAGAAAGGAAACAAAAAATAAGGTTGTGTGAATCAGGTGCAATCCCTGCACACGCTAAGGAAACTGTAGAGTTTATCAGCTCGGTACAGGTATTCCTGTATAAGGTCAGTAAGATTTTCCCCACCACCATCCCCCTCACAAGTGCCATAAGTGCATAATACATGTCCTACAAATACAGAAGCATCTCAGGAGCAATCTACTCTGGAGCTTGCTTGAAAATTGCTGTTTGCTGTAATGGTACCCAAGGGAGCACTGCTCTCTAATATTTGTTTAAAGCAGACTGGTAAAAGTAAAGTAATGCCCTTACTCACTTTCTGAATGCAGGCTGTTCCCCACAACACTGGGCAAAATTGAATTACTGAAAGAATAGTAACAAATTGCTCTGCTCTGGAGTGAGAGATCGTAATGCAATCAAACACACAGGTAGAGGGGTGAAGCCTATGTAGGAGGTAAATAATGTCTACAGTTGGCATTTGGTGTGATGCTTATAGCAAGGTTGCCTGCCTAAACATGAGCTGGGGTTTGGCTTGTTTTGTTGCCTGGTGAGGATTGTGTGTGTTTGTTTGTTCGTTTGTTTGTTTGTTTGTTTGTTTGTTTGTTTGTTTTTAAAACAGATACATGGTCTTACGAGAACCTAGGAAGAGGGAGAAAGCATCTGCAGTGGCAGTGGCCAAGGCCAAGATGAGCAGAGGTGCTTTTGGAGTCTCAAGCTCTAAATGCCTTTAAGAAAGAGTCCAGTAGGAAAGCGCTGTCAAGGTGATATCACTTGGCATGCATGGACTTCTGTAAGGAAGCCAGTGGGAGAAGGAGGAATACAGGACTGCCTGAGAAAAGCTGGAGGCACTGAGTGTCTGACTGCCTCATACATACAGCGCGGTGTTTCTACACGGGGTGGGCTTAGAAAGCGGACAGGGTGACGGGGGGGCTGTTGCTCCACCATTCACACCTCCCAGTGAAGGGTTAGGGAAGCCTGGGCAGCCCCAACTGCCCGTCACCCACCTCCCACCTGCATCCAGAAAATAATAATAATCCCCCATGCCTAAAATATCTCCTTTCACGCTGAGGCTGCTGCTTTCCCATGCCCATGCTCTGCTTCATAATAATCTATCTGATGAAGGTGACATAGCTCATACGTAGAAGCGATTTTTTTTCCTTTCCGTTGAAGTTGCTCAGCGTCAGCCTCTCCTTTTGCACAGCTGCACACTTAGACTGTCTCACTGAGGCCTGATCGTGCCTACCCTCGCTGATAGGACGCGGTGCCTTTTCGTGCGGAGGGTGCCTTCCCTCAGCAGCGCTCTACCCCTGCTCTGCCTTAATAACCACAGCAAAACTCAGCCCTGGAAATCACCCATGCAAGGTAATAACCGTGTGTGAGTCTTAGCATTAATGTTTGCGAAGTGCTTTGGGATCCCAGCAGGGAAATTGTGTTACAGTGAAATATTAAGCTACACAGATCCCTACAACCTTGCAGGCAATCGCCAAGTGACCTGAGAGGCTTTTTGTTCTTCCCCAGCTCTTAGTTTCTCCGTACAAACTATGGTTCACTAGGTACGAGATCAGCTGCAGTTCAGCTGTAAGGAATATCTTCATACCACTTCCAGGCAGGAAGAGAGGGCAGATAATAGAATGTAATGCAGAATCCGTTGTCGCTTGAGTCGTATTTATCATTAATTCAGCTACCATTTGCAGACGCAAAGAGAGAACTAAAGCGACTGTCATTAAAAAATATATTGGTTGAAATAATTCTAGGCATTGTTATCCCTATTGCACGCTGTCGTGTTCATTGTTATCAGAATGGCTCTGTGAAATTGCCGTGGATGTACGAGGCTATTTTCATAATTCACTTTTGACACACATTCTGGGCTGCTGCTTTTACTGTGGACTTTTGCTTCTTGCCTTTAATCTTTTGGGTTGTGTATTGCTTTCTCTGCATTCCCATCACAACGAGCAATCATCCCAGAACAGGTATATATCTCTCCCGAATCGGTACTTCTGCGCATTCCGGGCAGGTGTGGGCTCATGAATTCTCAACATGCCTCGATTTATTCTTATGGACTGCAGCCATTTCAGAAACATCCAGTGTTGCACCCAGAGCTTACCCTAGGTTCTTTCAGAGCTGCATTTTATTAGGTTATATTGGATCACAAAAATCCTGAAAACCAACTTTTTTTTGAAAGATTTCTTACAACACTTTGTAATTAATGTAATAAGTTCCATATGAAAATGTCCAAATGTACATTACCAAATGAGGTTTGTGGCACTCTTTGGAGATGTATAAATATTATTATTCCCACTTTATGGGTAGGGCATTTAAATAATGAGGAGGAGAGGTGACGTATCTAAGGTCATGCTGGAACTATGTTGGAGAGGATAGAATAACATGAAATCAAATATAGCTCTGACCTCCTAAATCTCACTTTCTTAATTTGAACTCTGAACGATGCATGCTTCTTATCCAGAGGGCTGTACGTTGAGGTACTACCGCTGGGGCTTTTTTCTGAGGATCAAAAGGGCTACGAGCCATGTTGAGCTTGATTGGAGTTCTATGTCTTGACTACTCAATGGCTAGAAACATGGAAATGAGTTTTCTTTATTTGAAAGTGTAATTTCTAATGTAAAGAAAACTTAGTCGTCCCAAAAATGTTTCTTTCATGCATTTAGTGAGATGGGCACGTTGTATCTCCACTGCCCTGCAGATCTCTGGCAATGGAAGGCTGGGGCTACCTGCGCAGGTGGCCTTTTGAACTCTGCCTAGCTGAGAGCTTGTGTATGTCCCTGCAACCAGAGTGAATTAGTGGACTTTAATTTCAGAGCTATTCCTTTTGTGTCCACTTCTTACTACCCTTTAATTATGCCTTCATGCTCACTCTCGCAGGCTCTGTAATTGACCACAAATTTAGTTGTGTGGCCCAAATCAAAGGCAAAGGCACATAACTGTATTAAGGTCAATTATCTTGTGCTACAGTTCTCCTGCAAAGTGAGCTACTTCTGGTAAACCATATTATTAAACAGGCGGTTATTCAATGCTAAAGTTGCTTTAGTTGTGCTTTTTTTCCTCAAAGTAACACTACCAGGTCATGAGCATCACAGAGGATTGCAGTGCTGGAGACAATAAGGCAGCCAACTCTCATTGCGTGCCTGTGATCAGGGTTTGAAAGTCATTAAAAAGGAATGGTTGATGGTGGACTATGGTTTTATCTGCTTTACAGCCAGTTCTTCTGGATGGTCTAACATCTGAACCTATCAAAGTTTTGCAATATTAATTAAGCCATCTAATACCCTGTCGAATTAGTATGCATTTCACAAATGAAAATGGAGCCCTCAAAGTTCAGTTTGTCTAAAGCAGTCTGAACATCAGTGGCAAAGGATCCTAAAAGCTGGAGAGGGAAAAGCCTGTGAGAACGTTGAGTCACTCCTCTTTTAATGCAGGATTATTCTTAAAGACTAACAGGCTGAACTGTATGCAGTAGAGGTTCTGAAATCCCATTTAAAAAAAAAAATTAAAAGTGCTAGGGTGATTATTGTATGGTGGAACTGGGAAATCAGTCTCTACCCTTGTTTTATATCTAAAAAAATGCCATAGAGATAAAACATCTATATAAACGTGGGGAACTGTGTTGGGTAGAGCAATTAGAGAACTTCTTGATCTGTGAAAGATGAATTCTACCTTCTATATAGCAGTACAGATTTCAACAGCTAGCAGGGGATTTCTGAATTGCACGGTGTTTTCACAGCTGAGTTTCCCAAGGAATAGCCAAACTGAAATAGATCCTTGTATTGAACAAAACAGACAAACAAACAAACAAAAAAATCCCAGCACTGATGTTTTTCACCCCCAATAAGCCACAACCAGCGAGGAAGTTGTGTACACACTTGACTTTGGGTGAGCGAATGGTCAAGTATGTTCAGGAGCCAGGCAAGAGATGGTGTTCCTACATGAATTGGGCTCCATTACTGGTTTCCACCTACTACAGATATTCTTCACCTCTGCTGTCTTTTCAGATAGGTAGCTGTTGTTGGAGTTACAGACGCTTCTGCTGTTTGTTAAAAACTATTGCTGTGTGTGGCCAAGCAGCGTTGTTTATTTATCAGCTAGAAGCACCTGCAAGGTCCAGCTGTATTTCCCATTGCACACCATTTTGCTGTGCTATGAAGTATCACCCAGATTTTTTTTTTTTTTTATAAACATCACACATATGGAAAAAAATGCACATGGAAAATGTTGCTGTTTTCATTTACACAGTCTAATGCAGTGACTTTTAAGAGAGAGATAAGGAAATTGTACCGCTGTGTCAAAACTGAACTTGGTAACCGAATCAGAAAATAATCGCAGTTTAAGAGAGAAATGTTTCAAATTCCAGGAATAAAGAGCACCTTATTATGAGCTGAAGGTCTATGAATAATCCATTATCTGGAATCTGCAGAGGGTTCAATAGGAAAACCATTGTTGTATTTCCTTTATACTTGCCGGAATTCAATTTCATTTTGTATTCTTCTTTGACGTTAAAATATTGATGTTTACATCACTACTATACCTAGATGCCAAAACTGGTAATGGGAAGACAGTGGACTGCAGCTAACATGAAAATTAGGAGAAAAATAAGTTCTCTTCTAGGAGATTTATAGCTCCCGGTGGTTTTGTGGTGTGAGGTGGCTTGTACTGCTTGCGAAAGGAATCTTGTGTTTTTACAGCTCAGGATGGGAATCAGTTTAGGATTTTAGACTTTGACTAAAATAGCCTTGCACTTTGATTTCCTTACAGTCAATGTTTTTGGTCAGGATAGTCCTTGAATCTACACTGCTAGAAAGTGTTATCTTTCTGTCAGACCTGGAATAATTCAGTTTCTGTGCGATACACATCAAACCTCCCAGCCCGCCACCCGCTGCCAGGAGGCTCAGCCGCGCCGCGGGCAGGATCCGGCCCCTCATTGCTGAGGTTCACCCCGGCACATCGCAGTGGTCTGAGCCTGGACTCGAGCTCCCATCTTTCCAAGAGACCCTGTTGCAGGGGACTCAGCCCAGCAAGAAGGAGACGGCCCCAGGACCCCCAGCCTGTGGGCACACGCAGCACCCAGGTTGACACTTCCTAACCCTAAACCTGGGCATCTATGGACATAGAGCTTATCAGTTCATCTCGAGTTAAAGCCAGGACTTCTGGACTCTCTTGATCACTTGTTCCAACGGTCCAAAGTATCCTTGCTGTTAAAAAAAACAAATTTTAATAATTTTATTTCAAATTTAATCTTTGCTGAATTCAACTTCCAGAAATTTAATGCCTTTGTCTGTTAGAATAAAGAGCCCTCTTGTATCAAATGTTCTCCCTATGTAGGTACTCACAAACTGTGATTAAATTGTCTCTTAATCTTCGTTCAGTAAGCTTAATTGAACATCATAATATCAGCTGAATCTCCCAAAAAGGGCCACCTCTTGATAACTGATTTTCCAAAGAATCTTAAAGCCACAGGAGCAAACAAAGTGTTCCAGTTCTTCCCTCCTTTTTTCTTCTGGCCTCTATTAAATAAAAACAAAATATGTGGTAAGGAATCTATCTTCTGCCTGCTTAGTTGAAGCTCATTTCCAAGGCAGGTTGATGATACGACAAATCAAAATATTAAAAGTCCTCCATGGTGCCAAGGTGCTCTTGGCACTGAATTCAAAATGAATCTGAATAATGAAAGACATTGAATAAATTCTGAGATACGTGGATAGGAGATATCCTCCAAGATATCTTGGTAGAGCTATTACATGGTAACTGGTTATCTATTATCACTTTCACAAATTATAATTGCTTTTCCCTCTTTATGGCTGTTTTAAGAGATTGCTATTTCTTTTCCCCGGCCGCAGGCAAGCTCCCTGCCAGGCGCTCCCTCTCCTTGCCGCCAGCTGATGCTGCCTGTGGGCCAGCGGAGAGGAGGGAGCACCTTCCCTGGGACGGGAGCTCCTCCGAAACCCGAGGGTTCCCACGCTGCCCCTGCGCGGGCCGCTCACCGTCCCCCCAGCTCCTCCCCACCTCCGCCTGGGGTTCCCTGGGCTGGGGACCGCTCCCCTGTCAGAGAGGGCTCGGCAGCCGCCAGCAAACAGAGGCCAGGAACGGAGCTGGAATTACTGCGTAATTCTGAGCTGTGGGATGTGACCGGAGCTAACGACTGGTACTTTATGTTCTGTTTCCTCATGCGGAGTCAAGGACTAGGAGGTGCTTTTTCTTCTTTTCCCCTGTGAGGTCTTTGCAAAACTTTCTCTTCTTCTGTTTGCACTTCAAGCGACGCCAAGCTATCAAACACGAGGTGTTCCTGCCTCTGTGGGATCCTAAGTTAAATGCAGGATCTAAGGGTATGTACACAGCTGTCCCTTCCCAGGACAGCTAACAAAGCTCAGCATACTACAGTTTCCAAAATCATCTAAAGCTTGTCAGACATTTTATTGGCACCTTAGAAATAGGGGCATCTCCCCAGCAGCCTGCTGACCTGTGCCACCGAGAATCAAACCCGCATCGCGCTGCTTAAAACACTCGCAAGAATCAACACCACGGGGAAGCGGCCAGCCCAGCTGGAGGGTTGTGAGCTCACCGTGCACGAATATGGCTGCTGCAGGCATCTTCCTCTTCTGGTAGAAAACTTTTAATTTTTCTTTTTATTTTAAATTTTAAAAACTATAATCTGAGCCCAGTGCAATACAAGACATGTTTCAATCAAGAAATTGGGGGTTTCCCTCCACAGTTGCCTTGTGCGATGGTCAGCGGTGCTGTGAAACACTACCAGTGACAAAGAAACGGGAAACCCAGAAAATGTGTAATGGTGAGCTAAAGCTTGGATGTCAACTTTGCTTTGCCATTTCTTCCACTGCTTTTGTCAGTCATCTTGGCAAGGTGTCAAAAGCCACAACGTTAGTGCAGATGCAGAGTTGCACCCCCTCTTACACATGTATGTCTGATTTGAACAGCTTCCCTGCGAATCCACTTCCCTGCGAATCCCTGCACATACAGCCTCCCGCTTCAGCCACGGGTAGGATAGGAACAGATGGAAAATACTGGTGTCAATGTCTCAATTATTAAGCTTCTGTGTATTCCCAGTGGTTGCTGCCATGCTCTAAAGAGCTAAATACATGCACTAAGTCTTTTGCCTAGACTTCCAGGTGTTGCTGGGTTTTGAGTTCTTAGTTCTGCAGAGCGTTACTTAGAGGAGCCGATCCATTATAGTCGTTGGTATTTTCTCTTTGACATCTAACTCCTTCCTAAATCTCTAACATAAATGCATCCCCAAACAAATGTCTCTTGCCCTTCCACTACCATTTTTATGTACTGCCAGAAGGCATGCTGTGGGCCATCACCAAAATAAAACATTAATTGCGAGTAGATGTTTTCAATGCAAAAGCCTCGATAGAAAAAAAGATACTTTGGTTGCCAGCGGGAGTCCGTGGAACTGCAAGTCTCTGGGTCTTAAATCTGTGTAGCCCCAGGTGGCTTTGAGGGGAGACTTCACAGTTGTGCACACACACACACAGAGCAGAGAACATAATCCTATAATCTGGTTATATCTGGTGCTTAGTTGCCAAGGAATTGCCCACATTACAGCGGCTGCCAGGTCAATGAAACTCTATGGTCTTTGGTGCGTATGCACGAGAAACCCAGAGGATGTCAGTGAAGCTCCTCCCGAGTCGGATGTTAGGCGTGTGCTTAACTGGGCCTTACACTGGAAAAATATTTGTAAACATACAAAAAATCAAAGACTTATTGTTCTGAATAGCTTAAGAATATTTAGGATAAATTTCAGGAACGTATGGTCACCGCACATTGGTTTCTTTTTTTCTTTCTAATATGCTTCTGGTTGCCCATTCATCTTATAATTAACAAACCCAGTGGGATAAATCATTGTTTCCAGCAGTTTAGTGTACAGTTCCTGGGACAATGGCCTGGAAACGCAGCACAGTGCTGTTTTTCAGCTATTTCCCATACTCGGCAGCCAAATAAAGATCCCTGGAAAGTGTTGCTGTCCGTGTTCAGTAAAGTTGTTGCCCACTTCTTGGTGTGCTATAAACTCTGAATTACCCACTCTGTGCCTCACGAGGCTGTTGGACCTGGCAGGAGGCTGCTATGGCTCCGCTCCTCAGCCACATCTACGGGGACAGTGGTTATTTATCCCCCAGCTGCCTTCAAACTCAAGCAGCTGAGACAGCAAGAGAGAAAGGCAGTATTCCCAGGAAAACGGCTGAAGCGGGTCCAGCTTGTGGTTCCTTCACACTGTGCGTCTCCTTCAGGAAATGAGTATTTGGATCTGTTATTCTTAAGGGAAGCACTTAATCACAAGCTTAACTCTAAACAAGCTTAACCGGTTTGCTGGTTTTTCTGACGGAGGGGAAAAGGAAGGTGGGAGGAAAGAAAACAGCGTAGAGGAGTCCAAAAGAATAAAAGAGAAAGAAAAAAAATAAAGACACACAGAAGAAATACAGAGCTGCAAGGAGAAATAAAAAGTTAGGTATTAAATTGGGAGGGGGAAAAGAAGAATTCAGATGTAGCTGAAGGAAAATAAGAGCAGTGCAGGCCAAAAAAAACCAACCCCCCCAAGTTTGGAAATAAAAATCAAAGACAATATACCCCTGTCTTAAACTTGAGTTAATATTCCAGTGAGTCAGAATGAATTATTTGTACTCTGCAGCCCACTTCATGTTTTCCTGCTACACAACTGGAATGCTTATTATTATTATTATTACTGGGAGTAGCTGGTTTCTGGGGGAGTACTAACAAACCAGACCTATTCTTTTCATTTCTCCTTCATGCCCTGCTTCTGCAAGATGAACGTGACTGAAATCAGTGCTCCCACCCCAGCAATCGCACCCCCAGCGTCGCGAGATGTGAGTCACCCCGGGTATTCGTAGCCGTGGCAGGGCAGGTACCAATGCTTTGGTGCCTTTCCGATGCTGCGTTCGCCAAGAGCTGAGTCGCCTCTCTGCTGCTCCTGCCCGTGCCGCTCTTGCTTAGCTAACTCAAGATGGATGTTAAAAATCCCATCTGAGAGGAGGATGTGCTGCAATATGCTGCTGTATTCTGTGCTAAGCTTATGCCGTGCTGCAGAGCAGCAGCGTACATCATATGTGCAAACCCAAAGTGCATGGATAATAAATATAGTAGCAGAGTCCTTATGCCGTATGTTAAAATACATTTCCAGGGTAGCACATGCTGTGGGGCAGTGGAAGTTGCACGGATGGGATCTTCAGGGCTGTAGCAAGGGAGGAGCAGAGGCAGACACAGGTCTTTTGGTGGGACCCCAGCTTGCCTTCGCAGCAGTGTCTTACCTCAGCAAGGCGCGCTTCGGGCGGTACGCTCAAGGGGATGGGGAGAAGAGCTGCCTTTGCCCCTGTTGATGGCAGGGGGGCAGGAGGGGAAGGAGACATTTATCCTAGGACAACAAAGTGCCTTCTTACGGTCTTAAATGTATTCTGCTCTATCACACAACTTGCTGCTCAGCAGTCCTTCACTGCAGGGAACTGCTGAGCTTTAGGACTCAAATCCTCATCCACAGCAAGCGCACCTGCTATTGATGCTTATTACCATGAGTCTGTGATGCCAGAGAGTTACTGAAGTTAGGGGGAAAGTAAATTTTCACATCTTTTGCCGTTCCCTGCCCTGCTGGTTCTCCTCGGTACATTTGGGCTTCCTAGGCTGGCTTCACACTGGTGTTTATCTCTTCAGGCCAACATGAAAACTCAAAAGGCAGCAGCTGTAGTTGCAAGGGGTTCAGCCCAGGCCAATTAGCAGATCTCCCCTGCCACCCCAGAGGAGACGGCAGTGCCTGCAAACTGCAGGTAAAAGCAACCCGGGCTGCATGACCTCCTGAGAACAAGCTGAACATGGCGAGGGAATCTGCAGACTCCAGGCGGCGGGAAGCAGAGCTTGTTTGGGGAGCCCAGAAACTGAGCAAGCCTCAAGTTAGCAGAGGCAGGGGCATGAGGAGAGGCCGTTCCCTGTAGACAGAGGGTTATATATGATCCTCCATGCTAGGCTGAAGGCTGGGGAATACAGGTGGTGAAACAGCAAGGGAGCTGAGTATATTCAGTTATTAGTCAAGGACGCCCGCAGCTCGGCAGGCTGCAGTGCCGCAGGCAGCGAGCTGCCTGCAGAAGGGAGGAAGAAGGGGAGCAGGGACGGAGCGAGGAGTCCGGGAGCGGATGGCACGGTGCAGAGCCAGGGACCTTCGTTTCTGCATGAACCTTAACCTTCTGGTGCCGTGCATGGTCTAAACGCTGAAACACAATTTGGAAAGGAGCAAATACATGGAATAGGGAGCTGTCCACCAAAAGCCCTAGACAGGCCCAGAGCAGCCCCCACTCTCCCGTCTCAGCACCAGTCAAGGCAGACAAAGTCCCAGGCAGGCTTTTTGCCTGGGGGAAGGAGCAGAGAAGGACAAAGGAAAATGTTCCTCTAAACCTTGCACACGCACGGCCAAGAATTTAATTACATGCCATCTTTCGAGTCAGTCCCATACCTCGCTCCCTCAGGGGCTTGCTGATTTCTTTCCTCATTGAAACGAATTCCGATCACCTTGTTTGGATGGTTTAACTCCTTGGCTGGCCCAGATGCCTTATTGCTTCTGCCAAGATACTGTTTCATTCTGAAATTCATGATTCATGACAGAAGACTCCTCATGATACAGATGATTTTGCTCAATGAACAAGAGCAATAGGAAATAAGGAGGACCTACCAACAGAAGAGAGGTGTCCGATGGCTTGCAAAGGTCAAGGATTGCCTGCCACTGCGTGTCTGTTTTCTCAGAGGACCTATACTGTGAAGATGAAGTTCTCTAGGTAAAACAGAAAGTCCTGTCCAGGGGTGTCTCCCTTCCTGGGCTTTGGAGTCATCCCTCCACAGCTGCTGGGAAATAGCATCTTGTGAGCATCTGCCAAGAGCGACGATCTGCCGATCGCAGCACGAGGAGGCGGCGGTGTAGTGCCAGCGATATGGGTAAAGATGCACAGTTAATCCTTGACATGAGAGCAGACCTGGGAGATCTTTGGTGGCTTCTCATAGGCCAACATTTGGGGCTATCCCCCAAGGAAAGAGGTTGGATTTCAGCTGCTTTGCTGCTGTTTGTTTGAATGCAGGTGATGCCGTGTGGCTCAGAGACACTCCTTCCTCACACGGGCATGGCTGTGGCTTTGATCACTGTACAGTTTGTGTCCAGCAATCCCCATCTCAAAATCTGCATGACTGCAAATAAAAAAATATAACAAATTTGTCCTTGTTTTGGGTTAGTAAGTAGAAACTTCACTTCTGACTGAAGAAAGGAGCAACTTGCAGAATTTTTCTTTGAGATCCATGAGTGAGTTCTTTCCAATCCATGTTTTGGGTTGATGCTTAGTTCTCAGCCTCCATGGAGCCTCCTATACTCCCAGTTTGGTCCTGGCTGTCTCTGCATTCATCCCCTACTCAGTCAATGCACAGTCTTCATGACATTTCTGACGTGAGCTTCAGGTTTTGCTGGAACACGTGAAAGCAAAGGGAGACAACAGAAATTATATCTATGGGCCAGGGAACGTATGTGACCTTTGCATTTGTCACAGCCACTTAGAGAAGAGGGTGCTGTTTGCTTCATAACTGTTGCAATATCCTTCACAGGTGGTTAATGCATTCTGCCAGCACATGAAAGAATAATTGGATAGCCACTTTTTTTAAGCTGTATGTAACCAACCATATCAAGTTTATCACCGAATGTCACAGTTTATCATAATCTAATCACTGGAGAGCAGGAAAAATGAGCATACTTGTCTCCATCAATGAACGAGTGATTATTCAGACAATAACTAGGTTTATTTCCTTTATTTCCATAACTGTTTGAAGTCTTATGAAGATGCTCTGGAGAAAGGATTATTTATGTTGGCATCCAGACAGTATACGGATAGGAGGTTTAGAAAAGCTAGAGAGAGATGTTCATTTAGAAACAATCCTAAAAGTCTTAATCATTTTCATTCTGCAGAAGGAAATTGGGACATCAGATTATTTATCAGATTAAAAACGCACTGCCTGTTCCGTCTTGTAGTATGCAAGCCCAATGCACAATAGCGTCACTGGAAAGCCAGTAACAAAGAAAGAGCCAAAATTTCTGCTTTAGTTTTTGTTTTTAAGATAACACGGCTGTTCTCCTGCCAATTGGTCCTTCTTCCATGTCCCAATTTTGGAAGTTATGTAGTATCAAAAGCTGACATGCTACCAAAGAAAACCACTCCACTGGCTACAGTAAAAACAGTTTTGATCAGCATCAGCAAAAAAAAAAAAAATGTATAAAATATGGCCCCGAGTCTCCAGTATGTTCTAACATGAAGAAAGTTATAGCTTGTCCCCAAGGGAATGACAAACCGCATCTCTGATGGCTGGGAAAATCTAATGCCACACGACACCTGCGCGCCCACGCGTGCCAGCAGACAGGTGTGTGCTGCGGTATTTCAGACAAACAGATGTCCTCAGCCAGTGCACCGAGCTGCCCGAGCCTCTTACGAGAAAATAGAGACGTCAGGAAAGGAAAACAATTTCCTCCGTGATCCATTTGCCCTTGCAGCTATTCCTCACGCCTCCAGACTTAAGAGTGAACATCTGACGGCCACTCAGGCAGCAGCGGCGGCTCTGGGGTTGCGAGGAGGAAGCGTATGAGGAAGAGCTGGAAAATATTTTTGTGACAAAAATAGCAATACATCAGCCTGAGTGAACGATAAGAGATAAGGACTCTTTTTTCCTCTCTTAAGTGGAAATACTAGTGACAGCGGTCTAGGGAAGCTTTGCCAAATTTGGCCACCAGCATCCAATGGGAGCTTGCAGTGCAGTCCTGGTTAATGACTTCTTGCTTTACCTGCAGAGAGCTACCAGTTTGAGAGCCTTTCCCCTCAATTTCCTTGGAAACATGGGGGAGATCCCATGAGAGGGAAACTTCTCTGTGAGCTCCTCACCCATCTCCGGTGTGTATTCAGGATGACAGACTGAAATCCCCGAGCAGGGACCCGGGAGGTCTGGCTTCAATTCTTCTCTCTTTGCAGCTTCTCTCTCTCCTGCCCTGACCTTTGAAGCTGCCATATCTCTCTAGATGCGAGCTCCCCAGCGTGATTGATGAGGAATAGCCAAAATGCCTTTTCTTTGTCCCTGCTCTGGTTTATCATATTACACATGCATGAAGTACCTAGCAACAAAAAAATCTGGGTCTTTTCAGTGCTGCTGTAACATAACAAGAAGACAGCTCCACATATTTCCTTCTGAGGTCTTCTGTGACTTTCTGTGACTCTACAGCCAACCTGATTTTCCTGGAGGCACTGAGCAAGGGCTTGTGCTGGAAAATAAGCAGAGCCATCAGTGCCTAAAAAAGAGTTAAATGAGAACTAAAGAAAATTGAAATCTGGGTCTTGAGCAGGTTTGCCACTTCACAACTTGGGTCTGTAGCTGCTGGAGATCTCCTTTGAAAATGTCCTTTAACCCCTTTAAAACATTCATTTTAAAGCTTCTTTTAGCCTGACATTTTTGTAATACGTCACTGCAAAATATCTTCTTAACAGCTGCTGGCAGTTCATGGCATCTTGGTGACCTAAATGCTGCTTTTGTGCAATGCTGGCCTGCAAACAGCAAATGCTCTGGGTGATTTTGCATTTCTGACAGCCCTGCTGTTGGGAAGAGGGGAGGGAGGAAAAGCAACAGCAGGAAGCAGCAAAGCGGGGGACAGGAGGCAGGGGACCAGCTGGAGAAGATGGATGGGGGGCAGGAGGCACTGGGGAGAGCTGAATTCCAGACTTGGTGGGAACTAGGTGGCAAATGAACCCAAGCGGTCCTCTTGCGTCTGCTATCAGAAACCTTGTCAGGGACAGATGGGTGCCCTTGCTGCCTATCGCTCCTGGCAGCACCTGCCGTGCTGCTGCCGGTGCCCACGCTGCTGCCGGTGCCCACACTGCAGAGGACATCAGCCCCTCCAGCTGCTCAGGGCACCTCAACATCGCTCCAACGCCTGGGGCAGACCACTGCTTTCCATCTGCAACGGTTCGTCTGCAGGCTGAGATCTTGGCCAGATACGTTTCCACTTATTTAACTGAAATTATGCTGATTAGAGCAAGAAGGCCAATGAGAGCTCCATTTTGTTCAGCCCTCTCCACACCCGTCACAAGAAGCAGAGCCTGCATCACGGGGCATCTCACCTGGGCCCGCAGGACAAAGACCGAGAGGATTCCTCCCCCCCCCCAATTCCTTCATGCAAAATGAGCTGAATATACATTTGATCTTCCTAGTGAACACGCTTTTAAAAAAGGCAGATGGTGCTTTCTTCTTACCTTTTTCAATTACTGTTTACAACTATTTTCTACCACATTTATGAACTACTTCAAAAGCTTTTTTGGAAGTTATACACCCCAGAGTCGTTTGGATGTAGTACAAACCAAGCAATCAAAAAAAGAGGGGTGAAAAAAATAAAAAAAATCACTTGCAGGTTAATAGGATTTCAGATGGAAGAAAAAAGCAATAGCTCAGAGCTGCTGTGTGAGAAATGCTGAACCTATTTATTTCTGTTCTCTCACTTCTTATTTTAATGCATCACAGTTGAATTAGCCTTGGCAGAATTTACAGCCCTTTTGGTCTATTGGGTCTGCTGAGTCTTTAATGTCCCGAGTGGTCCTATGATCTGTTAATTACCTTACTGCATGCAAAGCTCTATAGGGCTATTTCTTTACAAGAATTCTTTGTCAGGATCAAATTAGATCTGGGGACCCCTTTCCGTGTGATGTTGAGCGTCCTCGGCTCCGCACGGGCAGCGTAAGGTCCTCCGCTCATCGCAGGATGCATTCAGCCCTTTGCAGGATGAGACAGCGTGTGAAGTAAGTGATCAAAGTGGCCCATCGGATAAATCCATGCTCTCATCGGTAACCATCCTGAAAGTTGCAGGGGAATGGTTTACATTTTTCATTTTGTATTCCAAGCACCGTGCTTAATTTTGACATTCCCTCTCTTTGTAAGGGCAGTTCTGGCACTTGGCTCTGAAGGGCTGAACAGCAGGTAACAGCTGAACGGAGGCGGTAAAACATCGTCCTGTTTCTTCCTGACCAGAGGAACTGGGATAAGCAAGGGGAGGTTTTGAATGAATGGTATTTCTGTAATGGACGGCCCCATTCAAAGGCAATAGATGAAAAGGCATTGCAACAAACAGGTCAGAGAGATGTGAGTTTTCCCCATTTATACAATATCTTCCATCCCTACCTGGCAGAAATACCGGTTGATTAGAGGCACTCACTTTCCCATCCCCTAAACCCCATGCCACAGTTTGCTTTTCTTCAGCCAAAACTATTGCCCATTACCTTCTAAAATGGCAAAACTTTACTTCTTACTTACAACGGGAGGCTGTGGCTCTATCCTCAGCCCTGAGCATCTTTCTTGCCAGTCCCTGCCAAAGCAAAGAGATCTGGACTCCTTTTGCTGCAGGCAGAGGCAGAGGCAAGCAGCCGGCTCCCCTCCAGCCCCGGGGGTGGCCGTGCGGTGCCTCCTGCGCAGCTCGCCGGACCCCAGGGCAGCGCCCTGAGCTCGCCTGCGAGGTGGCCCTCCACGATGCACCGTGCAGGCCAGCGGCACAGGGCTTTGCTCTGGGTCTAAAGCTCTGTAAAGCCTTAGACTAAGCTCCCCAGGGTGGCCTGTGCTTACCCCTGCTCCTCCACTCTCCTGCAGCGGGGAAACAGTCCCCACACCTCTCGGTCATAACACCATTTTGTGCAACTAGAACATCTCTCCTCTGAACATCTCAAGAGCTGTTTATGATCTGTAAGGACTGGGTCACCACACGATCCCTGCTGAGGGAGGTGATCATGGGAGTCCATCCATCAGACACTGCATGAGGGTGGATTTTGTAGAGGATGCAGAGAAGCTTTGGTTACTGCAGTCCATCCCACCGTGCCCCATCCAGCTGCCCCCTCCATCCTCAGCTCCCTCCAGCCCAGCCAGCAGCTGCATCAGCCCCGTCTCCTCATCTGGATTAGGAATCTGGTTCAGCACTGGATTAAATACATGTTCAGTTAAGGCAGAGGGCTAAGAATGCGCTGTAGGGTTTTGCTGAGCCTGAAAGAGGATGCTTTTAGAAAGTCACTGTATTTAGGCCATGGGGAAAAAAGCCTACAAATCAGAGAGAAAAGGGGATTATAAATAGGAATCAAAATAAGCTATCATTTCTTCATATGTCTTACTCCTTCAAAAAGCCATCCCTGACGTCTCCTTCGCTAACTGTTTGGGCTGGGCAGCTCATTTTGACTGCATTTTCACATTTTCTTCTTTTTTGGTTTTCTGGAACAGCATCTGGAAGTAGGAGGATAGGGGCGTTACAAAGGCACGTAAGGAGCAGGGCCAGCTTTCTGCACCGCTAAGTGAGCACCACTTTCAATAGTACAGCAGGACCTAAACGTGCCCTTGATAAGCAGAACTTGCTAATGTTGTCCCCGGTGAGCAGCAGTCATTACCAGTCACAATTATTAGGCTAACTCAATTTCCAAGAGACATCCAGCTAAAGAGATCGGCTTCTTAAAGCTGTACAAATTTGTTATCACTCCCTGCAGATGGGGAAACGCGATGCCCGCTTTGCTTCGCACTGCTTTTCCCAAGGTGGCTGCTGTGGGTCAGCAGCTGGGTCAAACCAAGCTGCTCCAACGGGGCTGCTCCTTTCACACCTTCTCATGCAGAAGCAACAGCGTCGGTGGGGAGAAACGGGGTGGGGATCCCAACCTCCTGACACCCCGTCCCTTGTTGGAGCCACTACACTTGTTCCATGATCGTACGTTTTCTTCTCCGTGTTGGCTCCGTGCCGCAGCACGTCATTCCTGGTGCCATTACCATAGTGATGGGGCTTCGCCAAATGGGAGTTAAATTATAGCAAGAATAGAAATGGGTAGGATTTTTTCTGACTTTCCTTGCGGGAAATAACAACTGCAGCAGCATTCATAATAACAATATTTGTACAAAGTTAAATACTAGATTCAGTGCTGATACGTACAAAGAAGGACTATTTAATTCCTAAAAAAGAGAGGCCAAAAGCATTTCTTTTAATAGTGAATCTCGAATTACAGAGCTGATATGAGTTTTATGGCTAAAACTGCAGACTTTTTTTTTTCCTTCTGAAATATATAGGAGGAATATTGAGGTCAAACAAGTGTGGGTACTAACAAGACCTTCACAAATGTGGTGGAGGAGCAGTTAACAGGATATTAGGAGACACTATAGAATTGACTTCTAGAATCATTTAGAAGCTCCTCAGAAGGAAAAAACTGTTAAGTAAAATAAAATTGTCTTAATTAGCTAAACCCAGAAGTTTAACATATAGAGTATAGACAAGAGGAGAAGCATATATATGATATTCAGATGCAGTAGTAAACTGGACAGGGTAAACAGAAGGATTAGGAAGAAATTCCCAATGTCACAGCTGGGAAGCTATATGAAGATATGTTTTATGCTGACGGGAAGGTCAGAGGAAAGGATGTGTGAGCGCTGCAGAACCGGAGCATATAATGACAGTAAACTATATCAGAGATGGACAACAGACTGACTGGTTCTCTAGTACCAAAACTAAATGAGGACTATGTTGTAACTGCAACACGATCATTAGACAGACAATGGCAAGAGATACACAATTAAAGAATGGGAAAAAAAAACCCAAGGTGGAGATGGTTTTCTTTCAAAAGACCACGTTAAAACATAATGTGGCAAATGAGAGTCTTGTCAAAGCTGGATTAAAAGGAGAAACTACAAGTATAGTCATGTCTGCACCAATATGCAAAAGACAAGATAAAAGGTAGACAGATGTAATCCCGACTATGCAGACATGCTCCAGGGTGTATTAGCTGTATTACAGGAGGATGTGCAAAGTTACCCAGAGGTAGGTATGAAACACAATATGACAAACGTGGCAGGGCTGAGCACTGGACACTGCCGGTACGAGCTATGTATTACACTATGAGCCTGGCAAAATGATAGGGACATCAGAAGATAAGAATAATGGAATTTCTCATTCATTGCTTTTCTTAAAATATTTCCTAAAGGTCCTGGCAAGGTTAGCATAAACACAAGGTATGATAGCACTTTACTGTGGGCTTTGCCACTCAGTGTGTTTCGCTGGAAACAGAAAAAAATATATATACATCTGCAGCTATGAATGTAACTTGGTAAGGCTTGTAAAAAAAGATGAGAAGCGTAAAAATTGTGCTGCTTATTTGCACACTTCTGGGATCTGATGAAGGCGGCATCACAGCACGTGAGTGAGAAACTGGGTCCACTGAGTCCTTCTGGCCACTGTATTGATGGCAATGTCTAAAACTTGGAGAAAAGGTTTTGAAAGGCTTCCTTGGGTCGCCCTGCCCTATGCTTGTGCCCCCATAGCAGTCAGTGACTGATGACGGTTATGTCATGGTAGTGTCACACACTGGAAAAAGGGAAAGCCAGGAATAGCATCACTGGAAGATCTTGCACTCCCAGTCGTGTTACCATGCTGCACGTTTACAGCCCTTCCCTTTTCTCCTAGCCGAGTGATTAGACTCGTTGCTTCGATATCTCGAAACGCCGTGCTCAGCAATTCGTATTTTGCTGGCTGGTACAATTTACTACAGCCTTATCCTCAAAGCCACATTTAGTAGCCTATGCAAGATGCACAAATGTCTGATCTGTAAACAAAAGAGCAGCGACTGTGTATCCTTTGTTTGGATTATAAATATCAGCCAAGTGCTTTGGGGGTCAAGGCTTCCCACTGCGCGCTCCTTTTTGAAAGGGACTCTGTTAAATTATATATGTGCTTGTATAAAAATGGCAGGCCTTTGCTGCAAGCTGAGTTAATAAATAGGTATATTGTACAGCTGCCTCATTCTTTCTAAAGGGTAAGTCACCTTGTTGTGCGGAGTCACCAACAGCCAAAGCCAGGACTGCGGGGGTCAGCCTGGGCTTGATTCTTCCTGGGGATGGAGTTGCCCCATGGACTTTCTGCGCAGTTTTGGGTACACAGCGTTTGCAATCGCAGTCCTGGGACTGTGATTCCGGGGTGGGATTTTTATTCGCTTCCCCCTCTCCTGCACATTGGCATTGCTCACGGCCATGTCCAGGCTATTCAGCTTTGCCAGACCTCCTTCACTCCTGTCTCTCAGGTGGGCAGGGGTCCTCCCACCCTCCACCCCCTCTGTGTGCAGGTCCAGGAGCGGCGCTGCAAATACTGGTCATGGTCATTTGTTGTTTTTTCTGCCTTCCTGATGTTTCCACAACCACATGTGATGGAGGCACTTGGTCCCCTATAACAAACCGCTGCACTTGACTCACACCGTTTGAAAGGTTAAAGGCAAGTTATGGCACAGTTCCCTTTCCCTCCTCCCAGATCCAGAGCAATATCACTGTAGCCCAATATGCAACCCCCCACCAGTGACTTTTTTGGGTGTGATTCCACCCCATATCAATGGGCTGCAATACAACCTCCACAGGCAAGGTCACGTCCAGCCTCAAAGGAATAGGCAAAGCAGGGCGAGAAGCATCTCGCTGTCTTTGGCAAGCCGTCAAGGTGACCGGGGTGGTTCATACCACACAACTGCCTCCTCCGGTTCCCTCTTGCACCCCGGTCAGAGCCCAGGCTGTGCCCTGTCCACCCCTCTCCATTGATGGGCTGCGCTGGGGCTGGCCTGCGCCTGGAGCTGCTGCTGAGTCTAATTGGGAGAGACAGCAGTCTGGGAGGATGCGGAGGCTCCTGTAGTTGAGAGCAGCACAAATGCTTTTTAATATCCTGCATATCGTTCTGATTAACAGCTGGGGGACATTAATCCTGATACGGTCTCCGCATGGCAGAATGAGCTGGAACAAACAGCAAAAAAACCTTTCTCTTATTCCTAACCCCCCGCCGGGGGTGGGTGGAAGTGCTAAACTTTCCGGTACTTGGAAAGAGGGAAATGATGATATGAAAAGGAGAAACATCCTCCGTTTCCAACTCCTCCTCCGACTTTGTACTCCCCTTCGCTGCCTCCTCCCCACGCACACACTCTTCAGCATAATCTTTACAAACTTTCAGACTAAAAAAAAGAGTTCGTCTTCAAAAAGTAGTGGTTTTTTTCCCCCAATATTATGGTACAATGCACAAAGACCGGTAGCAGGGCTTGGGAAGAGAAGGCTCCGCAGGCTGGGAATTCTCCTCCAGGGAGCAAAACTGATGAAGCTCAGTTTGAGACTGCCATGGTCATGGCAAGCAGACCAAGGTCAGAGGAAACGTGTCATGCTTCAGGCCTCATCAGCAGTCCTTTAAATACACTTTCTCTCTGGAATGCCAGAGATTTAATCTTGAACCTCAGTGCAATTAATATGGGATAAAAGTGTTTACTCTAGTACCTTGTGTTGATATTTTGACAAAATGGAGGTGCTGAGAGCAGAGAATAAAATAGTTTAATGAACAGGAGAAATAGTTGCTCTTTGTTCTACACCTCCCTAAATTAAATAATTTCCTTTCAGTTTGCATAGCTCCTGAGTGGGAAAATCACTGAAAATGGACAAGACTATTAAAGAGAGTTATAGCTGGCATAAACAGACCTTCGAGGAGAGAAATGATAGGGCTATATTCGAAAAATAGAACTCAGTGCAGCCCAGCGAAAAGCAACAGTTTGGGTTTACAATGTAATTTGCAAAACCTGCAGGTGATTGCAGGAATACAGACAGGGTAAAAAAATCAATGGTGTGAATTATTAAAAACCAGAGGGCCAGATCCTCCATTAATATGAACTGCCTTGGTCCTCAGCATCTCTAGGATATATAGAGAACTACAAGTGAGTTCAGCAAGATAATTTTGAAGGGCAATACAAGGATGAGACAAAGAACTGCCTCATTATAATTTGGGACGAGTGTAGCATTCGTTAGTGGTGAAGCTGGGAGTAAATTGTTCTGACCATTACAAGAACAAGCTGAAAATTCCCTTAAGCCACTCTGCTCCGTCACATGTATTGTGTGTGGTAAATGTATTACCAAAACCAGTTTGAAAAATGTTTTAGAAGGCTAAAAATATATCCTTGGTGCTATTTACCACTAAACCCTAAAGTAAGGTTTCTTGGCATCATACAGGATTCAGAGGAAAGCATTTGAAACACCTGAAATTACCTTAAAATAGTCATTCTATATCTAAAATTTACCTGAGTGGGAATCTAGGGGTTTCCAGTCAATGGAAGATTTGCTGCTGAGCTCAACACATCCAAGAAGCTGCCCTAAGGTAACATTCCCCACTGTGGGTACCTGGCACGGTGGCAGGTAAATGGTAGCTGCTGGGGAAGCTGAGACTTTCCCCTTCCCACTGGGATGGAGCTACAGGGCTGCTCTTTCCAAAGAGTTCAGTTCTCCTGGGCCTAATTGTGGTTGTTCAGGTTTTCTGAAAATCTGAACACCTGCTTCAGAACTGAGGATGGCCGTGGGATAATTGCCTGGAAAAATAGTGGGGTTTCTTGGAGAAAATTCACCATTTCCCTGGTGAAGGGCTGATTCTTCCCCGTCCGAGTTATCATTCCAGCAAAACCACCCCAAATGATGCCACCTGCAGAAGTGGGCATGCACGTCTTCCCCGGCCAGCCACAGGAGCTCAGCGGGGTGGGACTGAGCGCCGTTTCCCCGTAAAGCACACGGCAGCGAGCTGCTGCTCTCGGCGGGTTCGCCTTCAAACCTAGGAAAAGAAACTCCCTGGGAGCTGCCAGACTGAATTCAAATTAGAAAGCAGCACCGAGCCGCCTGATGGAGTGTGTAAGGACCGTCACCGAGAATCCCTGGGCACCAACACTCCTTTCTACATGCCTCGGCAGTCGCCACCCACCCATTTGCCATCGTAACAATTTGGAGGTAGGCTTAGTTTGGGACACGTTTGACAGCCCTGGCACGCTCTACATTCAGACAGTAGCATCCTCTTATTTCTCCACAGAGCCATTTGTCAGCAGGTGCTCGCAGTCATTCTGGGTTATACAGTATCTGGTCCTTTTTATAGTACAGACTCATTACATTGATAATTAATCCGATAATGCCTATATGTCTGCCGTTATCTCCGAGGAACATGCAGCCTGAGCGGTGAGCCATTGACACACCTCACCACTCATTGTCTTACAGCAACGATGAAAGCTTCCCTAAACTTCGCTCACTCTCCTTCCAGCCAGACTTTACAGTCAACATGAGATTATACCCAGGTGGGTTTTTTTTTTAAAATGTGATTTTTCAGTTACGGAGCCAAGCCTTGTTTTTGCAGCTGGTCCATGGGATCACGGGCTGAAAGATAAGTGAGAGCTCCGGCTCCTTCGGCTCCTTGCTCTGAGCAGAGTGCTGCAGCTCCAGCCCTCCCCAGCTCTCTGAACTAAAGCCATGTAGCAGGCAGCCTGCCTGGGCAGGGGAGGGTGGTGATGAACGGCAGCCTACCTGGGTCTCAAACTGCAGCCTCGCAGGCTTATTTCATGTCTCACCAATATAAAAAAATTAAGTCCTTAAAATTAAGAAAATCCAGCCTCAGGTGAGATCCTTTAGCAGGGTACCCCTGATCTTTGCCAGGGAAAAAATGGTATGGCTGTGCCTGGCTTTAGCAAAACCCTTGATCAGGGTGTCCAGACCCTCTCCAGGTCAGTTGGCCCTGCAGGAAAGATGTTTTGTATCGGTCACAGATTTTGAGTTTGTGTTTTCTCATTTCCACGTGTCTGAAGGAATCGGGGACCGGGAGGCCTTCTGTTTGGGTTTGAAAGGTGTTATTTGCCTTGTGTTCCGTGTGCCGTTATAAAGTTCTGATATGGCGAAAGGAACAGAGAACGGATTATAGAAACAAGGGGAGGGCAGCACAGAAGTGATTTCTGCTGAGGCAAGTGAAGACATGCTGTAGCTAGGGAGGAAAATAAATTGAAAAAAATAAAGAAAGGAAAAAAACAGAAGGAGAATTTAATCTCAATTACAATGGTCTTCTTTCCAGTGGAAGCTGAATCGCGTGGTCTTCAAACAGTCCAGAGAAATAGAATTCAAATTGAAATTTTATATCCCCCGTTCGCACCCTGCTGAGCCCGAGGCTCTGCCCGCGCCTGCTCCCGCTCCCACCCGTGCCGCTCCCACCGGTCCTGTGAGCGCATTGCAAAGGGGTCCGACAGCCCCGAGAGCCAGGAGCAACCGGCCCGCGCGGCATCCCTAGCCTCTGCCTTTCTCCTTCACCTCGAGTGGTGTTTCTCCATCAATCAAGACAGAACACAGCATCAGGCTGTTTCCCTGAAATGACTGTGATGGTTTTTATTTCTCACGGCAGACAGCTCCCCGACACAAAATGCATCGCAGGCAGAGGTAATCAGGGATCCCAGACGAGCAGCCTCACCACACCAACTAACTTTCTCTCATCTTTCTACCCAATTACATGCTGTAAAATGCTCTCTCTGCAAGTCATTAGGTTGTCTTGTTTAGTCCCTGCACAAGTGATTACAGAGAGACTCTTGCTCCTGCGAGTGGTGGAATTACTCACAGCAGATACATCCCAGATAAAAGCACCTTCCACACGGCCTTAGTGCGCTTCAAGAGCTTATTTGCTGTCTGATTTTTAAATACGCACCAAAGCTTAAGCTCATGGCGCTTCAATGCATTGCACTGTCCGCACCGCAGGAACACCTCTCTGCCTTGGCAGCTCTCAATAAGCAGAATAGGACAACTGCTATTCAGTAATAAAAAAGGGAAAAACCCACCAAAAAATAGCACACTATCATTTAAATGTCTGTATTCTCATGGGACCCTGCAAATCTGACTTAAAGAGCCATGTAACCAAAGGCTGCAGGATCACCAGCACTCCTGGCAACGCCCAGGCATCCGCTGCCTTGCTCACAGATGGCACAAATTGGCATTTTTTGTTCCCATCTCAGATACGCAGCTCTGGACGTAGGGACTCGTGCCAGGTTAATGCAGAGGGAGAAGCCCTTTCTAAAGGCAGAATCCAGACAAGGGAGAGAGGGAGCTGAGTCCGGACCTGCCATTGAATCCAAACACGACTGATCCGAACGGGCGACTGGGTCCGTGTGGTGCCCTGATCTGTCCTCCGCTGCCGGCCAGCCGGGCTGTGCCGCCGGGCACGTGTGCTCCTGGCCCCGCAGTGGCTCAGAGCTCTGCAGTTCTCCTTGCTGGATAGAATTTCAGAGGGGCTTGCAGAGGCTGTGCTGCAGGGAGCCTCACGCATTGCATCCGAGGTCCCCACCGTGCAAGTGGGTTTCCCAGTTCAAGTACTCAGACTTCACACTTGAGCCAGGAGGGCATGGAAAGTAGAGCCCAAACAGCACCTAAGTAAAGGCAAGTGGCTGGGTAGAACACAATTTCTTGTCTGTTTTATGACTTTAATAATTGTTAGGTTTCTTCCTGACTGGGGATTGCCTGATCCTCCCCCTTCCAGCACAATGCAGCTCTGGGCACGGGGGCTTGGCTGACAGCAAACGCTTCCAGACTTCATCTGGGTGCAGGGCTGTGCATGCCCTGCTCTATAATCATTGCTAAGACGGTATCGACCAATGTATATACTGCTGAAATGTAAAGCTCTAAATACCATCCTGGTTGCTCTCCAGCCACTCTCCTTCTCTTTCTATCCTATAAACTTCCCGCTTACCACCGCTCCTGCATTTTGCTGTCTAATGTCAATTTTAAAGGGTTCCCCCAGGAACAATTTTATTATCCGTGGCAGGATAGAGGCAGATTTAAATACACTCAGCCGAAGCTGTCGCTCAGATTCTCAGAACAGCCTTTCTGCCACCACGGGGCTGTGGGTTTTGTTTACACAGCTCTCCCTGAGGGCCCGCCTGCGGGGAGACAGCGGTGGGATTTGAGATGGAATTAGGCAATACAGGACTCTGCTGTCTGAGCATTATATGGTGCCTTTTTTCATAGACACGCAAACTTTAAGAGGAGGGAGGACAAACTGTCTTGAAGCAGCCGGATCATGCATGGCTGTTCAATCCGGCGCTGCGGTTCCGCCCTGGGTGGTGATGCAGGAGTGGGTGCCCAGCCCCACACGCGTTTCCACACAGGTCCCTGGACACTGTGGGATTCCAGACCCTCTGCACCACGGAAACTGGCAGCGAAGCTTTGCAAACTCTGCGCTGTAGCTGGTGGCGGCCCATCTCTCATGCAGACTTTTCCACTTAGGCTTGGACAGAAAGGGTAAAATAACCCGAGGGACCAATGGGAAGGCAATAGGTACGGGAGGTGCAGAGGAGTTGCCGAGTACCTCCTGCCTTCCACTCGGGAGATGAAAAGCTGCTGTTCCCCTCCAGGAGCATCTAAAGTTGTTTGAAGACCAGTTCCCAGGGCAGGCAGAGCGTGGCGGCTCGGGCACGGCTCCTCCCGCTGATGCTCTCTGGGGTAACACGCGTGGCCTCGCCGCATGCCGGCTTGGCTGCCCGCACCCTGCAGCCCGTCCTTCCTCCGTCATCCCCGTGAACGTGCCCGGGCGCCCCGGGCTCCGCTGCGGGTTGTTGTCCTCTTGGTCTTGTCTCTGCCTGGCTGGTGCTCTGCTGAAAGGAGCCCACTCTTTGGTGTAGGGATAAAACAATTTGGAGGTAGGTGAACCAACTTGAAAGAAAGTGAAAACTTAATGATGAACACATTTACTATTCAAAAGAAGCCAGTTTTAGGGAAATGTATTATCTAGTCCACCCTGTTTCTGCAAAGACTTCGAAAAAGAGTGTTTGATCTTAGCTTTTGGAGGGCTTTGCTGTTTCTCTATCGGTTACATGGTGCTTCCTATAAACCTGTGGTTCCTTAATCCCCTGTTGCTTCACACAGGCATTCGCTGACATGACCGAAAGCCCACAACAGTGTCTGCTAGTGTTTCAGCCCTCTACATATGGTTTACTAACATGAAGTAATCCCCCTTCCGCACCCCAACATGGTTCACCAGTTTCCCTCGCGTGGGGACACTGAGGCAGGCAAGTGCACGGTGCCGTGGTGTGGGGCTGTCACCGTCACAGCCAGGACTGCAAGGCGGGCGTGCAGCCCGCTCACCTGCATCAGCAACGTGATCCCATCGCTGTCCCAAAAGAAAAAAAAAAGAAAAGCAAAGGGTAAAGAAATTCATTGCTCCGTTTAGTATCTCCCTCTCTCTCTCTCTTTGACCTGGCAGGAGGAGGAAGAAACGGTTGTCATTTCTTTAACTTATGTTTTTAAAGCCCAGTTCTTTTTTAACCACTTACATTGCATAGATGTCGTCAAACTAAGGGTGGGCTGTGGGCTGAATTACCTGTATTCCTGATGCTTAAAATGCGTCGTCAGGCTGTAATCTGCTACAAAAATTTGCTGCAACTCCAAACTGATTAGCGGGCGGCTCCATCTCATTCAGTGCCATTCATTTATTTATTTTAATAAACAAGAGCAAATCGTTATAGATAACTGTGTTCTGTGCTTTTTAATCAGGTGCAATATTAGCCGTGCCGGTGAGGTGATGACCAAGGAAAATAGTCATGGGTACCCTTTGCTTTCTGAACTGACATTTCAGTTCACTGCTTGCCCAGAGACACAACATGAGCTCGGGTACAGGGGGCTTATTGTTCCTGCAGAAGTTATTTTCTCCTTCTAGTATTTGACCACCACAGTGACTGCCATTTGCTGGAGAAAAGGACTGAAATGAATAAACCCTTGCTGAGGCTCCCTGGATAAAGCGGGCAGCGCGGGCACGCAATGCTGCTGGCTGCACGCCTCCCCTGGGGCACTGAGCCGCAGCAATGGCGGGGTCCTTCCTGCAGCTGCAAACCCTCCGAGCTAATCGCTTTAAAACCAGTTCACCTCCAACAGCACTCTCCACTGCCCAGTGACGGGTTCAGGCTGGGGGTTTGCTTTCTCCCAGCCCCGCCGTATTCCGGGCTCGCTCAGCCCTGGGGCGAGGTGTTGCACCTCCGCGCAGGTACCGCTCCTGCCTCCTTTGGCCGCCCACCCGCTCTCTGCAATCACGTTTTTTCGCAGGCACTGTCGTTTGCAGCGTGTTTGCAGAGGCTGTAGCACAGGGAAACCCTGAGTTTACTTAGGACCTTCAGGTTTTCCTCTGTGCAGCAATAAAGCACATATGGGGCCCACAAAAAGCAGTGTAAGGCCCATTTCTTTACCAGCAGTAAATCCCCATTGAATCAGAATTAGTTCTAGCAGGTGGATTATGGCTGTGTGTCCATTAAAGTAATAAAAATAGTAATGGGAGGAGACGTTTTCTTGAAAATATACTTACGGTTTACCGGAGTTGCCTCTTTTTGCTTGTATGTGGATTTTTGTGGGGATCACTCGTGTACAGAGCTGGACGTACGCATGCCGTGCACGCCCACACCTGCATGGCGGCAGATGCCGGGCTCTGCCCTCCGTGTTCCCTCCAAAGACAGCAGCCCTGCCGGCATTTCGGTCTCTCATCCTCTGACAGTGCACACAAACCCTTGCAGTCCTGCTGCGGTTTTAATGGGCCTCTAATAACTTTTCACAGAAGCAACCACCGATACCTACGAAATACCAGCCGTTGCAGGGACCCGAATGGTTTATTTCCTCCGCCCCTCCATACTCTCCTGCCCTTTCTCGCGCTCCCTCCATCAGGCAGGTTATTGCCATGTGTCTGTCTGAAAATCAACAGCTTCTCCATCACGTATATGCCAAAATGTTACTGGAAATAAAAGGGCTGAAGAGATGGCAAGTCGTCCCTTTTTTATAGGCAGTCACCACTGTACCACGCAGATTGAACGCAGCGGGGAAAAGCAACAAAACCCTGGTGCTGAATAAGGACCAGAATAGATTTTTCTCCCCTTCTTTGTTTGTTTAGTTTGAGGAGGTTAAAGTGGCATGTTCTGTTTTTTTTTTTAAAAAAACCCAAACACTTCATTGTCTTTTTTTTTAAGCAAGGTCAAGACACAGAAGTAAGCAGACCGTGGGGTACGTTGCAAGACAGGGTGACAGCACGGATGTGGGGCGTGCACAGATTAATGTCATTTGTATGAGCCAAAGACTTTTAACGTCTTAATTACTCTTCTTAAGGTCTCAGTGATTATGCCAATTGATCAAAACCATCAGAAAAATGCCTTCTCAAGGGATAGCGTGGAGCAAGGAGAGAATGCTACATCTTTAAAGGTTAAGTGACTGCGACACCTCCGTGCACTGGAGCCTGAATCAGCTCACACTGAACAGCAAAGCCGGTGCCCCGCGGGAGCCCACTCCTGCTGACACTGCCTCTTCCTCAGCAAAAATCATAAACCCACTTCTCTCCCTCTGTTATTCTCTTCTAGACCTTCAGCCTGAGGATCAGCTTGAGAAAAATGGTTCCTCTGAAGCACCCATGACTCGCAGCACCAAGCCAAAACTCCGCTCAGAGGAGCTGGTGCAACCTGTAACCTGCTCGTAGCCACCAGCACCCGGCAGCTAAGGTGGGTGCTTTGCAGTGCTGGTCCTGCTTAAACGCACGGAGCAGTTCCTATCTCCAGATCGTTGCTGTGTGTGTTTGCCTGCATCCTCCTTGCCGAGTCCCCAGGGATCCTCTCCTGTTGTAAGCGTTCGGAAACGACCACGGCTCCTCTGCCATAACAGCGGAGAGTCTGCAGAACAGCATGGCACCTCCACGGGCTCTGTGCTGGGGAGGGGACCATGAACTGGCTGACGGGGGCTCATTTACAGCCCTGCGCCTGTCAGGTAGCTGGAGTCTGCTCAAGGTACTCGAAAGTGTGGGAAATGGTGGGACAAATGGTTTTGGAAAAAGACAGGTTCAGCTTTCCCTTCATTAATGAATTTGTGAAAACATATCTGAAAAAAATGTTGGTTTTTTTCACTGTTTAGGTACTTCCATTGCTACCACTATGATTTTGAAATTCCCTTCACCTTTGGTTTTTTTTTTTTCTTTAACATTTGTACTTGTAAATTCCCAAAGATATTCCAGCTCTACGACAAAAATTATATTTTCAGCAGAAGAAATTCTCCTATTCCACTCCCCCCCAACAATTCCTTTTTTCTTGATGGCAGGGGGGAGTTGTTTTTCCAGGGAGCCAAAGCTCCATAATTCACACAGTAATTCTACTGGCCGCTATAAAAATAGCCACATCTTCCCAGTGGATTAAGCTGTCTTGCACACCAGACTACCCAGTCCGGACCTCTGCCAAATGCTATATTTACATTTCCAAACTAGAATCTGTTTCTAATACATTTTTATGGGGAGTTTTGACCCTTTATATTTATTGTTAATGAGCTTTCATCTCTATAATAGCCTTTCATCCCAAAGGATCCTGAAGAGTAATTGTAATAACCTGGCATACGAAATAAACACAGAAATCAATTTACCCGCCATTGAAATGCAGCCACGACTGGAGGGGCTGAGAATAAGCAACTGTTCAGCAGAAACCTGTGCAATGCTGCGGTGTTTCCATCCGAGTGACAGGGCGAGCTAATTACCTGCGCTGGCTGCTGGCCAGACGAGCAGGGTTCACCCACAGACCTGCAACGCAGCTTGCGGAGGAGATATTTAGTGACTGCGAGGGCTTGGGATCTTGGGTTTTTGGGTTGTCGAAAGGCCACCAGTAGCTGTGCACTGTCCCAGCTGGGAGATGGTACTGGTGGAGCCCCCAGCATCGGTCCCTGCAGAGACCTGGTGCCACCACAGCGTTCCAGCAGTGGCTGCGAAGCTGCTGGCAGAAGCTGGCCTCGCTGCTGGGCACCGCTCCTTTTGCACCTCCCTCGGATTTGCACTGTGTGGCTGCTTAAAGCGACCTGCTGGCGTGGCCCTGCGGGCTGTAAGGGAAAGCTGGGCTCGCTGTGGCTTCCCAGCCCCGCGCAGCATCAGCTCGGCTCCTCTTATCCCCCAGGACCGTGAAGGGCTGGACTCTCCCTGGCCTCTTGCAGATGGTGAACGCTGGCCTTCAATAAGCCGTGCCGATGGAGGGTAGGGGAGCGGTAAGTGATGTCACCATCAATCACCGATTGCCACGGGGAAGCCTCGGCACTCGTCTAAAACGCCACTGCCTGAGTGGTGTAAATATTTTATTGATGGCTGCCTCAGTTTGCAGCGTTTTCATTATTGCTCGCACCGGTAGTGCTCACGGTTGTATTACCAGCAAGGGAAGCCACGGGGCATCTTGTTCCCAGCCCCTGCGCTAACGGGGGCTGCCGGCAGCCACAGCAGCCCCTGTGCAGGCAGGAGCCCTCGCGGAGGGAAGCGATGCCCAGCCCCAGCAGCCGGTTCCTGCACCGGCAGCAGGCTCAGGCTCAGGTAATCCCATGTCAGAGCAGGGCAGGGCGCTGGCTGTGCCGGGATGAACCGTGTAACCTGCCATTAAGAGGCTTTTCCATTTCTTCTTGCTCCACTTTTACCATTCACGGTCTGCCTGCTGCAGGACAAAAGCCTCTTCCGCACTAATCCTGCCCAGCCTTTCCCAGTGATGAGCGGTTCAGGCATATTGCCAATGCATTTACCACCTTCCTGTACTTCAGCTTGCCCTGGACGATTTTCCATGATGGAGCAACCCACAACCCATCCAATGATCTGTCAGCCACCCTCCCGAGTAAAGTTACATTCTCACTCAGAAGTAGTTTACCTTTTCTGCCCCTCGAAGGGCACCAGTCCAGGTGAGAAGGGGAGCTGAGTACCAGAGACCCCTGGTTTGCTGGGCGCTCAGCGAGTGCTCCCTGCAATGCCCCGGCCCCTGCCGGCATTTTAAAAAAGTGAAGGCAAAAGAGATGGAAGGAAAGAGCCGTCCCTTCCCCCAGCCTCTCCCGTAAGCCATTTTTGCTGGCCTATTTTACAGGAACTGAAAATCTATTAGAGGAATAGCTTAATCCGGTTTGACTGTAATAATTAGGGTGCTTTAAAAAAACCCTGACTAATCGTATAAAATGCGATTGTAGACAGTTCAGTGCACGACCCTTACACTTATCACTTGAGGTATTATTACAAACCAGAACCAGCTGGCAAGCACGGAGGAGGATAAAGGGGGGGAAAAAACCATTTGCAAAGGGACTGGGACTGTTCCTTTTCTGATCTCATAACAGAGGCACTGGCAGCACCTTGACCCGTCTTCCGACGGCAGATCCAAAGCATGAAATCACCGCCGAGAGGCTGGACAGACAGCTCTGGTTTTGCCAGCGGTGCGCCCGGCCAGCCCCGGGGTCCTGCCGTCGGCACCTCCTCTTCTCACGCTGTTCTTGCAGGCGGTCCAAGAGGATTTGAGTCAGTGGGGGAGCGATTCCCCTCGGAGCGCGCCGCAGTCAGCAGATGATTGTAGCAACAATGGGCGGCTTTTCCAAAACAGGACAGTCTGTACGAGCCAAGCAGGATATAGTGCTTTAGGGTCGTGGGGTTACAACAGAAAAGCAACGCTTGCTTCCGTGTCTTGGCTGGTAGCAATCTCGTTTTCTCTTGCTCTCGATCTTTCTCAGGCTCCAACAGCCACAATTTCTTCCTCCTCTTCCCGAGCCTACGCTGGGGGCAGCTGAGTTCCCATCACGGCACCACCACACCTTTTGGTAAAGCTGTTTTTTTCCCCATGTGTTCTGCCAGTTATTGCACAGGATTGCTGCCTGCTGGGTACGTCCCTGTCCCCGCAAGATGAGCTCATCCGTGTGCTGACACTTCTTGTTCATCCCTTCCCACCCCTCCAGATAGGACAAACAAACAGTCTGGGCAGCCACCTCCTGCATGACTGTCTCAGAAGGCAAATCAACTCTTCCAGTCCCAGTGGCCCAAAAGCATATTTTGGTGGAGAATTCAACAGCTGAGCCCACTGCAGCAATCTGGTATAACGGAGAAGATGGCCCCAAGGGACTCATGCTTTAGCAGGGTCAGTCACAGATGAAGAAGTTGGAGCTGACTTGGCTTGGCCATCACATAAACGGTGGGAGAAGCACAGGGAAGTGTTCGTCGGTACCACTGAGAGCTGAGACTGAGCCCTCGGCAGACACCCGCTCACAAAGCCACCGCTCTCTAGAGCCAGACAGGAGCTTTAGACTTCACGGAGATGCCAGCCAGGATGAGACTGTGCTATCACCAATGTGCTACTTTAATCAGCGTTGAAAACATATGATCAACCTTGAAGGAGGCTTTTAAAGACCGAAATAAGATGTACTACAGTTTCAATTTTCTCTCTCTCTCTGTTACTGTGATTAAAATACGTGGTTGATCTTGGAAGCTCTACTGCAGCTTGTACAAAAACCGTAATAACAGCATTCACCGTAATGGAACTTGCAGCTGGCGTTGGGTGGTTTGGTTTCTTTTGCTCTCCCATGAGTCTTCCTTGGGTCTTTTTTTTTCCATCCTGCTCCATGCAGATTTTGATCTTGCCTTTATTAAATAGGAATGGTTATCCCCACTGACTCACTTATCTAATAATAGCTAGAACCTTTTAATTCAAATGATTTGATTCCTGGGTTTTTTAGATTAAAGTAAACATACGGTTAGGGTATTACTGGGAGAGTGGCAATGGAAATACCATGGTCAAATTATCCTGTGACTCAAGTCTGCAAAGCACGCCGAATCCCTTTTAATACATTTCACAAGTCCTCGGTGGTGACCTCTAACACCAGAGCGGTTTCTGTCCTACGGTAGCTCAATTTCACAACTCTGAATACACTTTTTTACGGAAGGAAAGCCATCCAAAGGTTTTATAAAATGTTCTTTAGCCTTTGGAAATGAGCCAATTAAATGCCAGGGTATCATTCCATTTCAAAGAGCTGAAGGACTTGAGGAAGCACAATCTGCTTTCTGAACAATATGAGCTGAATAGAGTTGTGGGTTCATTAGAAACCAAGCTGCAGAGTTTGGATACAGAGCTCAACTTTTTCAAAGTTCAGCTGTGGCCCTGGGCTTGTCAGCTGTATTTCCCTGCAGCGCTCTTTTTGTACCGGCCCTTCCGAAGGATCCCGCTCCAGTGCAGATGAACACTCGCATTGGGAGTAGATGGCAAAGGAGCCATTGCTGCCAGCCAAAGTTTCTATCACTCGTTGGCCTTAAAATGGGAAGGGAGGGGAGGTCTCTCCATAAAGTCAAGAATCACCAGTAGAAAAGCATCTCCACTTGCTTTGAAGATTACCTTGGGTTTAATTACTTATTTTTCTATTTGCATTTGAAAAATGGGCAGGAACATAGGGAATAAATCCCCAGTGATTAAAGGGGAAAATATCAAGCTCTGAAAATGCCTCCTGAAAGCTCGAGTCCCCTCGGGTCCTGTGCAAAGATGCAGGCTCGGCTGCAGCCACACTCGGCAGCGCCAGGCACGCACACATCGCCGCCCGCCACCTCCCAGCCCGCGGCATGAGCCACCCAAAAAACCTGCCGGAGCCAGAGAGGCGCTCAGTCACATCTAGCTTTATTTTAATCCCGTCAGAAAAGTTCAAGAATTACACCAAAAAATACTTCAGTCTCTGCTACCTACTGACAAAAAATACACCACAAAATTATAAACTGTTCAGTGGTTTGCTGGAGTTCTGACTGTTGGTGGAGGGGGTGGTTTGTACATTTTGAGAGAGAAATGAATTTACAGGTGGAAGGGGAAGGAAGGATAGGAAATCAGACAATGGCATTTGGCACTACATTTTAGCTACACTATACAGTTATTTATCATGAAGCCTGTTAGGACTCAGGAGTTCTGCCCTCATTTACACCCTCTAGTGTCTATGGAGGACAAAACTGCCCAATGCCAGGGAAGAAGGGGCCAGGTCCTAATTTCCACCCCAGTCTAGCCACAAATCTGAAAAAGCAGCCTTCGTCAAATGTGAACCTTGTGCACTCTGCTCCTGCTGCTCCGTCTCACCCTGCCTGCGCTACTGAGGAGCAGAGCTGCTTTGCAGCCACGGCTTGCAGCTCTGAAAAAAGAGAATCCTTTTTTTTTTTTTTAAATCCCATCAGTCTGCACTAATTGCACATGCCGTTTGTGGGGAGAGGGTGTTTTACATTGGCCAGGACTGGATTAAGCTTGGGATCTGGTCTGTGTTTGCAAGCAGAGATTTGATGGGACCCTTGTACTCTGAGGGCATGCTACGGCCATCCCTCTCTAATTGCCTAGAATGACATTAAATACTGAAGTATCTGAAGTTGAAGGAGGGAAGCAGGAGCACCCCACTTCATGGGTGAGGAAAACTAGGGGCTGAAAAGTTTGAGGCTTAATACTGTTCTATACTATCACCACTCTTGAGAGACTCCTCAATGTATAATGGCATTTCTTTGTCTCTTGGTGGCCCTCCAGAGGGAGGTCCCAAAGGATGAAGCCTCATCTCGCGTAAGGGTATGCAGGAAATCTGTGCAGCAGCACAGAAATAAAGCCCTGATCTCCTGCCTCCGAGCCCTGTGCTCAGAGGTATATTCTTGATTTCACTGTGGCAGCCTCCATCTGCTTCCATCCTGCTCCGTACCCAAATGGCACCCAGGATCTCAGCCTCCGAGCCCAGCCAAGGTCACCGGCGTGGTGGCGGCTCATTACAAATGCCTCGATCTCTCTGGATTTCCGTAGGCCGCTGTGCTTGGCTGTGTGTGCAGGTGTGTTTGCACGTGGGTGTGTTTGAGGGAGGAGGGGATGCTTGTATTTCTCTATCAGCAAATGAACACTGATGCTAGATTTAATTTGACAGCAACATATCCCCCCTTTGGCAAGCTAAACAACATCACCGTGTCTTTGTAACAGGTTCCCTCTACCCTCTCTCTCGAAAGGATTTCAGCTGTTCCTTCACTGCATGTCAAGCCATGTCACAGCTTTCCAGCAATGACAACACTTTGTGGGATTCTCTTTGCTGCTTTTATCCTCTCTGGCTGTTTATCTAATATGCTTTTTTTGTTTTTTAATTTCTTTTTCTAACAAATAGTTAAGCAATGATTTAAAAATATTTTTACATCGTAAGGTACAGTCAACATCAAACATGCCTTTGTACAAGAGCTCGACTCGGTTACAAATCAACGAGAACAATGCACGAAAAGAAATATCCATTAAGATGACTCCTGCACTTGGGTTTTATTTATTCCTGTTGTGCTGTTAGCACAGCACCCTCAGCTAGAGCAATGCAGTATAGACATGGTGTTGTCCCCCCCACCCTCCCACTTTGCCCATCACCACTTCTTAGCTTTAATGACCTTCTGTCTTGGCAGCCTTGGCTTCGTGGTTTACCGATCCTGAAGACAGCCAGGGCGATACGGCCCGGGAGCTGGTCTGCTTGGCCATGCTGTAGTGGCTGATGACGGTGTAGAACCTGCCCCGGGAGTTGGAATCCTGTGCGGAGTAGTAGGCATCCAGCGAGGCTGGGATGCACCGCTTGTGCTGGAAGCAGGGAGAAAGCAAGAGAGGTAAGGAGCGGTCCCATCAGCCTCAGGCTCCCGCTTTAAAAATCTGAGTTAGCTGTTTGCTCGGATGACGTTTGACTCAGACTTGCCGCAGCGAGAGCGTCTGCTGCGCAGCCCCGGCTGCCTTCCAGCACCGTGGGAATGCACAAAGTTTAGAGTCGGGCAGCAGCCTTCAAACCTGTTGCTATTGGCAACCCTGATTGCAGGCTGATTTCATCCGGGGATGGGAAATGGGGAGCGTAAAATGATGGTTGGACTGGTTTGGTACGTTCCTGACTTGCACAGAGACCGAGGCCCCTTGCTGGTGTCCAGGCTGGCTGAGCAGCTCTTATCACGTGCTGGGCTGAAAGCTCTGTAGAGCGAAGCCCAGCATTAATCCTCGGACAAGCAGAGGACAGGCAGAGGCAGAGTAAGCTGCTTACATGCTGCTCTGTTACAGTGTGTTATCTCTGACCTGTAGGACGACCACCTTGGCCGGGGACGGTAGGAAGCGTAGCCCAAGTGGCCAGCCCTTGCCAGAGCTTCTTGTCTGGGCAGACACTGCCCACGCATCTGCGCTGCGCTAGAGCGGACACTTGTGTGCTAAGAACTGCACAGATAAAACAATTTGCTTTGCAACAGCTGTAAAAGAGCAATCAAATGGTAACAAATGTCGGACTGGTTGTTATTCCCCAGAGTCAAAGTAGCACCAAGGACACAAAGGGCCCCAGGTACAATTATTATTAAATTATGAGATACCCCAACTCCCAGTTCAATGTGGCTAGCTGAAATCTGAGGCCAAAACCTTTACTCTTTTCGGAAGTTCAGGTTTGGATCTGATTCTGAAATTCATTACTCCATCCTTCATTTTTATACTTCATTTTTATATACACTTAAATGACTAATACACCACCATCCTTACTCTATTTTCCAGCCCACAGATTATCCCCAGTGTGGTCAAGACTCCTGTGAGTTTATGAGTTTATTCACAGTAAGGAGTCAGTGAACTGTTTTGCAAACTCTTTCTTTTTTTTTTTTAAATCTCAACAGACCAGGCAAATTGTCCTCTGTGAATATTCAATACAAAATCACTGGGCGGCAGGGTTTTAGCCATTAAGTTACATGGTTTTGCTCTTGATAGAGGTTAAAAAGCACCTAAAAATTAACTGCATGGGCAAATTCGGATTTCTTTTACAAAGGACACATGTGCCAGCACTCCGGGAGCTTGCTTTGCATTAAAATGTATGCCAGTAAACCTCAGTCACTTGAACGTGTGGGAAGCAAACACGGGATTCCAGCTGCAATAAATCCATTCACAAATATGAGGGATTGTTCCTGAACATCTGTCTGCAGTGTTCACCAAATGCTGATCCCAACAATTACAGTGTAACAGTAGCTGACGGAGGCAGATGCAAGTCCACATTTCCCATAACACTTTTCCCATTTCAACACATTCTTGCCAAATGTTCTGTTTGGCCTGGTCAAAAAAGCAGACTAGACTGTAACCATGTAGTCAATTAGAGTCTATCATTATCTCAGGCAATTCATCCGTCTGAAGTTTCTTACCTTATAAACAAATCCATCTGGGCAACTGTGGTCGTAAGTAAAGGCTTTGTATACCACAAGAAACACTATGCAGGCAAGGAATGCAAGAGCCAGACTTATGAGAATAGTGACCTACAAAAGATGGATAATGTTACTCCACATATGTTAAAATGGCATATGAGCAACCTCATAATTAAATGACTTATAGTAGCAGCCATCCTAACAGACTGCAGTCTTCACTCCACTGTGCAGTACTTAACTAAGCATGGTAATTGAATGAATGCTAGATCCAATAGCCCTGAATTCTCACATCATTTCCATCCCGCCACAGACCTTCAGGAGCGCACATTCCTGTGTTTAACCCCTTGCAAATGTACGGATTTTGCTGAGGCATTTGGTGTTCTCGGAGGCTTTGTGTTCCCATGCTCTCAGCTGTTCAACCGGCAGCATCATCCGCTGCCCCAGCAGGATCCGCCAGCAGCCAGAGTCCGCATTCGGGGGCTAATCGGTGCAGGTAAAGCTGCCTTATAACCATGGTGGAATCCTGCTTTTCTGATGGCAGAGGTAGGTGAGCAGGTAGGAAGAGTGAAGCCTTTGTAGCACACCTCCCTTTGTGCCTTCTGGCCGATGCGACAAGGATAAGTTGTGCCTCAAGTACCCTGCAGAAGGGAAGGGCAGGAGAAAGGGAATCCTTCTCTATTTATCAAAGGAGAATACCCCGACCACCGACAAAGCCCAGCATATAAATCCCACAGCGTCTGTCCAAGAGCAGATGCCGTTGTTGGAGGTACCAGACACGATGCCCTGTTTGGGGCTGAAATATTTCCCCTCTCCTCATTCCCAAGCAGCTTACTTTGCTGCACCATTCTGTTTCTTTGCTGTAGCTCCCTTCCCTCCAGCCCTTCCAGGTCCCTCTTAAATAGTTCATTCAACAGCAAGTTTCCTGGCCCCATTCAGATGTCCGGACTGAGGCCCTGATCCTTGATTTTAGCTGAGCTGTGTCCTCCCTAAGGACCGAGCAAGGGTCCCAAATGCACTCTTGCTCTCCCCTTCCCCAAAGCTTTCTTGGTCCCAGCCAGTAATTCCGCAAATGCAGCATAAATGGCTCTGGACTTCTACTGCCTGAATCACAGCAACCCACCCTGTCGAGACTGCTGTCTCACACTCATCTGGATTGGCATGAAAAAAATATCATCGTTCCTGGGGCTCCAGTGTTACCATGCAAACCAGAGTTCCTAATCAAATGAACTCACGGAGATGATGGGGGTGGGAACAGCAGTAGGGGAAACATGGAAAGCTGCTGCATGGCCAGCAGCACGGGGAGGGAGCTGCGGCCACTCCCCAGCGTGCTCTGGCTGGCTGGGACCGAGCACCAGCAGCAGGCAGTTTGCAGGGTGTTTGCCTGCAAGGGGAAGGGGCTGCAATGCTCCTGTGCTCGGGGAGCCTGTCAGAGCTCGCGCTGGGGAAGCTCCTACAGCAGAAGTTTGAGGTCAGGCATGGGTTTACAGGAGGGATAGGATCAGTGAGGCTTTTTCCTACCCACAACCTCAATCTGTTTGCTTCAGAATCCCACTTTCCCATCATGGCACCAGAAGCCGAGCCCAGGGCTGCAAATTTTCCCTGGTCACATCAAACCCCATCCACTGAGAGAACCGCAACGGTAGGACGTGGCAGGGACTGTGCGCCTGCCCCCAGCTGCTGCCCCTACCTGCAGGCATGCTTCCACCGTACCATGCACCTGCTCATCCTCCAAAACATGCCCCCGTCCCAATATCAAGGCTGCACCTACCTGTACTAAAGGCAAGCATTATCATTTACTGCCTTAGCAAGGAAAAGCCACAATTTTTTCAGCTCCATCTAGTCATTCATATTAGGACAAGAGGAAACAGCCTCAAGCTGCGCCAGGGCAGGTTTAGGTTGGATATTAGGAAAAACTTCTTCCCCCAAAGGGCTGTCAGGCCCTGGCCCAGGCTGCCCAGGGCAGGGGCTGAGTCCCCATCCCTGGAGGGATTTAAAAGCCGGGGAGATGTGGTGCTTGGGGACATGGTTTAGTGGTGGCCTTGGCAGAGCTGGGTTAACGGTTGGACTCGATGATCTTAAAGGTCTTTTCCAACCTAAACGATTCTGTGATTCAGGGTTCATCCACCCTTTTGTCATTATAGTTATGTCACAATCCTCTTTGTTTTCTTGTATGGGTGTTCAAGGAAACTGAATAGTAGGTACAGGCAGAAGTTGTTCCTTAACTTACGCGTAGGAGACTGGTGATGGTAGGAAGTGGGGAAATACAGAGATAATTCCTACAGTATACTGGACAGGCTTGTCAGGAACAGCAGCTAATAAAGAGCAAGCTGGCCACATCTCAGAATTCATCAATATAATATTATTAATATAATAATAATATTAGTAAATTACTAAATTAGTAAATTACTAATTAGTAAATTTCTAAAATTAGTAATATTATATCAATAAAGATATTCTAATTTCTTAATATTGGTTTACACTGAATTTTGCTCTAATTCTCTCCTTCAGTCATCGTAGCAGCTGTAATTCTGAGAACCTGTATGACATGCAATCCCTGCACAGACTCAGACTGTAATTGCTTGCAGTGCAGGAAAAGGCTTCTCATCCTCATCAATCCTGCAGAAAGATCCACTGCCTGGTGAGACATATTCCTACATCTCACACAGCACATTGGGACCATTACTCAGAGAAGCTAAAGCAACCCTGGAAACGCCACCTGCAATGCTGGAAGATCCAGAGATACGATTTTGGTGGCTGTTTTAAGACAAAAAGAAAGAGTGAAGGTAAATCTGCATGTATGGTGTTAAATCTGATCCAACGCATCCAGTTCAAAAGTCAGGAAAGAGAGAGGTGTGGAGACTATATCTAGCAGGAGAGATTCGTAAGTTCATTGTTAACTGAGAATGTTTTAGAATAAAGTATAAAAAGGTAAGAAAATTGGGCTAACAGGCTTTTCCAGTGATGAACAGTTCACTGAAGCCCCGACCCGCCTTTTCGAATAACTGCTCGTATTAACCTCCTCCTTGGGGCCTAATCTGCTGCAAAATGGGTCAATTAAGCAAAAGGCAGCTGCAGAGGGAGAAGCACTTACTGCTGGATCTCATCAGAGAACATGTGTAAGAGAGTCCTGGTGTGCTGAAAGGGTAGCTGGTAGGAAAGGAGTACAGTTGGATGAATTGCGCTAGTCTGACCAAGAAAATATGGGCTCTGCCTCCTCGCCATCAAAGCACACGTGCCTGCAAGTTTGCATAGAACTATTTCAGACCAGCCTTATGATAGCCCATGGGTTCCCAACCTGGGGAAGCCATGGCCCTTTCCATAGTGCTGAAGAAGAAGAAGTCTCAGTTGGATTCAAGGGAGATGGAAACGGAATTTGCCATGACTTCTGCCCCCAAAAGAAGACATATTACACCTGAAAAAATGAAAAAAAGTTACTTTGAAAAAAGCAGAGTCAAAAGGGGAGACTTGCTGGATTAAGTATGCCAACACGTTCTACTTTTTCCAACAGGAGACCTGGGAAAAAAGAGCCCTCTCCAAAAAGACCCATCACAACCCAGCTGTGGCAGGCCAACATGGAAGAGCATTTCCCCCTGTGGAATACACGTTCATCAACTCTTCCCCACTTATTTAAAAGGGGAGCGTGTTAGGTACTTCCTCCCATAACAATTTATGTAGTAATACAAAGATGACAATGACACAAGTCCCCTTTGAGGTTAGTTTTGAAGGCACTTCATGTACATCTTGCTCTACCAACGCCAATGCTTACAGGGCAGCCCTGGCTAGAAATTCAGAAAATAAGAAATGCTCAGCTCTCCAGTTTGGTTGCTCTGCCCTAAATACAACGTACAATGAAAAAAGAAATCTTGCTTGAGTTAAGCTGAAGGAACAAACTTGTGCTCAGGGCAAAGGAAGAGACAAAGGGCAATGAAATTACACCGAATGCCACCTGGGAATGCGTAGACCGTAACTCAGTGAGAAAGTACTCTTGTTCCTGCGAAATAAGAAGCCGCTCATCCCCTAGCTTTCTTTAGCAAATACAACCTTCATCATCAGGGCCAGCAAGAGCTGCACACCAGCAGGACGCATACACCCTGTGCTAGGATTCCTCCTGCCCTAACGTCTACCTGGTCCCTTTCTGCCCCCCTGCATCCCTGTCTCCTCCACCCTGGAGGATCCCTCGGGGCTGATTGCACCCAGAGAAGAGCCTGTGAAAGGGGAATATCCCTGAGCTGTCAGGTGCCTCCCTCACCCGGAATGACTCTGTATCTGCCTTGCCCAAGCGTTGCCACCACAGTTGCTTTGAAAGCTTCTCACTCTGAGCCAGTTAAAACGGCCAAGTTCTTCCTTTAGCCTTTAGAAAAAGAAAGAACCGAGCTGTCTGGAGCGAGAATGAATGTCCCTTCTTTTGTTAAATCCCACGTACATGCACAGCCTATGGAAATAACCATTAGTAATGCGATTTGACTGGTTCCTTTCCTCTTGTCTGCCCACTGAGCCCCTAAAAATAATAAATTCCTCTCTGCTCTGTCGCTCTGCTCTGGCAAAGTGCTGACACCCAATTCATTACCTCCCAGGAGCAGGTCTCTCCGCCGAGCTCTCCCCTCCCTTCGGGGTGTAATTGAGCCCATTCTCACCTCCCTACTGCCGTTTCATGCACTTGCAAAATTACAGCATGACACAATATTACACATGATGATACATAGTGTAAAATTGCTCTGGGATGAAATGTCACGTAAGATGCTAAAACCCAGAGGAAAGGGAAGAAAAATCCACCCCCGGATACTTTGCCACGCCAGAGCTAAGATCCACCTCTCTAGCTATTCCAGAACATACAAAGCTTCATTAACATTCAAACACCAAAGAATCACAGAGCTGCAATACCTAATAAACCTCCACTTTTTTTTATGATTAACATGAACCTTGGCAGTCTCTAAGCAATATAAACACTCACAGAGGGGAAATAAAATTTAGTGAGCAGATAAAACCTAGGAGTGCTGCAGGCATGAATCTGCCACGTGTGACTGCTCGAGTGGGTAAAAGAAGGGGGGGATGCGTCCGCCCCTTCCCCAAAGTCTTATATGGTTCCCAAAGGTTCCCTTAAGAGGGGAGTATCTTCTGGAACGGAGAAGAGAGAACATCGTTACCATACCAAAAAACTCCCCGTCCTCCACAAAACATGGAAAGAGGCCCTCAGCATCAGTGAAGGATGATGTCAACCTCCCATCAACAACAGCGCACTCGGCTTGGTCCCTCCCCACCTTTCCCATAGGTGCAGTACATGTTGCATTTTCACAACAGCACAGATTAAAAAAAAAAGATATCCTCAACAGGATGTAAGTAAGTTGCCACTAGGTTTTGTTGCAGTGAGATATCTAATTGCAATGGTGTTCCAGTTAACCTGGCTTTCATGCTGTCCATCGAAGTATCCTTCCTACTCTCTTTGATCTCAACAGCTGCCCATGATGGTTTTTTTCATCAAAAATTCCCTTTTTCCCTCTCTAGCTACCATGAAAAGCCTTATTTAAAAGCAAACCGCAGAATAATGCCACATCCAAACAGCAGGGCAGTCTTTTAATAGCCTTTTCCATTGCAGGGTTTCCACATTTTTATTCCTTATTGTTTTCCTTGGCAAAAATGTTCTGGTTTGTGCCCTTAGCTTTCAGAGAGGGTGTGCACCCTTCACTCCCCATGGAAGTCAACAAGAGCGGGGAGCTGCTGGTGCCTCCAAAACTCGAGCCTTAGGGGCTTTGACAGCAATACTGGTAACTGCTGAGCTGCAGAGCCTGCAGGCAGCTCCACACCAGCCCCGGGCTGGTACTGACCGTCACACAAACCAGTGAGGTACCCGGGTGCCTTGGAGTCCTGGAAAACCGCAACTCTCTGGAAACATCTGGGGGTAAAAAGGAAGCGGAGAAAGGCAGACCCTGAAGGGAGGTTGATGGGAATACCACTGCAGAGAGCAGATATTGGTAAGGAAGGATTTTCAGGCAGTGTGGGGGGAAGGCTCTGTCAGCAGATGGCAGTTCCCTCAAATTTATGCACTGTTTGAACTGAGTTGACAAATATTTCTTTTCCCAGTGGGGACTGGATGCAGACGGCTCTCTATTAGTATTCAGCATCCAACCTGTGCTGGTGAGCTGAGGGGGCGGTGGTTTTGTTCCCACTTAAGCCACATATTACTTGCATTAGCAGCTGAAGGAACATAACTTACAATCATGGCCCTGGTGTCAGGACTTGTCATTCCACCTTTGTGATTTGTTCACAGGCTCCGCTGACGGTGTCACACACTGCGAGGACTCAGCATAAAAACGGTAAAAAAAAAAAAATGGATAGGGAGAGAAAATACCATGGGCATTCAAATGCAAGCCACCTCACAGTGAAACACAGAAGACATCCCACAAAAGTGTGAAGGAACACCTTTTGAAGAAGTAAAGGGTTGTTTTTTCTAACCCAAACCACAATTATTCTATGAAATGAATCACAATTAATCTAACAAATTTACTCTGTACAATATGGTCAGCAGAAGGAGCTCAGTAAGATTCCAAAAAGATTCGACATTCATATGGAGAGCCTCCACACGGCTTGAAGTAGGGCTTAATAAAACAAAAGGCACAGCCCTCTCTTCCCCCACCGAGTTCTCGTATTTGATGGCATGAACCAGTCATTCAGATCCAGATCCACAAAGCAGTCAGGTGCTTAAACCTCCTTTAGTTTCCTACAGGACACTAAAATCAGTAGGCACCTTCTGTAGGCTCAGCGGTCTTCAGAGGGGTAAGAAATTGTCCATTTTGGGTTTTCATACATTGCTCTGCCACATCTGCCTCGGGGTCATTCCAATGAGTTTCAGCTAGTCTGGCACGGCACTGCAATCCTTGTGCTCCACTCCTAAAGCTCAGTCCCATCACTGTTCATACTCAGGCAGCAGCCTTAGCATCTGCTGTCCAACATTTCATTTGGAAAATCACCGTGCTGCCCTTTCTTTGGGGGGAAAACAGCTGCATTCAGTCCAGCTTTGGAGGAACTCAGCAAGAATCGCCTGCCGTTTGTGGACAAGGCACAAGCCCCAGGTGCCCAGGTGCTTGAAACCACCCTCCATTTGCCACCTAAGCAGAGCAATTGTCAGGGTGCAAACGGATGACGTGATCTCTATCAATCGGTCTGAAGAAAACAGCACAGGATCTCTCTGCCATGTTCATGCAACTCTTGTGAGAGGCCAGCAAGCAGGGATTTTCAGCAGCGTGGGCAGCACTTCTTAGGTATCAAGCATGACTTTTTTTCTAAACCCGGAAAATAAATGTTTGACTCTGGATACCTTTCCCACTGCTCAGAGCACACAATATATATGCTTATACACGTTCAAAATAGGAGTACAGCCAAGAAGATGCCACAACCAGGAAAAGCATTGCTGTCTATGGAAAAACCAGCCAGACAAGCAGCACCCAGAGAAGAGTTAATGCTCTCAGAGTGCAGAGTTGTGTTTTACTGTGAAGGAGATCAGTTTAATTCCCAGGTAAAGATCATTTACCATGGAAAAATCCCTACAAAGTTCTGCACGGTTTTCCTAGTCTTAGCAGCTGTAATGGGAATAAGGGACCTCAGAAGCCAGATGCCTCTCTCCATTCCTGCACTGCAGTCTCACCCCCTTCACCTTCAAGTTTGTCAGGAAAGGATGCCACTGACAATGCCATGTCTGGTTCTCCAAGCTACCTTCGGTGTTGCTGGGTATTAGGAAATTTTGTGACCTTTAATAGGCAACTCAGTTGAAGAAATTCTCTTGTTTTTAATTCTCTCTTTGTAGAAGAAGGAATACTCTGCATGAGGCAAAATTTGTTACAAATAAAATTGGCAGAAATTCTGTCAAGATTATTTTCATAGAAGGACATAAGAGCCATGCTTGGATAGGCAACAAGGCTCTTTCCATAGTTACACGTGGAAACCTATCCATCCATTGACAACCTAGACAGCTTGCACGCAAGAAAAAAAAAATCACAAAACCATCAGTCCATTTGCTACAGAGCCAGTCCCAGAGGTCCTGCTGCTCAGCAGAAAGGTTTCAGCTGCAAGGGCATCTCAGTATACGCTCATAGATTTGTGATCTCATTATAAGGATTTTTGCTTGACAGTGAAAATTCAGGAGGGTAATTTTTTCCCCTTCATCCCATAACTTCTTCCAGCTGATAATCAGATGTAAGCTTGACAACATTAGATCTAAACATGAAAGCTACAGCTAAAGTGAAAGACTCAGGAGCACTTCCCAGCTCCTGGATCCAGCTGTCTGTCCTGGCTGCCTCCCACCTGCATGCCAGGATGAAATCCAAGCGTGAACCACCCCATCATTTGAATCCAGGTTGGTCATGTAGGAAAACGCAGGCGTGTAGGCAGGGAGGGAGCCACAGGCTGACAGATCACTCGGATGGATCGACCAGGGGGGTAAGGGCTCTGAAATACACCCCAGGAATAGCTGCTCCACTGTTCAGACTCAGCCAAAGACATGGTGTGGTGCCTTGCCCAGTACCCTGTTATACAGCCTGATCTGCTCCGCAGGTAAAAATGATTAGGCTGCGCTTCTTCCAAAATGGCATTTCACTTCTGATTTTTAACAATCTTTTTTGTAATAAGTTGCTGATTTTGCTGATTTTATGGCAACAGCTTAGCCTCTGAAATTTTGAAAGGCTAAGTGAAAAAAAGCGACACAATTGGGTCTTCATATTTCCTTGGTACTGTTCAAGAAGATGTAGGATTTGTCCTTTATTATTACAGCACAGCTTTACTCCAGATGGTGTCCAGATTCTTAAGTAGCATCTCTTAGGAGATGCTTTGTAAGAGGGAAATGTCCTTAGTCATGTACCTACATCTTCAGAGCTATGGGAAAATACTCCTTAGTGATGCATGGCTTCTTTCACGAAGCTTAAGGGTTGTTGGTTTTTTTTGGTCCTTTATCTTAGAATTCATAACCATAAACCAATTTGGCCCCAATTCTCCTACGAACACTGAACACGATCCATGAAGATGGTATAATCTTGGGCTCCCAAACCATCTCACATCTGCTCCACTATTTCATGGGTTCCTTTCAGCCCCCACAGCCCAGCAATCAAAGTCCAAAAGACTCACAGAGGAAAGAAAAGAAAGGGTCATTTCTCCAACTACCCTAAAGCCTCAAAGGTATCCTCTTGGAACAGCACTAGCTGTCTCTGAGCCAGTTTGCTACCCCAGCCATGTCCCCGTCGGCTCTACCCATCTCTGCATGCACCACCCCACCACGACTACGCCAGTGAACCTCTCCAAGTTTGCAAATCTTCAAAAGAAATGTCTGTCTTCCGAGATGACTACGGACCCACCAGCAATTCCTCTGCTCTGCGCCTTGTAATACTGTGAGTGCAGCACAAGTGTGGAACAAGAACACCATGTTTCTAAGCAATTTGTCAAATAATTAAATTATGCACGCAATAACTAGCTGGCTCAATTATATTAGCCAGTCTCCATCATGTAATATAATTTCTAGTGGCTGTTTAGGCACTAATAGCCTCAGATCTTTTTAACTGTCTGGTGCCAGCTGCGATCTGCATGACGTCTTTCTGTGCCAAGTCAAACCCCTTGAAAGGAAAATTCATGGCTCGGTTTCCAAGCCCCTGTTCCTTACAGAAGTTCTAAAATGCCATTTTCAATAAGGATGCTTCCACCACTGAATATTAGTGAATTTCCACTGAGGTAAACAAAAAGCTCTGTTTGGTTTGCTTTCTCTTTCTGCCATTTAATGCCATAAAAAAAAAAATCATCAGAATAGGCTGGTATGTTGAGAAGTTATAATATTGCTTCTAGGAACACCAAATAAATACATGGCCTTTTTGGCAGACCGTACAGGTGTTTAAAGGTCTTTCCCCCCTCCCTCTACAAGAATATTTTCTTCCGTTTTCAACTATCATAAGCCTTGCTTCCTTATTTCTGTGACTCTGCTACCTTCAGAAGAAAAAAAAGGAAAAACCCAAAATTAAACAAGTGGGGTGACTCAGGAACACTGCTTACAAAGGTGCTTTTCTTCCCAAACCCATGGTCCTAATAACACCTGACGTACCATTTCATCAGCTGAGCAACGCTGGAAGAGGCTTCCTTCCAGATCACCAGTTTGAGATGGTTTTTCAATTAGTGGGCTTGCAGTAGACAGCTACCTCATCTCCCCACTAACCCTTCATCAGCGACATGCAGCAATTTCCCACTGCATTGTGCAAAGCCTTGGCTGTGACATTTCCTGCGGTCACTTCGCGTGGGACATGACAATGGATGTCTCAGCTCATCCAGGGGCCTTTTTAAATGCATTAACAGGAATACAAGATAAAGCAAGTCATCAATAAAATGTCTCCTTGCCTACCCTTTGCCTGCCAAGACACAACCTCTGAAGAGTCTCATACATGCAAAATAATCCCCTCTCCCTGCTTCCCTCACATTGGGTTTGGCGCAGGGAAAGCATTAGGAGCTCCGAGTAAGAACAGGTTCAGGGATTAGCATGTGGCAACAGACCTGGGAAATGCAGGTTGTGTTCCTCGCTCTGCTGCTGGCTTGCCTTGACATCTGACACACACTCAGGCACAGCTCCAGGGCTTGCTACCCGCTCCCCACTGATGTTCGCAGATGCTCCAGCAAGATCCACCCAAAGCTGCAAGCATCTAAGTCTCCAAAAGCTTGACTTTCTCTGGGCCTGGGTGCGCAAAACCACCCAAGCACCAACACCATCCCACGGCCAAAGATCAGGCTGGTTCTAGGGAAAAGCTGAGGTCTGTCTGTTTTATGAAATTACCTTCTTCCACAGGCAGGGTAGTTTTCAAAGCAAACCTTTCAGACTCGAGTATTGATGCACTGGGCTAAGGCACAAAATGGCATTCCTCCAGGCATGTTTTCTTGTGTATTTGCCTCTCCCATCATTTCCTTATATTTTGATTTTACATGTGACGTTACCATTTTCCTCATCGGCCATCAACAACAGAAGACTGGATTTAAAAACGCCCAGAACAATTTGAGCTCTGTATATGCCAGGGCGCAAGCTAACCTTCCCCAACCGCTCCCCAGTCCCATGGACTTCTTAGATAAAATGAAATCGAAGGTCAAGCTTGCACAAATTAAAACACCTTTGTTCAGTGCACTCTTGTGGTTAAAAAAAAAATCAATTGGAAGTTTGTACCTTCAAGAAGGTCAACATATTCACATGCATTTCAGCATCTATGTCTACCATCACGGGTCAGGAAATAAAGCTAATACTATGGCAGCATTCGTGGTCCAGTACGCCCATTTCTCTTAAAAAACTTACTCTTACTATGTGGGTGCTTCATACAAGGACAAAGTGAGGACTTGGCGAGCAAAGTGTCTCCTGGGTAACTTAAGAATTAAAAGCCTTTCCATTTTAAATTAGAATTGTGAAGCTTTATTGCTGCAAATGACTTACAAAAGCTACTCTTTTAAAAACAAACAACAAAAATGAATAATCTAGCTGATTACGATGCCTTCACAGGCATGAGGCCAGTTCCATTAGCCGTGGATCTGGCCCAACAGGCTTAATACATCTGCAAGTACTAACAAGAGGGAGCTCAGGTCTGTTTAACATTCAATCAGCAGCCTGTGCTGCTTTATAAATAGAGAGAATGAAACATTACATGGAAAAAAAAAAGTATGAGTGAAGCATTTCACTTCCCTGATTATTTTTTTTTTTTAGCATTCTGTGGTTTGGCTACAAGCCTCAAAACGCACTTCATGACAGTCAATAAACTTTGCCGTGGCTTCAGTCCGCTGAAAACTCTTTCCTCCTCCATCCCATTCGGTCCCTTTGGCTACATTAGCCAAACCAGCATTAAGCGTATTTCATTCCACCTCAAATGCTGACAAGAAAATTACCCAACAAATAGGGTTTACTGTGGGGTGGCAGAGGTACCAGAACGAAGCATGGCAGTGTGTTGTTGAAGAGAAAGATGCAGGGTAAGAAATCATTCAGATTAAATGGAAACTGCAACTGCATTTTGTAATTAGCAGAATGGGTATCTCCATGCAGTCGCTTATGGAAATCTTTTTCAAGCATTTCATTCCAAAGCAAAGGGTCAGTTGAGGTTTCTGCTCTGTTATTCCTTTCTTCCTCCAATATATCATGGTCTGGAGAATTTAGATTCAGCACGTCTACCCCACAAACCCTTAGTCATGTGAATATTCGCTGTGACTTCCATTTTTAGACATTTTCTGCATAGCAATTAACTTTCTTCTTCTCTCCAAAAATCAGTTAAAGGCAAAAAATAACCCTGAACAAATCTCTTCAGCTGATTACTCTGTCAGTGCTCATAGACGGCAAAAATAAAATATATTTCACGTGGCTTTTCTGACTTTGCAAAAGAGTATGTGTGTGTGTTTCTGTAAAACAAGAATATAAAACAAGAACACACTTCAAGGGACGATCCACTTCATATAAAAGCCATGTCTTTTTCTTTTTTTTTGCTTTGCTTTGCTAGGTGGTCCCTAAGCCAGTCATATAGAGCATTCTAGTTAAATCAAAATACACTTTTCTTGTGTGTGTTTCAGACATGGAAACTCTTCCTGGCTTTGCCTTCTCGGGACCCAGCCTGTACCAGACAGCCAGGTATTAGCTGGGAACTCTTACAAAAACCACAGACTTTTACCCAGGCAGGGGAAAGCTTGCAGGGTTTATAGTCCCATACCTGGGGATGTGATCAGAAATACCTGTTTTCTGGCAGCTGAGCCCACATTCAGTTTATCCTCACAGCTCCGAATTGTCACGGAGGACCACAAACGGCTCCATCAATCTATCTCCATGCAAGCTGTGAGACCAGCTAGGACAGATATGACCTATCTTCTCTTCCATTACAGCCAGAGGAGGAGAAGAATGATTTCAGAGCCCAGGCAGAGAGATGATGAGCAATGTTTCTCACTTCTTTTCATACACACAAGTGAGAGTCTGAATCCACACAGGTGCTACTTTGCATTAGGTGTAAGCAGATGCAAGGCCAGGCAGGGCTGGGCAGTGGATTTGTGAGAAAGGAGGAACTGTGACCCTCTGCATTGCAGTGGAAAATATTCAGCCTCCAAAGACAAGGCAAAGTGTGGATCCAGAGACAAGTCACTCCATCACTGTCTAGAGAAGACTTAGGTGAAGAGAGGGCTGCCTGACACCCCTGCAAAAAGAACATGCCCACTGCATCTGAGCCCACTGGGAAGGAGACTGCCTGATGATAGCTGAGCATTCCCAAAGGGAGAGAATAAGCCTCCAAATCAGTCCCTGGAGGCTGAACTGAACCCCTTCATACTGACACCTCTCCAAGCCCCTCTTTGAATGTAATATTCTCTATATGTCTCAAGAAGATGCTATACTGTCCCCGATGCCGATGCCAGTGCCAGTGCCAGATGCCCGAACACTATTGCCACTGCTCCCCTGTGCCTGCCACCTTTCTGATTTTACTCCGTTTTGTCCCTCGTTCTCCTGGATCACACAGCCCATCCCAACGCTGCGCAGCCTGGAAACAACAGCTCGGCCACATTAGCAATTATCACCAAAGTGAGAAAAATCTCTGTGTATTAGAGCGTGTTCCCTCCCTCGAGCACCACTCACATTAGTCAGTGCAATGGGATCTTTCAGCAGCCACTCTGCATCTTCCAGATAACCGATGTGATGTGGCAGTTGCCATGGTAACATTGTTATTGGTAGTATTAAAAAGCAGTAAGGAAAATTGTCGTGCTCACACTCAGAGGAGTCTTTTCTCTATGAGTTACTCCTGCCTTGTGCTAACTTAACAATTAAAGGAATCTTTACATTTATTTAGCTATTGAATGGGTACAATGAAAAACCCCATGTCATTTTTCTAGGATTCATTCCTTTGCAGGTTAGAGGAAGAACTATCAGCATAAAGCAATAGCCTACAGGTGAAAGCAGATCATCCTATGGAGAAGTTTGTAGGAACCATGGCATGGAAGGGGAGTTTGGGAAGGGGGAGCGGGGGGAGCAGAAAGAGAGGAATGCCACGTTTGGGGCTGGGTGTGCGTGCAGCAGAGCACGGGAGAGCTGCCACCTTCACAGCTGCAATGGTGATGTGCCCTTTGAAAACAAGGGCGGGGTGGGCAGGTAGACGAATGTGTGCATTCAGGGAAATGAGGCGTTTCGCAAAGCTATGCTCACGGTGCGGTCATTTGGCAGTCCAGGGGCCACACAGCAATTCCCTGCACCACACTGTACAAGACACCTTGCGCTCACATCTCAGCAGATCTTACCTACAGAAAGCGATCAAGACCTGCTCCCCACCTTCCTCCACAAGCATGGAAGCCCGGGACATTCCTTTCCTCTGAACTGCAATGCCTGCCACATGAGGATCCTCCCACTACAAGAACTAGCTGAATCCCCTGGGGATTCGATGGGTCAGATTCTAGTGCTGCAAGCAGGGGAAGCGTCTTCCATTTCAGCAAAGCTGTTACCAAGAGCAAATCAAACCCTGGCCCTGGCCCAGAAAAAATCTTTCTTAATTAGAGGGCAAGTGTTTCAGATACTGGCTTGGTTTTGGTAATGAAAAATGGTTGCATCAACGTCTGTTTTGTAGGGTGTGGCTGGAGACAAACTGATTTTGTTCTAAGTAAGTCTTTCACTTTAGGTCAGAGGAAAATAATTGTTTCAGTATGAGCATTTCAATAACAGAAACATTTGAATGGGTTCCACTATATTTTAAGAACCTGATGAAAAGTTACTGGATCAGAGCAGTTTCAGGGTGGAGAGAGGAGAGGCTTGATCTAATGATAAGGAATATATTGTCACTGCGTACTCAACAGGAACGGATTACACAGCCAGTGACTCTGAAATGGATCTTGCCAACTTGTAGCAAAAAGAGTGAACTCCCAGTCTCCTTCAGTGAAGTAATGATCAATACTTGCAGATGGTTTTTCCAGGTAGATAAATTGCTCATAAGAAAACATCTTAAATATCTCAGTGTCTCCCCCGTACACCCACTGCCAACTTGTTCTGTTAAAGACAAGTATATAGTTTAATTATTCCAACTCTGAAATACCGATAACTTCAACTTTCTTAAGAAAATGATCCATGGAAAGGAAAGAACTGTGGAAGACTTGAGAAGTCAGACAGCTATGGTAGGTAACTATCACCCAGCTAATAGTCATTAAATCACCGTCTCCCTGCAAAGGCAGTAATGAATAGCTCTCTGGCATTTAGGGGTAACAGAGGTCAAACTGGTTGCACGTGAACCTACTTGTGTAATAAAAAGAGCAATTTGCACAAAACCAGTGACCGACAGGCAATTACGTGTGTCAACCCAATGCTCCGTGTTGTAAGCCTACGCTGAAAGACCACTCCAGTACTTCTTCTGGTGCTATTTGGAGCTAGAAAAATCTGGGCAAACTCAGGCTAGCACAGGTCTGCCTACACTCACTGGGTCTGACTGGACCAAGCACAAAATCCATCAGCAACTATTCTCCAGCTGGTTTCTTCTTAAGCGGGGTGCTGATGTCTTAAACACAAGCTTCAGCTAAGTGACAGTCAAGAAAGTGGGTAGAAACCCACTCTTCACCTTATAAATGCTTGTGGCTGATTTCTGTGTTATCTGGACTGGTCGGAAGACAAACGGAGTCACTGGAAACCCTGTCCTCCAGAAGTAACAAGACTTCATTCAATGGATAATCTGCTTGAAAAGCAGAAGAGCATTTGATCTCGTTTCAGTACTGATAGAAAGAAATAAGGGCAGAAACTCCCAGGAATGATGATACTCGCATATGAGAGATTGTTCTTAAAAGCTGTAACATAGGATACCACTGGCAAAAAGATGCAGTAAGCCCTTCCTCAAATGCAAAGGGTTAAATTCGTTGTCCCACAAAGGAACATGATAGAGAGTCATGACATTTTCAGGCCTTTTCTAATGCACCTTGGTGTCATCACTGGGTGGCAAAGCATGGTAACAGGAGCTACCTTCAGAGCGTGCAAAATGGAAGGCAAACACCAGACACCTCCAGACTGAGAAACCTTGGTATACATCGTTACTTCAAAATAAAATCTTTGCAGTTCAAAAACTTCCTAGAGGGACACACTCCAAAGGCATAAACAGTCTGGAGGAGGCAAGGTCTATAAATCACTGCCAGTCAGCTTAGAAAAAACGTTGTCATTGCTTCTCTGTGGAGGAGTAAAACGAGAAAAGAAATTTCTTTTATGTATGGATGGCTCAACCATAATGCTATTTTAACATCATTTTCTTGTAACCCATCTACACACAACTATTTAAACATTTGTTATAAAGTATGTATGGGGTGACTCATCCAGCTGAAGAATAAGCCTAATTGGTCAAACTTCCAGGACACTGTGTGCTGAGCTATAGAGAATCATAATCTCATCTATTAGGAGATGTGACAAGTTGCAGAAGCTATCTAAAATTCCTGGAAGAGGTAGTGTGAAATAAGAACCGTTGCCTAGGGACAGTCTCTTCTTTACGATAATTAAAGAGCTCAGATCTGTGCTATTCTGGATGGATGAAAAATATGCATGCATAAGCTTAAATTCTGGCGTTGGCTTGCTCATGCGAGAAAGTTGTCTAATAATTCATTATCCTCTTCAATAAAAGATACCCAAAAGGCAGAATAAAGGGCATCTGTGGATTTGACTGCCATGTTCATATGGCCCCCAAATTTCCCCCAGGGACCCTGCTATTCTGTTTAATGCAGCTACATGACTCAGAAGAAAACCAAGAACTTGGGGGGAGTTTCCTTCTTCCCTGAGACCTTTCCCATACCAAGTGACCAGAAGTAGAGAGGAAAGAAAAGCACTTCATAGACTGAAACAGAAATGTTGAAAACCCTTCCAACGAGGAGGTTAGTGGGTGGGGAGCACAATCGTAAATATGGAGTCCAGCAGCATTTTTCCACACACACTCATTAATGATATTCACTTTGCCGTATTTCTGTTTGAATTGATGATAATTCTACCATTTGGGTGAAAAATAAAATACAAGACATCTCACTTTGTATTCTCCAGGACGCCACAGCAGTGCAGTAGCAGATAGGAGAGGACCTCTTGGCCATTTCTTCGCATCCTCTTACTGTCCTCTCTCTCCCCCCAACATGCAAGTACCACGTGCTGAGACGCATTGCTCCTCCTCCACAGATGAATAGAGCTGTAGGAGCAAATGGCTCCCTATGAAAACCCTTGAATTCAAGCATTGCTGTGGACTCACACTAGTTGCACATGCATTTCCCACACAGCTCTCACATATTGGGAGTGCACAAAACCAATGGATCATCTACACTTGGATGGATTATTGGCCTTTCCCTCCATCATTTCTCCTGCAGAAATCAATGGGATGATTTACTTGCTTCTGCCAGTGTACAGCTCCCAACAGCCCGGCTCAAGTATAGATGAATACTTTAATTTTAATCAGTGTGTTAGCAAGAAGTTGTGGATGGTATTTCAACACACCGCATACTGGAAGGCTATACAAAGCAACCAGCCAGCAAAAGAAAATATTATTATCTCTTTTTTTTTTTTCCAAGCTTTTAAAAGTGTAGCCAAACTGAGATAATAAAAGTTAAGTATTTACTATGATTTCCTCTTACAAAAAACAAATGTAATGATTTCATCAGTACCAGATAATAGGCCTGCTTATAACCAGAGGGCAGTATTTTTAATAACTTCACTAAAAATATGCACTGGTACAAAAACGTGGTGCAATAAAAAAAAAAGTACAAAAGGTAATGAAATATTACCTATTATCTCAGCTCATTTTTGTCAGGAAATAATACTACAAACTTGATACGATACATGGAAGTCTTATGAAAAGCAGGCAGGGAGAGGCTTATAGTCTTATCCAGTATTAGACGAGAGGCTGAGTGATTAATAAGTTGACACTGAAGAGCAGAGAATGGAAATCATGTGGACTTTAGGGAAAGGAAATAGCTTAAAAATGAAACTGCCATGCTGCCAGGCTGCATAGGGAGAGGCACAGCTCCCACAGCCATCCCCACCGCGCCGCAGAGGGGAAGGCAGCTTAAACCTCTGCCGGTGCCGAGCGTGCAGCCGGAGCCTGGCTCCCCCACGCTGGCGGCTGCGCTGGCCCCGTGCTCCCACGGGTGAGAGCCGCGGGAGAACCGCACCTGAAATTGGAAGGGCAGAGGAAAGAATACATCGCCAGGAGAGGTTTGAAAGCAGCAGCAAGGTGGGGGTTTGAAGAATGGAAAAAATAAGATACACTATAGAAGGGGTAGATGAAATGAGATCTTTCCATAGGAGTGGATGAGCTATATATCTAACTTACAGGCCGCCAGCATGCGCAGCGTGTAAGGATGAGATGTTCTTGATTGCTTTTTTAAATAAAAGGGCCAGATCTTTTGATGGGATTAAAACTTGGTCTTACACTGACCTTAACACTGTTCAGGGCTGCAGGATTAAGTTTTAAATACCCAGTGAAGCACCGTTACTTACAATATCAACAATAATGCCATTTATTGCGGGTCACAAGCCAACACATCACTTCCAGGAGACTCTACATTTACTGTTGTTTCTCAGGCACATGGTGTCTGGTTCGGATTTGTACGTTGTTCACACTGGAAAACGTCTGCTGCCGTTTCCAAGACTGGGGATTTAACTGTGGCTAATTCGCTGTTTACGTTACTAGTGCCAACAGAGTCACTCTTGGTGGTAAAGAGGTACTACGCACGCAATAAGATCAGTGAAGAACTCGGTCAAAACCAACAGCATGTAAGCCCCTGGTAAGTAATTTAGATCAAAACATGTGATGTCCACTGAAAAAAAGAAACCAAGAAGCTATAAACATTTATTCACAGATCTCTTAAGAATAAATTATGGCTTTAAATATCCTGGATGAAAGTAACAGAATTGCCCTTGTGAAATAAGTGTTAGCGAACTTCTGGGAAAAACAGAAACAGTGCCATCCTGTAGTGCTTCGGAAGAGAGGAGCTAAACACTTCTCCTTTCAATAGGTTGAACAAGCCTTATCTTGAAGTTTATTAAGGATGAATGGTAACAATTTTTCCTGGATCACATTCCAATTTTAAAAGTGATAGTTTTCTTCTAAATTATTAGAAAATAATTATAATAAACTTTACTATTTCTTGCAAAACTAAGAACAGCTGGGCCAAATGAAAGACTGTTCAGTTCCTGGAGTGAATTCCTGTTAATGGTCGAGGATGACAGCCTTTCTCTAACATTTAGAAGCCCAACCCTAGCTTTTCGAGGAGCAGGCCTACAGCCAGGCACTGCCTACTCTCTGTTTGCTACTCAAATCATTGATATTTCCTCTGGCTTTGGCAACGTGAAATCAGATCACACGTTTTTATCACTCGCATGCTCTGTGGTTTAGGAGAAGCACCGTATCTTCTCAATGAAAAGGGGAGAAACTACCAGCAGCTACACGCTTCGCGTCTAATTTTAGGAGGAACTGAGCCATTCTAATGTGCTGCAGTCAACAGGAGCTGAGGGCACTCAATAATTCATGAGTTTCTTTCCACGTTGGAGTAGGGCCTGTTGAATATTTCTCAAGGAAACATTTTTCATCAGACAACTCCAGTTCCTGTGAACCAAAGCTGCTTACAGGCCAGGGTATGCTTGGATACCTGTCGAATATCTCTTCTCTTATCCAGTTTGAAATGGCTTCTAATCTATAATTATATAATTATATATATAATTATATAATAATAAAATATTTTAAATACGGAAAGGGTTGCTTGACTACAAGACAAAACAACTTTTAAAAGATGAAACAAACTGTTACAAACAATCTTCACTGTGTGGGGTTTTTTTTCATTTTAAACACAAATGTTTGAGAAGAAAAAAGATACAAACATGTTTTACTTTCACTTTGGGCTGGAAAACATTTTCATAACTTTTCCTGGGAGAAGAAAAACATTTCCTACTTTAGCTCTAGTTAGTCTCAGGCCCGGCCTAAAATAACCCAAACGTTTCTACTCACCCGGAGAAACCTCTCATTGACCCTAGGGATCAGCGGAGTGTTGAATTTGTTATGGCTTTACTGTCACTTCCATTGGGTTATTTTGAAGTAAATGGTATTTGCGTCAGAAGGCAACAGAACAACCATTTCTTACCTTTAGTCTTTCTGTTACACCATCAGTGAAACTGACTGTGAATTCAGCAATTTTGGGCACTCTGAGTTTTCCTTTGTTCTTCTGGTCAGGCTGGTATTCTGTTCTTGTTTTCACAATTACCTGGAAAAAATCAGCACGTTTCAGGTTTCTGCACACAGCATACATTTGCTTTGTTATCTAAGCTTTTCTATATAAGCCATCCCCTGGATCTACACAAGTCTCAGAACCATAAATTAACACAAACTCATCATACGCTCAGGAACTGAGAGAGACAGATAAATAGTCAGGGAGATACACAGACCTCGGATAGCGAGCTTATCACATTGAGTCTTAAACCAGCTGACAGCAAAATGTTTAACACCCACTTTTGTTTAGGACCAGGCATATAATTGTTATATCATATTCAACAAGCAGGACATGCAGAGTAAGTCCATCCTAAAGAAGGGCCTCACTTACTAAAAGCCCTGTCCTAACAAGTTCCACTGAAGCCAATTTAAATTTAGGCCATTTGGCGTCTCATTTATTCAGGCTCTAGATTATCAATATTAATCTCATACTGTCACCTTGGGTTTTCCCCAGAAGATCTCAGTGTCAATTGCTGACTAACCCAGGTCCTACTAATCTTATAAAAATGAGGTGGCTTATGCCAATGGAGAAGCCGTAAGTGGTTTTTAAAAGGGTACGGTCAAATTACCAAAATTGCACTGTCAATCTACACTGAATTTAATTGTAACCCAGAATGACCTGAAATATTTTGGGTAAAATCCACCCACTGCAAACACAGAAAAGGTAACACCTGATGCCAGCTGCTCCCGGGGGGCTGGCGCCAGGGCTGCTCTCTGGAACGAACAGCCCTTCAGAGGAGCGAGCGTATCCATCCCATTAGACACGAGAGTCTTAACAGACTACCCATCCATGAGCCTATGCAGCAAACTAGCGCCGTGCGAGCATCCCGGCATAGCTGCACTATCTTAACCCGCTGGAAAATGCAAGGGAAGACAAAACGGCCCTGTCCAGCACCGGCCGAGAGCTGGAGCTCGTCCCTAGAGAGGGGCCGTGGTTGTGAGCCCACACGACCGCGGCGCTGCTGCACAGGCTTCCCAGCCCACAAAGCACAGAGCAACGTGGTGTGGTTTGCAAGGTTCGGATGGGTTAAACGCAAAAGGATAGAAAGAATATTGAAGGTCTCGATCCCAGGGCCAACACCTCCACTTTTTGGCCTCCCATTCTGAACTGCAGGACTATGCAGCCGTCAGCCTTGCCAGGGTGAAAATTAAACACTCCAGGAGTGGTGACTGGTTCATGGGAGAGTGACAAGAGTGATCCTAAAGCTCTTTGTTAGAAACAAAAAGTCTTGACGGATTGAAAAAGATTAAGTGATACACAAGGTTGAGTTACCAGCTAATGAAGAACTTATTTCCAAATGAAGATAGCAAAGTCTGGTTTGGACCAGAGAAAACCCCAGGTATTTAATCCTCCTGCACTTAATGCCAAGTGAAAATCAGAGTGAGAGAAAATCAGCATGGAGCCATAAGCCAATTTTCTGGATTCAAATGCAAATCATTAAAGACTGATGAATATTTACATCCTTCAGTGAATCCCTTTCAATAATATTTATTACAGTAGCATTTGCAACATTAAGACTTGGGAAGAAGAGAGGACAAAAAGCCACCCAAATATATTTGTATTAGCATTTTGGAACTCAGGATTTCTGATGAAACAACACAGATGATGGGCAATTGGGATGAACCCTAACCCTTCTACGGACTTACTATCGAACCGAACCCCCTGTGCTCTGAAGTGCAGCCCAGCACCCTGTGGCCCAAATAAACAAAGCTCCCTCCCCAGCCAGGACGAGCTGGCCCGGGTCAGCTCGGAGTTACGCACAGGCAGTAAGCTCCTTTCTGGCTCCAGAGGAGGCAAGGGCACGCGGGCCTCCATGAAGCTGGCCTTGCCAGCCTCCTCGCTGGCCTCCTGCAAACCCAGGACAGTAAATGACAGCACGGCAGCCATCAACGCTGCCAACCAGCCGTCAGAAATAGCACTCATTCTGCTTTCAAACCTACCAGCCACAATACCCACTTCTCCCAAATTCATGTTTCCTGCTTGATAGAAATCTTAGTTTCAGACAAAATCTTTAAACAGCTATGAGGGCTTTTCCACAAATGAAGCCAGAATATAAGAAAAAAAAATTAGAAGCCTTACTGGTTTCTACATATAATTTACATTTTCTTCCACTCTTTGTCATTAATGCCAGTTTTCTTACAGGAATTTTTTAACTGTCATTGCATTCAACCAATACCTCCTATACATAGGAAAGTTTGAATTATGCTGCCTACAGGGATACACGAGACTGAAAATAAACCCATGCAGCCCTTCACAAGGCATCAGATTCAAGTCCAGTAGCAATGTCTAGCACGTCTATGAATAAGTAAGCTCAGTCCCCAGCCAGACCAGAAGCCACTTGAAACCCAATTTGCTGACTGTGCCAGCAGCGAAATGTGCGTGTGCGCAGAGCCACAGCCATCCTGCTGGTCAGTGGTTTGCAGAGAAACGTGCGGAGGTATCAGAAAGCTTTAGTAGAGGAGGTAAGAAGTACCTTTGCTAAATGCCTTTTGGCATTGCAGAAGCTAAATATCTGCTCTCCAGAAGTATCTTTGTCAGACACCTGGCGGAATTACTCAGCAGAAGAAAGGCAGAGCAGTCAGTAAGGTCTCCCCTTTAAAGGAGGGCACAGAAATAAAATGACAAAGGACGAACAGAAAACTGAAAACCCGTAGTGCGGGGGTAGCATTCAATATTGTGGCAGTAACAATAAAAATGCAATTCTGCTGAGGGCACGGGGTGCACATTTCGAAGAAAAGAGCTGCCTCTTGTTCAGTCGCCTACAGCCTAAATAAATAAGGCTGAGCACGGATCCCACTTTTGCAGCACCAGTCACCCCCCCTCCACCCAACAAGCTGCCGTCAGGAAGCCCACGCAAAGGCTTCTGGAAATGGCGCTGTGCTCAGCACGCTCCCTGAGCCTCCTGCACCCGCGAGACCACCCCAGCCAGGGCCACCCCGGCACCCCCAGAGACAGCGCACGCCGCCAGGTGATGGTACACAAATACACACACACACACCCCAGTTTTTAGCGGAGCATTTCCTACGCCGACAGCCTCCCTTGCATGCATCAGTTGCGAGAAACAAGGCTCTGAAACAAGTCTAAATGAGAGCTAGTCAAAACCCAAAAGAACTTTTCTAAAGCACCAAGTATTAATCTATGTGCAAATTTAGAAAAGGAATAATTAATCTTATAAAGATTTTTTTCTATATTTTTAGTATTATTGGTTTTTGCTATTTCGGTTGATTGTTCTGTTTTCATTTTCCAGTTTTCTGATTCGGGTTGCGTGGGAAAGAAGATTTGCCTTCCCCCGTCCCTGCCATCACTCCTTTTTCACCTTTTCATTTTGTCACCGAGAAAAAAATCCTGGCAGTAAAGTCTTCCGGCAATTCTAACCAAATTGCTGTTGGATGTACAGTAATAAAATCCAGCGCAATGCTCAGCACTCATTCCTCACCAGCTGCCCCAGAGCGGTGCCATCGGAGCCCAGGACCCCGCTGTTCCAGTGAAGCCAGGTACATTCCTCTCACACCACGACAGGCTCCTGGGAGAGCTACTGGCCTTCGTTACAAACCACAGCAAGTGATCCCCATTCCCTCCTCTTGTCCAGTTTGCAGCTTTGCTGACTTCAGTAGAGTTATTCGTGATTGAAACCAGTGAAAGGGAGTATAAACTTGGGGTCCTGTGTAGGTTGCAATTCAAAGCAAACTGAAGTGAAAGAAACGCCCGTCCCCTCATGCCCTTGTCTGCAATGCTGTTACGGTGGAAATAAACTCCTGTACGGGGTAACTTCCAGAGCTGGCAGCGCTGCTTGGTTGTGCTCTGGCCTCATGCGTACGGACAATAAATGCACACAATCAAGCCAGTGCTTAAATGGATGCGTAGTCTCTTGAGTACTCCCAAAAAGGCCCATTAGCCCCTCGCCACCCCCGCTGCAGCAACGCCATTCAGCCATTCTCTGGGCTTGCCTCCTGGAGCTCCCACCTCCTCCTGCTCCCTAAGGCTTGTCTTAACTCCTGCTCCTCCTGGTGACAAGGGTCTGCCTGGTTTAGGTTGGCATCCCTAACTGTGAGCTTACTGGGGCAGAGAATTATTATTATTATTATTGTTGTTGTTGTTATTAATTATATATTTATATATAATAATAATAATCATAATCATAATCTCCTGAAGCAACCTGCACACCTGCAAATGAATATTAAAAAGCAAAAACAGTCCCATCAGCTTTTTGGATTGTCTGAGCCTTTGCAATTGCCAGATAAACACCCTTTGAACTTTTTTGGAGACTTGTCAGCCTTTGTGTTTCATTACCTAGGCCCTGATCCAGCACCGGTTTATGCCTGTGCCTCACTTTGTGCGTTGTGATCGTCCCCCGAGGAGAGCAGCCTCCCTGCCAGCTCACTCCAGCCCATCTATAGCACTTTAAAGCCAGGACTGTGGATGGAGCCTAGAAGAATACCAGCTCAGGGCAGCTCCCTGCAAATTGTGTTGCTGCTCTAACCTGTTCTTAAAGTTTTCACACTATTCCCCAGAGACCCTCCACCTTTAAACGGCAGAGAGACTGTGCTGTTCATGACAGATGCAATAAAGGGGACACAATTAAATTACCTGGGACTTTCTTCATTTTACATCCAAAATAAAACCATTCTTTGAAAGTTGCTTCCTAGCTGAAGTTTGCAGACTGATTGTAAGAATACCAGAAAAGAGAAAAGGGCTTCCCCAGAGCAGCAAAAAAGACACGTCTAATTACGGGAGTCCACACTGCCAGTCCTTGCAGCTTCCTCCAAAACTAAGTTTATCTAGCATTTGAACTCATTAACTTCCAATTCAGCGAAGCATTTAAGCATGCAAGTAGTCCTATTAACATCAGCAGGATTAGGCAGATTTTTAAAGTTAAGCGTGCATTTAAGTGCTTTGGCCAGATCAGAGCTGAAGCTGGCTTCGGTCACCTTCCCACAGCCGGTTAGAATGGCGATGCTCAGGGCTCCTGGGGCATTCCTCAGCAAGACCGCTCAAAGCGCTTTACATACCAGCATGGCCCCAGTATCCCCATATTCCTGATGGAGGAGTAGGAAAAAAAAGAGAAAAAAAAAGCAGCTTAGTAATGTGCTGAGTCACACCAGCAACTGGTGGCTGACTCGAAGACAGACCACGGTTCGCTGCTACTTACAGCGCACCGGGTTTTCTCAGGTTTTCATTAACTGAGTGGTACCAGCAGCTCCAGCACATTCTCCATCTAAATATAACACTTGGGGGTTAGGGGCTAGCAAGGGGTATGGCTGGGGGGGTCAGCGCTCAGATGCCCTATGGAAAATGGCAGCTCGCTGCAGATCTGTTGTCCTCAACCATCCTCGGTCAGCAGGTGTGATAACACTCTCCACGTCTTGAAAGGTTTTTACTTTCTGTTCTCTTTCTTGCATCTTCTGGTTCCTCATTCCAGTCCCTCAAAAGCTTTTCTGCAGAAGCAGACTATAGAGAACGGCCTGTAAAAGTTATAAAAACCCAAACACAACAGGGCAACAAGCCATATCTAGCATGCTGCTCCACACAAGCAAGATTTTTCTAATGATGTTGTTTGCTAGTACATTTATTGAGTCCTAAACCTAAATGCACTTATTATTCTAGGCTTAATGCTAGTGACACCACTGGAATCAATAGGAAACCTTGCCTGGGCTTTAATGAATGCAGGACCAGGCATCTTCTCTGTAGCGATGCTTTGGAAAATTATAGGTGTGCCGAGGTGAGAAACAACAGATGAGAGTCTGTGTGCACCAGCAGGAAATCCATCATCGACAACCTTGAGAAAGTAAACAGTAGGAGAGTGCTGGGAAACCTAGAGATTTGGGATGCTGGAGGAAAAAAGAAATCAAGCTTCTAACCAAGTGGGCTATATTAAAAGCATTTGCTTTCAGGAGGAAGGAGCAGAGTAGACGTGAAATGTGACAAATGGAAAAATATCACATTAAGCATGGAGCCTTAAGAAGAATTTTCCTGCAATGGGATGAAGTAAGTGTTTCAGAAAATGAACTGATATGAATTCTGAGTCTTGTCTCAGACTGGCTAAAAGTAACATCATTTATTGCCACTTCATATTTGCGTTTGAGCTCTATGGTTTTCCCTGAAGAAATGAGTAATAATATTTAACATAACTGGCATTGTGAAAACTTTAAATTATTCATTCGGAAAAGGACATGCAGCCCTGCTGTAATTCCCACTTCACTGCCACGGTGCATGTAATATATTGTGGTTCAGGTGCTGCAAAGTGCAAACGATAAAAATTTAAAATACTACTTCCCGGGATTATTAATAATGAAGAGTCTCTCACTCAGAGTGGCTTTCAGATTGACAGAAGAGATAAACAAATGTGTTTCTCCTACCAAGGAGAAAGTTTTCCTCCAGGCTCAAAGCTGGACTTCGTAGTCCCACCAAGTGGTTGTAACACACCCATCAGTTTCCATGGGGATTAGTCATGCTCACTTTGAAATGAAGATGAGACTCCTGACTTCCAAAGCTGTGCCTTTCTTCAGTCCTTGCAGAGAGAGAACAGAAAATACAAACTTATCGCTGGCACTGCCATCGTGGTTTCCTTTGCCTTCATTAATCAGCTGAGCATCGATAGCTGAGAATGACCTTAGACCGCGTTCCAGCTGTAGCATACTGTCCAGGTGACTGATGACAGCCAAACGGTGACCCCCGGTCTCGGCACTAAACCCGCCGTGACTGAGGCGGTTCCTATGCTTTGTGCTACAAGCCACGGGATGGCTAACACTCACCGCTCGCACACAAAATTCTCCAGCGACCACCAAGCTCTAATCCTCACACACAGCCAGCCTCAAAGAGCAAATGAGATGTGCACGTTGCCAACAGTAGCTGAAGTTAAAATACTTAACAGTAAAAGAGTATAGGAAAAGAGATGGAAAAATCATGTTTCAGGGCTTAAAACAATCTCTTCCTTTGCAGGCTTAGGATGAAACATTCATAGCCATGAGCTGCTCCATGCCTACTGCAGCGTCTCCTGTACCTCCTCTGACTCTTGCACTGGCTGCTGCTAGAAACAGGCCATGTTGGACCGGAGGGACGAGTACTCTGAGACTACCTGGCCATCACCACGCTGCAAATTCCCAGATTTTTAGACAATTAGGTCTTTAAAAGCTTTCCCAAATAGTTATGACTATGATGTCCCATCCCATGGGAGAGACAGCTGTGCTTCCAAATCTACAGGATGAACGTATCGCAGCAGGCAGACTTCCCAGAGATCAGTATTAAAACTGGCATTTGGGATGTATGTAATGGCAGTCCCCATGGCATCCTAGTCACTACTTGAATACGTGGAATGCCTGAAATATCAAGCAGCAAAAAGAAGGTTAAAAAAAAAAGGATGCCTGGGGATCAAATCCATAGTCAACGGAGAAAGCCACAGTCAGTTGAAACACTCTGCTTTTTTTTTCCTGTATCAGCTCATCTAATGGATGTTGTGCTGGAAATGAGTTTCACAGAGGGTGGTAGAAAAAAGTGGTCTCCTGAAACAGTGCCAGGAGGATATTCCAGGCATAAGGAACATCACAAAAGGACAAAGACAGCAAAAGTAATCAGCCCTGGCATCACCGATGAAAGGCAGCACAGAATGCAAAGGCTGCATTGGGAGCTGACAGCAGCCGAGCAGGGAGAGGGATAGCTCACGAGCACAAAGGGAGCTTGGAAATTATTCAGCTAAGTCTCCCTACAAACCCCTAGGTGACCATAACCATCGGGAACCCACAGGAGGCTGCGAAGGGGTGACAAAAATTGATTTCAGTAGGTTCAGCCAGGAGAGGGTACAGCAAAGCAGACAAAAGAATCAATCACTCAGCTATAGTGATGGTAAATTGGCCAGGGTAAATTAGCAGAGCTCCATTGATTTCATCTAAACTACGCTGATTTACACTAGTCAAGAATCCTGCCCAGTCTTCCTTTCCAGACCAGTAAGTAACTGGTATGCAGGTTTCACTTCACAGTCTTGCTGAAATAACTTCCACCTACAGCAATGCGCTTTCATTTTAGATGAAAGAATGGACTGCAACAGGCTTAGCCCACCATCCATGCCCTGCCACGCTTTTCCTGCGTCCGTTTCTGCTGTTTCTGCAGAACGCAGCTCTAGGAATTGCAGTGCAGCCATAACTGGGTTTACGAGAGGCAATGGAGCTCACAAAACCAGACATGAGCTAGCTTTAAACAACCTAATTCAGACACCGATAGCAGTGCACTTAAGGAGAGAAATTTCTGCACAGGCTCCACAAATCCTGAGACTTTGCACACTCAAGAGCTGCAGCAGCAACGCATTATCTGTATGCAAGCGAGGCGGCCGAACGCTACCCCGGCTGCCTGCGAAGGCTGCGAGCACACGCTTGGATTGCAGCACAGCCCTGCCGTCAGCGGCTCGCCCGCGCACCGAGGGGTTCGGCGTGCTGCAGGGGAAGGGCAGCCCGACAGCGGCTGTAGCCAAACAGGAGGAGCACGACCTGCCAAGGACCTCAGGTAGGGCTGTCCAAGACATGCAAACAAAATCAGAAAGGTTACCCCCGAAACACTGCCCTGCCAGAGTGAGTGTTGCTGCAAATATTTATTGCAGCTTAATGAGCAGAGGCAGTGTTTACATTCAGATACACGTTTAGAGGACAAATGGATTTGCACAGTGCAGAAGGGGGACAAATGCCACAGGAGAGGAAGGCTCAGACTTTGGCATTTGTGGGGATCAAGCAGAGTGGCGAAGTGGGGAAAGGCAAGACAGCCTGCCCATTCCTTCATATTTCCAATGCTCTCTTTTTATTCCCTTCCTTTCTTTTATTCACACTTTCTTTCCCTTTGCATCCCCCTAGCCCTGCCCCATCTCTCCTTTTGCCGCTTGCCCCATCGCACCCAGCTCACCAGCAGCGTGAGCAGGAGCAGCCCTGGCCCCGGCGGCGTCAGGAGCCCTCCCGGGCAGCAGCAGGGAAGGCTGAGCCGCCGTCGGCCCCACCACGGGTAGCAGCACCCTGAAACCAGCTCCCCGCTGCCCTGACGGCACGTGCCTTCGGCTGGCTAGAACTGCTGGGCTTCGCAGCGGGCAGACCGACATCGGTGTGTCAGGACAGAGCTGCAAGTAGTCCCCTAGGTACAAAAGCACTCATCCAGCGGACTGTTAATTATGCCTGCTCAGCTGGCCAGGACAAAACATTATTTTCTGTTAAGCCAACAGGGACTGGCTGTGAACACAAGGGACCCTCCTGATTTTCAGGAACTCTTGATGACTCTGTGTAGACGCATGGTCTCGGCCCCTCAGAGAGGGGGCGGCCAGGGAGGGCGAGAGGCAGGAGCACGGGATGGGAAAAGCATTTGAAGAGAGCAGTTACATCTACTTTTTTCTTTCTTGGGTTGGATGGCAGGAATTTGTCACCAGAGAAATTATTTCTCAAGCCTCCAGATGCATTCAAAATAAAGAACAATGGACCACATGATAAGCCTTCTGCAGCTTTCCCCACAAAAGAGATGCCGGATGTTTTTTTCAGCCCTGACAATAGCTTTCATGCACTTTTGTGTTATGTAAAATTAGGATTTTTACTGCCAGAACAGAGGCATTTCCTGCTGGATTATACTGAAGCGAGCCTATGAGACCAAGGGGTCCCCAGTTGTTGGTCTCATTTAAAATTTCAGTGAAACAGTATGGTCCCTGAAAAGCTGCATATCTTTCAGCAGGATCATTGCAGAGACACATAACAATTACAGCCGAAGCACTGTGTCTACGCCTAGGAAAACAAGTGAACAGCTAGCCTTTTCCCCTTTGGTCCTGAAAGAAAGACGACGACTTTTTTTTTTTGCTTTTTGAATAAGAAGAAATTAAATTCAGAGACATAAAAAGCCAGCTCAAGGGCTTGTCACCGGTGATGGCTATTATTCCTGGTACATGGATGGACTTCAGCAAAAAGGCCACGCAAAAACGATTTAAGAGCATCTGTCTCTGCCTTCTGCAAATGCTGCCCCAGCAAGAGAACAGGGGGTGAGGAAAATGCTTGAAGACAGTAAATACAAATACACAGCAGGCTTGGCACCCTAGGGGAGAAATTACTGTCCCGGGTCCGTTTCTCCCCTTGCAGCCATACAACCGCTGACAGAACAACGAGACTGCTGATGCTGCAGGGGGAATAGCGCGAGCCTTGGGAGGAGACATCCTCGTTTGGTGGAAAAAGAAATAGTCAGTCCAGTGGCCAATAATTTAATAAAAAAATAAAAGGTTGCCAAATTCAAGCCTCCTGAATTCTTGCCTGGATTTTTCCAACAGCATCAAGGTGGAAGTCAGAGGGAGCTGCTAAGCTCCCAGCGCTTCAGAAAACAAGCTTGCAAGGAACGCATCCCCAAAAGGAGAGCCAGCAAGTTTAAGCATACCTTTAGCAAAGTGTTTCCCCCATCACGCCCCCACGTGATTTCTTATAACCAAGGAACCATCTGCAAAGAGATGGGCTTCAGGGGTTACATCACATGAGCAAAAGCCTCATTTTTGTATTCTTTCTCTGCATCCTTTCTCAGAAAGGGGAGCCAGACACAGAAAACACTTTGAAAGAGATGAAGCTATGGTGAAACACCTACAGAGGTTAATGCCAAGAGTCACTTTGAGTGACTCTCAAGTGATCCAGTTACAAAAATATCCTTAAAATGAAGAAAAATCACGTATTTCAAGCCCTTAAGCCCTTATTTTCAGTCCATAGATTCCATAGGCACTGTGGGGTGCTTTTAAGGATCTGCAAACGTCAGTGTTCTGACCAACAACAGGTTTGGTTTTCTCCAACTGGCACGCAGGTGTCTAAGACTCCACCAGAAAAAGCCTATAACTTAACAGAGCTTGCAAACCTTTGCCGTGCGATAGGCGCACACCAGGTGAAGGCATTATTGCACGCTGGTGAGGAGAGCAGTTGGGCTGCCCCGCACAGACCCAGCACGCTCTTGGACGGCTAGCCAGAGCCTGTACCACTCCTCCTCTACCAGAGTGAAGCTAGAGCAAGGACACAGCCCCGAGCTGCCCTCAAGCCTCCTTGCTCTGGTTTTGAGGCACCCTGGAGTGCCCCAGACCCACGGTTGGATCCAGGTTGAGAGCTCACATTGTCTGAAATGATGAGACCCTCTAATGGTGAAGAGAAGCCCAGAAATGGGAGTATTTAGCAGGGGATTTTTTCCTTTTTTTTTTTTAATATTTCACGTACAGGAAAACGCCAGGGCGCACCAGCTCTTGGTCGCAGAGGCAAGGGCGATGGGCTCGGCTGCTGGTGAGGGGCAGGCAGGGAGCAGGGCCGGGACCGTTGCCTCCTTGTGCTTCCAAGGGAGCAGCCATGGCTTGGCAGGCAAGAACAGGAGAGAGCAAAGCCCTTCCGCGCTATCGCACGCAGACCCCAGCACCAAACCTGACGTGGCCCCGGTCATTTATGCGGCATCCCATGCAAGAGGCACAGAAAGCGCCTTGGCTTATGTTCTCACTCTCCCAAGCTAAAAATCAACTGCTGGCAGGTTTTAGGAATAGATAGAAAAAAAAGTCAAATCGTTTCTAGTTTGGTTGTTTTTTTTTTTCACCCTGCCTCCTGACTGCAAGGCAAGTCCAAACAAGAATACGCTCTGAAAGAGCTGAAATCCACGTCTGCTCTTCCTCAGGCTCACACTCTGACTGAATTCAGTAGCGGCTTTGCTTTCCTAAGTACAAAGCTGAAATTTCCCCCTATCACTTAACCTTTGCCCAAGGTTTTCACCTCAGGCTCAGCTCCTTATTAGCAGGTCTTTAAACAGACCCTCTGCCCTAGGGTGAGCTCACCCCAACAGAATCTGTTCTCCAAAGAGCAAAGGAAACAGATATTGTGAATTATTTTGCTTTTATCATAAATAACCTCTCCTTCTTGCAAATGGATCTCCAGTCGCCGTTAACACCAGGCCTACTGCACACAGGCGCTGAACCACAGCCTGCAGAAATCAATACCGTTGACTCTAATGAGTTCTGAATCATGCTTAGCGCTCTTGGAGCTACATCCCACTCTTCCAGCAAAGAAAAATATGGATGTCAGTAGATGCATTGACAGTAATGTATGCTAATGAAGGTAATGTAACCTAACAACATGTGAATTATTGATGTGGGCATGTTTAAACAGAAAAATCAGCAAGGAATCACACCAGACCGATACACTCCGGTGTTTGTTCACCAACAGGCAATTGGAACGTGGTGGTCGTGAGAAGACTCATTACCACTTTATTAGCTTGAAAGGATTTTTGTTGGGTTACCCATGTCTCACCTGATACATGAGTCATTTAAATTTCACGTCGTGTGACGCTGCGTGATCTCAATGAGCCGTTTGTGCTAGCAGCAAATGAGCTACTTTTACACATCTATAGTTTCCTCTGAACTTTTCAGACATTTATGATAAATCGTGCTGCTTTGCCTGAATTATTTTCCTTAATCTTATTTATCAGAGTCATAGATAAGGGCCGGTTTAGTCTCTCATTCGCAATGGTTCATGGAAGTGTAACTCTCCTGAGTGCAGAGAAGTTGCTCCTGATTGCCATGAGGCACACGGAGAACGAAACCAGCTCCTTTGTCTGGCACGGCTCTGGTTCCCAGGATGTCAAGGCAGTGGGCTCAGCTCTATCATAAAATAAACATAGCTTGTCTATCTAGGCAGTTTTATCACAACCATCATCACGTTCTCCTAATGTATTCAGAGAAAATTCATTTTGTACTACAGTAAAAACAGGATATATGTTCAATAATCATCAGCGTTAATTTTACTGCTATTCCATTATCCCGTGAGAGCTAATCATTCTGTCTGTACTTTCGGGTGAGTTGGCTCCATCTCTGTGGTATCTGGGAACTACGTTGCAGACAGGCTTTGTTTTCATAAGGACTGTTGGGGCATACGGATTTTTATGGTCTCATCATGTCCTCACCAGGTTATATTGACATGCATCGTCACCGCATCGATACAGACAAAAGATTTCCTAGTACATACTGCATCTGAAAAACCCCAACCACCAAAGCACAGCCAATCGCCGACGCACGTTTCTGGACATTTTAGTGCTGCATTCAGTTCTGCGAGTGTTGAGTGGGCAGGGGAGAAAGCTGTCCCCTGGCTGGAGCCAATCGGGAAAACGAACCCCTGGATTGCTCCATCACCAGCCCGTGCATGGGGGAACTCAGCCGCTCTCGTCAGACAAATCAGCCTCCTGAATGCCCAAATAAGCTTCGCAAAGCCATGGAGAAGAAAACAAACCTTAACCAAGATAATTAAAATAGCTGCTCATTTCGGAAGAGTTATCACATTAGTCTCAATGCAGGCAATTAATCTTACTGATAATAACGCACTGTAAACTGCTCCTCAATTTCTCCAGCACTTGCAAAGGAAACACAGTAAGCCCTTTCAGTTGTATTTATGAAGGAATATCTGGGGCTTTTTTGAGGAGGGAAGGAGTTGGGGGACAGTTGCATGCTCATTTGCCACGTTAAAACAGATAAACACACTACAAAAGATAACCCCTTTTATTTATTGAATAAACACCATGCCACAGTTCATATCATCAGAAACCAATAAGTCGCCGAGGCAGTGAAGCCCAAGGGGCGCGTTCGTGTGTGTAATCATGCAGGAGCACCGTTTGGTTTTGTTTTACCTTTTCCGGAGCCGGGAACTGCAGGTGATTTACTTCCAAAGGTGTGATCAAAGGAACTGTTTGAAAACCATCTTCACTGGATGGTTGTTTGTTGTTCTTGTCGTTCAAATTACTCCCCAGCTTCACCATTCTTGGACCTTGCTTTCCAGACCTAAAACCAGCAAGATGATCAGTGTCACTCGGGCAGCGGGAAGGGGAGGATTTCTGCCCTACCCGGCTGGGTTCGACTTTGCGTATCGGCTACCCGGGCAAATTTTACGCCTGGGTTTCCAGACACGCCGCCCGCCGTGCCACGACTTGGCTGCAGACCCGCGTTTTGCCCTGCCGTACGCAGACACCCCACAAACACCCCCTAAAACCCCCCGCCGGGAGCCCAAGCGCGGCTGCTCCCAACGCGCCGCCGCCGCTGCCAACGGCGTCACCCATCGGGGCTGCTGCCGCCACCGAAACCACCGCCAGCGTTGACGGGGACGGGGCGCACCTCCCGCCGGCGGCCCGGCCCCGGGGTCCTTTTGCCCCCCCCCCCCCCCAATTTTTTGCAGCCCCCTTGAGGGCACAGAAGCCCGCCCTGGCACCCCCACACCCTGGGGGGCTCGGGGGTCCCCTGCTCCCGGGGGTCGCGCCGAGGGGGGGATGCCGAGGAGGGGGGATGCCGAGGAGGGGGGATGCCGAGGAGGGGGGTGCGGGCACCCCCGCCGCCCCCCAGCCCCTACTTACTGCAAACCACGCGGTCACCGGCGGCGGCTCGGCCCGGGCGCTGCGGCGGGGGGGGCCGGGGGAAGGCGGAGGGGGCGCGGGCGGACAGGAAGGGCTCCGTTAACGGGCGCCGGCGGCGGCGGGGCGGGCGGGGGCCGCGGTGCTGAAGGGACAGCGCTGCGCCCTGCGCTCGGCTGCGGCTCCGCAAGCGCGACTGAGGGCGGGCGCGGGCGGCGGCTCCCCCCCCCCCGGCCCCCGCCCGCCCGCCCGCCGCGCGCGGCCTCGGGCACCCCCTGGCGTCCCCGCCGCGCACGGCCGCGCGCCCCAGCGGGCGCTGGCGCCCCCTGCAGGCCGCGCGCGGGGCCGCGGGCACGGGCACGGACACGGGGGGCGTGGGGCGGAGCGGGGCTGCGCCGCGGGACGCGTCCTGCGTGCACGGGAGCGCGTCCTCCATGCACAGGAACGCGTCCTGCATGCACGGGGACGCGTCCTGCATGCACGGGAGCGTGTCCTGGGTGCACGGGAACGCATCCTGCATGCACAGGAACGCGTCCTGCACACACGGGAACGCGTCCTGCACACACACACACACACACACACACAGCTGCATGAAGGTCAGAGAGGGCCACGAGCGAGCTGTGACGCTCCCGCAGCACGGGAGCAAACGCCGTCACAGAGAGGGCACGGTGCTGCAAAGGGCCCCAGGGTGGTTTGGTGCTGCAAGGAGACGGGACGGGTGCTGCTGCACCCCGTCCCCGCTTTGGCACGCATTGCGGAGCACTGGGCCCCTCAGCAGGGCGTTGCACCAGGGCGATGGCTGCTCCTGGGTGCTCGCTCAAAGGCCAGAGCAGCCAGACAGGAGGGAGCTGCTGGCCCTGCTCAGCCTCGTACGGGGCTCCCCTCCCGAGTCCAGAAGCCGGCCTGGTGACAGGCCGCCACTGGAGGTACCGCCACAAAGTGCCAGGCTGGCCCGCCAGCGGACACACTCCCGCCCGCCAGCGTCCCTGCAATCAGCAGCCCGGCAGGATGAGGCCGAAGCGCTTTGCTTGGAGACAGCGGATGCTTTGGGATGGCTTTAGCCTGATTTGTTTATAAATATAGAATTTGCCTCCAGAGCCTGCAACTTGGCATCTTTTGCAAGACCTAAATATACTCCCCAAAGGCGTGAACTGTTTCCATAATAAAGCCTTTTAGAACTCACTTGTGAAAATTAATTTAAAGCCATGCTTTGGCAGAGCCAGTGAAAGCGCTTAATGCATCGGTATGAGCGTGTTCACAGTCCGGCAGTTCAACGTCTGGAGCGAGAAGTACCGAGCAGCAGTCGGTAGAGTTGGGACAGCTAAAACTGCCTCTGCTATTCCCACCTTACATGCGCCATCAAAGGGCTTGTTTCTGGTAGCTCCGCCAGTTTTTAATGCTTGCCTTGGAATTTTCTGTATGATGCTTCTGCATAAGGCCAAACTTCTACAGAAAATTTTATCCAAGAGAGTTTTTCTGTTTTTAAGAATAAGGTTCTGCCATATATAAAACTTAACTTTGAATAACTTTTGCTCAGAGTGTTAAAAATTGTCAGCAGGTAGCTTTTGGATGTTCTCAGAATCATCTGCAAAAAACTGATCATCTCATAAGGTTTCGGGAGTTCGTAGTCAGGAAGGTCAGGAAAGATTCCTTAAGCTCAGGAGCAGAACCCCCCTCGGCTCCCCTCCGGCAGAGGCACTCTCAGCTCCAGGCTCAACAAGATTCTCACTGTAACTGCAGCTCGGGGCTGCTGCAGACCGGACCAGGAACAGATACCTACAAAGCAAGCTGGCAGGTTGCATCCCACAGCTAAGGGAAAGCGTAGGACTTAACGCTCTACCCGTCTGAAGAAGCACATAAAAACACTCACTAAAGATTATTGATCAAACTACTACCATATAATGATTTAATATTGTAGTAATACCAGAAATCAACCATCGGTGCCCATCTGGGCTAGGACCTGTGCAAACACATACCGAGTTACAAACCCTGCAAAGTCCTTTGCTCATGCTCTGCACAGAGATGAATGTCACTGTGATAGTTTGGCTCAGGATGATAATTAGGGCCTTCAAAATGTGGAGGCTGTAAGAAAATCCAAAAGCACATACTTTGCAAATGATGACAGAAGCCCAGCCTGGTCCCAGACATTGCCCGCTCTCCAGATCCCAAGCGGAAGCCCTCTGGTCCCAGAGGGGCACTGGACCAGGCTCCCATCCGAGTATTTTTTTTCTTCCCTGTAGAGCATGAGTGAGGCTGGCAGGAGCCTCTGGAGACCACCCAGTCCACCCCCCTGCCTAAAGCAGGGACAGCAAGAGCAGGTTGCTCAGGGCCATGTCCACTTGGGTTTTGAATAGCTCCAAGGACGGAGACACCACCAATGCTCTGGTAAACCTGGTCCAGTGTTCAGCCACCCCCCGTAGTAAAATAGTTTTTCTCATGTTTAAATGAAATTTCCTGTGTTTCAGTTTGGGCCCGCTGTCCCTCGCCCTGTCACTGGGCACACCGGCGAGGAGCCTGGCTCTGAGCCCCCTGAGCCTTCTCCAGGCTGAGCAACCCCGACTGCCAGCCTCTTCCCCGACGGCAGAGGCTCCGAGCAAGAAAGCGCAATTGCAGCGACTCTCTCCCCAACTTTCAATATGTTACAGATCGCATCACCTGAAGCGATCCAAAGAGATTCACAGACTCTACAGTTATCTTCCACTGCATGCACTCATCTGAACTACTCTAGCTCCACTGTCAGCAAAATGGCTATTTTCAACGAAGGACTAGGAAATATTATTAAAAAATGCAAAGGAAACATTGCATTGTAACTCCATAGAAACGGCATTGCAGTTTCCACCTTTATCTGGTCATTACCGAGGGACGCGAGAGCTCTTTGTGGACAAGCACAGTGATGTCTTTCATAGCCTGCAAATGCATTCTGTGATCTGAAAACCAAATCATTTTCATGCACATCAACATTCGCAATGAATACCCTGCTAGCCAAAATACTACCTTAGCCACACCTAGGCAGAGCCTCTGGCTTAAGAGATGCCTGAAGCAACTCTTTACAAAAACACTGATGTTAAATCTCCAGAATCACTTGTGCAAACCCATGGAAAGTGTGGTTACACAACGAAAAATAAGGTTGCAAATAAGGTTATCTGCTTGCTCATCATGTCTGCTCACTTGAACACACTGAGATGCCCGCAGAGTTTAATACATTAACTTTTGTTCGTTATACTCAAATACTCTTCAGAGTAACATAGCTAAGGGGCGATGAAGTGAATCCCATTCCTTCTTGTGTATCACTACCACTGTAAAATACCTTTCATGTAGCTGCAAATCTACTGATAACTAAACAGGACTAAACTCTGCTGGAGATATTCCACAGAACCCAGAGAACGCAGCTCAACGTTGCCAGCACTCGAGCACTGGCAGTTCGATCCGCTCTTTCCCTAGAAGACTTTTAGTTGTGAGTACTAGCAGCGAGAACCTGCGATAAGTGAGCAGATGCTGCTTTTACCTTATGACTTTTCAGGGTAGAAGCACATTTTAAGCAATGTCTTTCAGTGGCACCATCTGAGAATTCTGGCAGTGTGGTGCAGGGGGTGTGCAGAGAGGCTGGGGCTCTCGAAGCCCGCCCTGGCATTACAGCCAGTAACTTCCATTTCCTCCACGAGACCCGTCTGGCCCTGTAACTGCCTAGGGTCAGTATGCCTCCTTTCAGTTCGAAAAGACCGCTTTGCAAAACGCTTCTTTCACAAACAGAGTAAATTTACGTAGCAGGATGCTTTATGGAAAAAAACAAATGCCTAAAGTTGCCAGCAAGATCCTAAAAGTGGCCATTCTCTAGGGACAACATTAAAGCAAACCCAATGGAATACGAGAAATCAGAGTAACGTACAGATTTTCTTACGGCAAGAACAGGGAGTCTGACATTTCCACCCACACAGAGCAGCTCGGTGACTGGCAATAAGACAAAGCAGCAATATGAGCAACATGAGACCCCAGAGGAATAAACAAGATATTTCTTCTGTCAACAAAAATATATGCCTCTTTTTATTCTTTTAATAAGACTCCCACGATATCTTATTTTCTATTTCCAGTTAAACAAATCAGAGCAGAATTACTGTTTTCATTATCAGCTTCCACTGAAGATTATTGGTTGTCATTAAGAGGCATAATATTTGTAATAGGGCTTGGGTATAACATTTCACTGTATTGTAAATTCTGCAACTTCTTGTAAACAAAATGTCAGTCACAGAACAGTTCAACCTCTACCCACTTCAAGCCTGAACATATAAATCAACTTCTCTTCAGTGTTAATGAATATCACCTTACCTGCTCCTTGCTCTGCGAAATTCTTATGCTCGTCTCTCTTCATAAAACATATTCCCTGCGCATCGTCCATGTTTCCCATGTTCTAGCTCATTATTATCGGTACTGTTATTTTTATCTGTTTTCATATATTGAAAAACAGGGATCAGGCTTTCAATGAAGCATTTGAAAACCTGTGAATAGGCAGTAGCAATTACTAAGAAGAGAAACAACGAAACTTGAAGGCACAAAGTGAGGAAGAAGTCTCAGAAGGCAGACCAGTCGTGGCAGTCAAGGTAGGGCAATCCTAGGAGGAACGTCAGGCACCTCAGACTCTTCCTCCAAAAGATCAGGTTTGTTTCTCCAACATTCACGTTAATTCCTTTCAAAATTAGTCTAATACAGGAATGAAAACCAGTACAGAAGTTCAAGAGACTGTTTAGGCCAAGCCCAGCCCTGATCCGAGTCCCGCGACTTAACAAATGCATACAGTCAGAATTCAGATCTGTGTTTTCCTGGAGAAAACACCACGATGTGGATGGAAAGTAACATTGAGGCAGAGCACATCAGCGTGGGAAGGAACCTTACCACGACCCCAAGCTAAACCCAAAATATGGAACTACTACCACTAAACTGCTTGCCTGAGTGACCTGCAGACCTGTAGGGGTTATAAAAGGATGAGCCCTTGTTCCCTGCTCGTGCTCCAAACTCCTCCTCACTGCTCATCCTCCTCCTCCCTTGATTTGCTCGGTCTAGGATGACAGAGTCAAGCAAGGAGAGCATTTCTCTTCCTTTCCTTGGGAGATCACTCCACAAATTAGAACCACAGTTAAAAAATTTTACTTTATATGTAGTTAAAGGAATTGAAAATACCAAGGGATGTAAAAAGTGATCATGTGCATTTTCAGCCAGGGCGAACTACTTGTAGTCATTGCTGTGGAGGAGCTCATCCATTATACAGAATTACAGCGGCGCCGCTGACTTCCTCTCACACACACATTGGGAACAAGAAAATAAGCATACAGCAGAACAGGGGAAAAAAGCCATCTTAATTTATAATTCATTTCAAAATACAAGAGATTACAGAGATTCTGGAAGAGAGGGAGCAGTTGTCAGTGCCTTAGCGAACCTTCCTGCACAGCTCTTTCAATCTGCCTCCATTCCCTCTCTACGCAGGAACGCCAGGCGTGCCACAAATTTCACACGTTCGCAGCGTGAATGTATTTTTGTCGTGATCTCTGGGCGACTACACAAAGCAGGCGTGTTCACAAGCCGCCCAGCAACATCCGCGGTTCAGCTGAACCGCTGGGATCAGACGCACGTGGGCTCACAATTCAGAGGAAGAAGAAGAAGAAGAAGAAGAAGAAGAAGAAGAAGAAGAAGAAGAAGAAGAAGAGAGCCTCTCGTTAATACGCCCCGTACATATAGCACAGAAGACGCCATATAGCCCATTCTAGAGGTGCCACAGTCAACGGGAGGTGAAAGCGCTCAGCACCTTCCAGGAGGTATTCAGCCCCTCTCTGGATCAAGGCAAACTCCCTTTTTCCTTAGGGGCCTCCATATCTTTTGTTTCTAACAAAATGAAACGGCAGCTACGCACATTGATTTTTCATTAGCTGCTAGGCAGGCAGCAACTTTCAAACATGGATTTTTCTGCATCGGATCAGATGGCCGCGATGCTGTCACTAACAAGTGAGCAACTTCCTGTGAATATTTATTAAAAATTCACTGTGGCCTTAATATGCTTCAATAAATTTTGCTCTTTTCCTCATAAAGTAAGCTTCCACTTAAGCAATAGGTTCCCCTGCTACTTCAATTTGCTGGAAAGCTAAACTCATCGAAGTATGGCTGCTTTGGTTCTTATGCAAATTCCTATCATCCTAGTTATATAAGTGCTTATGCAATGAAAATATACATCATACACAAACCTGCCCACGTCACTGAGAATTATTTACCAGAGCTATAAATCAAAGTTGCATCCTATTTTGTTTTATATTTAAGGGCCTACTGCACACATAAAATGTCACGTATGCCCCAAATTTGTTCTCAGTCACTTCCCCCCCAAAAAACCAGAATTGAACTGCCTGCTGAAGGCTATTCTTTGGTCAGAGTCCATGCAAAATTGTGTTAGAAGCTTTGAAGTTAAAACATGAGCATTGACTACCAGAGAGGGCCCTACAGACAAAGACACGTACTGGATGTAAATGTTCAGTGAAGGCAAAGGTCACCTTCTACTTTCCCGAAATCCGACCACGTTAGAAACTCCACATCCCGTCTCAAGTTTTGCTTAAGAGCCGAAATCTTTCCACGGAAGGAATCAGCAATGAAATATTCTTAACCGTGGTGATTGATTATGTTGTAACGGCCAAGTTATGTTAACCTCCCAGGCCATGGGACTGCAGAACCTCTGCTGTTAGGACAGAGGAGGCCGGTTCATCACAACACCCGAGCAGATGGGGCACGAGCAGAAGAGCTGCCTGGCAAGCCAAGCCTCCAGTCTGCAGGAAATGGGATTTTATCTGAATTGGTGGCTTTGGTCCAAACCAAGCAGGAAACAAACTCTTCGGAAAATGCCCGCAAACTGGAAATTCCCAGAAAGGTCACTTCAGAAACATAAAAACACTTCCAAAGCACAATTCCCAAGTTCCCAAGCCCGCGGCCGATCAGTGACATAGTCTCTGGCAACAGCAGCAGCAGCATCTGCGAACGCCAGCTCCACACAGTCGCTGTGGGAGCTCCCGAGACCCTCTGCCTGCGGGGCAGCCTTGATGCTGAGGGCTGCCCCGGGAAGCCTGCCCAAGGTCACGGCCCCACCTCGGGGAGTGCGGGAGCTCCGGCAGTCCTGCTTCAGCCAAGCCTCTTAGCGCTTCCAGACACGGAAATCAAAGTGGAGTTCAAGCTCCCAGGATTTTCTTGCTTTTAGCTTTACAGCAGGTTGGAAGCGGTAGCCCAAGACCGCCGGCTGGAGTTTCAAGCCCCCCAAGCCCTGGCCAGTCCTCGGTGCCATTGCACAGACTGCTCCTAGACAGAGGCGGCTGCGTGTTCTGGGCTGACCTGCCAAGAAGGCTCCAGGAGCCAGGGGAGCTCAGTTTGGCAAGAACTCACCAAATGGGATAACTTCAATCAAAACATTGCAGGCCCACCAGATGTGCTATTTCCAGCTAAACTTCGTTTTACCAATAAATCTCTAACTAGCGTGGAATAGCAATATAAAAACCAAAGGCCTTGCCCTCCGTTGCTTACCTTCATGTAGAGTCATTTGCATTTATGAAAACACAGTACAAAAGAACACTTATTCAGCCTGGCTTTAAGACCGTGAGACAAGCGGCTGACACCATTACTTGGGGAGAACAAGAATTCAGCAGCAATGCCCTCCGTTACGCTGCGGCCCTGGCTGCTCCCTCCCACCTCTGTACCACAAGCTCCCTCCTCAGATCTCTTGGCAACTGTTCAGAGGGTTGAGATGAAAAATTTTCCAACTTTTAGAATAAGCTAGGCGTTTTGTTTTCTGTAGAAAGGTAAATCATGTACTGAGAACACGGCACAGCAAAGACAAAGCGTGACCTCTGTATTTGCACATCTGCTTCAGTTCACACTCCAAGCGAGATTTGTTATTAAAAACTTCAGGTAGCTGATGTGCATTTTGAAGAATATGAAAGAACAGCACTGCTTCCCGGGAACCACAGCAGGACAGTATGACACTTGCTTTTGGTTCTGCAGTGATGATTAAGGACTTCAGAGGAGGACCAGTTGTTTTCTGAATCTCAAGTATATGAGCTAGTGCCCTCAGGTTCTCTTACTTATTTCTGACTCTTTTTAACAAAGAGGTTTAAATAAAGTTTTTCCTGTCTAAACCAACCCTTTTTTTTTCTTGTTGAAGACGTTAATTACTTGGATCATATAAGCATATTTTAATGCAACACAACAATTACTTTCTCTTCTGCAGTTTACACTTACATGGTCATACGAAAAGCTCTGTTTCCAGGGCCCCTGAAGTCTGCACCAGTAAAGGTACCCACTGCGGCTGTAGTTTACAAGAAAAGAAACATTAGAGCAACAACTCTACAATTTACAATCCAGGATGATAAACTAAATACTCTCCATGCAAACATTTCATTGATAGAACTGTGGGAACAGGGAGATCATCTCCCTTAGTACAAAAAAAAAAAAAATGTGACTTCAAACATATATTTTGAAAATACCAAAGAACTATGACATTTTTGCTCTGCCAGAAAAATGATCGCATCTTGATTGAATACTTTACTTTCTCACTTCCTTTTCCAAGCTGAAATGTCAACTATTTTAAGTAAAATCAGAATATTACTCAACCACAGATCAGAAGAGAACCTTGATGCCAGAGCTGTCATCAAAAAGTCACATTCCAGTTATATGCTTGCAGTTCTACTATTAGGAAAACAGTGATTAAACCCTTCCAAATGCTTTGCTGCTTAATGGCACAATCACTAGCGTGTTATTAAAGCTCAGCACTCTGATATTCCAGCCATTGTATCTGCAAACACTAGAACATTATGCAATGAGAAAACAATCCTTTTATTGAAACCAAGGACATCTAATTGTGACAGGTGAATGTTTTATCTGCAGAGATGAAATCCGTATACATACTATTTTTATGCAGTCTTCATGTTCCCTTTACACAATTTGCTAGTTTAGAAGGGTTTAACAGTCAATCAAGGGTTCGAGTATGAAGCTCCATAACAGAAGAAAATTATATCGTGTTATTGAAGTCAGCTAGATAAACAATACCTTCTGATTATGATGATACCATTATGCGCTTCATGATGAACAGCAAGGCAGAAAACATTCACCTGGTTTCATATTCAAAAGACTTGCCGGGATTCATGTATAAATGGATGAATGAACAGAAGGGTAATTGTGTATTATTTTAATAGAATAAAGTCACAATTATTCAGATCAGTAAGAAAAAAAGTGTTTCTTTATATCTCGTGTGGAGTTCTGCCTTACTGAATCTGTGTTTGTTTATGATTCTGACAAGCTACAAAAAAATAGATATAAATACAGAGTCAACGCTAAATGGGTATCTCTATTCTTTTGCAAGCAAACTGTCACAATATTATGCTCATTAAAAAGCTTTTGAAAACTAATAGCTAAGCGAAACACTAGACTTAATGACTTGAAATAAATATCTTGCAACAGAGCTGTTTAAGCCACTGTAAAAACAAAGCCCTTAAACAGCAGAAGCCCATAGACCAAACAAACAACGGAGAACCTGTGTTCACTGAAATCACTTGCAGTCTCCCCACCGACTTCAGTAAGAACTAGACCAAAATAAAAACTTTCGCTACTTTTATGTTTGCTTTTGGATTGGATCTTCCCTTATTTTCTTGCTATACCCAGCCAAAGATGGACTCCTCCTAGAGAAAAAAAGATCACAAAAGTAGTGCATTCCCTTTAATACAAAAAAAAAAAAAGTCAGATATAAAGTGTGACAAATAAAGACTCTATTCAGATTTTTCAGATTTTACTTTAGACCATCACAGAAGGATTTAGCTCAATAAAAAGGCAAAATCCACCTCCCAGCCTTGGCAACGCACACAGCCCTTCCCGCTGGGGACAGAGCTCTTCTGCTTCCCAAACATCACAGACATCTTGAAAAACATTTGGGCCCAATGTCAGTAATACTGGAGTATACAACCGGCACTTATTAATAACCTTAAACAATATCAGTGTGTCTTTTTAATAGGATTATTATTTTGTTTATTTGAGCATTTAGGCTTGCTTGGCAATTAATGGACTGCATACATACATACCCTGTCCAGGTAGGATGCCTCATTCTGTGAGCTTTGGTTCATGTCATTGCCTGTGGGAGAAGATTACGTGGAGCACATCATCATTTTCAGTCACACTGAATCTAATCTTAATTGCAGCATTCCAAGGATTAAATGGTTAGCATTAGAATTCAAGTAGATTTTTGTTCTCTCAAGAAAACTATTTATAGAGGCCATAAAATGCAGCATTAATTGTTTAGCTTTATTAATCTAGTAAAAAAAAAAAAAAAAGATAAAAATGAACCCAGTTTATTCAGATTTGTTGATCCATATCTAAATGTCTGCTAGAATTATTCACTTGCTTCTTGTTTAATGAAAAATTCAGATGAACAGGAGACTTATCTCCTTGATTTGATGTTGTGCAAAATCTGCTAATTAGAAAGAAGGTATTAGAATTGATGGCTTTCACCTAAAGAGAGCTTAACAGTAGATTGTCAATTAAAGCTCCTGAAAAATGAGGTACAATTCCAGTTAAGGATAGGGTAAGTGTTGGGGGGAAGGCGTTGGTTGGGCTGGGTTGTTCTGTTTGTTTGTTTTTTTTAAAAAGCAGCAGCTGGTATATCCATAACAAACAGAAAAGCAGATTAGCAGCCATTATGTTGAGATGGTAAATCCACCTAGGAGATCTTTTGTGTGAGCAGAATTCTTGGCTTTTTTACAATAACTTGAAATTTTGGAGGCAATCACATATTAAAAATATTTCCTTGTCTCTTGTTTTCCTTTTTCTTAAAAGCAAGCAAACAAAAATCCTGGAAGACTTATTTTTTTTCTTCAGTGGCTGCTAAGTCCTACATACACCTTAATAGCTGTGCACAAAAACTTCTGCAATGATCTAAGCTGCAGGAGAAAGCCCGTGGAAGCTGCTCGATCAAACCTGTAGATCAGGCAGAGAAGCACAGTGTTACAATGGCTGCTGCAACTGGTGCGGTAGAGGGAAGAGTCCTGCGAAAGGCCCGCGCCCCCTCCGTAAACCTCTCCTGGCTTGCAGGAGCGGTGAGTTCAGGAGGAAGGGTACCCGTGCCCAGCCCCGGGGAGGTTTTATTTCACGGGTGCTCACTTATACAGGCATGAGTCAGGTATAGGGTTACATACACATAGCTACCGCCATTCCTGCAAACAAATGAGCTATAATATGGATGAACTATGCACCATCTAGAGGAGCAGACAGCATTTTAATTGATGACAAAGATAAGAGAACAAGGATTATCAGAGCCAGGAAACAGTTTCCGTATGAGGAGAGATTTAGCAGACTGGAACTTCTCAGCCTGAGCGAGAGAACGAAGTGGAAACACGACAGAGGCCAATGGAGTCGTGATTGGTATAAAGAACGTGACTAGCACATAATGGATACCCAGCATCTCGTAATAACCGAATTAATCAGGAATTGGTTTTAAAGCAAACAGAAGAAGTGCTTTTCCACATAACGCAGAATATTTGCAGAATAATTGCGGAATACGTTGTTGCAGCGTATTGTGGAATTTCTTCTACTGTTCCGATAACATCCACTGCAGGTCGCAGGGGACATCCATGGGGGCAGACGGATTTCTGTTTTGAACGAGAATTGCACTTCTGTTGTCCTCAGGAGGAAGAATTTTGAGGGAGTATTTTCTTGTCATTTATGTGGAAATCTAATCAGGATGCAATATACGACGTTTTACAGAAATAAGATACTGGCAACAATGGGCATACGCTTCGGTATATACCCTAGCATGCCTACACGTGGGAAGCTTCCATCAACACAAATGTAAGCTACACAGAGGCGCTGTGGGTGAATATGCCATTTTTTAACTTGCCTGGTAACTCTTCATGGATTAGTATATTCTTTTTCCTAAAAACTCATCAGACTGTGAGGCCAGAAATTCCAATTACATTTGTAACTATACACTGTATTATCTGAAATTGTGCAGCAACTACAGTGTCTCTAATTGAAGTTGTCTCAATGCAGAGCACCAGTTTTAATTCCCAAGTCATTTTCCAGTAATGAAATAGCTGTATTCAGGGCACAGTGTCAGACCATGTTCGGTGGTTATGTTAAATTGTGTTACAGCTACCTTTGGGGAGCATCTAATTTATTTATTGTCTGTATGGAACCAACCACTATTTTCCTACGTGAAAAAATAAACTATTATTCATACAAGTACTGCCTTAGACCGATCTGTGAATAATAGTTTAATTACATACTTCACGCGTTCAGAAAAACTTGCAGATATTTTATGTTCATGTCTTTAATGTTAGACTGCAGCAAACGCTTCTGCCATCCTTCCTCGAAACTAATACATATAAGACAATGAAACACAAGGGCTGGAAGTGTCTAAAACTATGCAATGAATTCCATAATTTGTACGTTGTAAAACCTACTACCCAAAACAAACAGCCGAATGGACCTTAAACCTTGGGATCTTAAGTCAAAGCACTTGCATTAATAATTTGTTTTCTCTAGTAAAATAAAACGTTATCAGTTCATTGCCTACCTTCTCCATTAAACTGACTGCAAGTCAAGAGTCGACTTCTCAGCTTTTCATTTTCTTCGAGCATTTTTGAAATTACTTTCCAGACCTTAAGCCAGACTTTGGACTGAAAGATAAAATTAAACTTTCTCAGTGAAGCATACAAAAAGTTTGCATTAAAACATCTATAGGACAGAACTTTGAATTCTCCAGAATGAATATCAAGTCCAACTGTTTGTTTGTTGAGGATTGGGAAGGGGGAGATGTGGAGGAGGGATATATACTTGTGGGATATACTGGAAGAATCACCTCTATTTAAAAGTCAAAAAACATAAATTGCTCAACAAATTTTCCACATGAGATATCCTCCTCCTTCCTTGCCTAGAACTCTTGTTTATCCAGGACTTGTGAAGTGCCCTTCTAGATAAGAAGAGCTTATGAAAACCTGTGTAGAGTCATTAAAGTCTCTTCAAAGTCATCCAAAATGGGCGGGGGGAGGGGGAAGATTGCTTATTCTTCCAGGAGCAAAAACTTTCCCGTGTAATCCCTCAACAGCAGCATAATTCAGCTCAGATTCCAGCATAGCAATGCCCTTGCCTATTTCGTATCAAATCCATATTAATCTGGGTTGCAGATGTTGATGACCTTTATTTTAGAGCCATGACGCTCCATCTATAGTGGGCACATTTCAAACGTGTGCGTTGAAAATATTAAATTGGAACAGTTGACAAAGGCATTCAGCCAGAGAGGCAGCCTAACAAATATAAACGGCTGTTAACATGCTAACGTTATGACTTTTGCTGGACCCCATCCGTGAAACTAGTTTAAATCTAAAGATAATTCCTTTCTCGTGAACATTTATTGCTAAAACGTAATACATATTCCTCATTCTTTTTGAAGACTATTTAATGTACTAGAAGAGCGATGTTACTGTATGTGAGTAGCTGTTCCTCTGAAGTCAGCGGTATTTTGCTGGTTTTAAATCAAGTATCTGTGACATTACTATATTATAGCCTAGCTGATGACTTGTACTTCACACGTTAGCAAATAGCATAATGAGTTACTGTTTTAATAAATCTGCCTTTTAAAATTTCGAGCATTTGTTGAACTACAGAACAGGAACAGAAATACATTTGTGAAACAGAAAGCAATTTCGTATTGCTGCTAGTACAGCGTTAATACCTCTGATTCTTGCCTTCGGTTATTTGTAACCTGTGGGATTTCTTTGCCTGAACCAGAAGAGGAAGAGGAGCTGCGGAGCTTTCCCTGCCGGGTTTCACCCAGCAAGGTGCGCAGCACCCCGGCCCCAGGCCAGCAAAGCATTTCAGTACAGGCTTTAAGTCAACAGCATACGCTCATTTTTCAAGGTAAGCACACACTTAAGTGCTTTACTGAATGAGAGCCAAATTTTAAAGCCTCCAGAAAGAGAAAATAATACCTTTTTTTTTTTCTGTAAGTAAGGTTTTCAGTAACTAATTGCCAATTAATAATTACCAATAATAACTACCAATTCAATCTTTTAATCACCCTCATGCTCTCGCATAGACATATACACAACAAGCAGAACAATTTTCTCAAATACAAAGGCAGCTGCTTCACCTCCCACATTTTATACCTTTTGCTTCTTTCGTTTAATTACTTTATCAGCATTTCTTGAGGGGAAGGGAAAGTCAAAGGTGTCAGCCTTATCCTCTCGCAGGTCACCTAGGAAGAGAGTTGAGAAAGCATGTTCTGAGTTTTTACAATATATTCCTGAGGAAGCTGTAGATTCCCCATCTTCCAGAGGGATACTTATTTCTGGTCCCAGCAGGTTACAGGGTATCGGTCCTCACATCGTGCTGTCACCTTGCTTATTTTCGCCATTATAACCATGGCGCAAGCGGGTGTCTCACAAACTCCACAAAACAACTTTCAAAACTGTACAGCAACCCAAAATGAAGACAACAGGCTTCTGGGCCATACAACGCGCTTTTAATTCCCTCTTTTTCCCCTTGCTATGGAGCTACTAGAGTTCTGCCTGAGCTCAAAGAGGAAACGGTGCGTAGACTGAGGGAAGAAACCAGACGAATCACCTCTGCTAGCACTAAAAACAGAAGCAAGAAGGGCATCTTGTGGACTCAAGACACACGTAGCCGCAAGGAGGAAGGACTCGGGTGAGGTCCCAGTGGGGTGAGGACAGCGGCTTTCCGAGCGCTGCTGGACAGGCAGGGCATGGCACGAGCTGAGCAAGAGGGTGACCCGTGTGGGGATGCTGAGTGCGGTCACAGCCGCGGGCTCGTCCCCGTCCGCAGCAGGGCTGCAGGCAAACCCGCATCCTCCAGGCCACCCCAGCCCCACCACCGGGTACCCAAGGCAGCCACGTCGCAGGAGCAAGGCTTCGAGTTACCGACAGCCACGGGCTGGCATCGCTTCGATAATAACCCAGCAGAACTGGTGCTTTTAATTACAGGCTAATGTAACATTTCACTTCGTCATCTTTAGAAAAATGGCTTTTAGGAGGAGGAAAAAAAAAAAACCCACAAGGAAATGAAAACATCTCAAGATCAACAAGTTAGTGAAATTCAGGACCACCCTATCTGTGTTACCCATCATTTCCAGCTCACACCCCGGCTTCTCCAGAAGCCAGGTCATGTTCTCCATTCTCACTCCATCGCAGCCTGTGCAACAGCGCTATGTCTCATAACAACAGATCACAACCAGTGGAAAACTGCCTCATGTTTTTTGTTTGCTTTTTTTAAAAAAGGCACCCACACCCATGCCCATCCCAACTTTCTTTGGTCCCAGCCACAAAGAAAGAAAATTAAGAACCATCTTCGGGCTGTCACAGCAACGAGGGAGCCAGCAGCACAGCAGCTCTCTGCTTCGGTGGGAATCTCCTGAGGCGGAAAGGCCCGGGATCGGTGTGTGACAGGGCAGCCCTGCTGGGCATAGCTCATTTTTGGCCTTTTGCTAGCACAGAAAGGGATGGGGAAGGCTGCGCCGCAGGCAGCCACCTCACTTTACAGGGTGGAGACACCGTAGCTCAACAGCGTAAGAGTTTGGGGCAAAAATAAGTTTAACACCATGTTCCGCCTCCTGCCTAAATACCCATTCCAACTGTACTGGGTACATTAACAAAAAAATTGTGCCATGTTCGCCTCTCAGCGTGCGCAGTCTGGTTGCAAGGGAAGGCCCAGTGGGACGGCATCAACAACGCACCACAGGGAAACGGTTTCCCGCCAGAAGAGGAGGACATGGCGGGGGCTCAGCCCTGCGCTCTCCCATGCCCAGGCGCACAGAGGTCCCCGGGGCTCGACGGCACGTACCGCGATGGCGGCTGACATGCTTCGCCACACCGGCGGTGGGCGTCCCAGGGCCGGCCTTGTCCCCTGGCGCCGGGGCAGCCCTCAGCCCCCCGGCCTCCCTCATGGGGCTCGCCTGGGAAAGCGGGGGCCCAGCCCGGCCCGCCTCAGCCTGTCGACAGCCCCTGCCGTAGCGGATGACGGAGCCGCAGCGGTGGGAGCCGAAGCTGTTGACATAGACGAGTTGCAGGGGCGGCCTCCCCTGGCTGCGGCCGGGCTCCATCTCTGGTGGGGCAGGGGGGCGGCGTGGCCCGGCCGAGGCAGGGCGCTGAGGAGAGCCGGGGGCGCGGGGGGCAGCGGCCACTACGCTGCAGGGTACACGACGCCGGCAGCACCTTCCTCCGGGCTGGCATGGCATGGGGGGACCTGCAAAGCACCCTTCCTGCCTCGTCCTCTCCGATGGTCGTCGTCCCATTCCCATGTCTTTCCTGGATGGTGAAAAAGGGAGAAATAACTGTTTTCTGAGCAGGAAGGAAGAAGGAGCTTAGTGCAGAATGGGGCGGCCTTGTGCCACCCCAGTCTCCCTCTGACACGCACAGTAGTAACCTGCTCCCCAAGGTTGCTTTTGGCCAGCATTAGTTAGGGTTTAGCACAAATTAAGCTGCCTGAAGTCACAGATTGATATATTTCATGCAAGTTATTGATAAAGCGATATACGGGACTCCGGTCTGAAGGCAGTGATGTGTTGTCTGTCTCTGCTGCGACTTAGAGACGAGGAACAAGCGACATCTCTTTGATGCAGTTCCCGCGTGGATACAATGGATTTTCATGCCGGTGCACTCCGAACAGCTTACCTGTCTGCAGTGCGGGTGGCTCCGGCCGCCTGATGAACAAAATTTACGAAACATTAGGTTAAATACCTGTTGTCATTTTGTCCCTCAAGCAACCACGTGGCAGTCCTTCCCGCGGAGGTGCCCCAGGGAGAGGCGCCGTGCCGTGCCGCAACGGCGGCGGCGCGACAGACGGCCAGCGACCCGTGGGGGTTCTCAAAGCACGGAGGAGCACCGGTCCCATTGATTTTCGCTTTGGCGCTGCAATACTGCTCTGCGTTATCTCCCAGGCTTGCAGCACATTTAGCTGCTCAGAGGAGAGAAAGCGTTATGAATTAAAAAGAATAAACTCTATGGAGAGACTTTTTTTTTTTACTATTATTTTTTTAGCAGCACCAGCAGCATGAATGGGTGCTGACGCCTTGTCGCCCTTGCGAGTGGATGCTTTCCGCGGCCTCGGGAGGAGGCTGGCCGCGGCGAGGGCCTGCAGGGCCGCCGTCCCCGCGGTGCTGAGCGGCCGGGCGCCGCCAGGGGGCAGCCGCTCCCGCCGCACGGCCCGGCCCGCGCCCCGCGGGGGGGGAGCACCCAGGGCTTCGCGCTCCTCCGTGCGCTGCCAGAAACGGGCATTTTGGGTGGGCGGTTGGAACAGGGGGAAGCAGCCTCCGGAGGCGCAGCCTGACAGTTTGCCGGAGTGATTGGTTATTTTCCCAACCATAAAGGGGCACCTGCTGCAGGCTCCAAAGCGCAGGGGCTGAAAAGCAGGTCGCAGGTACGATGCGACCCCCGAGTGGGTAGCCCTGAGACCAACCGCAACCTCAAAAAAGCACCAGGGGCTGCCGCCTCCTCTGCGAAGGCCTGCGCTAACAAACGGGCCCAGTGAGGCAGCAGCCGGCGAGCTCAGCTTGGGGGCATCACGCCCGGAGGCAACCGAATCGCTCCATTAAAAACATCCTGGAGCGCAGACTTTGTCACGGGCATTAATCACAGAGCCCGGGTAAAGAAAGCGCTCCTTTGGCTGATACACGGAGAACTCGGTCCATGCTCCGGGTAACCCCGCACACCCCCGTGCACCTCGCCAGCACCCGGTTTCCTTCCACGCGCTGCGCGCGAAGGCTCGCTGCTGTCCCGGGAGCTCCCTTTGCCCAGGGGCGGCTGCTTCCTTCCTACGGCCCCCTCAGGGCGCCGGGGCTGCCAGAGCAGTGCTCTTCTCGGCATCTCTATCTATGGAAAATGCTTCCGCCCCGCTCATACAAATACCCAGGCCTTGTGTGGCACATTTTGTTCGCTTTTCCCAACAGCACGTTGCCAGGACTTCGACTTCAAATGCAAATTCAGCACAGATCCCTTTTAGGATCTATTACTACCGACAAAAATCAATGCCACCTAAAATCTGTGAGCGATCTGCAGAACTGGAAAATTCAGCTATTTTAGCTGCACGCTGTTCTTCACCCTCCTTTCCCCACGTGTGAACTGACGACCAGCTAGCCACTATCTCTGCATTTGTCACTTTGAACAAACATCTCAGGTTTTCACCACGTCTTCAGCTGCCTAGTTAAAGACGGACCAGATTCGAGCTTTCGGTCTGCACCTCATCACGCCGTTTGTTTTGTATTCAAATGTCAGCTTCTCCAGCCCAGAACTTGCATCGTTTCCTGAATTCTATTGTCTCAGCGTTACTTTGGTCAAGTGTGCACCATCTTCTATGAACCTTGACTCTCGTTTTAAAATAAGGTGGGTTTTGGCGGTAGGAAGCCTACAGCTAAGGCCAAGAGAAGGAAGGAAGGAGCCGATGGGACATTGCTGCCTGCCCGTTTCGTGATTCCCCCATTCCCCAGTGATTCCCTCCAAAAAGGAAACTCCTGCTGCTGTTGGAGATTTGTTTTACTATGAGGATTCTTCGCAATGGAGTTAAACAAAGTACTCACGTGATTCAACGTAATTCAGGCATGGCGGATTGCTTATGAAGCATTACGTTATCCCGATAAACTGCAAATTGTGAATACATCTGAAATACGAATCTTAACAGGGATTTTTACGTGGTAAGTATGCTAATTCTGACAACAGCTACAGTCAAACCTTGTTAGTTATACCCTCAGCAGTAGCACAAACAACTACTGTATCATCTCCTTCGTTTTCACAGAATATTTAATAAGAGTCGCTGGAGTGAGGTATTTTATTAGAATGCGGTTACTTTACGGAATACACTGGGGGACCGTTTATTAGTGTAACTAGGAATCATTATAAAAACAAAACTCACCACTTCTGGTAAATCGAAGCAGGGCATTATGCCTTCAGTTTTTGCTTACTTGTAAAATGCCATAATTTACAATGGCTCTCACAGTTAATCATGTAAGCAACAACACGGTGCAGCAGAGAGAGAAAATGGCCAGCTGCCATTTTAACACACCTGCATTTCATATTAATGAACCTGCGTATCTCAGATTGCTTTACGAACCATACGTGTGGGAATCACTTCATCCACACCGGTCAGCAGGAGAGGCGTATTCTCCCATTTCTCCATGCTGCGCATAAAAATATTTAGCAGACCATAAGTTTGTTACATAAAAGCCTGAGCCTCCCCTTGACAGATTTCCAAATCACCGAGAAGATGCAGAGACTTTATAATCAAAACCCAAGTCAATGAGACTGAAACCCTTGGCTTAGGAGAACTTTGTGTTACAGTATTTAAATAAAGATTCCCAATCTGAAATAAAACTATGGGGGAAAATCAAAAAGGCAAAATGATCACCGAAAATAACGCCAGACTGAAACAGCCTGATTTCTGGGAAAGATTTGTACTCAAGTAGGTAACAGCAAAAGGTGGGTAAGGCCTTCGGTTTCTCTGATTCCATTTTTCCACACAAACGTGCAAGGTGCTGGTATTTAATGATGGCATCCTTTGTTTCCAAACCAGAGACAGTAAAACTTCACCTTGGCTCTTTCAAATTTCAGGCTGCAGGGACGATAATGTTAAAGGTTGCTGCTGCTGTGCTGGGGACTGTGCAGTTAGACCCGAGGTGAACAGAGAGATGGGGAAGTTCAGTCCTACCGGCGATAACCCTCCCGAGACTGTTCTCTCACATCCTGCAAGAATACTGATATAAAAAGCAAAAATCACTAAATCATCCTCAGATTCAGCACTAATGTCGGTCTTCCAAGACCATCTGCCCAAGCACAGAAAGCTCACGGTTTCTTAGCCTCTCTTCTGAAATCTAACACGATCTCAGGCCAAAGCGTGCCTGCAGGCTAACGTACTCGCCAATACATCTGTCTGCGTGTACGAGAGTGCTATTTAACTACGGTATAAATACCACTGAACTTCCTCAGCAGTAAGTCCACTTCGTAATGGTCCTCGGCTCTTTGCAGAACTGCTCCCGATACCGGACGTTCACTCCCTCGCTACCCCCGAGACATAAGGATGCTGCCAGAAAAGGAACAGAGCAGGGCTCCTGCCTCCACGGATTGCTAGCTCCGCAGAGAAAATTGAAGCAGTCACTGCTTTGTTCTGCCCTCACATTCCTCCAAAGGCACACCCTGTAAAAGCAACCCTTGAGCAAATTTTCTTGCCCCTGACCGAAGAGCCAAGTTGATTCTGCCAGTGTGTACAGAGCAACATCTGCCCGTGAACAGCTGGCCCGCGGAAGCAAAGCTGGGGGCTACTGCCTGCTGCTTACAGTGAGGACATTCCTCAAAAACCTAAAAAATCGCATTTAACTCATGGAAAGAAAATTCAAAACCACTGGGCACGAACGGACTCCATGCACAAACCAGAACTGGGCACGTGCTTCAAGCGACAGGCACTGTCCTGAAGAAGGACTCTTTGCTAAATTGACAACGCAACGCTTTCACGTGCACAGCAAGGCATAAACGATCCCTCCGCAAACCGATCCCAGGCCGTGAGTCAGCAGCAGCGCGAGGTGGCGAGTTAGGTTGAGCAAACATTTTCTCAGACGTTGGGTTCGAGAAGGTTGGCAGAGACTGTTTTGGTTTTTTTTTTTTTTTTTTTAAAAATGCATTGCTCCATGTGTGAATTGCTGCCCTTCCGCAGATTACAAAACTGTGTTAAGAGTTACTAGGGCGGACAGCGTGTGTCAGCTGCATCTACGCTATCGGTCTGCCATTTAAATAAAACCAACGTTCTTCACTCACATGAAAAGCAAAGCAACTCAACCTGCTATACAGTTTTGGAATAAAAAAATGCCACGTAGCTGAGAGTGATACAACTAAGTCCGTTTTAAATATTAAGATTAATGCAAAATTAAAAACGCGTTCTCACAGTTACGCTTTACCCGCGTTGTGTTCAGAGGATTTAATCTCAGCTTTCATGACTCACCAAAATTAAATTTTAGGAAGAAAAACACAATCAAACACAGTCGTTCTCTATTCCCATATTTTATATATACAAGGATATCTGAGAACTTTTGACTAGCAACTTTTGTGAGGGAACCTTAACAGAATAGTACCGCACTATGGTCTCCAGGCTGCATGAACAAGGTGCCTGAGGGAGCTTCCCCTAGTGATAGACAGGCTCAAATCAATTAACACTTAGCATCAAATTGTCTCTCTGACAAGCCCTGCGAGAAGTCAGCCACAAAGTTCATGTGTCATGCAAACAGGCGATGTCCGATAGCGTTAAGGAGAGCACCGAGTTTCAGAAAGACACTCTCCCCATCTTCAGCGGGGAGTTCTGCCCTGTATTTCGAGCTGCGACTCAACCCCTCCGCCCCCTGCAATTTCTATGACTGCAAAGACAGCTGCAAGTATATTCTTATCCCAGAGGCTGTTTTTCATACTGACAGACTGAATCAGCTTATTTTACACGGAGGAAGAAATGTCAGTGTTTTTCCTCATCTGTCCTTTCGGAGGCTATTATTTGTCCTCGATTTCCTGCAGGCAAGCAATGTGCATTTTGGCCTGGGGCAGAGCGGGCTTTCATAGCGCTGCATAAACAGCAGCTGGGGAACCAGGACAGACAGTAGAAACTGTCCAACGACGACTTGACAGCTAAGAGACTCTCTTTAAAATATACCTTAGCCTTCAAACCTGGACTAGATGGGTTATATCCATCTCCACCCAAACGGAGTTTCTTCGCTGAGCTGGAATGTAGCAGCTCATTTAGCGCAAGTAGCACCCAAGAGAAAGCTGGTGGCTGGCTGTGCTTGACGAGCGGTTTGTGCTGAAAGAAAATAGTTGAGATTCATGTAGTGTGGAAATTCCGAAATTCCACCCAGCAGGCATACCCCCATCTTCTGGAGTCCGCCTGTAGCATATATTTATAGTTTCAGGACAAACTGAAAGCCAAAAGGGATTTGTTATATCGTCTTTCCTAGAAAGTTACTTCTCAGCAACTCAGAATCAGCCAAGGCCATCACTACCAAGAGTGATTATTTTTAGTTTTCAATGCTCCGGACTTTTGGCGTTTCACCTTATTGAGTTGAATTTTTTAGCCTCTGCCTATGTAATAACATTTCATTTATTAAACATTCAAAGTATTTTACAGCCTTCATATAGGAAATTTTAGAACGAATATACACATCCCCATCTGTAAATCAGATGCTGTGTCCTGAGAAACACCTCTCCGGTTATGGCATTTGTGAATTGGAATCGGTCAGCGAGTGCCTTGTTTGTGAAGGACATCGCTAATTCCACATCCATGGCATCAAAACACTTAAAATCCCCATATCTCAGGACCAAATTTTAAGTCTATCATACTTGTTCAAAAAAAACCATTATCAGATAAACCACTGATAAGCACATGCTCTCTAAAAGACCTTTTGCACTTGAAAGCGATGTCAAGAACTTGTTATCGCATGGGGAGAGGCTGCATTATGACTATTTCCTAACCAGAGCAAGGCAGCGAACGGAGAGATATGCTCCCGTTGCCAGCCGGGTCACGCGCCACGGCCGGGTCAATACCGGCTGCACAAGGCGCAGCACTGCGGAGCTCGCGTTCGCTGGGCAGCCAGCCCATCTCCAGCCTCCCTAAGCCTGATCCAGAGCGTATCGGCATCTTCTGTTTATTTTTAAATAGCCATTTTAAGGGATTGGAAGTATCTGCACGGAGTCACCAGCGGAACTTTTTATTCTTGTTAAAAAGTAGTTTCTAAAGGCCTTAGCTTCTAAGTTTGCATCATCCGAAGCCAGCGGGAAATGAAGCGATTAGCATCTTGCAGAGCTAATCCCATTATAGCTCAATTCTGCAAGATCTGTGTTTCCTGAAGCACCCACGGAAAAGAATGATACTCCACATCTGTTGAACATCTACACCACCGTTCCTCAGACGATGGCACAAGAGATGAGCGGCTCAGCCGCCAACAGCGCAGCGCTGCCCAGCGCAGCGGGCGCGGTACGGTGTTCGGGGCAGCGGGTTTGTCTCACAAGGTACCCAGGCATGTTCCAACCCACGGTTCCACTTAGCAGAGCCACCTCCAGACCCATCAGAAGTACACTCCATTGAAGCCTAGCTGTTTGTATCAAAGTGAGAAAACCCAAGAAGTCTGGGGAATTCTTACCTACTGAGGATGCAAAACTCTGGAATCCTTCACGCACAGTTCTTGTTGAACAGTCCTTGAAGGGCGGATACGTAAAAGTCGTAACACTTCGCGAGACTTTTTAGACATTTCAAGTTTAGATATTTTAAATTAAAGGCTGACGCTAGCAAGCTCTTTAAACCACCAGGCTTTTTCCTTCTCTTAGTATCAGATCACAACCATGAGACAAGCAAAAAAGAATCCTTGTCTGTCCACGCCTCGCTTGGCCTACCCTGGGCCTAGCCTGGTTATCTTTTTGTCCCAGCCGCACCGTGGTTTCTGACTTACGTGATGCATTACATGCGCCTCAGTGGTACTCTGCTCATCGAACGTGTCACCTGCCCCGTGAGCTTGATTTCGCAGCTGTGCATTGGTTGTCATCTTTGTCCCTGTGAGTCAGCAGCAGAGAGCACTAAGTAGAAAGAAGTGATCCAACTGCAATTCTTTGGCTAGGTTGAGATGCTTACGGCTGTGCAAAAAATAGAAACAGCAGCGCTGAAGCTGCTGAAAGGCTCTTCCGAAGCGACGCACGATTTCTAACAAATACTCACCAAGCACCAAATTCCCAAAATTCAGCAGTTAGCATTCAACACTCCCTCAAGACAACATCTGGACACAAGCAGTAAAAAGGGTTCTTCTTACAGCCTGAATCGAGAGAGAGCAGTTCTACAGGCCTCTAGCCATCGCCCTTTCCGTTTCTGCAACGTTGCACGTTGATTTGGTACCAGTTTAAGGCGGTGTTCGGGGTACTCGGCACCTCTCCGGTGGTTGTGCCCTCCCTCACCCCCCCCCCCCCGCAAATCCCTGCTCCCAGTCTGGACTGGAGCAGGACTGCAGAACTCAGCCTAGGGCACTTTACACCTCGTGCAGCCAGGCGCGGGCCGTACGCTCCAGCAGAATCGCTTCCCCAAGCCCCATAAGCTTCAGCCACAAAGGAACATGCTTCTACAGCGAGCTTAAAATAAAAAGGTTAAGAAGAAACATTGAGTTAAAAGTTTTATTCATTCAACATCTCACATTACAAATATTTAAAAATTATACGCATACTGGTATAAATAGTCATTTGCAAACTATTTAATAACATTAATTTTCACTAGCACTTCAACAAATGAACTCTTTAAAAAAAGTAACTTGTGTTATATAACTTAGAGTAGAACATACAAAAATATGAACTTAAACGTGAAAATGACTTTAATAAAAAATGAATTACCCTTATTTAAAATGCTATAATAAATACTACAACCTCCCCATACACAGTAAAAACTATATGGAAATTCAGCCAAGTAGTACAATTAACTGACATACTTAAATAACTTTTCCTTCTGATAATATGAGCAATACATTGGGGGGAAAAACATATTAGGGATTAGTAAAAACTAGACACCCACTTGCTAAAAGTTTCACTTCCAAAAAATATAACAAAAAAATCTGATGAAAATTATAAAAACTAATTATACTTTAAAATTTAAAAATATAAAAAATAAAACAGTTGAATACAATATTGTCCCAATTCTTACAATGCTATCACAGTAGCTTTAAAATAAGATAATAAAATAAAGCAAATGACCAAAACCTTTTATTCCATTTTTTTTTAAAAATAATCTCAAATTTACATTAGTAGAAAGATTGATTTCTGATTCTTTTCTTTAGAAACACCAGCAAGAAAGAGGATTTACTAGAACAGTAGAAAATGACATTTTTAAATGTCTGCAATTAAAAACAAAGAATTACACTGCAAAGATCTTCCAGAAGTCTGAAATAGGTATTGCACATAACTTGAAGTTAACTTGCCACAATTCATCACATTCAAGTTTTAAATCACCTTTTAACAGAAGGTTTTAACTCTTCAAAAACAAAAGGGGTGAATTATCAAGTCTTTCCAACAGCATCCTTATAAAACGCTAAATTCATTCACTGCAAGTTTTCAATTTGCATTCTGCAGAGGTCTGTGTATGGAGAAGTATATACTCTACCAAAAAGCACGGGGCAGTGGGGTTCCTTTACATATAAAATAATCAGAAACACTTTATTTTACATTGCAAAAATAACCATGTAATTACTCTGTCACGACATTGTAAGTACATGGCCGGTGCCACGCTAGTGTGACCCGTCTGCACGCTTAGCAACCCCTCTGCGAATCCCAGGGACACCCTACGATCGCTCACCCGATTACACGCTAATGAAGTCCGGAGCTACATGGTAACCCCCACCTACAAACCCCGTGTAATCAGCAGGACGTGTCATCGCTAGCGAAGTACAGAGTAACGCATACAATTGTTTATGCCCTGTAAATCGAAGTGTAACCAAATAATCTGTAAACACGCTTGTCACACAATCACAAGTGAATATTAGTAGAATAACAATTTCTTACATTAGTCATGCATACTAACATTACATGCCTGCCACTTAGCAGGCTCTCTTTTATTCTTTAAATATAATTTAAAAGAGCAGACACATTTCTGCATCAAACACCTAACATCAATCTTTTATTAATATTAAAAATGGCTAAACATTCACCAAAAACGTCTGCATTTGTGTATAATTTTTAAAAACTTAGTAAGAAGCGGTAGACAATTTTGATGTTTCTTTACTTTTAAATTTCTACACTATATTTATGCATTTAAATTTCATGGGTCTAAAGACAGTGTCATTTGTCACTTTCATGCTTTTCTTCTTTAATTCTCAACTTTACATATACTATTTCTTAAATTATATGTACACCAAATACCTGGTGCTGGGCTAAGATGTTTAAGCAACATGCTTTCTTTTCTCTGCAGATTCTAAAATAGCATTGCCAGTGCACAACATCCATAATTCAAAATGTATGCAGAGCACTGAAATGTATAAAAAGCAGAATATAAGAAAATAAAATTTATTAAAATTATTTATATTAAAAAATGAAGTATATGAAGATCTCTCAGTAATAAAAGTACAAAAAGCTACTCTTTGCAATATGAAAAATTGAGGTATTGCATAAAGAGATATCCCGTCAGTGAAAAGTGTGCCTAAAAATGCTCACTGTTGGAAAAACAAGATATACAAAAGTAGTGCATAACAAATATACATTATGTGCATGACAAAATAAGTTAGCTACAAAAACACTGTACCGAAATTCAGCAGGTCATGTACAAAGGGAAAATTATTATTCAAAGCTAGTTCTCAAACAGTGTTATTTCTTGTAATGGTAACCCATCTCACCTGTTCACCGGGTAGGATCGGCACAATAGCACACCCCAAGCCACCTACAAGCGTTAAAAAAATTAAAGGAACATTCCAACTATAATTATGTACTTCAGAGAAAAAAAAGTCCCTGACAATCTACACAAGAGCACTCTGCATTTGCATTACTGTTGTCAATATTTTCAGGGATTTCATTAAAAGCAGCTCCCTTTCTATACTTGACTAGTAGACAGCAAATGTCTCCATTTTGACCTTTGGAACTTGGTAAGGTATAGTTCATTAAAGCCTGTATTGAAAATAAAAACTGCTTCTCATAAAGATAATCCGGGCTGGGGGAACGGGATGAGGGGGGCCGACAAGGGCTTGTCACGGAGCTGATGTTTTCCAAGCAGTGCTGAGGCAAGTCTTTGGTTTGAGAGGATCTAGGATGGTACCGCGCCACTCGGGCAGTTCAGAAGATTGCCACTGGATTTGTTGGTTTGCACACTGCTAAATAATCATTTGGGAAGCTGGCCAGGGCATTAGTTCAAAAGTAAGAAAAATCATTTTCAGAACTACTCCTTCATTCGACTATTTCAAACTAAACCCCTGCACCCGCTCTTTACCATTCAGTTAACGTGTACTGCGTTAATGCTTCTCAAGGTAGAACTTCTTTGTAATAAAGCAGGCATTAACTTAGCAATGTTGGCACTTCAGATACCTGTGTTTCGTTATTTCCCCATATTACGTTCTGAAGAGGTGGAATCTTAGTCGGGATTCTTTCTACAGGAAGAGTAAGAACGGCATACGCGCGCTTGCACCGTTTCACCCACAAATGCAGAAAACAGCGCAAAACAAGACTTGGAAACTACTTCGGTTCATGCCTTCTGTTACAGCTAAGTTAGAGGGTGTTTAAAACTAACTTTACACCCAAGATGGGAAACGAGTAAGCAGCCAATTTTAGTTTGTGTGACACAATGGAATATCAAAACTTCAGTAAAAATCAGTGATATCCTTGAGGTATCTTTAGGTTTTCTACTTTTTCACGTCAAAATGGAGAGCAAAGGCTGGCCCCTGATGAATGTTAGTATATTAGGATATAGAGTTATATATAGCCATCAAAAATAAAATCTATATATTTATCCTTCAGGAGAGGAAATGCCAGTTAACTAGTTGTCATTACTCTAGCTTTGGTAGGATTTCTAGGGCTGTAACCAGACGATTCTCTTAAAGAAAAAAAAAAGTGCACTCCCCCCTCAGTAGTTACTTTACTCAACTTTTACATTCAGGAAATCTTAAAATGTAATCATTTTGATGAAAATATAGTAAGCTCTGCCTATCTGGTTAGTAATTTGGATGTGGGTGGTAGTCAGAGGCACGGTCAGATACATACCGAGCTAAAATTTCAGCCTCAAAACCCTTAACAGATTTTAAAAAAAGATCATTATTATAATGCTGCTTCAACTTTGCTCATGCATTTTTGTTGCTTTAAACATGCTCTTTCCTGTTGGTAGGTAAATGCTAACTTCATCTGTTGCTGGAAAAATCCAAAGTCGAACAAAAAGAGAGGCAAAAACAGGCTTCCCTGGGGGAAAAGTGTCAGAACAGACTGATAGTGTTATTGTTACACGGTTATTTTAATAAAAGTATTCTTATGTTCTTTATTAACAATAATTTAATTAAAAAACCAAAATACTCTATTGTTTCAATTCTCTTTTCTTAATATTTTTCTCTCCTCTAAGAAAATGTTGCCTGAAATTAAGTGTTCTCTCGGTAGTAAAGACAAGAGAATGCAACTCACTTGCAACATGTTATCGATACGAAAAGGAGTTCCCAATACAGTTTTCAATGACAAGATTCTACAAAATACCCATATTATAGGTCATTCTTTCATTATACGATTGTTAAATTACAGACTACTACAAAAGGACATGCTATCTTGAATAAGAGAAGGGGTAGGGTGGGGTAGGGACAATCGGGATAACAGAAGAGTGCACTTAATTTGAGGCCTGCATATGAGCACTGCAGTGATCATTTAGTTCCAGCGGAATGAAATATGTCTTGGGCGATCTCCTCCCTCCTTCACCAGGGGCTTGTGGAATTCCCTGCCAGCGCGTGAATGGATAGCAGCCCAGCAATATTCACAGTAATACTGCAGACAGGTAACGTTAGCACAGAAAAATGGAGCAAATTTTCCACCGCAACGGGCCCCCTGACATTCATCGCAAAGTTGATCATCCAAGACATATGGCTTAACTTCCACCTGCATTCAGAAAATGAGAAGAAAGTTGACAATTCTTAATAGCAACGTCGATAATGACAATTCCACGCTATTTACTCTGTGTCCTAGCAGGACTGCCATCACAGTTCTGTAGGAGGCAACGTCACACTCAAGAATTTCCCCCCCCTCATTACACATGATCACCATCACTGAATGCCCCAAACTCCAGGCACTTAACTTGAGAACAATCCCGCTCCCACTGTCCTCCTTGATCCTTAAAAAAACCCCAGGAACCGGTGCTGACCATCGGTATCACACACGCTGTCACGACTGACAGAAAGGACCAAGGAGCCTGTTGTGACAGGACTGATACGCAGCCTCACATCACAACCCCGGAGGAGTCTGGGGGGTTATTTTCAAGTACGGTGATGCACAATTAAGCTCCAACCCTTTCAGGCAGGAATGCAAACTGTTTACCCAGCACTGGAACTGCGGATTAAATATGCGCGTGGTCTGCAAATTTCAACGTCTGAATTTCCAGCTTTAAAAAAAAAATCTCATTTATCATCTTAATAAACAGCACATTTCTGTTTTCTTTTTCTGTGGCTTAGCTCTCTCAGCAAAACGAAACCTACCTAATCTTGTTGGGATCAAATGAGAAGCTTAAAATGGGACCGATGGCCACCTACGCTGTTGACGTGAAGGGCCAGATGATGAGCAGTAATTCAGCACAGCGGACAAGAAAGGAGAAGAAATATTTCTTCAAGTTCTTAACTGATGATGACTCACAGGAACTTGCCAGCTGGTGCTCCAAGGATACATCTACACTGCAACATCTGCAGGCGACCGGCTTTTAATCTAGGCATTTGCATACCAAAACCAAGCCTGCTGTACTGTGGGCTGCAAAACCCTGCTCACAGCACTCCGGAGCGCATTTTCCGTGACAGCAAGGCAAAGCTTGCTGCTCGCAGTATCCAAGCTGGCTGGAGCACAGCTCGTTTAGACATGCCTATGTGTTTAAATCACAACTGCAGCACTGCCATCCCCTAAAGGCTCGGTTTCACCTCAAAACCAGTAATCACCTCCACTCCCATTCCTTCACTCCACAGGACTGTGAAAGGTCCACGCGGCCTATCAGAAGCACAACACAAAACTTTGTGTTAAAAAAGCAGAGGTACAAGTTCCTGTTCTAGAAGCGTTTGTGAGCCTTCTCTGAAGCTCATTTAATTCGGTGGTGTCACAAACAGTTCCAAATACGCAGCTGGTGACTGGTGTCTCCACCGTTAACCTGTTACCTCTGCACCTGGCTAGGGATGCTCCTTTCTGCATCTCGCAGCCCGCGGAGCGCTGCCAGCTCATTCCAATAGGGACATTCACAAGTTCTTGTGGTTTCAAACTTAGCCAATTTTATCACACTCCCGGCAGGGCACTGCAGTAGTTCGATGCCTTCTATATGTGCTTATAGTACATATAACCTACGTGGGGACAGTACAGCAGCCTTTTTTTTGGCCTCAGTTTTTCTTCTCTTCCACTGCTAGAGTTGTATTTCTCAAACACCCCTCCATGCCAGCTCAGAAGGATGAAATTGTAAGAGAGCAGAGGCAGACAAATATTCCTCACGCCACATTCTCCATCACCTAGTTTGCTCTGCAGTTTGAGGCTGGGTATTCATTGATGAGTGTCGTCTTCTACAAGTGCCAAGAGGAGAACCTACAAATATGCTACGCACGCTCCTTGGCATGGCAATTCTGCTGCTCTGTTACGGCTACTCAGAGAGATTCAGAGGCCAGACTACAGCACAGGTAATTATACCTCGGCTTGCTTTAGCCTGTTACTGCGGCACTGGTTTTTGTGCAAGTTTGCAGCCCACAGGTAATAGTCAGAATCCTCGGCACATTCATTCGGCGTGGGCTGAAGCGCATGTGCCAAACATGGCCTGCAACTGCTGCGTGTGCTAGGTGTATCGAGGTAGCCCAACTACAGAGAAAGAGCTTAAATTACAGTGGCTTCATCAGGCACGCTTCGGGTGGCAGCACTCGGCAGCAGCTCTGCGGTGGTGGGGGCTGCAGGCCACTGAGCATTTAATTTGCATGATCTCTTCGAAGGGCACGCCCTTTAGCAGCACCTCCTTGCCTCATTTTACAGGAAATCCCTTCTTGTGACTAATTTTATTTTTATAGAAAAACATTAGAAAAAATTATTAATAAAAGTAGTACGGCCACTGTTGCGCTTTTCTCTCTCTCATGCACCCAAACCCCTCTATAATGAATCCTCCGAGCACTCGTCTCCCCACATTTCTTCTTAACTACACACAAAATGGGGAAATAAGAAGGAGTGGGAGGAGAGAAGGAAGGGGAAATAGATTGCAGAATCTTTGCTAGAGTTCACAAGTACTTACTTAAATTTGTAGTCCCACCAGCTTCAATGAACCTATTCACCCAAACCCTGCTTATGCAAGCAGAAGTTGCACAAGGGCGGCCCAAATTATTTGTTCAAAGCCGTACAGAACTTATTTCAGAGCCAAGATTAGAACAAAGACATTCCAATTCACAGGCCCACAGTCAAATTGTTGTTACAATTCTTCTACCCAAGCTTTATAGCCAAAGCAGAAGTGAAATGATAATCAGCCAAGTTTGGGGGTTTTCCTCTGTAGTAATTATAAAATTAAGATCAATAATGACAGTCATGTAAGAAAAATCCAGACACAAAGCACGAATTAGACAGAGCGGTGGATATAAGGATCCGAGTTTCTCAAAACTGTGGCCCAAAGGTCACAGTAATTGGCAAAGTCTCATTTTATATAGATGAGAGGGCAGGGGCAAGAAAACTGCAGATCCATTTGGCATATTCCTTTAATTTATACTAATAAAGGAATAAAATAACCGGCCACAGCCTTTACGTAAGCTGTGGAGGATGACTGTGCGGCTGTAATGCACACTAACAAGTTTACAATGCCTTACTCTGATGCTCCTCAGGAACACCCAGCGCCCAATGTGTAACACTAGGGCCGGATTCTGCCCACTGCCTCAAAAGACGCAGAACAGGAGTGAGAAGTGCTCCATCCTTGGCAGATACCTTACTCCCTGACATTATACAAACACTACAAGTGCAAATACTTGCAGTGGGAGTATATGACGAGTGCAATATTCTTATAAAAGGGCAAGGCAGCTGCCACGCTTCCCATTATGCTAAGCAATTTGAGAAAGTCTGCTTCACAGTTGCCTCCCACGTTCCAGAAGCAACAGCTCTGTACCACTCCTTCTTTTTTACTGTGTTGTATCTAAGTGGCACAATCTAGCCCTAAATATGCAATTAATCTGATATAACATTTACTGTCTTCACAATGACACACATTTACATGGAAAAGCATTTCTAGAGAAAGCACTGAACAAAAATAGAATATGCTTGAAGACCTTACCCGTTTATCTATCTCTCCATGCTGCAGCTGAACAAAGCGAGCACTGATAGCAGCTATGTAACTCTGTTGATTAGAAAACGCAACCCGCCCAGCTCCTTTTGGGTACTTCAGCTCCGGGTCTGTGTCAATTCCAGCATAGCACACCCCTCCGTACAGCCGGTCCATTATCATTGCAAGTTCCACTAAACCAGAAAGGAAAACGAAACAGTGGTGTAGACTTGGTCATTTGTTCTAAAAGCATCAAAGGAAACAGTCCATTTGGATTCACGTCCCCCGCTATAAGTGTCAAGAACATTTAATACTTCCCTTGCTGAAATAACTTCTTGCCCCCGTTGCTCCCCAAATCAGACTGCATATTCAACATGCCCAGTGCTGCGGAACACGCAGTGTACCTGCTCGTAAAGGCCGAGGAACACCACCAACAAAAATGGTTTTTCGTGGGTCAAGAGGCTGTGAACCATCCATAACAAAATCACTATCACTAAGGTTCCAAGGCCGGATCTGAACCTACGGACAAAAAGCCTTTTTTTTTAACCATTCACAATTCAAAGTATCTCAGTAATATAAATTAAAACAACATCCTACAAAGAAGAAAACCTCTTAAACAGCTGTACTTTCTAAACTCGTTGTCTACTCGTTCAGCAATCATTTCTCAAAATGAAATGGCAATAAGCTCTGGTAAGACAGACCACTTGATCACACTAAATTTCACCACTTCCTTGTTACCCAAAGTTCTGGGAAAAAACTCACCCTCTACTTACACATTTACTTAATCAGGACTGAACTGTGCTGTGTGAACCACATCGGTGCATACGTATCTCCGCGACCCGTGTTGTTCTAGCCGAGTGTAAGCACTAGACTAGCGTTATCTCAATGCCACAGGCTCCAGTGCACAAAGTTGTGCGTTTATTTACTACGCAAAACTAGCTGCTTTATATTTGCCTAGAGCTGGCCAAATTTGAAGTACAGGAACACAGCAGAAGTCTCTCCAACTATAAACAGACTCGCATCAGCCCCCAAACCATTTGTACTAATAATTTACAGTTCAATGCCATGTTATTGTTTTTTAATTTAATTTGTCTCTGTCAAAACATGTTACATGCAACACTCAGACAATACGAATTCTACTTTTTATTCAATAATAAGCATAAAATACCTGTCTGGAAATATATTTATTACATCAGCAATGGTGAAATTTAGCAAACCTTTTTCTAACAAAAGTATGAATTGTAACTAGACTAAAAAATGTTGTAATGTCTAGTTTAAAAATAAGTAAGTTGGTCTTCTCCTTCAGAACTTAATTTGACACCTTAAAGAAATTTAAACATTAGCACTCTGAAGACAGAAAAAAGGCATCTGAGGAGAACAATTTCTGGTTATCGTACAGGAATGGTGCAGGCCCTGGCAATTCTACCTACCGGTTTGTCTTTGATAGTGGGGCTGGAAACACAAAGATAGAGCTTTCCATCTTCTTCAATACATGCATCAATCAGTGCCTGTACAGAGCTCTCATCTTGGAACAGCAAAAATGCATATCCTACAAAAGGGAAAGCAAACACATAACTTCTTTTGTCCGTTTGCCTATAGGATAATGATTTAACCCAGAATTGTGCTTGGCCCCACGTCATCATGCTCCCATACAGTAAGGGACAAACTTTAAGATGCGCTCAGACATTTCCAACCCAGCCTCTTGCAAGTCCCCCGCCGAGGCACGAAGGAACGCAGGGAGCTTGCTGGTCAGCACGGCCTCTCCCCCTTTCCCTTGGCAAGGGTAAGCCAGCAGTAGGGACTGAACAACAGCCGCAGCCGAAGAGGCAAACCCGCAGGATGGCTGTTAATATAAGGTACAAATCCTTCCCAGCTTCTGTGGAAGGCATTTAGTGCCTTTAAAGAGGACTAGTCTTGACTATTATTACAAAAATTAAGAACAACAGGGGGAGAAAAAGGTAAATGGAATAAAGTAAAAACAGGAAGTTAAGGAAGAATTCTTTTAGTGCAGAATAACTGCAAAGCCACATTCTAAATTCCACCAGTTTGTAACAGTCCCACGGATTCAAATTTTTTTCCCCTAAACATTGGGTCATTGTCACAAAAATCTTGTCTAAAATGGAGTCCTATCAAGACAAATAATTCTAAAGCACTCATATGTTACTGGTTATCAGATATTTACCTTTAGGAGGAAAATAAGATTTGCTCTCTGCCTTGTGTGGCCAGTCTACAATCAAAGGTCCAAAGCGACGAAAACTAGCAGTGATCTCATCTGTAAAGAGAGAAGGGGAAAGGCACAAACTGAAATTAAAATAAATTGACTGGAAGACATTTGAGGAACACTGATTTCAGGTAGCTTCGTCCTATAAATAAACGTTCTGTGGCCCTAAAGGTTCAGCAGCTCACAGCAATGCTTACCGGCTGATGGGGAATCTTTATGACAAGTCAGAACACACATTAGAAAACAGGACAGGTCCAAGATCAAGCTTTTCTTTCTACTGATGATTATAAATAAAAGCTTGTAACGCACTAATTCACAGAAACGGAGTCACTGCATCTATACAGCTATAATAACCCAGCTTCAACTATTCTCCCCCAAAGAATTTAGAGACAATTTGCTGACTTGCTAGTAAGCAATCAGCTCTGCCAATATGCCTTATAATTGCAGAAAGACTGGAAAAAACTGAAGGGACTATCACAAGACCCAGCCGTGCCTGCTCATATCACATGCCAGTGCCACATGTGCAATCCCTACCCGAACTTGACCTCCAGCTAACAGAGTAAACTTGCAGGACGTCGTTATGGAATTTTATAGGAGAGATGGCAAGAACGCATTACTGTATCAAGAAGCAAGTCTTGCATCCATTTCAATTCTGCCTTTGACCTCTAACTACTGGTATAAATTTGCATATGCTAGTCCCATAGAAGTCTTCTAGTTGCAATTCTGTTCTTGAAATGGAGTGATTATTCCCTGTTCCTTCTCCACAAACACATTTGAACCATCGCTAGTTAAAGTTCTCTGGACAAGAATTTGTCATTAAAAAATTGAAACAAGAAGAACAAACTTCACATTGCTGGAGCATCATCTAAATTGGCAGCTGTATTCTGTTTATGGCATTACAGAGCTTTCCATACTAGCACGCTGTTGGGGTTCCTCATACACCATTGAGAGGATTTTCCCCATCCCCATAGAAATCTGAAAAGGTGTTACTAATTACAGCTTTTCCGTTTGTTTGCACTCTTTGATGAAGCTGCTAATGAAATAGCAACTGACGACCCACTGTCCTAACAGCTGCTCTGTGCACTACAGGTATCAGGAAGGTATACAGCCAGGGCAGCGTGTCAAGGTTACACGCTGATGAAGATGTAAACCAAGGAGAACAATACTTACTACATATCTATTCTTAAAACAGATCTCCGTTCAGAACAGCACTTAACACAAAATTAATGTTAAAGCACATACATAAAATGCTTTCTCGAAACAGGATCAGAAAAACCTCAGAAATTCAGCTGTGATGTCGATTTGAAATCATATACTGCTTATTCTAATTCTCACTCGTGCATTTAACAGGGAGAGCGCTGACAGAAGCGGCTCTGAAAAGTCCAAGCTGCCCTCCTAGCCCAGGTTCAGCAGCGGTTCTGTTCTTCAATGACTAGCGTCCACAGAGACCAAACTATTCACGTGCTCACGTGCTTCCGAAACAACAAAAGTGACAAAGTTAAAAACAAACAAAACCCCAAGAACAACAAAGAAAGAGGGACTGTAAGAGCATTTTTCCTCTTGTAAACACCATTTTGTATTCGACCTTTTAATAATAAAGTAGCTCTTAGGTTTGACATGGAAGTCAGGTTGTCACGTCACAGTAGTACACACTGCAGTGCATTACAGTCGCTCTCCCTGACACAAAAAAAAGGTATTAAAACGATTCTGTGATTAAGAAAAAGCAACTTTTCAGATTTACAGTTGCTATAGTTCTTTTAACCTCTATCCCGGCACGCTCGTACACACAGAATACAGAACTGTGGTGAAATGAAGCTTCACGACACTTGGGCGTGACATATATACATATATGTATAGATTTTGGGGTTTTGTTTTTTAATAACAACTGCAGTATTTGTCACCTTGGTCTGTATGATGGACCCACCACAAATTCCTGGTTGCTCACCGTACGCAGCTGCCTCTGTACAGATTCATTCCTGTCTGAGCCCTCACCGTGCACGCGTTGGAAGCTACCACAGGACATAATCACTGCTAAAATCAACCTCTGAGAACTACACGTGAGCATCCACATAAAGAGCTATGACTTACTGTGCTATACAAACTTCATAAAACTACTAGCAATGCTTTTCCTGCTGCGGGCGTCCGGTGCCTATAAAATGATTGCGATGTATTTAGGAGTTTCAACAGGTGGTATTTACTTGTTTATTTTTGCTCCGCTATACCTTTTTTATAATTTTTATACTGTAAAAGTCAGTTAAATGTGTGGTAACATATGATTTTGGTCTTCAGTGGCAGAACAATGCTATAGCCTAAACTAGTTTGAATTATCTGACGGTTGCCATGGACTGAAAGCGGTGACATGCAAGGACCCATTTACATATCAAAGCTTTGCCGCAGAGTTCGGAAAACAATCGTTCATTACCTAACAGACAAAAGCTTTCACACCACGGCTTTGTCATTAAGGTAAGATTTTCTGGGCGTACCTTCATCAATATCTGGCGGCAGTCCCCCAACAAAGACTTTACGGGAATACCGTTCCACGCGTTCTCCGTTCTGATGGGAGAAGCAGTGAGGTGATCCTAAACCACTGTGGAGAGTCTGATCCCCACGTCCATCATCCAAGAACCCGTCTTCCATTGGAAACAGTGAAGACTGACCTGAAGAGGGGTTAAAAAAAAAGAAGGAAAAAAAACATACTAACAGAACAAAGCACATACTGTTCAAATAATTTTTAAAAAATGCACTGGTTGCTGCATTAGCAGTAGAACTGTTTGCAATCTTCCCTTTTAATGAGCAGTTACGTTCTCAGTTTCATATGACCCTTATAGTTTTCAATATCATTCAATAACTGAAAGGCATTATTTCAGGGAAAAGGTTGCTACCTTCTTCATAACTGCACTGCAACTAATGAAAATTTGAAACAAAACAGTATTTCTAATGGATGCTCAAGTTGACCATTTTCCAGAATATTTCATGTTTCCAATTGGATTTTTTTTAAGAAGGTGTAAAACCAGAAGAGAATATAAGCCAAATTTTTTTCTGGGACTTTCGCAATAGCAGACATCAGTAAAACCTAAGCCGTATATAGCGTTTGCCAGTGAACAGCTTCTTACAATGAGTAGATACAATTTCACAGTGCAGATGGGAAAACAAGAATTCTACCAGCTAAATATATTACACATTTAAATTACCTGATATCAAAACATATCATAAACCACCCACTTGTAACTAACAAAAATACCCTGATAAAAACAGGAAGACCCACTGTAATTTACTGCAAATGAAGCCTGAGAACTAGGCAGTACTGTGTCATTCCTCGAAGCAAGTTTACTGAGATGTTACAACAGAGTTTCGTTAATGGACTCACTCTAAGAGAAAATGTTGTAAGCGTGCTTCCCCTCACAGCCCAATATTCGTCTATGATAATCCTTTATCATAGATCTCCTTAACAATATTTATTACTTTTAAATAAGATTCTTTGATTTATAAGTGCAACTGGATAATATCATAACTAGAACACACAAGCTGATCTCTTCCACGAATTCACTCTTTGGTTACAGTATTCAGTATCTAGACAACAAACTGAATAGACTTCTACTCATTTAAGGAGCATTTTAGGAATAAACAAACATATATAGGGAAAGTAAGCAAACAAATGAGGTGTGCTACAAGTTTTAGGATACATTTCCTTTTGCCTACGATGCGATATACTATGTCTGCTTTTCCAGAATTTATTACAATCTACCACAGTAATGGATTGGTAAGATTAATTTATTCTGCTCTTGCTTCCTTCCTTTGAAATAAATTTATTTTAAAAAAAGGAAACATCTTGAAAACAGAAAATTTGACCAGTTCCAATATCCAGACATTTTCCATGCAAAAAAATCAAACAGCTAACAAGTTGAAAGAAAAAATACAATAAAATCCACAGTCCACACAATTTACACGAATAAAAAATGGAAGGCTTGGTCAGCTTGCTTTATTTGAAATTTCAAGAATCTGTGTACACCCTTAATTAAAATAAAAATCAACTATAATCAGGCCTATTTCTGTAGCTAGGCAAACCTGGTTCCTACTATGATAAAAATATTGTAATATAGACTTCAATGTTACTCTGTTTTCCCCTAATGAACTGAGGCACGTCTTTTGTTTCGGCTCTCAAGACCCCAGTCCTGCAGGTGGTGTTGGAAGGGAGCAGCTCCCCATACCTAAACAACCCGTTCGGGTGCATCCGCAGTACCACTGCTGGCAGATAGTTCACCACTGCAGGATCTGGTTCTTTACCCTAGCAGGCCAGGACGTATACTCGCTATAGTCTACGCTGCGTCAAGAAAAACATCAGCACCCAAAAGAACCAAAATAAACTTCTCCAGCATTGGCGTTCATAACGTACACACGAGCACAGCAACACAGCCCTCCAGTGTCAGGAATCGTATAGGTGATGTCCGCTGTGAGGACTGTGATCATTTCAGCCTCAATAGTACTACTGTGGAGTACTACCTAATTCAGTTAAAACGGTTATTTATGGCATGCAGACTATGTAAACTTATGTGAAACTGATGCTTTATAATCTTAAATTTTGGAGTTTGCCCTCTAGTAACAACTTAATGTTATTTCTCCCATGAGACATTGTCAACATTAGAAAATTAAATAGGAATATTGTTACCTCGCCTTCTCCCATATGTCCTTGCTGCATGTTAAATGAGAAAGAAAACAGCCTTTCAAACATTGTTATAAGGACCAAAAGACCTTTTTATCGCCTTTATGCTAACTCAGTGATTCTCAAGCCTTTTCATACTCCAGGTCATTTAAAAAGGTGTTCACACGCTGACCTCCCCCACCGCCCACAATACCATGCCTTCCTCGCACCACCTCTGTTACTTACTGATAAAGCACGTTGATACGAGGCTGACAAAGTATACACGTATACCCAAAGAGACTTTCGGAAAACAATTTTAGTTCTTCATTTGCACATTTATTTTCGAATCTATTCCTTCACCCTCTGCTGGGTGTGTGCCCATAAGCAAACGGATCTTCCCTCACGCACCAGGCCTCCTGTCCCATTCTGCAATGCACCACGCTCTCCGCCTGGCCAAGTTCAAGCGTGCTCTAACACCGACCTTCATCTCAGCTGTAGCAAAAGCCCTGACACACCGCAAGTGGAGGACTATTGCGTTCGTTTCTGTTTTCAAATTAGGTTGCTATAAAAGTTTTGCAGAACCCACAAAATCCTTGGTTAAATTATGACTGCCAAATAACCAGCTGGAAAACTTAAAGTCAAGGAGAAAACGTCTGGGCCACTGAAAGTGCCTGTCAGCCCTCCTGCAGTCTGGGTACAACAGTATAGATTCTCTCATACCAACGTAGTACACTTCGCTGTAATTATTCGACAGCTACCCACTGCTTCCTACTTTTCATTTTCCAAAACAAATGGATTCTGCCACTAAAAAATACAACATTTTCCTGTCCTGGCTTCCAGGACCCATGGTCAGAATAGGGCCAAACTTTCTAATCAAACTTGCACATTCTTTCTCTTTTAATCTCATTAAAATCTGTGTCTGAAAGCAGGCCAACTGTTTTCAAAACTTGGTTTCTCCTGGCAAGTACTATGAGAAACTCGGAGTACATCATGCATTTTATTTTGCTTCCTCATTCAAAATTGAGGCTGACAATTAGTTTAAGCATTTAAATATTTGTAAACCACAACAGAACAGGAGTCGTTTCCTCTTTCAAAATAAAAATCATATCAATCCAATTTACTTCATGATTATTTAACATCTGTAAGATCATTTGACTTCTCTGATCTTTTGCTGATAGAGATACTCAAAACGAACACCAGGAATACAAAATAACGAAGACCCAGTCTTCAGAGCGGAGCACGCTCCCGAGCGTTCACACAGGTGCTGGCTTTATGGAAGAATATCAAAGGCTGAGGGCCTTTACAAGTATAATTTTTCCGTGGTAATTTTGAATTTAGAAATCCAAGATGCTCATGTGGTCCTCGAAGAGAAAGTTTTTAGGAACGTGTCTTTCATGGAAAGCAATCAGCACCCTTACTGCATTTCTGACACAGCTCAGAAGCCTTTGCACGTTTTAGAAAACACCAAACACTTTCAAAACCAGCTCTGCCTATAAAGCCATAAAAATCTTGCTTGTGGTTTCTAAATTACTAACAAAACCACACAAGCTCCTTCACTTGGTACACCCGTTCTTGGCAACGGAGCATGCCGCAGAGATACGATTCCCACGGTGGATCTGGGACCACGGTTTAGGCCAGCAGACTCCTCACCGCGTTGCCACCTGTGCCACTCAGGGCAACAGGATTTTTCTCCTTTACCAGTATGGAAAACAACAAAAAAAGCTCAACCACCAGCTAGGAAGTATTTCCAGTGCCAAATACTACTGAAGAGGTTTTGAGAAGCAAACAGTAAGATTTTGTTTTCCTTCTTAATTTGCTTCCTATTTTCTGCATTTGCTTCATCTAACCCACAAAATACCAACGTTTGACATTTCAAAACATTTCTCAGGAGCCACAGTTTATAAACTACCCCAGTGCAGCACAGATACAAACTTTCCCCGCTCACCGAGTTCGGAGCTCATCACATGCCAGTAATTTCACACAATGTAATACACAACACTGCAACTCAGGAATGCTCTTCTGGCAGGCCAGGAAGGCAGCTAACTGCGATCGGTCGCTGGCTTGCACAATTTCATCGTAAGAGAAATCTTGGCTATGGGAGCACCCTAACTAAGCTGCAACATAAATGAAGCCGTCAGGTAACTGTTACCAAGCAGAGAAAAAGGTTTAATTCTGAAGATCGGGATGCTTGCCTATCGCCTGCTGAGGAATGAGACAACTACAGCCTTGGTTTGGATTCGTCAAATCTATTTTTCCTTTCCCCATTTCTTCCACAGTTCAGATAATTGCATAAAGGGCCTAGGTCAGATTTACTAATCTCACAAGATATTTGAGCAAGAATTAGGTTATGAAACCTAAAAAATGCAAAGTGTTTCTGCAACCGGTTCAATTGCTTATTAATAACCTATGCAGACATATTTTTCCTGCAAAATCAGCCTGAAATTTAAAATGCTGTTAGCAGCTGCTTCAATTATTTTGTCACCTCAGCCCTCCCTGCCACACTCCTTTCTATGTAAGCAATAAAGCCATACAGAAAGCCAACGATCTTTTGCAAAAAATCTGCTGCTTTTACTGTCTTTGATTTTAAGGAACTTAATGAATAAGCAACCCACTCAAATTTTTGTGTCTTTCCTTCGTTTGAGACACTTAATGGGCTCCTGGCCATCTCCCTCTCTCTTTTTTTTTTTATTTTTTTTTAATCACATCTTTTGTGTCTAATGTACCTCCAATTAAATGTGTTCGGCTTTCTTCGCTCTATAGGAAGCACCAAAAAGACTGTCAGCATGTTGTGCATAACCACACGTGCGGTTCTGTATAAAGTACACAGTTCCCAACACCAAAGATACTCTGCTGAGGAAGGGTGACAAATGTACGCAGGAGTCCTAAATCCCTTAAACCCCAACCTTACTACGAGGTTGTCCTGCAAGAATTGTGCCCAGGCTGAGCACCTGGTGCTCTTTAATGGTTCCTGCTGCCTTCCAGTCTGCAGGATGGTAGCAATTGCAGGTGTATTTTGTGCCATTAACTGGGGAAGATTTACATAAAAAGGTCAGCAAGCGAGAGGATCCCTATCTCCTGTGAACGTCATCCCGACTTCCTAAGGCCACGTTACAACTTGGAGAATTATAGAAGCGTCCATAGTTAATATCCATATAAACACCTGGACTGGACAGAGCAACCGAACGCTCAGAGTTAAATGGCAGTTGTACCTGCATTCTCACTACCTTGCTATGGTTGTTTTAAGGCATGTAAAGTCTAGGTGGATGTAATCCCTGTCCAGTTCTGTACCTAATTTATATCTTCAGTCCAAGAGCTCCTCAAGGCAGGGAGTCTGTTCTTTACCTCGGCACAGAGGCCAATACAGTAACAGACTGCGATCTTTTACAGCAGGCATGGATACGCTCTCACTCCTTTCCTCTCAAAGATCAAACCAGACTAGCTTCAGTAGTGAGTTCCAAGGAATTTCAGGTTTCTACGCACGTTAATCACTGAAGTTACCAGAGAAGTATTTTTGAGATTTAAAAGGGACAAATATTCATGTTGCCTTTCTACATAACCCGAGTGCGAGAACAAGGCAGGCCCCGTCGCTCCCTCCCGCCAGGCACCAGCTCTGCCCCCGCGCCGGCTTCCCACCGCCCGGCTCCGGCACAGCCGGGCAACCCACGTCAGTTTGCATAGCCTCCGTCCTATTCCACGCCGATCATACAGGCTCTAGGAAAAATATTCAAGCCCAACGAGATTTTGCTGAAGTGATCCCAATTTCATAAGCTTTCATGAATGAAGTAACGGTTTTAACAGCTGATTCTGAGGGACAAAAAGTGACAAACAAGAACCTGCGATAAACGAGGGAACCGCTACAGGGTGAATGGGCTACAACTCTTGCAGATGAAAGCAGTAAAGAGTAGAAGGGAAAACAAAGCCTCTAATACCTCAAATACCTCAAATACCTCCAAATACAATACCTCCGATACCTCAAAATACCATCATTAGCTATTTGTTAAGTATTACATAAATGGAGAAAAGCGTTGAGTCCAGATTTTTTAAAAAAGGGGAATAATAAGGTTTTCTCTAAGACTCTCCTGAAACCTCTCCACATTATTTAAAAAACTTTTAACTGTAGATGGTAACAGCTGGCCAGTTTCTTACCTTGGAAGGCAAACGTGATCAATACACAAACACAGAGTTTCAGGCTTTCGCTGAAACTGTTCGCTCCGCTAGTCATTTTCTTCCCCCAAACAGAAGGCAGGGAGACCATTTGGTGCTGGTCTGCCTTCTGTTTCACTTCGGACTTAACTTTCAGAGAAACAGAAGTATCAAAGTTTCACGGGATTACTTCTAAATGTGAGCGAGAAATCCTTGAATCTATTATAGAAAAAATATTTGTGCTTTCTTGAGTTTTATTTTTAAATTATAGAAAAATAATTGAAGTACAATCTGGTTTTGCCATTCCGACAGCAAAGCCTTATTTCTAAATTATTCTACACTAAACCATATTTTGTAATTGTAGCAAGGCTGACAACGCTGTGCACAAGGCCATTAAAATATGAACTATAGTACTTTATTACCTTTTTTCCCCTACTACTCCCTGAGGGCAGGTGGAGTTGATTGTAACTCAGGAGTTAGATTTTATCATCCCTTCGTGTTGCACAATGCATTTCAGACGTAATGCGGGGACCGCGTGTCTCTACCACAGGTGCGTTTCACCAGAAGTTCTGTAAGGTCATCTCAAGCCCCGTTTCACTAGCGAAGAATCTAAACGCATCCTTAACCACACCAAAAGCAGGAAAACGAAAATTATAAAGAACACCTATATTTAACCTCCCTTTGGTTAAATTGTCTCTGTATGTGAAGGAGCAATTCAGAGACGAAGGCAGGTATTTTCAGCGAGGTATATATACTTTCTCATATTAGAACATAAAAATCCTATCTACCTATGTGTATCTCTACACAAAGATATTTCTTCCTATTTAAAAGAGCCTTACAACTTAAGTCTTGGATGACATTTTCAATAGGAAAGCAGTGTCACAAAGTGTTGTATGGCAGGCAAAAAGTACTGCTGTTTACGCATTCCTTGGTTTTAGTTCTAAAATATGAAGGACAAACGGATTAGGCCACAGTTCCATGACTGTTAACATAAGACACGTGCACGTGTGCGAAAATTTTACCCAGTTCCAGCACATAATCTCATTTCTGTCAAATTCTCCTGAGCACATGATATGTCGACTGTGGAATCACCAGCCGATGCGTGGCAAAGAGCGGCACAGACACACGATACCTGATCCAGGATAAATTCTGTCAATATAGAATAAATCGATCAGAATTTTAACAAATGTACACTGACAGTGAACTTATTCCACGTCAGAACTGTGCCATCTTACAGTCACAGTCTTCTTTACGATGTTGTCAAATGAGATGCCTGTTCTAAAAATTCTTGTCAAAAAGAAGCTACGAAAAAGGGATATGAGAGATTCCCTATTATGTGGATTTCAAACACTACTGAACTTCAAAGAACGAAAAACATTGAAATAGTATTTTCTTCATCTAAGACAATCTTACAAAAATCAAACACCTCTCTCTATACCTCCGGAGAATGCGCATTTGTCACACTGTTAGCAATGTCAGCGTCAGCATGAAACCAGAAAAGCAGACTACATTGGGCTGCACAGTAAAATCAAGGATTAACACCTTTGGAAGTACTGATTCTGCAAAATTAAGTGGCAGAGATGCCAAAAACGGCAGTTTTTTCCTCCTAATTTATTTTTAAAGAAACACAATGTAAAAAAAAAAAAAAAGCACATGATGAGAAATATAGCTCTAGTTTATGTCCAAAATGTCCAAACAAATGCAGAAAAACAAGAGTGCCATTGTAGATGCAAGTGTTATGCTTTATTTCGAGTAAAGCCAGATGCCTGATGACAAGCATTTACCCATTCCTTCTGTCGAGAACACCAACAAAATTAAGTTTCTGGTGTTCTGTAGCATTCAAGTACAGGTCTGACGAGCATCTTTCATTTTAAATTCCAGGTCTCTGCCACAAAACACAACTGACATACAAAAAGCAAACCGGTTTCTTTTTCTTCTAAAACCCTGAAGGGAATCCATCTGTAAAAGCCCTGTAGCACTGGCTCTTCTGATGGTAACACTGTTTTACCTGTGATTACGTGGAATTAATTGGGTTCACATGGTAAAAAAAGGTAGAACCTGACTGTATGGCACAAAGCAGATTATCAGCATAATAACATCTAATAGTTTGATTGTTGACAACATTCTACATCAAATAACCGGGGGGTGGAGGGGAAGAGAAGCTGAGAAACAGTGAAAGTGAAAGCTACTGTTTCCAAGGCTTGTGCAACGAGCTCCAAGTTTTCAGGGCTTTAATCTGCCTAAAGCAAAACTGCCTCACTGAAAAGATGGTGCAGCTATATTCAGAAAAGAATAATCTTTGGGGGAAAGAAAAAACCGAATGGCTCTCATTCCCATGCACTGCAGAAGCGCAGCTGTAGCGATACCCAGAGACACTGCCACGCAGGCGCACGTGCTTCCAACTCAGCCAGTCCAGCATCGGCTCCAGTCCGCCCGGGTGAGAAGTTCAAGCTAACTCCCAGATTGGGCAACCAGGACGACGAGTCCTAGACGTGCTTCCAGCACGCTATTCAAGCATAAGTCTGAAGGGGAAATGGAAACAAGAAAAGGTGAACTGTGAAAACCCTGCAGTTAGGTTTGCGTGAGAGCTTTAGAAGCCACCACGGTTGTTACTCCTCCGCTGCTGATGCCGCAGGTAGTCTGCCAGCCTAACGCGGCGCCACGCGGACTGAACCTCCAGAGACGATCTTTCAGACAGTTCAGCAACCACTTCGCCACTCGTGAAAGGTGACAAACCAAACCCAGTCTCACTCCTCTCGAAAATACAGAAGCTTCAAAGCTAACTTTGAAGTGTTCTTCGCTATCAACCGGAAGAACAAAGAGAAATCTTCTCCTAAACAAACCTGCTTTAAATCCTAAACATAGCTACAGCCTTGTCTACAAGGTGTCAATATTTTTTCCACAATTCCAATTACGTTACACTGGGTTACTGCAAATCAGTTTAAGTGGAACCCTTGAATATCACACATATTTGACTATAAAACTCTTCCCTCTCCTCCAGGACCCCCCACGGGGTCAGGGATAAGAACCAAAAGCAGAAAAGCAAATCCTGGAGCACAACCCTCTGCCGGAGACTGGACGTTAGTTGGAATTACACACGTATTTCAGAAAAGCAGCCACCTGACTGCTGGTGGCACTGAACTTTATTTTATATCGACGTATGACTTCTGGAGAACAGACAAGAAGTTGTAAAAACATCCAATCTTTCCCCTCAATACATCTTCCAGCTTATGATATGGAATAATTGGCAGCATTTATCTTTTGAACACTTAAACTATTACTACATTCACTTTAAAAATAAAAAGTGAAAGGCAGAGTTTGTGACTGGGAGAAGGAAAAGCATTACACAGCTTTGCCAGCAAAGAGCAGATCAGGTTCTCGGCCACAGAACTACTTCAAACGCGGTAACTTCAGTAAATTCCAAAATACATACTAATGATGGACTTTCTGACAGGAGGAAAGGAAAGAATGGGATGTCATATGCTAAAAATAGCTAGACAGAACTTATTTTGTAGGTGACGAGAACAATTTATTGAACCTGTTAGAGAACTTATTGAACGACTTATAAAAACATATGGAAAAGGTGCAAAAACTTCACAACCCTCCCATTCACAGGCATGGTTCACGTGCACTGCATTCCCGGACTCTTTATACGTAGCACGTCGCCTGAAGAGATGCTGGTATCTGCCCGTACCATCATGCCTATACCATGAATTCTGCCCATGCTTTAACGACTAACCTGAAATGCAATTCCAGCATGTGACTTGCAAGAGCTGGATTTACAGTGGCATATACTTACATGCTGCAAGATTTAAAACCGGAGTTCCTTAAGTACAAGAATAGGTTCAAAGCAACTTATTTTTGTCTGTGGAAGGAACGATCACAAGACAGCCTGGAACGCAACACGAGGGCTTTGTTCCTTTTTTAAGCATCCTCTTACTTCACTCCCAAACAATAAGGAAATAGTAACACAAGCAAGCCAACATCAAGCACGCTCGAGTCTCTGCAGCATAACATTTCCCCATTTTTCATTTTTACAGTAACCAGCAGAGATAAGACACTAATTTTTCCAGTAATATATGTGAAAAACTGTACTATACGCTTCCCCACACCCAATCCAAATGGGAAGAGAAACAGAAAACTGTATTTTAGAAGAATCAGGACCTCATTTCCTCTGCCTAGATTCAAAATGGTATGCAGGACCAGACACCAACACTCCTTCTTATAACAATTTAAAATGACACGTGAACAACCAAGACATTCCTTCGAATGCCTTCAGAAAGCGATCCTCATCTCCCTCATCATTTGTGCCCTAACATTAATAACAATTTGAAGATTACTATAAATTACTGGGAGTTTATTAATGTGTTATGATTATAGATTTGACTTTACCTATCACAAGTATCCCCCCATTCCATACGCAAAATTTATCCTTTTCTCGTACCTGTCCAATCCGTCTGCTGAGCTGGGATTCTTGTTAACAGGATTTCTAGGTAAAGCTGAAAGAATACCACTCCCTGTGCCTCTCAAGACACTCGACATTTGCATATCTACAGACAGCAGGCGACTGCTCCACTCCTCTGAAAGTCCAGCTATCAACATTACAGTGAAAAAAACCAAACCAAAACAAGCCCCAAAAAACTAGCGTCACAGCTAACCAATCTGCATTCCAGCAAACAATCTATTAAGGCAAGTACAGATAAATCTACTGTAAGATGTATTTTCAGATTCGCCTCATCAATAGTTCTCATCATCCTCCCTAATGCTGAATTAAAATAAGTAGATATCGAATACACAAATTGTATATGCATCCCAATTCTTTCACGAAATATCTTAAGTAATTGATGCAAAAATCAGATTTCAGGCTGCTGTATAGTCACTCTTGGGTATACGCAAAGACTGCCCACTACTAAAACGTGTTTCTGTAGGACTTTCCCAGCAGCTCGTTCCCGCTTACACTTACACCTCATCTGTCACCTCCTCATCTTTTTCCAAACTCAACCCCGTTCTCATTATACCTCCCGTTTCTTCTTTAGCTCCAGGTTTAAGAAAAGCACTTCAGGCTTTTCTTTCTGCTCCTTTCATGCCATTTCTAGCCTGATCAACATGATGGTAGAGAGCATGCAAACCGTGGCTAACGAAAGGCTCCAGGAGCTAACAAGGAAAAAAGTGAGGAAAAAGAGGAAAGACAGGTAGTTTCAGCAGCTGTCTTCTAAAACATGGAACAGACGCTGCTCCTGGAGTACAGCTCCAAGTGAAAGGCTGCTTTGAAGATGATCAGAATGGTCAGAGATTATCAAAGCAAGAATTCAGAAAAGAAAACCAAAACCAAACCAAAACACTTGGTGGACAGTGATATTGAACAAGGCTGAAGATTAAACACACTTGTAAAAAACGGGATGGAATTAATTCAACAAAGACAAAAATATAAAAAAGCAAGCAAGAAAACTTTAGAGAGGTTTTAATCGGATTAGCAAGGCTGCTGCCATGGAATTCAGCACAATTCTGTTAGCTGGAACACTTTTCAAGACCAAATCACTGATTTAGACATGAAAATTTTTAGCAGTATTTCAATGTTTTGTTGTGCTTTAAAAATCTCTAACTGCCGCATCATTTGCGGCACATACATTCCTAGGAACTATCTTGTCTAAGGAGTATGAAAGGCATTTAATTTTCCATACAGACTCTGGAGATGGGACGGCACGGCAAGGGGCCCGTGAGAAATGTTTCAAGATTGGACAAAAAAACTGTAGGGCTCATACTCCCATGAAGTTAACAGGAATTCTAACGCTGATTTCAAAGCTGGACCAGGATCAGAAAACCCTGGGATATTTGTACTGCTCTGTGGTGGCAGGGGAAGGAATTTCCTGGCCTCAAAGGGTGGTTACATTAATACCCTCTAGCTTATTGCTCAATGGCTCCATTTGAGACAGATAGCATAAATCAAGGTGTTGCTCTTCCTCAGCTGAATTCATACCTGACCTCAAAACCCTGCAGCAGCGAAGTACGAACATCTAGTTGTTTGGCATCTGCATTATCAAGACCTGTATTTCTATAAAAACGCAGGTATTATCACAAAGTTTGAACTACTCAGTAGTTCTCGTGTAAAAGTAATACCAGGATAGGTAACCAACAGGATCTGTTTCCTCACCTTATTTTCTTCCAGTACTATATCTAACATTATATATATTTAACATAAGTCAAACTCAAGTTCTGAATGCAGTTCTAAAGACAAATAAATGCCAACATTTTGAAAAATTCCCCAAACTCTGAGGAGCACCCTAACCTACAAACTACTTCCCACACACTTAAACTTAAGAATATCAATAAATGCAAGGGAATTAAATCAGTGTCAACAGTAACTCACCTCTTCCACCTGATGTTTTCCCTCCTTGAAAACAAATACTAAACTGCTACATTTCACTACGTAATTTGGATTGTGCTATAATTTCCCAAATTATTCCAGATGATTGCAAAAATGTTTATTATACTGTCTTTAATGTTGCATCCCTGTCCTGGGATTTTTGCAGTTTTCATCGTAATAAGAGAATTTGCAGCGAAGAGTAAACCAAACAGCAGTAACTTAACTACTGCTTTATTTTTTAAATCATATGCATCAGTGTACATGGATACAAGTGGTTTAAATTATTTATTAGGTAATGCACAATGTTTTCTGAGATAGTATAAATGGGTCTTGGCTTTCGGCAGTTGATAACAGAAAATTAAGGTGTCAAAGCCAAGGAATAATCAGGAAAAAAAATCTCAAAAGTCTTAACCCAAATTACACTCTACCTTTGCCTCAGGGCAACCTGTGTTCCAGCCCACATACGTCTTCCAAAGAACGGGAAATTTTCGTTTCATCTACATCCACCTAAGTGCTGCCAACTCCAGACTGCTATAAATTAAAAACCCTTTTTTGAATTGACCCCATTTTTTTACGGCATACAGTGCCACAAAACCAGGCAATCGTTTGATAACTTAGCAGTCGGTCTAGTTTCAAGGCTTTGACTGTCCAAAATATCCTGGATACACCCATGTTCTTTCTCTTGCTACAGAAATAACTCACACCCAGTGCACTCGCGCTGCTGATGGGCCTGTGGGTTTTGTAGGTGAGCAATCAGACGCCTGAATTATGGAGGGGGAAAAAAAAAAGGGAAGGCCTGCCTGTGACTTTGAGAATACAGCCATATTAAACGTCTCCATTGTTAATACCGGTATTGCAGAAACCGAGCACAGCACGCAGGCTTCAGCATGCCTTCAGGAAGCACAACACAAACGGTGACCTTTACAGCAGAGCTCACAGAAGAGCACGCTCCGAACCAAGCGATTGCAACCTGCCGGTAAGGGCAGAACTCTGCAAGATTCCCCTCTCTCCCCTCCTGACTGCAACAGAAGTCTTCTCAACTTGAAAATACAGCAAAGGCAAAAGGTCCGGCTACAATTACGGAGCAATGCAGAGGGGGCTGCCTTTTAAACTGCGGGGTTTTAAGCCATGTTTCAGCGGGCTGCCATTTGAAAAAGTTTCTCTTGAGGCCTGTGTGAAATGAAGAGGTGCTCCCCTCCCGGTGCAGCGGTGGGCAGCGCCAGGTGAGGCCCCCGGCTGCGGCGGGGACCTGCGGGAGGGCCAGCACCAGGACAGGCTGGTGTGGAGGGGCTTAACTGAATTTCTCACTGCGTACCATCTGTGTGCAAGTCCTCACATTTTTTTTCCAAGTTTGAGGCATGATTTGTTTCTTCCAGATCAAGTTTTGCCTTTCCAAGCCTCGTCAAATCAAGCATCTCTTCCTAAGAAGCATTTAGTTCAAGCCATAAAACCGAATGTCAATTTAAATGAGAAAGCTGGAAGTTTATTAGATAATAACTAATGAATGTAAAACCATACATTATGTATGGTTGTGACGACTTCTGTGTAAGGTTAGAATCCAATCTATGGTCTGATCTCAGTATTTATTAATGGAAGGTTTCTGTTCGTTCCTGTTGCCCAGGGGATTTCAGTTTATTATGAGATTGTTGGCTGTTTATAAATAAAGGCTCTAGTAAACCCCAAATATTGAAAGGCAGGGATAAATCAACAAACACTTCAATTGCCAAGAGAGGAACAGGGGGGGAAAAGCATACCAAAAGACTAAAAAATATTGAATAATGCCCCAAAATTTTGAATATTAGCTGCATTTGGAAAGAAAGCATGCCCTTACGCGGTAACAGCAGTTACAACGCTTCTACTCTAGGCCAGCTGAAAGTCGTGGATTGCAACAGGAATGGGAGCTGCCGATTGCAAATAACGTTCCCACAGACTCTGTTGCCCCATCACAGCTCCATCAGCATGGGTTGTAGTTTACTGCTATTAGACCCAGCTCAGCAATATTCTGAGATAATAAAACAATTGGTTTTCCTCTTAATTAATATGCACTCAAGCCTGCAAATCCTGTTAGCCTTTCCTGGTTATCGCATAGGAGGTAAAATGCAAGAAGATCCTGAGTAGGAAACATTCAACACAGTAATTCATCAACAATTTTTCCAAAGTTTCCAAAGACAATTACAGCAAACCATAAATGCCTACAAAAAATTGTCTACAGCCTGGTGAGGCAGAAGCAGAAGTTTTTGCGCATTTCATCCTATGTCGGATACATTAAAAGTTGCAAATGAGTAATCCTTCGACAAGATTGCTCTGAGACAAGGCACACGGACGAGATCAATTGCGGCTGCTGCTCTCAGAAGTCTTCTTCGCAGAGAACAAGAGCAGGGAAGAAAGGCTGATCTTAGCCACCAGCCTCAAAGCATTCCTCACTGCTACGAAAACAAAGATGGTTTTAAAATTTAAGAAAAAACCTAAAAATCTATTATTTTACATTTTAAAATAGCTCAGAAGCTGCCCTGTGCATATATAAAGGAGCACTTCCCCCAAAAGAATCGTAGCCTTTGTTATTTAGCCCTTGGCAAAAATTGGGCCTGATTCTCACCAGATTCTCATTCATTTTCTGGATCAGGTAGGAACCCAAATGGCCCATTCCACTCCATTAATGTGAACGTGTGGCATAATCCATACAGCTGGAAAATAAGTTCAGTTTCTTATCCGATATTCATAAAATGCTGCCAAAACTATTCTGATCCCTTTCATCAAAGAACACTTTATAAGGTTTACCTACTTTCTTCATATCTGAAATAGGTTTTCAGCTATTAAGGGGCTGATGATTGCTTTAAAAATAGTTAGGTGTATCCGCTTGCTCAGAGAAATCCTGAACGGTGCCAGTCCTCATCATTCTGGCTTTCTCATCTCTAACATTTAGAGCTGCTGTTCGACTCTCTCTCCCAGTGTCTGTATGTATACTCTGGCCTTACGCTACTTCTAAAACCTTCCTTTTTGTGCCTAAGTATCTTTAGTCTTTACAGACTATTTCACACTCCTAGCGCTCACGCGGATCCTGAGCTATTCACGCCCAACTTTTACAGGAGCGCTTCGCAGAGCGAGAAGCAGATGTACTAGCCTGCTTCTTTAATCCATTTCACCTTGCATAATTTCCAGGCAATAACCTTATATCCTGAACTGAACCATAGGATATTTCAGTAATAAAATAGTCTGAGGTTATAAAGTATTTAAAGACATTTCAGTGTCACTTAACAAGGAAATATTTAGTCAATCTACTACTATTACAGTAATGCTCAAATTGCCATCTGGAAGACCCAGATTCAAAAATTGGTCTCTGGATCCCAGGCTCAGCTTATGAAGGCCGAATACATTGTAAAGAAGATGCAATTAGTCTCCAGGGAGAGGCTTCTGCAGGCTGTCATTGGCTCTGCAGCACGCCGCACACTCACTCGTGTGGATAAAAATAACATATTGAAATGGCAGCTGCTCAGCAAAGGAAGGGGATTTGAGCAGGGATAAAAATATACCTTAAAAAGAGGGGGGAAAATGGTAAAATGCCTATCAAAAGTCTTAAAAGGTAATACTGAATGTACCGAATCAATGATACTCAAGATTCACCTTTGAACCTGAAGCAGGGAACCCTATTTATTTCACACAGCAAGACAACCCAAGAACATAATTATTACTGTCCTAACCTAATCCAAGGCTAGCACAGCCTAATCACCTCGGACAAGAAGTACACGCTGTGAATGGATTTTGTTAAATTTTGAAGAATTCCTACTTATAATTTTATTCCAGGATCCAAAACCTGCTGCTCTGAGCATACTGTTTAAAGACAGAAATTCTTTCTGAGCGACAGCTGTGACTGGTACCTGTTATCATGCCCATACTCTCTAGGTTGTTTTGAAGGTGTGTTTTGACACAGTACCTCTTTTTCTTGAAGTAGGTTACAGTATAAAGGGGGTGGTGGTAGCGTTACATACTCAACTCATGTTGAGTCAATATTAAAGCCTCTCAAAGACTCACAAGATAGCAGTGAGACCTATTAGATCATCTAAATTATTTCCATGCCATTCTGAGATTGCTCTCTACAGTATGTTTTATTAGTGTCTTGCCCGGGCTATTTTTAAAGTCTCAAACCCAGAAGCTTTTCCTTTCTGAGAGTATCCAACTTTAGTTTACAAGCACTGTATGCACTGATTAATCCATTTAAAATGCCAAATGAAAAACTTCTTACGGATCTGCTTATTTAACTGCAGGTGTTTGAAACGGCAAGCAAGATTTGAACTGCCAACCATAATGTGACATATGTTAAGATTTCTAGATCCAAAGTTTCTAAAGATTCCTTTCAACCAGTTTAAATAAAGGTGAGGCAAGAGAAGTGAAAACAGGAGACAGAATCTGTGTTAAGACGTAATCATACACCAACAAATACAGATGGAAAAACCCCACAAAAGGCTTGTGATCACATGAGCCCTTCTTCAGACTCGACTGGAAATATGTTTTGTACCAGCAAGTTACAATTTTTTTCCAGCTGCATCAGTTGGTTTAACTAAAGGTATTTCCTCTCCTTACAAATCCCGCCCTACTTACGGACGATCACTGCAGCATTACCACAACGCAGCAGATGCTAGGTGGAATAAAGAGCCATTCCTAAGTATATCACAGCAAATAAGTTACTGTATTAAGCCTGCTATGCCAGATAAGCAGCAGTCAAATGCAGCGTACTGCATATTTCACTATAAGCAAACAATGGTTTTGCTGAGGAAATCCTTGAAAAATGAGGCTTCACAACAAAGTATTTCACGTAGGTTCACTTAAATTTTTCACCTCAGTTTTGAGGCTTTTTCTTTATAGTTTTATAACTACTAACCATGTAACAGAACAATTTATAAAGAATTTCAGAAACCATTCCCAGAACGATACCAGATTGATATTACTGTGTTCCCATCAGTATGATACAAGGCACACAAAACTTCAGACAAACCGTAAATGACTGCAGAGGGGATTAACAACCAAGCTCAAGCAGGAATTAACGTGCCTCAGAACTACACGTATTCTTTGCTGACACACTTATTCCATCATTCTTAAAACATGGTAAGCACTCAAAAAAAATATTTCAATTGCAAAGAATCTTTTCAAAGCTTTTAAGCTAAAATTCATACTACTATAGAGAGCTACCCTTGTTTAGTTGCTGAACACATGTGAATGCACGTGAACCTGACTTTGTTAAATTCAAATTTAAAGGGAAATTTTATTTGTTCTACAGCTGCGTCACCTTGGGTTGTTATCTTGCCAGATTTCAGCAGCTAAAAGCTGGGCTGGGCCTGCCTGGCAGTTGAACAGAAGGCGCCAGGGCAAACCCCAGGTGCTGCCGTCAAGGAAGGGCCCCCGATTCTTGGTTCGGTATACACCGCTGGGGGCATAGGATGTTGCCAGACAGCACAGAAAACAAATGAAAGCTATTACTACTTGTCATTAATAAAAGCCTGGCCCCCACTGCATAAGGAGGGAATGTATTTTGGTTGTTTCATTCATTTGGCATTACTTTTATCTACAGCAAGCTCTCCTTGTCACTTCAATAAGAAAGTGTACTTCTTGGTGCTCCTCATCACCCCGAATTGCTGCACAGTGCTGGGGATGTGAAAGGCAAGCTGCATTTCAGACCATGGTGAATGCAAGAAATGCAAGTTATTGCCAGTTTATCAAAGGTTGGTCTCCTGGGCAAGAATCACTATTAAAAAGTCAGATTTCATTAACACCACAAGCCTTGATATCGAAAGAAATTTGCTTTCAGAAACGACAAATGCAGGTTTGTTTTTTTAGTGGTCTCATGACTGGTAACAAAACTGAATGCTTAGATAATGAGCATAAGTAAGAGTTTGACTACTTTTACTTATACAAGTAACCATCAAACTGAAAGAGATTACTCATTATATAGAACTAGAATAAGAAACTAGACTTCTGAATTGTATACCATAAGCAGTTTCTATTCAGGTTTAGATTAAATATGTAGACAGTGCTTTGAATACTTTGTAAGTTGAGGTATTTTCAAAGAAATATTACCTTTGCCAAAAAAAAAAAAAAAAAAAAAAAAAAAAAGAGAAATCCCAACTGCAAATCAGTTCAACCTCCCTTTTCCTTTCCCAAAGGTACAAAGAATTCCGCAATTCAAGGCAGCAACAAAAAGAAAGGTAAAGAACTAAAAAAAAAATTGTGATGAAATACTCAGTCTTCTTCTCAAAATGACATAGATTAACCTCATTCTTCCCCAAGACAGAAAGAACTATGACTTCAGCAGGAAAACACCGTTAAGCAAAAAGTTACGTCTCACTGAGCTGCTCAAGATTCCTGAAGTTGATCATTTTTACAGGCTGCACACATTGTATCTATTAAAAACAACGCTGGCAACTTACACAAAAGATCAGCTTATGTTTGTGTTTCGCATTGTTTTGTATAAAGACAAAACACACTCAAGTGCTCGTGTGTTGCAACAGCTTCATCTAGAGACAACTGAAAAAAAGGCCTGCCCGAGCTGACTGACATGCATTAGGTGCACAACGTCACTTCACTTCTCCTAACCAAAACTGAAGTTTCTTACTCTAAGTTAGCACGTCTTCCCAATTATTTACTGCAGGAAATAGTCTCTTTCTAAATTTACCTTTCAGTGAATCATTTTCAGCTCTCATTATGTCAATTAGCGAGTTCTCCAGTGAATGCATGTCAAAAGTCCTTGTGCGATCCTGCAAGCAAATACAAACAAAGCCAGTTTAGGCAACACACAGCGTTAAACAAGACCATCTGAAACATAAAAACTTCAGTTGTGTTCTACGTTACTACAGCAGAATCAAGCAAAATCACATACACCACTAAAGTCAGTCTGATATAGGAACATTAAAAATGAGAATATTCTTAAATGCGAATCTGATCTATATTTATCATAACCAATCACTTCAGAACCCCAATTCAATATTGAGTTTGTATTCCTTGCCGTACAGTTAAACTTCGTTAAAAATAATTTCACAGGTAAGAAGTAAAGGTTGTATCCTGGGAGACAGAACTGCAAGCAGAAATCATACAGTAGGCATTTCGGCCTGAATTTAAGAAAATCTAGATTCCAGAAACACATAGAATTTTCTTCACCTAAACTACTACCTCAACAACGGAAATAATCTAATTCTGCACAGTCAGTTCCAATTCTGCATAATTATAAAGTATTCCACACAAGCAGTAGTGTTCCAAATAGTCTGGTTTACTAGGCGACGACTTTGCTCTGATTTTTAATTCCCTGAATTCACAAGTTTGGTATTCCAAGCATTACTAGAATTGAAGGAGGAGTCAACAAATGGGAGACAAGATGTCTCACGTACCTTACTGTTTCACTATCTCAAGCCATTTGAAGTATACTTACCAAATACTTCTCCTTCCTATTAACCAAAGCCATCATTTAGCACAGGTATGGTTTAGACTTTCCCAACTAAAACAATAAATCCCACATCTTACAAATCTGATGCTATAAAATATCCTGGCGCTGCAGTACTTTAATTAGCAAATTCAGAATAACTGAAATTATATATAAACTTTGAAATCTTTACAGTATCATAAAAGGTCACTAACAGAGGCAAAAAATCACTCTCGTTCCCAAAATTATTCACCTACCCATGTATTTATACATTTATACATTTGGACATTTGTAGAAACTTAATTTAATTTTTAGAAAAATTTAGAAATGTAGAAATTTAACTTAATTTAATTTTTCTGTGTCCAAGAACTCTAACATCCGTTCTAAAGATTTCATTTCATTCATGTTCTACGAGGTTCACCTCCGAACTGAGATCAAGCATGGAAAGTAACTGTTCAAATACGAAAGCAAAACGTGAGCAATTCAAAACAGACATTTGCTCTACAACTATCGTTATTACAGCAGTGAATATATACTTTTTTTTTGTTCCTAACTCTAGCTGTGATGCTGAAATTTCTCCAAAGCACACAGATCCAGCTTTGATCATTTTTAAAACCGGTGGTGAAGTAAAAAACAGTATTGCATCCAGACCGTTGTGTTCCAAGTTCTGACGTCCTTGACTTCCAGCGAGGAAGTGCCAAAGCTGCGTTGATCGCAGTGTTGCAAGGGGCATTCTTCGGATCAGACAACGATCGGTCAGCTTGCGCTCCCAACACCGAATACTACTTTAAGAGCAGGAACCCACTAGCTCCTAGAGCCCTGATCCGTTTCCAAGTTCATAACCTACATTCTGACCACTAAAAAATACTATTTTTCAATGAAATTTTCTGGTATTGTTCCTCTCTTCAGAACAGTTTATTACTGATGCAGAACAGGTGAAGTGTTTTACCCGGATGCGCTGCATTTCAAATAGCATTAAAGATCTGCGTTTGGAACCACTTGCTTTATTAGTCTAGCCCAATATCAAATTTGCTGTAAAAAGCACAGCGCTGCCCTGTCTCTCCACCGTATTTATTTCCTTGATCATTTACATTACAAGGTAATGGCGGCACCTCAGAGAAACTATCACAATCATTTAAATTCTTAAATTCTGTGGTTCACTTTCACACATTTCCTACTGGTTACTTCCTTTCCTAGTAGCATTTAGTTTATTGTTTTGGTTTACACGTTACTAGTTCATAACCATTTCAAACTCTAGTTACACTAGAATACCTTAGCAGGATTGAGTAGAAGTCCTTGGGCCTGCATCCCGGACCCATTAGGATCCAACAGCTGTGTAACTCAGGAATGGACGCTAGAAGACAATCTCTACATTTTCAGCAGTTCTCACAACGTGACAAAAATAACCTAAAACACAGGTGGGAGCATTGTCTGAAAACCTGACAGCCCTCCGTAGCTACTCCTTCTTCCATTCTCCCTTTCATACTGTACTGTGTTTCTCTGTGTGGAATTAACCTCGAGTCCAACCCATGAACAGCTACAAAGTTCTTATTTCACAAAGTGCAGAACCTCAGGAGTTCCAAGTCTTTGTTGAACTTGTGGCACTTAACATTTCAGTTGTCTGAGAGACACAAAGAGAGAAACCCAAGCCGAGTAATTTCTAGTTTATTGTGCTTGGTATGTGCTGGAGTACATGAGCCCGAAGATAGTCTCTTGTCTCCGAAATGTCTGTGTTGGCTTGGGTTGAGCTATAGTAACAAACAGAGGGTTTTGCTGCAATGGTAAGGTTTTAATATTGAGAACAGAGAGTTGAGACATTTGAGAAAAAAATGGAATTGAACGGGTTAGCTGGCAGGGACACCACGTTCTCCAATGGAAGCTTTTTGTGGTGAGGAGCTTATAGTTTTCCCCTTCTGAGTGAACCAGCTAGCTGTCACTTTTGTAGTGTAAGGTCCCTAAGCTTCTAATCATACTGCAAATGTTTTAAAACACGACCCTGCGCAATGATACAAAAGATTAACTGGTCATATTCCTACCTGCAGCTGATAGCAATCATATAAAAAGGAGGACTGGCTAAAACATGGCCCACGTTCATACCCAGGCTCTCCAGTGGTTCCAGTAACTTGTCACAGCAATGGAGAAGACCGCCAGAGGCTAGAGCACCCTCAAAATGCTGATATGTTCCCATCGATTTCTTGCCTATCTTTCCAGCAAAAGGTCTCTGCTGGCAGCGCATCTAACCATCACTGTCAGTTCATGGTGCTGAGCTGCCCCAGCCTCGACACCCTTGGGAAGATCAGCCTCGCTCCTGGGTTGCTTGAAATGGCTTGCTCGTCCATGTCTCTGCTTATTAACAAGAAATTAGCAAACCATTTTAAGGACAACACTAAGAGCCACTACTCCTGTTACACTGAATTTGGATATATTCCTGAAATTAATGCAGCAGTCCACCTCCCTGCAAATGCAGAGTAATTCCAGACCTTGGTACATAAGTAAACCTGTATACATCTCTCCAATGAAAAGATGTCAGTCATGTCTGTCCTAAATGCCATGCTCAACCGGTCCAGAGGCTTGCACAGTGCTTATTATAAAAGAACTAATTTAGCCGACTACTTGCCCTGATGCTGAAAGGGTCCACCCTACTAGCGAAAGTCACCATTGGTAGTTTTTTAGAATTTTTATACAATTTAAAGGCCTTTTATTCTGAGACTGCTTTGGAAACAGTAGCACAAATTTTGCCAGTCTTAACTTCCAAGATGGCCAGCACATTTTATCAGATACACATATTATATCTGAAATATATATATATGTATTATCTACCTAACATAAAAAAAAAGACTGATGACAGGTTAGTGGTAGTGGGCATAATGCTGAAGAAATGTGTAACTATACATTTCATTCCATAACACCAAAAAGCTGTAACAGTCAAGATACTGATCATTAACTGGTAACTAAATGCGAGCTATTCTCAGATACACGTTAGTTCTGAGTTATAAGGCACATAAGCCACGCTGTACTTCGGAAAAAAAGTGATGTTTTTTTCAAGAGACTTCATGCCGAGAGAATTAATAACAATACGGTGGTGTTTTTAATGGATCAATTCACAAAGTTACAGTGCTTTCCGTGGCGCTGGATTGCTTACTCTATACTTTTTTATTTATTTATAAAGAAAAGATATAGGGGTAATGACTACCCTGGAGTACAGCAGAGTAGGTACACTTCAGTAACAAAGTAAGTTAGCTCCAGTCTGGTATTATTTACCCAGGTTGATCCCAAGAACTTGGCTTTACACGAGTTTGTTTAGGGAATCTAAAATTTGGCTTTATCAGAGGGCTTTAAGGGAACATACATTTATCCTCGGGAAACAGAACGGAGGCAGAGAGACATCAGGTTGAACACAAGGCCACCAAAAAAAAGCCAACCAAAAAGAAAGAAATCAACCTGCAGTCTTAATACATGACCACGTTTAAAATGTCGGCCAATATTTCAAAAGACATTGATTAAACATGATTTTGAATAAGCAGTATTGCTTTCACAGTAGTATACAAGAGGTGGCAGCTAGCAGATCTGGTTAAGAGAGAGCTATCGAGTCTGTAAATATGCTACAACAGCAAACGCAACACTTTTGAACTCTACGCTGGCCAGGAAAATAAAATTATTCTGATTCTCCTACTGTCTGGAAATCATTTATCGGCATGTAGGTTGCTCACAATAACGCCATCTCATTGCTAAAGCACAGAGAGCAGAACTCCGGACCTCACGGCACAACTTTGTCACTGCATTCACCCAGCGTGGGCAAACCACTTCACCTCTGTGACGACAGGGGTTCCCCTCTAGCACCCAGACAGATGATTTTATGTTTAGAGGTCTTGTAAAAAAAATGGAGCCACTTGTAAATAGGAAATCACTAAGTTCTAATTCCTATTCCAATTTTATTTTTCAAAGTCCAAAGACATTTCATTCCAAAAAAAGTCACTTGGTACTAAGCATGTACGCTATATGCTGGGACATGCTCCTATGCAAAAGAAATTAAACAGGAATTTTTCATGCACAGGAAGATCATGCTTTGCACTTCAAAATCTCATACCTAAATTCTCTTGCACATCAGAAAAATGCACATCTAACAGCTATTAAAGTTCAGATTCATTACATTTAATCTGCACTCACAGCGTTATCATCACCCGCAGCCCAATTAAGATTCCAGAACCTGAGAGTTTCTGGTCAGTGCTTCCCACGATGGGCCTCCCAGTGCTACAAACCCAAACCCGACAAAAAGTAGAGCCTGGCAAGGTACGAGCACTTGCTGGTAGCTGAGGCAGTGCCTAATCTTACGCGACGTGATTTCTCTGAAGACCGAGGCATCAATAATAATGCAAAGCATGCCATCGCCTGAAGCAATTTATTTAAGGTGATTAATCCGTATTTATGGAGTAGGTGTAGTTGTAAAACTGGGACTTCTTTTATATATTTACATCTTTGTCAAACCAGAATACTTGTGAAAATTAGAAAACTCACGACTACATTCGCTACTCTCATTACAGCCCGGGAAGCCTGAAGCTTTCTAAAACCTTGTACGTATTTCCCACAACTAAAAAGCCTTGTGTCTCAGGCAAAGCACAGTGTGTAGGGCGAGGTAATATTGTAGGTACTAAACACAAGTTCCACATTTTTATTTTAATTGCAAAGCAAATTTGGACTTGATTATGCTTCTGGGTAAGCTTCTCCTCCTTCCCACCGCCCTGCACTGCTGTATTCCAGCTCCCAGTCCAGTATCCAGTGAATTAAAGGCTTTGAATAAACAGGTTTTTCCTGAAGGGATGTTGCTGTGTGCTGCCCTGATCATCTTTTATAGCTTCACCAGGGAACAATAAGAAAAAGCTGGAAAAGTTAAGTGACGCATAACATGGGAGTTTTTTTGGGAGGGAACACTTCTGGTTTAGTCAAACTTGAACTTTTTTTTTTAAGTGTTAGAAATTACAGACCTTTATAAAAATTTCCAGTAACATGTCTGATTCTATTTTAGCCACATATTAAGTTTTTTATTCTAGAAATTATTTTCCACAATATCTTGTGTTCTCAATCTTTCTGCTGGGCTGCTAAGCATGCAATTTTCAAAGAAAAATGCTTAATAAGAGTACTCTTTTTAATCTTAGGAAAATACAAACATAATTCAAATAGCTTCTAACAAAAGCTCTCTTTAAAAAGAAACCCTGAGGTCAAAAACGCACAGGAGGGCCAAAGCCGAAGTATTAACGTCAGTAGTAAGTTTATAAAACAGGAACAGTGTTAACTTCCACAGTACTTAACTTGTGCATCTCATACCACATTAAAGTGCTTCTAATTCCACAGATCAGTAGCTGTGGGGAGCAGCATACGAAGCACTAATTACTACACAGCTGATGCAGTTATAGAAAAATGGGTGAACAGACATTAAAAAATCCAACTTCAAGTACTTATTCTGTTTTAAAATGATAGCTTGGAATTTCTCGGAATAACTGCTGTTGCTAGAATAAAAATAAAACTCTGCAGAACTTTCTGCCAAACAAGTAGCCTTATTTTATGCAACCAGCCATCACGATTTATGAAAAGGTTCTCCAAAAACAAAGAACAAATATTACAATGAAGAGGGATGGTAAAGAAATTTATTTGCAAAATTCCTTCAAGAGGAAAGATTGGCAAATGCATTCAAGAGATTAGTTTTTTATTCCAATTCCCTGTGAATTTGTTTAACGCGCTTATTAAATCAGCCCATTTCTATGGGCAAACAAATCATGACGTATAGCTCAGAATTAAAACACATTCTGTAACCACGTATGTGTTTTCTCAAACATTCCATATCTGCCTGGGGGAAGAGAAAGTCTCCCTGGCACAGACCCTCAATGGATTTGGAAGGGGTTATATACCTGGAAACTAGCCACTGTAGAAGAAAGGAAAAAACATTTTGAACAAGTGGATATAATGAACTGCTCTCATGTACCAAATTCTTTGAAATGGGCAGTTATTTTCAAGCCCGATTCCAGGAAGAAACACAAATTATTTTTAAGCATTTTTACAGAAAGCTGAACGCTATTGCTTAACTTGCTTGTGCCTTCAAAGACCAATTTAAAAAACATCGTCACACATTTGAAGATGAGATCTGGAAACCTGGAAATGCCTATCAAAGCAAGGTTTGTGCATTGCATAACAGGCAGGATGTTCCACTCGTGAGGAAGTGCAAGCACACAGCAAAAGGAAAGCCAAAACAATCTTGAGGGCAATGCTGCAGTAAAATGCAGTTACTGAGCCCTTAGTTTGTCACTGCTGCTGGGAGAGAAGTAGAAGGAATTATTTAAAAAAATCAGTAACTTTGTGAGATGCAATAGTCACAGTCAAAGCATTTTCATCTCTTAATTCTCAGGGAAGGCTGTTGTATCCAAAAGACTCATTTTTTTTTTTTTAATTCAGGAACCATTTTTTCATTTGGAGACCATTTCCTTTTCAAATGAACGCACAAAGAACAATGGCTTTTCTCTTTTCAAAAGATCTTTGAAGGGGAAGCCTGCCCAGTGGCTAAAGCACAATATCAAAACTTAATTTCATTAACAGATCTGGTAACAGTCTTCTCCGACCTTGCTTCCCGTTCCATCTCTGCAACAAGAGGTTCCTAAGACACGCTACTTCGGAAACGTTAGGAGACAGAATTCCAAACCAAAAACACTTGCAACAAGAAGCACAACGTTTTGCATGCAGCTCTCAATACCAAGCAAGCAATCAGCAAACTGCCAGGTTAGCGAACAGACCACCACGGTATTGGCTTTTATCTGCGCCAGTTGGAATGCCCACTTCATCGCGAGCGTCTGCGGGCCACGGGCAGAAATATTGGAAGTGAGCAGGAGTTGCCATTAGTGGCTGATAGGGCCATTATGCGATGTTGTCCTCTCTGAAGGGGAAGCAAGCACTTACACTTGGTTACCCTAAGATTTCCATCAAAACATAGACTTGTGTGTTTCACCGAGTGTTGGAGTAGACACAACCTTTGAGGAAAAAAAAAAGTGATCCCCAAAATATTTGCAATTGCTGGTTTACATCTTGCCTTCTAAAGAAACTAATTTTCACTAGATTGCAGCAACACTTGTTAATGATTTAAGCAGCAAAACATAAATATTAAATGAAAGGGATAGTTGTATCAAATTACTCCATTATGTTGCTGCAGCAAAGACAGCTTTCAATTATTTCCTAAATAGGAATCTAAGAAGATTCCAGTAACAAAATAGCCTTGTCCAGCACACGATTGCATCATCAAGGACACCGCATATATATATGCATGAACACAAATATACAATAAGCAAAACTCCTTATTTCTGCTTTGAGTCAGGCATACAATCAGCATAATCAAGAAAAAATAAAAAGGCATCAAAGGTCAAATTCTACATCATTTGTTTCCAGCGATTCAAAAATTCAGTATGCTTTCAACACACAGATGACTAAGTGACCAAAGGAGCTAAAGATTTTCTACAAAAAAAAAAGTTATAAAAAGCAGTCGCCCAAGATGGCTTCAAAATTAATCAGCATCTTTCTGGGTCTGCAGTGCTCAAGTCCTGTTCTGCTGCCCTGCCCTTTTCTTCACAGAAGCGATAGTAACAGACTGGAAAGCACTTCACTCCAACACTTTCCTTTTCTTGGCATGGAGAAGTGTCAGACTCGGTCTTGACATGTACGGCTTCATCTTAGTGTTTATGTAAACAGATACCAACATGCTACACAAAAATTATTTCTTTACCGTGATCAAAATACGTGTGTATGATGTTTTATGTTTGGAACAGAACCCAGAAGGCAAGGCTGACTTTGCCCGTTTCCTGAGATTTCCTTGATGTCAAACCAAGCACGTTTCCAGCACTGCGTATATATTTGGGCCTTATACGCAGCAGCAAGGACACACTTGATCTCATTCTGTCACCCTGAACATCAGCTATGTGTCAGGGTACAGAATGAATTAAACTGTGAGCCAAGCCTGGCTGCAGCGAGGCTGAAAAAAGACCGACTCCAGCTGTGCCCCTTTTTCTCATGGTTTCAGTGTATAAATTTGGTATGCTGGACACAGGTTCATTATATTCATTACAAATCCTGACATTAAAATCAATTATTACTATACATTCTAAATTTACAAGGGCTCTACCTGATATTGAACCAGCTAGTAGCTCTGCAGTAGAAAAAAGGTCTCTAATGGGAAGTTATTGCCAGCAGCTGCTCTGTTGTCAGCAGGCTGCAGAGGCAGGCCCTGCAAACCAAGCAGAAACTCAGCCCTTCATGACGAACTGAACTGTTCCTACAGCTGAATCCACAAAGTCATCATTAAATATATTTGTATTTCTTTAGGGTGTCTTATAACGTGATACATATTACACCGTTTCTATCTACAGATCTGTCAAATGATTTTAAAATGGGTCATCCTGGTTCTTACAGCATGGCTAGAAATACTGCAGTCACTTTGAAATTTCTACTTTTGCACTTCTTTGAAGATCTTGAAAAACAACCCACTAAACGTAAAAGAACTCTTGGATTTTTGGATTCCCCCTAAAGGAGTTTACAAAAGGCACAGACACATAAAAGCGAGGTTTAACTAGTGGTCGGATGAAGAGAAGAATAGTTCTGGTTTAATTTTTAGTGCAAATTAGGTTCCATATTATACAGTTCATTTCAGATTCATAAAAAGTCAGCCTAGAAGGAGAGGCTGAACCGCCAGACAACCTGCCTCCTGCCAGGATAAGGCCATATTAAAATATAGGAGATCACCAACTGAAACTCGTCCAGATCTATTTCTGGTGATGATTTAATGGCCTGTAACCAAAATTTGCTGCCATTACTGAGGAAAGCAAACTGCGTTCATTACCATCACGTCAAAAATCCAATGTTTCCAAAAAACACTACAAAAACTATGTTGCACTACAAGTCCACACGATACTGTAAAACAAAACACAGTCACTTAATACTTCTTCTCAGACGTGCTACATTCTCGAATACTTTAGAAGGCCTCAGATCTTTCATACTTCATCAAGCAGCACTTTTCTCCTTACTCCTTTTTGTCGATACACTTGCTGCTTGTATCTAAATTTGTTCATCGGCTATTTCTGAACGCGTGTAGGAAACTGGCTAATACAGATGTCTGGTGGGCAACAGATATTTATATGACCACCGCTACTAAAAAAAAACCCCATGATTCACAGCTCGGAGCATAATTCACACTATGGCATTTTAAGTTACCCATATATCTATTTTTTTTTTAAGTTGCAAGCACAGAAGTCAGACAAGCAGACCGTACTCTCCAAACCCCTGACCCCTTCTAGGGCATTTTAATGCACTCGCGTGTTATTTTTCTTATGGATATAACCGAGTATGCTCACCTGAAAAGGAAAAATGTTGTCAGCTCTATTCAAACTGTCTTCCATCCACGATTTTGGAGCAAAGGCTGAGCTGGGTCGAGCGTATTTCTGCAACTGGATATGATTACTTGCGAAATTCTTCTTTAAGGGCGAGATGGAGTTCAGGGGCGTTATCCCTCCGTTCAGTCCCCTGCGGTGGTCTCGGCCTTGGGACCCACCCCACCCACCATAGCCACCGCCACCAGGGCTCCATGAAGATGGTGTAGGCGATGGGCTTTGGTAGCTGCTCCATGGAGAAGGTGGCTTGTTAAGATTATTAGCCAAATGAGGCAATTGATTAAAAGCAGCATTTCTATGTGTGAATGGAGGTGGATGAGGACTTGCAGGAGACCTCCTCTGTTGCTGATGCTGATTGTGATGATGCTGAAAATGGGGGTGATGAGGGTGGTGTTGAGAGAGGGGTCCAATTTGGGGGGAAAAGCTACCACCAAAGCCAGGGCTGACGTGATGTGGAAAATTCTGAAACAGGAGAGCACCATTATTAGCTGAGGCAGTAGGGACCCCTCCCTGGTGAAAAAAACTTGCATCTTCATTGATGATTGTAGAAGAAGAAGGAGCTATAGCTGCAGACCAGTTACTAAAACCAGTCAGAGAAGATGCAGTGGATGTCAAGGGCTGCGTCGAAGTACCTAGCCCCGAAGCCTCCTGATAATCAAATCCTGTTAACACCGGCGATTCTATTCTTATTTTCTCCTTTCCATTGCCGTTCTCTGAAGAATTATCGCCCTGGTTTTCTTCAGTTTTAGCTTTCTCGGGTTCAGAGAGCATGCCTGCTTCCTGACTTTGACCGGGGGAAAGCTGCTGTTTTTCTAGGGACTCTTGCTTTTCCTGTTGCTGAGTTTTAGATTTTTCTGACCCCAGAATCTCATCCTGAATATTATGGGCAGCTGGAGCAGGAAAGAGCCAAGCTGACCCAGCACTACTGCCATTGGCAGCTGTGTTATTATTTATAAAAGCAGCAGGGCTGGGGGTTGCATTTTGATGATGGTGTGGAGGCTGCAGATGTGGATGAAATCTGACTGGAAAAGCTGACTTATTTCCAGTGTTGTTTTGCACTAACACTCCAAACCCGTAATCCCCCATTGAGTATAGTTAGGGTTTGAATCCTCCCTGTAAGAACAAGTCGATGTTTAGTGTTTCCCTCGTCCTGTTCTGAGGCGAGATTAGCAAGTATCCTGTTTTTAGCTAGATATTCCAGTTTCTCCCTCCACGCTGTTTATTTCAGATTTGGATGAAGATGTTTGTTTTTTGCAAAAGATAGATCTCTTCAACTATGTAAATGTGTCAATTTGTGTCCGTTTCCTTCCTTTGGCCAGGAGGAAGGGAAAAATAAATCTTTGGTTCACAAAATAAGAGGTTTCCTTTTTCTAAAGGAAATGCACAGCAACGAGAGAAAAAGCTTCTGGGGAATAAGGATAAAGAGATTCTAACTATCCTGTTTTTTTCCTCTTCAGCAGTCTTGACTCGCCCATAAATGAGTTAAGAGGAAAGGAAAAAAAAAAAAAATATACAATGACGTCTGGTCCCCCGACCCCTTGGCAGCAAAAAATAGATTTAAATCTGGAATAATTTAATACATCTCTATAATCTAATATATATTTGTGTCCTGTTCAAAAAGAGAGTCTTTGCTGTGGGTAAGGGAAAAATTTACCTCAGGATCTCAGCATTCAGAAGGGTGAAAAGGGGGAGTGAGTTACAGAAGAGGCTTTTTCCCGTGCTGCTGGGTTTAACCTATTATATTTAGTAATAATATACACTCTGTGTGTGTGTGTATGTGCGCGTGTGGTTGTTTAAAGGGGTAAGATCTTATCTCAGGAAATTAGTATTCTGTGTGTGTCGGGTGGGGAGTGAGTTGTGCAGGAGAAGGGTGGATTCTTGATGCTGCTCCTTTTGGGCTGGGTTTCTGAGCTCGCCAGAGTCGCTTCTTATTTACGATCCAATATTTGCGTGTCCTTCATAGGAGTCCTGGCTGGCCGAAGAGGAAGATTTTCATCTCAGAAATCAGCATTCAGCGTTCGGGAAAAGGGAAGGGAGGGGACAGCGAGTTGTGCAGGAGGAAGGGGAAGGAGATTTTCTTGCTCTCGCTGCTGCCGGGAGGGTGGTTTCTGGTGGGGGCTCGCCTCCTTCCACCGAGACAGGCGGGTTCCCCGCGGCCGCAGGCCGGGTGGATGCGGCTGGGGGGGGGGGGCTGCGTCCCCTCCTCCGGGACGCGGCGTCCGGCGGGCTCGGCTGGCCAGGCCCCGGCTCTCGGTGGGCTGCCCCCCGCGGTGTCCCCCCTCCCTCGCGAGAGTCCTGCTGTCGGGGAAGGCAGGAGGGGTTTGTTTTTTTTTTTACCTCAGGAGAGGAGCAGCCTCCGGCAGGGAGGGGAAGGTGCAGGCGGCGGGGGGCCGGGCTCCTCTCTCCCCCATGGAAGGTGTTTAACCGGTTCTCCCAAATCGCCCGGAGATTACGGGACAGGGTCTCGGCCGCTGGGCGCAGCGGAGGGGGGGCCCGGCGGACTAACCGGGGCGCGGGCTCCGGCGGCGGCGGCTCCTGGGAGCAGTCCTTCCCCTGCTGCGCGTCTTCTCGGCTCCAGGCGGGCTGCCTTCCCCCTCATGTAAAGCGGCCGGGCGCCGGGAGGGTCGCGGCGGAGGACGCTGCTGCCGGGAGGTGGAAGGACGGGGCGGGGGGGGGAGGCTCCGCGGGCGAGAGCGGCCGGAGAGGGGGGAGGGCTGCCGCGACACCGGCGAGTCGGGAGGCGCTTCGGTAGCCGGCGAGCCTGGCCGCGACGGGTCCTCCGCGCGAAGCCTCCGCCGCCGCCGCCGCCGCCTTGTTTTCCCTCTTTTTTTTTTTTTTTTTCTTTTTTCTGTCTCCTTTCCCTCCCCCCACCCCCCAGCGGCCGCCGCTTCCTGCCTCGGTGCCGCAGCCGGTGCCTCCCTCACCCCGCCCGGCCGCTGCCGAGCCCCGTCTCCTCAGGACCGAGCCGCCGCACGAAATGACAACCAGCTGGCGGAGGCAGCGCGGCACTTCCGGTTCGGCGGCGGGCGCGCCCCCGCCCCGCCCCCGGCCCCGCTCCCCGCGCCGAGGCCCCGCCCCGCCCCGCCCCGCCCGCTGCGGCTTCGCGCCGCCATCTTTGGTAGGGGCAGGGAACACCCTGGCTGGGGCGGCCACCTTGGGTTTGGGCGCGTCGCCCCGCAGCTTGGTAGCCATGCTAAGTAAGGGCAAAGGGGCCGAGGGACGCCGGCGGGGCGGCCATCTTGGACCGAGGAGCGGCGTTCCCGCCGCGAGCGGCCATCTTTGTGCAGGGCAGGGCGTCCTCCGCGGCGCAGGGCGGGCGGGTTGCGGCAGCCCAGGCCGGTGCCCGCTGACAGGCGTTCCCTGCCGTCATATCAGGGCTAATATCTAAAAATAAAATCCTGGCCGAAGCGCTGCCGCTTTGTAACACCCGTCGGCACCCAAGGGCTGAGGCCCCTCTAGCGAATCGTCCCCTCCCTGAACTGCCCGGGCCCGGGCCGCCACGTCCCCGCCACCTCACTCATGGAGTGGAATGCCAGCAAAATAACGCAACAGAATGCCCAGGGGGCAACTTATGTGGAGAAAATGCCACAATACCTGACTGCTGCTTGGTTTTCAGCTCTTGAAACACGGAAATTGGATATAATGACAGAGGGTCGTGTGAAAAATACGTGAAAAACTTGGGGAGCGTTCCGAGATGGTCGCTCTGGAAGTCTGTTGAAACTCCAGCTCGCTTCGGTATTTTAAAGGCTGTCCCAAATAACTTGTGTCATGTTGGTTTTAAAAAAGGCAAAAAAATAACTAAGTGAGAGATGCGAACAGATCGAAGGAAATAAATGGGCAGTAAATCGGAATTATTTGGGGATTTCTGCTGCAGGGCCCACACAGCCCGGCCAGGCCCTCGCCGTCCCGCGCCCGGGGAATGGCTGCCCGTCGCCGGGGCCGAAGGGGGGCTCTGGTTCTCAGCCGCATTTGTCAGCGAAGGGGCAGGGGGTTGAGCCGTGACAGCCAGCAGGCCTCGTCTTTCGGGATGGGGGACGAGGCCATTACAACATTTTCAGCGCTATAAATAGAGGTGTTTATGGGGAGGGGGATTACGGGACGCGTCCGCGCTGAAGCGCGGCTCTCGGCACTGGAGTGGTGGTGGGAGGAGAGGGCCTTTGCTGCGTTACTCTGAGGTCTTGAACTTTTTTGCGGCTCGCGTCGAGCCTCCTGGCCCGCCATGCCTTCACCTGGCGTACAGCTGGCGTGGTGCCTTAGGGCGGGATTGCCCCGGCGAGAAATTCTGTCCCAGTCACCCATACAAAGGCCCTAGTTTCTGGTATGGTTTAGGACGTTCTGGATTGAAAGTGAACGAGTATTACAGCAAGTTGTACAACATAAAATATTAATTCAGCATGTATTTTATATAGCTCTGTTATTTATTAAACATTTAGTGATTATTACTTCATCACGCATAGCAAATCTGCGTGAAAGCAATGGGCTCGGTTGTCCCCAGCTGCCAGGCATCCAAAGTGAAATTCCAGTTTTACTTCTGCAGTTACCAGATGGCTAACACCACACATTGCACGTCGGATGGGGATTTTGTATGTACGGTTCTGTGGTCTATGGGCACAACCGTGGGTCCAAAACCGATGTGCGCTTTAAAATTTATTCTTGCACGGGCATGTGGATTGTTCAGAGCAAGCATCAGAACTTCTGTCTACTGCAGATCTGTTTTGTAAAATAGTTCATTTCTGGTATGGGTGCCCTTTTTGCACGTCTACAAAATCAAATATGCAAATAAAGTATAGTTCAAAATTAAGTAACAAAAAATAGTGACGTTAAACTAGCTATGGGTAGATAAACCAATAGAAAAATGAAGTGGAAAAGGAAACATGCAGCAACATTTCCCGAATAATTTTCATTTAGTAGTGGAGCGTTCACTGCTGCTCCCTCCAAGACTCTTTCCAGCCTACTCAGTCACCTGATGATAAGTTTGGGCGACACGGATATTTTTACCAAACCACTACTTCTCAACAATTTTATTAAATAAACTTTCTTCTTTGCAATTGTATATACCTTGTTTCCATGTGTGAAAATAGACTTGTTTACATATGGTGCAAACATCATTGTTTGTGAACGGGTAACTACTGCATTATAATTTCCCCTTTTGTTTACTGTTTGCAACCTATGTCAGCCCATCTGATATTCAGTATTATTTTCCTTGGTGTTTTTCTAGTCATGCTGTTATTCTCGTCATCATCAGATTCAGGGTTAACAAGCACTTCTGTCAAGAAGCTATGAACCTGGCTCCAGCAGTAGATTGCTATTGCATGCATGCTTTGGGAAAGACTGAGTAGATGGCCTTAATTTCATTTCAGGCACACCCTTGCAGTGTATTAGGGTAGATGCAGATCAGTTAGAGTTATAGGAGCAGAACTTCCAAAATCTGACTTTAATCACTTTGCTTGACAAACACGGTTTGCCGAAACCACGGGAGGTTTCTTAACGGCTGACATTTTGATGGTATCGGCGGCCCAGCAGGATTTGTGTCATTTTATTCAGCCTCTTTGAGGAAAAATGCCTGAACAACATACAGGGATTGCAGTCACTACGGTTGGTTGCAAAGAAGAATAAATCACTAAAGAAAGTGAGTAGTGTCTATAAATAAGTGCATTTAACAACGTGTGGGGAAGTTGCCACTTTGCTGACGGGATGACGTAAAGAGTCTCAGATAACGTCTCTGAGCCTTACTGGGAATGCTTGAAAAACAAGAGGATTTTTTTTCAACTGTCACATAAGTTTTGCAGAAACTAATAATCAAATCCACTACATGATTAACTTAAAAATTTGTCAAACATTTTAAAACTAATTACTTTTAATAGCAATAGAATTTCACTTGCCGCCTTCTTTTACAGGAGAGAATCTTCCTTTCCCAGCTGTCTAACACTGCAAAACCAAGCTAGTTTCCATGGAGTGATGAAGATATTGTTGTTGTTGTTTTTCATTACAGACACATTAAGATAGTGACAAGCATTCCTAAAAACTTCCTTATTGCTCTAATTCAACATATGGCTAATGGTATAAGGAAGATTTTTTAAATCACTCAAGCCATAAGCTCAAGTCTTTGTCACAGTCAAATCAAGCCTTTATCATGTAGCAAGTGACACACTGATTTTCCTGTAGCTTATACCATGACCTAACTTTTGGATGGAACTTGAAACATAAGATTGAAAGAATTAAAAAAAAAAAAAAACAAACACAAAAAACCAACAAAAAAACCCAAAACAAACAAAACAAACCCTTGGGCATCTAAATAATGTGACTCTAACTAATTTAGAAATTTGACCCTAAATTTCCCTTTACCTCAACGATAAATATTTAAGGATATTTTCAGTGGGAAGGGGGAGAGTTTTGAGCATTTGCTCACATACAGCGGTGAGGTTCAGCGCCCAGATTTGCTGCCACGGCCACCTGCAGCTCAGTCGTGGTGTATCTCACACCTCTCACCTGACGGGCATTTCAGACTGAATTACACTTGAAGTACTTTTAGTCATTATGGTACCTTACGCTAATCACTATCAGCACCTAATGGATTCATTTCTGGAAGCAATTTAACTCTCATGGCTACCTTAGAGGAGGGGATTCCCCTGGCCACTGCGGCTGACATCGTTAGGCAGCTTTAGCTGATGATGGCCAGTGGCAGCGTGCACTAAGCAGGCTCCCCCCAGAACCAGCCTCCAGGATCACAAACCCCTTGACAACCTCTTCACTGTGAGACTAAATCACAAGTGGGAACATATTGCTCTCCCCTGAGGATTAGATTTCTTAGCCTGCTTCTATTCTGACAGTCTCACCGTAACACGTCACCCAGTAAGTGCTCGACTGTGAGTCGGGTCACAGGAGAAATCGAGGACGGCTGAACTGGTGTCGAGAAATCTGTTTGCTCACTTCTACTCAGTCAGAAGCAATCTTGAGATCTGGGGTTTGCTTGGGTCTGGGGTAGCGCCCGTTCAGCCTTTCGGCGTTACACACCCAATGAAACACAGCAAGGGGGAAAACCTTCAGGGCAAAACAGAACAATTTTGTCAGGTGGGCCGCATAGCCTTGGTAAAGTCGTATGACCCATAAGAGGTGGAATCATTACCGATAATTTACTGGAATTAGCTCACGGATAAACTAAACCTGAAAAAAAAGGAATCCCCAAGAAGCAGCCTCTCCAGCTGAGTCGCACCACTCATCCTAGGGGACTCCGGGAGAGCAGATGTGCGGCCTGTGATGCACCCGGTGTTATCAAATCAAAGCCCTATTGAGCTAAGCAGTGGAATGACTTAGAGCTTCGAAGGAACTCCGTATGGAAACCGCCTTGCCAGCAACCCTCTTTTTTAAAAATCAAAGGACCGTCATCTCTCATGCGTCTGCCGGTTGCGGCTGTCACGGTGTCATCTGGAAAGAAAGGTGAACCCTCGGTGACTCCACACGCAAACTTCAAACGTTAACACCGCACACGTTGCCGACTACAGAAACATCAGACCGGGGCGCCTGTTTAACACCGTTGGTGGGGAAATTGCGAATTCAGGTCTCACTGCCGTATATTCAAAGTCATCCTCTGCCTTAAAAAACAGGAGCAGAAAGAGGATAAGAATCTCTTTTCTAGGACCAAAATTATCAACTGGATCTTATATGTCAAAAACTGTAACAAAGCCTAATGTTTTCTTGAATTTCAAAAGCCTTATCAGGATGTCCAGATCTCCAGTTTTATATTAATAATGGTGGTTGTGTCTTGTCCATACAAGACTCTACGGCATATTAACACAGTTTAGTAAATCAAAAGTCAAAATTAACACTGTACTTGCATCAGAAGGACTTCGGGAAGGGTGCAGTGCGGTGTACTAAAATGCAAAAGGATCGTTTGCGGGATTATTAGTCACTCAGGTGTTCCTCCACATTACTTTAGGGCTAATGTATCACGTGAGACACAGGGCTTGCTCACGTTCAATAGGAGTAAAGGCAACCAGCAGACCTGAAAAGCTGCATCAACATTTTAAGCTAAACAATTGCTCCAGGAAGGCTGAGCTAAAAACTCGCCAAGCTGTCAGTAGCTAACATTAGCCTACACATCGAGAAAATTTTTTATTTCAGCGCAATTTTCAAAGACTGCAGAAAATGTTCTCTAGGCCGCAGAGAAAATCCAACCCTTCGGTTTTGTGCTGATGCAGCTGCAACTGCTGTTTGCTAGATCACATCTCAGCTTGGTCATTGCGCTATCAAAGTATGATTTTATAAAGCCGGTAAACCATTTAACTCTTGTGTAAAACACATTATACATGCTAATGGCTTCATTTGGCTAAGCCGGCTTCGTCATTTTTCTGCAACTGGACAGAGGTACTATATATTGATATACCCTCATACGTTAAGCAACCCCCTAATGGGATACATTGCCTTGGAGTCTTTAGTCTTTATGAAAAAAACCCTTATCGCTGCCCAGAGAACTATTTTGTGTGCAGTAATTATGTAATATTAATGAACAATATTACGTACAACTGTATTTTCCAGCCCTATTCTTTGTATGGAATGTACTTTAGAATGACCTGACACTGCAGAAATGCCTCTAGCTTCCATGGCTCATGTAAAATACAATAAATACATAAATAATTTAGATGAGGAAACAGTAGTGTTGCGACAGCGGTGGTGTTCTTACCACTGTACTTCAGAATCTGGCAGTGTGGCCTTTGGAAATGCGTTTTTCTTTTTTCGTTTAAGGATACCGCTTCCTCAAGCTGGACAAAAAACTCCACACAGATACAGAGCTTTAAAATGCAAATTTGAAAGCTAACTTTATAATTTTCTTTCTGAAATTGTAGAAGGAATAAAGCAGACGAGGGGGGTGTGCGGCACCCACGCCGCGGACCCGCCTGTCTGCGGGCACCCACCGCTTGGCCAAGAGGCGTCTGGAAGGCAGCAGGCGTTCAGGGCGTTTGATGGGAAAGGAGCTGTTTATGCTATGGAGACTTAGCTTCTCAGTCTCTTGGGGCTTGGGGGTTTTTTCCGCTTCTAAAATAAAATAACTGGTTATTTAATTCCTATTAATAAAGGAGGAACGCGTCAGAATGTTGCAAGGGCCAGTCAGCCAGGGCTTACAAAGTGCACCGGTGCTAAGTGTAATTTTTACTGCAACTCGGTGACACCTTCATTTCTCAAAATAAGATTTCATAGCCTATTCATTTACAAAGTGGGCTAGTGCCTTTGGGTATTTGGGAAGGGCAAAAAGACAAATTGAAAAGCACCAAATCATTTAATTTCAAAGTGCATTAAGCACACACCTTCCAATTTTCTGACTAAAATGTTCATCGGCTTTTTCCAAGGAGGTTTGTATTCAGGGCACAGAAACAGTTTGTGGATTTTGGATTCCTGAAATACTTAACAATGCTATTCAGGGGAAAAACCACTGGCTTCTTGTCCTAAAAAAAACAGATTCACGTGCAAAGTGTTAATGAATCCAAGTGACAGCTTAAGGATAAAAATAGCATAAAACCCCCCAAATGTTAGCTAATCAAAAATTTTCAGGAACAGAATTTCTGAAGAGTGTGGGCTATAATAATAAAAAAGCAAAGAGGACAATGGTGAGGGTCCAGTTCAGAGTGACCAAAATGAGACTGGTCTTTCCCCCGAGCCCCTCGGAGGGCAGCGCGGGGGGCAGGGGCCCGCCGTGCCAGGCTGGCCGGAGCGCAGCGCCGGGGCCGCTCGGCTCGTCTGGGAGTGGTGCTTGCTGGAGTCTGTAGTCTCCAGGCTGCATCTCCATTATTAAAAAGGAGAGCAGTGGTAATCTGCTCCATTTTAGGCAAATTAAGCGCAGCTCTTTGGCTCCTGGCACATTCCCAACATGGCTCTGAGATGAGCATAATTCCACAAAATCCATAAAATTCAGAGCCTAAGACTGCTACCGTTCCCCCTTCCCCGGGCCTGGCAGATAATGTCAAGTCCTCTGCTGGGGTACTTCACAGGGGAGAGACATCTTCTGATGTGCCTAATGAATATTGGTTTTCTGTGTGCTAAGGGGACGAGTTAAGAGGAGAGTTTCAGTCTTACCTTTGAGCGCTCTACCTTATGGGCTTCATGTCATATTTCCACTGGCGAGGGAGGGGGGACGTTGCATATTCAGCGTTCCCCTCCTTCTGCCTTGCAGGGGAAAGAGGGTGTGCTTCCACCGACAGAGCAGAATGAACTCATGCTTTCCAATTTTTCCCCGTGTTAGGAAATAGGTCCTGTCTCATTACTGGTGACAGCACATATTGGTAGGTCATAGAGCAAAGGGAGAGCCTTGCGTAGAACAGCTGGGGCCCAGAGCCAGAAATCTCATTAAAGTAAGCTGCTGCTATTTCCAGCCTGTAATAGAGCTTTGGAGCTTGATTATATTCAGTGAAAGCAGGTCATTACAAACACAGTGCTTTTTGCATATTATCTAAATGGAAATAATAATATGTTCTCTCCTTTCATGTGCTATATTGATAAATCCCAACTTATGAATGAAACATGTTGATTAGTTAGTTAAAAATAATTAGTTCCATATTATGCCTCCAAGTTTAAGGCTTGATTACTGCAAACAAATAACTTTTCTTGATAATAAGTCATTTACAGATTATTCTCTTAAATGGAGCACACAGGCATAAAAATAATCTGCAGCAATAAATCGTGTTATTTGTTCTCTCTTTTCTCTTTGACTTGAAGTATAACAGTACTTTTAGAAGTTGCGAGACGGAATATCTACATGCAGATTCTGATCTCAACAGCGATTGCCGCAGTGCAACTCTGGCGTCATTCGATTGAGGTGGCGGTGTACCAGATAAGAATGTGACCCATAAGTGCTCTTTGATTCAGTCTTTCTGGCCACGTAGTCCCAGAAGAACAACAATTACTGCTTACAGCGACTGAGAATGTTGCTCTGTTTAGCTTCTCGTTACTTAACTTGCATTGAAATATTCTGATACTTACATCAGGAGTGAGCTAATGAGTGGTTGGTGGTGGTTTAAGGTTTTCCTTAGTAGTGGTAGCGCTAAGTAACCTTTTCAGTTCTTTTGAAGGAAAACAAGACCCTGCATGAACATTTTTTCCTAGGCAGCAGTTCACTGAAGCCAGCACGATTCAAGAATGTCCACAAAGCTCAAGCACAGTCCTGAATACGAACAGGGCTTAGGGCAGTCATAAGGACAAAGTCTTTTTCTTCGCTCCCCTAGGGTTCTTCTCACACTGCCAAAAGGTGGGTCCATAACTGTGTACAGGCGACATCCACTAAAGAAATGCTATGTATTGATAGGATTACGGTATATATACTATAATAAAATTAGATAACATCCTGGTAGGAAGCATCGCCTCTGCCGATACTACTGTCTCTGCTGTTGCTCCCACCAACAGAGCCTCCCTGGTGGAAAGTTACGGCTCTCAATTATCACTGTGAAAATCCAGCCCTATTTTGGGAGCCCTTATAACTTGTAGCAGTCATCTATGGTGCGGGAGTTTGCCGGGGTTGTTAGAGCGTTCGTATTTAGGTGCTGGAGCACGGCAATTCTGGATGAGGCAAATCATACACTTTTGTAAAGCATTTTTATAGAACACTTTCCTTCCTGGTTGGCAGGAAAACTTGCAAAGCCTGAGAAGAGAACCAGACCCATGCTCCGTTCACCCTCTTTGCAGATTGCCAGCAAGGGAGCTAATTCGGTAGCAGCGGTTGTGGGGTGGACGCTTGTCCACCGGTGGCGGAGACCACCAGCTTCCCGACTGTACGTAACCACCAAATGGCCAGGAGCTAGAAATGGCTAAATCTCTACTGTTTTGTGAAAAACCTGAAGTGACTTACTGGTTAAAAACTCTTCGATCCTTCCCAGTCCTCTCAGAGGGCACTTACTGAGGAATGGTAATGGGTTAGAGTCTCAGAGTGCTTTTAAAGCACTCAATGTCAGAAAAAATGGCATTAACCCAGTCTCCTCCCCATATTCTGGACCTGATTCTCAATGCTAATCAGGAGCAATTTCACTGAAGTGAAGGGAGTTATACAAGCCCTGTGTAAAAGTGGAATCAGATCCATGTATCATACGTTTAAGATTCCTGGCAAAATATGCTCTATTTACTTGAGGAAATTAAAACATTTCAAAGAGTCTGGATGATTTAAGGGCTATGTTCTTACTTCCTAGAAATTAGAACAGTACATCAGGTAATCAATAAGTGTATAAAATGGTCTAAAATGCAAGCATTGCAGAGGTCAGGAATGGAAAAAACGCAGCTGAAATCACTTTACATGATATACTGGAAAAGCAACGTTATTTTTACCAAGAGCACTGAGAAGCCATTGCAAAAGGCAAGGAACTGATTTAATGGTATGGCAAAAACCATTCGTTTCATCAAGCCAATTTTGCCACTTTCATGACAAATAAAACTAAACACAAAATTAGACTGTTCAGTGAAGCACTGTGGCTCCAACCTCCCTTGAACTTTAAGAAATTCAGGGAAACAAGCTCTTGGGTTGGGCCCATCTGTATCGGAAACACAGCACTGCATTCATACCACGTTATCAGTATTTTTTCCCCTTCAAATCACAAGCCCCAGGCAGTGTGGGGTGTCTCTCTCCTCGATGGTCTGTAATACAATTTCCTCAGTTACATGCGAAGCCTCTCCAGCGTCTTCCACCAGAAGAGGCTCCATTAAGACTAATGAAAGTGCTGATTCGGCACAACAGACGCTGCAGATCCTTCAGGAGAGCTGTAGGAAAGAAATGGGCTCTTAAACAGGTAGGGAGTCACTCAGCTTCTGCCCTCGAATCTGAAAGAGCTGCTTGATGAGGCTTGATGAGACTTAGAGGTAAGCAAGAAATTCAAGAAGGAAATATCCAGGACTTTGAAAGCGTAAATAAGCTGCACATAGTTTTCTGACTTGTCATAACTCAGAGATCACTGCATCAGCTCCTGGGCTACTGCAGGAGTACGGGGGGGCTGCTAGAAGGAGCAACAAACACTCCTCTATGCTGCTCCTTCCCCCTGCGTTACAATAAGCCAAGGCTTGTGATGTTTGGCCAACGAGTGGGGAAACCTAGGAGTGACTTTGGACAATACACGCTGGTGATCATGAGTCACTGGCTAATGTTACAGGCAGACCTACAGTCAGATGCGGTGTGTGTAAGAGTGACTTTGTTTGCCATCAGTGGAGTTGCCGTTTGCTTTATGCCTGATCTGAATTTTGCATCACGTACACTTCTAATGGCATTAAAAGAAATTTTTGTGAGCGTACAGTGAGGTGAACAGACCCCTGCAGTGTCAGCTCAGTTCTGAATGGGTTGGCTTTTTTGGCGTGTCACATCTTTCTAGTCTCTAAACCTCTGCCTTTGTATTGTAATATGGCGTGCCATAAATATCTGTAATGGAACGGATTACATCAGCTAACTTAGTGTTGCCAATCTCAATATTAAACTCTGCAGCAGTAAGGAGCCCTGCCCAAAGGACTATGACAAGTATTCAGCTCCATTTATATTAGAATACAAAGTACAGAATAAACCCACGTCGTTTCTGGCAACTGATACTACCTGTCAGATAAGAGTGGCACATGGGAAAACAATGCCTGAAGTTCCTCCCCAGGATTAAGAGCTGTGCAGTACTTGACACAGGCCCTTCCTGAATTCGCTGTGGGTTAGTAATTTTTTTTTTAATAGTAACTCCCCATCGCCAATACCCAGGCAACAGCAAAAAGTAGTTTCCTGCTTCTACACCCACTGACCCTGTTAAGGGCACGCTGGCGGCAACAAGGGAGAGCGAAATCTGGTGGGATTTTAACATATTTTCACCTCGTTTCACATACACGAAGGACACCGGTTAAAATGCTTAAAAATACGTTCAACATTTTCTTGCGGTTTCTATACGCTCAGTCAGCTGCACATGGGCTGTGCTGTTCTCACGGCAATTCCAAGTTTGCCTGAGGTTGTTTGGGGCCAAATAAAATCCCAGTCCTATGACATAAGTCAACATTAGGTTCCAGTGAGCTTGACCAGAACGATTGTCCCCGTGCTAGACTGTTCATCCGAACTTTCTCTTTTTCAACCCTCACCATGAATATTCTTGGAAGAGACTGCTCAAAGGTTTATGTAGCAAGTGTGAAATAATTAGACTCGGTGGAACACAAGTTCTAAAGCGTGGGAGGCATGATTCAGCACTTCATCTTTCCAACGTTAATGATTTGTTGTTTATTTTTTTGAGATTTTCAAGGGAAAAACTGGACTGAAATCTCTGTATGGGACTTAAAGATTCTGTAACTGGAAAGATAAAGAAGTTGGCAAGACCTTCCTTTATCCACCATGCTGTTTTCTGACTGCTGCTAGCCTTCATTCCGTCAGTCTTTACTGGACATACATTGCACACAGCATGTTGAGATGCTCTGAGGAAGGAAGCAATAAAAACACAGAAAATATGAATGCTCAAAAATTGCATTGTCTGTTGTAGGAATATGGAGCCAGATCCTCGGGTCCTGTGCCTTTATTTCAGCGAGGGAGCTGGCCTATTGTTTCTATTTAAAATTGGTTGCCATGGTGGTATCATCCGGGCTTTCACCCTGATGAGAATTGTTTGCATCTGTGACGCAGGAGCGCTGGCAACCCAATGTTTGCATCTACCTCTGGCACAGGAGTAATGGTGAAAATGGAACCTGTCTGTTTACCTGTGCACGGCAACCAGGCTCCTTAAACACGCACGTACCTCTTGCTGTTAAAGCTGCGTGGAAGCGGAGAAGCAGTTGGTCTGACAGCTTCGGAGGCTGCAGAGACCTGAGACAAAATGGAAGTGCTGAAGTGAAACGCCGTGGCCAGGCTGGCCCTTCCCCAGGCGTGACGCTGGTGCACGGCTTTGATTTTGCAGCATCGCCTGGAATTTCTGGGAAGTTACAGGTCTCACGTTTTCAGACAGATGGGAAGCCCTGCCTGACATTCAGATCTGCTAATACGAGAGTCTCTCTCTTCCATTTTCTAATGAGTCTCAATCATTAACCTCCTTACTTCACAGGCGGCTAGTGATCCCATTAGTGAGGCGAATGGCAGCCACTACCAGCAGACTCGGAAATGTCTATGAACAATAAAACGGGTTAAAAAAGGGACTCTTCATATGCATTTATTTTAGGTGGCCGTTCAGCTTCTGGTCCAAACTCGCTATGGGTTCAGGTTTAAGAGTGCCAGAATCTCATGAGGGTCCTCCAAAACTTCACCTTGCTTCCCACTTGGTGCTGCTTCTCTAGGGCACGTTCACAGAAGCAAACCAAGACAGTCCCAGGTCTCAAAGGGACATTCGGGCTGGAAGCTTTCCCTCTGATTAAAAAAGTTCTCTTGGAATACTGAATCTCGTACAAGGAACAGATGGGGTTAATGCTCCTCCCTGCGTAAGCTGTCAGCACTATACTTTGAACAAAACAGCAGCAGCTTTACTAGCTAGAGTAGTGCTTGTTAAATTGAATTAGATCTGGAGCATTCGTATCAGTCCCTTCTCTTTACCTTCATTGGGAAATCCTCCTTTCCAGCCTCTGTGATAAGTGGGGGAGGAGGAACTCCAGAGCAGCTCTGAACAATGAACAAGGACCAAACGTTATCAGCAGGAAAGAAAGCCTGGTAGTGCCAGCTCCATAAAGGCAGTTAGCATTTTGCAGAGCAGAATCGACCGGGGTGCCGGCTCTATATTCCTTTCTAGCTTGCAAATGAAAAAGCTGGGCAGTCGCCTGTCTGTCTTTCCAGCATGCATACTGTATTTCAGCTGATGTGTCCGCAATGTCGATTCTGCTGAGCTGTAAGTGAAAGATCTGCTGAGTAAGATTATTATTAAAGGCAAGCAAGAGCCTCGTTGTCTTTTGGTGATGTCAGTGTGACCCTTATCAATAATTGAACGGCTTTTCCAGGAACACAGTCTGGAGACCAGAGTCCGTGTTACCACACTGCCGCTTCAGTCAAATGTGCCAGGAAAGGCTGCTCTCCGCGGAGGCAATATTGTGCCGTCTCGTCATTCTGCAGGCTGACAATGCTGAGGGCTGAGGCAGTGCTCCATCTGATACACCGCATCCCGCCCACACCCTGTCATACTTAAAAGCATCGCAGGCTTGAAGTAGGGACCATTTTAAAAGGGACTGGCCTGTCTGCTGCGGACCGGAGCCCAGCGGGGTGTGTGGAGGGAGAGCTGTGGGGCTTCCACAGGCCCGTGAGCCTTCACTGCTGACTTTTCCGTTGGAAAGAGGAAGGCTGCAGGTCAGAGCTTCACCCCTCGCTATCCCAGGGACTCGGCCTGGGGAGCAGCACTCCTATCAGAGCACCTGGATGCTAAAGCCAGGAGCTTTGTATAAAAACTGAGAGGTGGATTCCTGAAAGCGCCCTGTTAAAAAGCTGACACCGGAAGGATGGGAGTAGCCGAGTGATTTTGCATTTGTATCACTCCTGCAGAAGACCGCTTTCTCTTAAGCCCTCCAAATCAATACGCCGCTCTAAGAAGGGGCCAACTTGTAATAAATGCAGAAAAAACCTACCAGCATATGAGGGGAGAATACCAGAGGGTGCACTTGGTTAGGCCTCGTACACAGGCATATTCTGAATGATACAAGCTGATAGCTGTGCTCTCCTGGCAACAGATTTTGTGGGACAGAATTTCATCTCTCACCCCAGATCGTAGGGGTGATGGCATAAAGGGGCTGGAATCGGCGCCCCGCGCGGCTCTGCTGCCCGGGCACGCTGCGGGTAAGCTCCTGGCCCCTGCTCGAGCTCGGCCTTATCATTACACTGCGATCCGGAGAGGCAAGAGAGAGATTTCCCCAGTAAATATTGTATCAGGCAGTCTGGGCTGCCTCACATGAGAGCAGCTCAGAAGGAGCTGCTAAATATAAAGTCATCCTCAGGGCAGCTCCAGTTTAAGCCAGGGCATGTCAGCCCTCAGAGAAGCACAGAATCTCCTGGATGTCAATAAGGTAAAGGCAGGAGGAGGAGGAGAATTTGAAGTTTACAACTGAAATTCTGAAAAAAAAAAAGGAAGGTGTGCCATGTAAAGGGAGAGGAGCAAAAAAAAAACCCATCAGAAACACGAAATGCCCAGTATCTGCAGCCCTAGAGTTTGGATTTTCCAGTGTCCTCCGCCGCAGCCTCAGGCATTGCTCTCTCACACTGACCACCATCCACGCCTCGGCGTCCGCTCTGCCTCGGGGCATCTTTCAGCTCATTCTAACCCTTCTCTCCCCTCTGCTTTCTTGGGGCCATTTCTCCCCCTGTGTTTGTACAGTACCCCACAACATATTGGTGCCCTAAAAGCCACTAGTAATAAAAATAAATACAATAATTAAATCTTTCAGTAACAGAACTGCGTCTTCCATTGCCGCAGTCTAAACTCCAGCTGCTGAAAAGGCAGAAGGTGTTCCCTGTGGGTTTCTGGTTGGCGTCCCCCAGTTCTGTGGATGGTAGATCTAGGCCCAGTTCTGTGCTTTATGCTGGTGTAACTTGGTGTAACGGGGGCAGAAGTGTGCAAGAGAAGCAGATCTCCAAAACCCCCAAAACAGACGGGCTATCTGGTGGGTCAGGTTCCTGCTGGGTGTTATTGAACTAGTTCAGTGAGCCAAAACCAGATCCGAACTTTGCTGCTCTGGCCTATATCTGATGGAGATAAAAGATTCTATCTATATCCGCGGGCCTCACAAGCCCATTTCTAAGCCGTGTTGTGTTTCCAGGTTATATTACAGACAGCTGACTGCTGATTTCTTGCATCTGAACCATTCCTCCACTGTTATCCATGTTTTCAGCTGCAGAATGCAGCTAATTCAACAACATATGGAAACCAACAATTATCAGTAAATGCTGAAGTTTAATGAGGTGACAGCAGGACAGACTGACTAGTGTTTAATCGTACGAGCCTGACCATGCTGACAGGTTCACAAATACCTGTGCTGAGCTTCAGTGTCAACACAATTGTATATAGTAAAGGCAGGTCCTCTCTTGCAGTGTGCTTGCACCATCCCTGAGGTTGGTGTCCTGGCACTTTTTTTATGTATACTCTCTATGCCATAAGCATGTCCCTGAGATGTTTTTCAAGTTCTCACCATACCCAGGCCAATTGCACTGCATGTAATTAATCTGCATTCTGAAAATAATCTTTTAATATGCATTAAAGGCATAATTCGAAAACAAAAAAAAACCCCAACAAACAGATTCTACAGTACAAAACAAAATTAGTAAGGAAAAGTAGCTACATCCCCATCTACTATAAGCCAGCCCAGTTTAGCCTGTGGTTTTGTGATCTCCTGCTATATCAATTTAGACCTCTCAGGGAAAGTACACACATCTTCTAAATGGCTGCTTAGCCCTGCAGCAGGTGCCTCGCAGTCTCTTATCCCTGGCCCCCTCTGAAAAATGAGCAAGGAAATGGAGCAGGACACATTTGACAAGTAGGAGTGGAGGCAGAGGAGGTGGGCACCTAAACAAGAACTGGGAATCTAGTTTGTCTTGGTATCAACAGTATTCGAGTATCTAAACATCTTTTAGTACCTCGACCCAATTGACTTGGACACAGTTCACCCAATAAATCTGTAGCAAAGCAATTCAAGTGTCCCTGGGTCATCTGCTAGGACCTGAAATAATAAGCTACTTTTCTGCCGTTATGGTCGGGCATCGTAATAAATGGTTCTCCAGGACAGTAAAAGTGGTACGTTTGACCTATCGGGCCAATAAAAACCCACCGGCTTATTTGTTCTTGTGCAGCCTTGACTGAATTCTGAGCTTTCCTGAGGTGTACGTGGCTTGTCCCAGAATCCGCTACTGCTGTAGGCTGTGGGCTGAAATTCATCCAAGGTTCTGTAGGTCTTCAAGCCAAGCTCTGCTCTCTGTGCAAAACGTGGTGCAACAGGCAGCTCCTGCTGAGCACCAGAACCTGGCCCGGGAATTACGGCACCGAGTGTCGGGGCTGGTGACAGATTGCTTTACCGATGCTCAGAACAGGAACACCAACCTGCAGAGATAATTAAGCAGTTGTTGCTAGGAGGCTTCAGAGCTGCTTTCTGAAGTTCTCCTAAAATGATGGGTGCTTTGTTTGGATTTTTAAGAAACTTTGAAAGCTAAATACAGCTGCATCAAAATCACCATAAAAGGGAATTGGATTTGGTGACCCTCCATTTCCTGAGAATAATATTTTCTGGGCACAAAACAGCTGTTTGAATCTGTCTCTGAAAGATTCGAGAATGAAAAACAGATTTTTTGACACTGTTCATTTGCACTGAGATTGGAGCAGAGTATCTCGGTCCAGAATGTATATAGCACACACACACAATGTACACTTCTGCTCGTATTTAAAGCGATGGGTATGTATATATATATACACACACACACACCTGTATATACAGCGTATACAAACAAACCTAGCATTCATGTATGTCATTTAGCTGTCATAACACTTGTAATAGAGCTAGGCACCATTTAATTTGTCGTAGTCCTTGATCACCAACCCAAAAACACACGATCACGTTACACTTTTAAATGTCTGTACCACAACTCAGATTGTTTGTCAACATGTTACATTTATTTTAATTTGTTTGAGCTCTTCATAAAGTTTCTTTCTATTCTGCTGATCAGACGGTAGAACCTGAGGAATCTCTGTTTCACAGACCGATTAAAAATGGGTAAAAATAGATACAGCAATTTGGTTTACTCAGGACCTTTGCTGAAAGGAAGAATCAAACTAAAACCACGTCTTTGCTGCAAACAAAATCTGGGGGTTTTCACCCCAATAGTTAACATACAGTCTTACTGGAGACAAGGCAGTATCATTTTTTTTCCTCAAAACTCAACTCTTTCTGTGTTGACAGTTTTCACAGATAAGTTATGAATGCCAGAAGCATGATGGCTAAGGGAGGGACTGGAATGACTTTAGAGAAAGCCATACAGTTTAGTAAGGCCAAGAGACCCACTGAGAAGAGAGACACAAGGGAAGAAGGATGAGAAAGGTCATAAAATATGTACCCACACAAGTATTTAAATAATATTACCAAAAACCAGAGTTATCACATAAAGTCCATGCTCTATAAGTAAGGGATTTCTTTGCACAAAGTCCCTCGCTATCGGGGAGGGATCCACTGGGCCGAGAAGATAACAGATTTCCTAGAGTCCTACTGTAGCCTGAGAGCCACTAACTAATTGAAAATAGATTTTTTGGCCCCATCTCCACAGTAAGTCATCAGGACGAATGGAAAGTGTATTTAAACAAGGTAAAGCAGTGATAAATCCCCAAATCTGCTGCCTGCTGAGATGGATCACCCCTCCACGTGGGATCTGCCTCTCCTGCCTCTGGCTGAGGTACCACCGATTCTGAGTGAGAGAAGTCACTGGAGTTAAATAAAATCACAGCTTTTTCCAAGTACCTTCACGAGCATTTTGTATATCTGAGTCATGTTTCAGAAGCGGAAAAATCATTAAGCCCATTAAAGGAATAATATTGAAAGCCCCAGTGCAGGGGGTGAAGCCTGGTGACTGCAGCTGGATCGGGAAGAGAGGGAGAAACCGGACTGTGAGCCCCGACTCTTGCACTGCACGAAGCACCACGCATTTAGCATGGCTAAAGCATCTGCCTTTGACAGAGCTCCTCTCACTACGGACAGAAAGAAGCGTTCATCAACAGCAACAAAAGACCTTGGAGCATCCCTCCTTGGCCCTTGATTTCCTCAGCGTGTAAGCCATGAATGATGAGTATGCTGAGGGTTAAAGTAAAAATAAAAAATCACTCTCTAGGAAAACATACAAGAAAAGGGCAGCTAAATCTCTGACAGATGAGAACACTCTCAGGGTGTCAGCAACAGGAGTTCTGATTTACACTATCTGGAGGGAGAGATAAGGACTGCGCAGTACAGCAGCATCTAATAAATGATGCCTGCAGCACAATAACGAGAGCGAGCTCTTCATTTAATTTATTTATTTTGCAGTTAATTTAGTGTTCCTGAAAGCAAGGGCTTTTTTGCTCTGGTCACTGACAATACAGCCAAGTTCTCCCTCACTCACAGCTCTGTCAAAAGGCAATTTATAAATAACTGGATAGGAGGATCTTCACCCCTGACCTGTGGGATCTACCACTTGAAAAGAAAGATGAGGAGCGCTGACGCCTGGCAGCCATAGCATGTCCCTGCCCTGCAGACTGCTCGCATAAATCTACCTAGTTCAGACCTGGTCGTCAAAGCAATAAGCGATGGGGCCAGGTGTATGTAGTAAGCACATGATGTACGTAACCAGCAACTCTGGTTATAAAACTAATCTCATTTTGACTTCTAGGGTCTGCTACAAGAATTTGAAATGAAGTCTTGAGACAAGAAGATCAGATCAAAGTTGAAATATAAAATAACAACTCCTCCACTGTCACCTCCCTCCCCCCACCAAATTGGAAAAAAACAACGGCTAATTTGGGGGAGAAATTAAAAAGTCCTCTAACACCAAATCTAGAGCCATTTTCTCTGCTTTGCAGGAAGGACTGCTGCATAATTTCAGTGCGCTTGTTCAGAACAAGAGGTGTTGCAAACACCTACTTTGTTTTTCCTGCTGCTTCCATGTTCCTCATTCCCTCCCGACTGTCCCCAGCTCATTAGTCATGTTGGGGCAATGATAAGGTGGAGAACGATTACATAGTTGGCTCAGGCTTTTCCCTTCCCAGTACAGAGTGTGCTTGGATCCCTCCTGGGTGGAGACTGACCTGAATGCCTTCTTTAAACCATACACATGCAAGCCTGCACCGTAGCGATTGCCAGTTTGGTTGTGTACCTGTTCCTGTTCCCAGGGCCCATCTTTCAAAGCAGGATGGTCCTGATTCAGGATTCCTGTCGTTGATTTTGTTGATTTGGGTGAAAAACTGCAGATCCCCACTGAAACAACTCACCTTTTCTCAGTTACCTTCAGAAAAAAACCATTACTCTGTGCGTTCCTCACCTGCTGTTATGTGCGAGTGAACTCGGCGAGCGAGCGAGCGCGTGTTGTGAGAGTCCCCTGAGGACTCTTGCCTCTGGGAACACCTTTCTGAGCCACTCGGAAAGCTCTTTGTGAGTGACAGCACTCGGAGATGCTCAGTGGTGAGATTCTCATTTTGCCTGTCTCTCCTTTGAGCCCTGGGCTCCATGGTAGGGCAGTGGTGGTTGTAACCCGTCTCAACAACAACAGGTACCTCGTACCCGAGACAGACCAGGGCTCACCTGTCTGGGTAACACACCGGCGTAGCACAGGACAACTGCCCTCACATGCCATGCAGCCAAGTATGTGCTCAATCTTTTCGCCCAAAACCTTCTCTTCTCACATTTTCCTTTGCAGAAAGCACTGATGTCCCTTCTCTACCAGGCTGAGCCTTGGCTTCCTCCTTGACTCAGTCTTTGACTCAACATTATGCCGAAGGCTTGTCATTTCCTCTGCTGTACGTTCAATTTTAGCCTTTCCTCTATCCCACACTGAGAAAACTAACCCAAACACAAATCGCCTTGTGACTTGCCTGTAGCAAACTTCTCCTTCTGCCACAACGCCGCCGGTATTACCTGTTCGAAGCCGTTCAGACTGTTCCTCCTGTTGCTCCACAGCCTCCCACTGATTCCGCCCTCACATCCATGCCCTTCGCATGCGGTGCTTATGCAAACAAAGGTGGAAGATGCAGGGTGAGGACGGGGGGTCGGGTAGGAAGCTTTGGGCAGCGAAACACAGAACTGCCGGCAGCAGGGGCTGGCTCAGCCCCGCCGAGGTACCACCGCTCCAGCCCTGAGCTCCGACACGGCTCTACCTGCTCTTCCAGTTCCCAGCTCCCGCAGATGTCAAAACACTTCTGCCAGGGAAAGTAATGCTCTCCCTCACCTGCCTCTGGCCGTACCCACGTCATAAGCTTTTATGCCTTAGTCCTTGCCTAGCACATCAGCTGCTGCTCTGCACTTGTGCATCCGACTGGGCTGCCCACATGAGCGCCTGCTCTGCCCGGCGGGCAGAGGTCTGACCCACTCGTGTCCGTGTCCAGCAGCAGAGGGGCAGTGACAGCTTCTGACACGTCCCCTCTCCGTCTGTGGACACGGTGATGCGAGAGAGATCCAGGTGATACACTTTGCCTGCTCTCCCCAAGATTTGCTTTTTTCAGGCCCAGGCCTTAACATCAACTTCAGTGCCACCAAATTCTCGCACTGTTGTCCAAACGTCGGCGTAGGTCTGAACCCTGTTGTCAGCTGTCTTGACAGACGGAGTGGTTAACCCAGTTGTTACTGAGGCATCCATCCACTCCACCAAAATACATAAAAACCAAGGAACTAAAATGTTCTAGACATTACATTAGGCACCTGAAGTCATCACCAACTTATTTTGCTTTTAAGTCCCTTAGTGATAAAAGGGACCTCGACAGGGATTTTTCAAAGCTGCTTTGGGATTTAGATTAATCTAATGTTGGGGTTTGTGCACTTACACGTCTTGGGCTGCACTGAAAATCCCAAGCTAAACTAATTTTCTCTGTGGGAGAAGATGCTCCTGGCCAAAGTAAAGGGAACCGCTTGCCTTGCAGCCAAAGCGCACAGAGTCAAAACGGCCGGGGGGCCGGGGAAGAAAGAGGGGAGGCACGTTCACAGCGGAAAATGCTATTGATCCTTTGCCATAGCAGCAATAGCCGGTAATACTGCAACGTGAACTAACCTGCCCATCAAAGCAAAATACTCAGTGATTTGTAAAAATCTCCTCTAGAATGTAAAGAACAAGACCAGAAAAGCTGTTTAAGGTTTGCGGGTTTCCTCGGGCAATGAAAGAAGTAGATGGCTGATTAAGTCTTAGATTTGTTACTCTGCAGGCGAATAAACGCATCCCCTGGGCTGGCACAGAAACCTGGCCCGGGAAGGGCTGGGGGTGGCGACTGCCAAGGGGGAACCTGCAGAGAGAGGGGGAGAGGGAGAAAGCGCCTTCCCTGCCACGAGAAGGATGCCCTCAGCTGAAGGCACGGGTCTCCTCCCAGCTTCGGCTCGTGCAGCTTACCCAGTCACAGCAACGCGGAGCCCGGGGGAACACCCTAACTCGGATGCATTTAGTGATAGAAAGGGATCACCTCTGCTGCCCTGACCCTAGTAAAACTGCTTGTTTTCTTTTTCACTGGGCTTCAGAGCCAGAGCTTGCTAGGTGCACTCTTAAATAAATGCTAAAGGAGAAATCCCCATTGGCGCAGAGGAGCAGGATCTGGTGTGGTAATGTCCGATTCCAAATACAGGCTGAAATGAGCGTTCCACCGTGCAAACAACTGCATGCTCCCAGCAAACACCCTCTGGAGAATGATTGGAAACCATTTCCATCGGACAGGCTGGCACTCAGCCCCTTCCCCGGCCAGCATCCAGCCCTCCGGTCGCGGCCGATGAGCTCTGGGCTGCAGCACTGGGCAGCAAGGTGTGGAACAGCCACAGTAAAGAGAGGATTCCTGAGGTCTTTTAGCATGTGACTTGAAAGGGAAAGAAACGCTATGCTGGACATCTTCTGACTTCAGAGAGAAGCGGAGCAAGCCATTTAATATCATTACTGTAATACAACAGTGCCCAATGGGCCTTCGCAATGAAAGAGGCTCCCTTGCGCCAAGTCGTGTATCAGCACTTTCCAACAAAAATGTGCCGAGGTACGGACGAGAGGAACAAGTGGGTACAGACAGAGCGGGCAAGGGAGCATGAGAGCAAATGAGTTCCCAGTTTGCTGGCAATTCTGTAAACGTGAATGAGCAATTTTGTTTGTCTGAGATTTTAGAAGTTAAGAAGAGGCAGCTTGGCACTGGACAAAAATGTTTCCCGCTGGACTTTGTAATAACCAAGCTCCAGAACATTTTTAAATGAAGAGTCAGCCTGAATCAAAACAAGGATTAAAAAAAAAATGCCTTGTTTGAAATGTCAAGTGAAATGGTCTGGACATTGCTGTGCCTCTTTCAAAATTAAACCAAAATGGGGTTTCAGATTTTTTTTTTTTCTTTTTTGCCAAATCTCCTGCTCTTGCCAGAAGGAACAGCTGGGCTGCAGCAAACCCTCTCACCCCGCTCCCTGCAAAGACCACATGGAAACAAGCCTGGTTATCTGGATAGCACATCACTGCCAAACCACTGCTGCGGTTCTCGGTGCGCTTCTGGGCCGAGGAGGGTTTTGAGGAAGAGTGTGGAAGGGGAGAGGGCTGCCGTGAAGGCAGCCACCAGTGCAATAAAGGCGCTAGGAAAAAAAGATGGGGGTGTAGGGTAGAAATGTTTTACAAATGGAAGAGGAAGGCAAAACACAGAAGGGATCTCAGCACTCTACAGCCTAGCAGACGTGACAAATAGGGCTGGGATAGTGCACAAAGGCAGTCATTTCTTTGGGATCCCCCAGAGAAGGGGGGGCCCAGGGTGGGAGATGCTCCAGCCCAAGGGATGAGCCAGGAAACAGATCCCTGTATCTTGCAGGGTTTGAGACTAAAACATCTGCATCTCAGAAAACTCAAGAGACTAAATATCATTTCCAACGCGAAGCGATGGCACCAGCCCACACTGTGTGACTCGGGCTCAGACCTGGCCTCTCGCAGGCTGCGGAGATTGGCGTGGAAAGTATCATCCTGACAGGGAAGGGGAGAGCGGTCCTGGCCGTCGGTGGTGAGCGAAGCAAGGAGGCACCGACCTCCTTGACCAAAAGTTTCCTGAAGGCTTAGAAAAGGCTGAGTCCTGTCACCAGATATTTTCCGGGAGGGACGGGAAGAGGACCCTTTTCAGAGATGTGTGCCAGGGTGAGGAGCTACCAGAGGCACAACGCTGCTCTGCGAAGCATTTGCAATCAGTTACGTATCCGGCAAGGCTGGGACAGATGGCAGAGGTGCGGTTACGCTGCTGCTAGATCAGACCATGGCTCCAAACAGGAGCCCCGAGGCAGGACCAGAGGGAGCCCTTGGCGGAGACGGGCATCGCCACAGCAGGGCATGGAGCTCAGCACCCTCCCGCTCCACTCCTGCTTTCTGCCTCGCTGCATGCAGCGGGGAGCAGCAGCCCAGCGCAGCACACGGGCGGGAAAGGCTGAACAACCCAGCTCTGGCGTGAAGGGTCCGGGGCAGAAGAGAGCAACTTGCAACACGCGTTGGCCAAGGGGAGTTAATTTGGGTGCCACGTGGGAGTTGGCAGTGACCAACAATTTGGGCCCCGATGCTCGGGTCTGATGGGGCCGTCGTGGTTTCTCCATGAGCTGGCAAACCCATCTGTGAGCACCCCGCAGAAGTGCTGGTCCGTCACACATGGGCTGCGAGAGACCTTGGCAAGCAAAGCCCTTTTCTCCCTCCATTTGAAACAGCCCATGAGTGGGCAGCGTTTTTGTCTATTATTCAAAATCATTTGACAAGCTATTTAGTTTTTACCCTCTAATCATTATTTGATATTCAGGTATCCGGCTGGAATTCATTCCTGCTCTGTAACGTGAGAAATAAAACTGTTGGGGAGTTTTCCCACCGTGAAAGCTCACAGTGAGCCCATATAAAGTTTGTTCCTCCGCAAGCACTTGCGTACGTGAGCTCAGTATTTCCACCCGTACCGGTGCGAGGACTACTTAGCTGTGTGGGAATGCCTGGAGAAGGCCTTTGAAGAGGGCCAGATCAAACTGGAATTTCAGTTTTAATTAATTGCCGTAGAAAATGTCACCGGCATTATTCACCCAGCTGTACTCTTATGTCATGTTTGCCTGAGACAAAGTTCTCCCATGTACTGTAATGAATCATAATATTTAAGATGAATACAGAGCAGCAGTGACATTCACCGGGGCTTTTGGCGGCTGGAGCTCGGGGTGAGCTCCGCCGGGCTCCTCTCCCAGCTACAGCTGGATGTGCATCAACTTGACCCCGTCCCAAACTTCCCGAGGTCTTTTCGTGCTCAGGGGCAGGCAGGCACCCCGCAGGCCGCCTTCGCGGGGCGTGAGCCGCAGGGAGAGCCTCTCTGCACCCTCTGCGCCGGGAATTTCACCCCCCGGTAGCACCCATGCGTCTGCCCGGCGCAGCTGGAGTGGGAGGGCAGGAGGAGGTGTTGGGAGGGCTGTAAATCACCTCGGCTTCCTGCTGATCCCCAGAGCTGCCAGAGATCAGTCTGCTTCAAGCTGAAGAAACTGTCTGAGCAAAGGTGGGAAGAGGTTCCTATTACGTATGATCAGCTTACGCTGCAATTAGTGCCTTTTTTTTTTTTTTAAATATCCCTTTGCAGAGCAGGTTCCTCTCTGTTCTCTCCTTTGAGTTAAACCTTCCACCACTCCCATTCCTGCCAACACCCACTGCTAACGAGTACTGCAGTGAAATCTAATCAGAACGGAGATCAACTCATTACCCTGAGAAGTAAATGTGTCTCTCAGACAAAGCAGCAATTTTGTCTGAGTCATTGCAACATCCCTGAGTGTATCCAAAACAATCAAAAGCTGGCTAAACCAGTCCATTAGTAGCAGAGCCATCACCTTTTCCTCCTGCCTAGTCCCAAGGAGAAGCCGTGCTCCGGTTGCCCCACTCCTAGCAAGGAAACCTCCTGCTCCTTTGTTCCCACGGTTCATAATTCCGAGAAATCCCATGGCCCAAGTGTTCACGTTTCCTCTTTGCTACAGGACTTTAAAACGTGGCAAGGGAAGGGACACTTTTAATTCCTTGGACTAACTGGTGAAGGGCTGAGAATGGTGTAATTGTTGGTGTGGATGGGGATAAACAACCCAGACTTGTGTGTGCGCATGCGGATGAACATAAACAGGAGGAGGAACGGCGTTACCATAGAAATGAGGAGCTGCCTGCGCAGCCATCGTTTGTCACATCAGCATCCCTGCCACGGGGTGCTGCTTCGGCCCGTCAGCTGCAATGCGGGTGGTGGTGCCTTTGGGCGTGCGGGCGCTCATCTGCTCAGAGCTCCTTCCTGGAGCCCTGCGGGAGAGCTGATAGTGAACCCTGATAATGCTCAGAAAAGTTTTGGTGAAGGAGCAAAAGTGATATCTCGGGTGCCAGCCGGGAAAGAGCCTGCGGAGCTGCGGCTGGGGCACCAGACCGGCTTCCCACCACAGAGCCGGGGGACGGAGAGGGCGTGCAGGCGACCGACAGATCAACACCTTCGCAGGCAATGGATGTGCGCAGCGGGGCCGAGAGCTTTAAATTCCTCCTGTGGGATCAGAAAGTTTGGTCTCTGGACCGGTGCCAGCCCGTAAGCTAGTTGAGAAGCTGCGCTCTCCCTGGGATGGGATTATACTGCAGCAGTAACACAGCCTCATTTACGGAGAGACAGAAAGGTTTGGGGTGCACTGCTGCCCTGGGAGTTAGGAAGCCAGCTCTCTTTGTTCCCCTAAAAGATCCTTGCTTATTAGGAGTAGAAGCCCGGGCAGTGTTTCCTAACAACCCTCCCCGGGGGACGGCTGGGGTTGACAACACTAGCAATTTTCCTGCAAGCCTTGTGGAATTTGGTATTTTTCATGAAGTCTAAACTCCTGGACTCTTCTCATTAACTGAAAGTCTTAGCTTTCATTTTTTCCTAGGTCTCATGACTGCGAAGAAAAGCTTAAAAACATGACCCTTAAGCCTCATAAATCAGAAGTTAAATAATTTCTTTTTTAAACTCGGCCCAAACATCCCTATTAAAAAAAAAAAAGAAAAAAAGAGAAGCAAGAGCCCGTAACATTTTTTAGCCAGGAGTCCTTTCCTTTTGCAGGGAGAAGCAGGGGGCTGCAGAACCAAGTCTTGATTTTTCACCACTCAGAATATATATAAATATTACACATAAAAATAAACATAAAATATATATCATATATATTTCAGCTCTGACCTTGCAAGTCCCTCCTAGTTTGTGAAGAGGATTTATTGTCAAGACATGATCTCCCCTTGGCCTCTGTGAAAACTGCCAACGAAATAGGACATTCTTGGAGAGAACAGAGGAACTAAAATCATAAACATCCACGACGCAGTCAGAACATGCCAGCCTGTAAATAAATATACCTGAAAGCTAGCAGCTTTCAGTCAAGACAAACCGGTGGTGACCACTGGCCAGCAAGTTGGCACACGGCTGGAGAACACAGCCCTGTGTCACCCTACAGTCGGCGATGCCTCTCAAAGCACACAAGCAGAGAGCAGGCTACAGGATGTTTTGTCCCTCTGTGGGTGCTGCCCCCGTAGATGATTTTCCTCTGTCAAGACTTAATCCAATAAGGAAGACAGAATAAGAATGTAAATGTCAATTGTAGTTGAGAAATTTGACCTGTTGGTCATAGAAGCAGCTTAATTTAATTAGAGCTACTCATTGGAATAAAATAAATGCCCGTTGTAGTAAGACTCACAGACAACTGTGTGAAGGTAATGTGAAAAAGAGGAAAAGAGGGACCTGACCTAAATTGCCAAAAGCGAGAAAGTGCAAGGTGACAGGTGGGACAGACACCTCCGCTCGCTATTCCTGCCTCCCGCACCACGTGTGAAACCGCTGCGCCCCTCCGGCACAGCAGTAATAACGCTGCACGTTCGGGAAGCGTTTCCCATTGAGGCTCCAGGAGAGCTTTGTCGGCGCTGATTATTTAAACCTCATGCTAGCACATCACGGATAGAAAAGCTGTAGCTCAGAGAGGCGAAGTGACTTCTCCCACGGTCACCCCGTGAGTTACTGGTGGAGCTGGGAGCAGAGTCCCGCCTGACACGGGCGCTTCTTTGCTCCAGCACCACGACGTGCGCTCCCATCAGAGGCAGATTTGAGCACGTGCGATTGCTCCCTGCAGTCGATTCCTCTCATCTCCCAGTTCAGATTAGACTCTTAAGTTTTCCTGCTTTCAAATCTGTGGGTAGAGCGTTTGGGGTTGGTTGTGCAAACTTCCTGCTGCCTGCAAGGTGTGGGCTGGGGTGGTTCACCCCTCGTGAAGTGCTTCGCGTGTTTAAGGCTTGACACTGCTTTGGCAGACCAAGTATTTCAGTGTGAGTAGCGTAAAACCCCAAAACCGAGGGGGTGAACTTTAAGCCAAACAGATTTGGTCTTCTACAATTGCCTAGAGGTACTAAAGCTTGATCGCCATGCCAAAACCCGTGGTTTCTCTCAATCACAGAGACTTTTCAAAGTTTAACTGTTACTTGGCACCACAAATCAGAGCAACTCTTGTAACACTCAGTTTTCAAGTGTTTATAAACAGCCCTTCAAAACCACCTGCAATTAAGTAAGCAAGTTTTCACACTTACAGGTCCAGATCTCTGTTTCGCATTTTGATGTGGTCTCAACAAAACAGTCTCAGAAAATGCGAATGCCAAAGCCAAAGCAGTGTTTTGTCTCAGCCTGACACTTAGCACTCGAGTCTACAATCTCGGTTCAGATGCAACTCCAGAAAGCAGGACGTCTGAATATACATTTGATCAAGGAAGCCAGAAGAAGAGTGCTTTAAGAAGAGCTGCTAAAGGAAAAGGATGGAAAAAGGATAAAAATAATTATTTCAAAGCCAAAAAAATAACGGCGGCAGCAGAGACAACCCTTGCAGAGCATGGTAAGCGCTGAAAAGCATGCCTGAGAAAGTTATGGGATTCCAAGACATGGCTTCGACCCAAGAATCCTGCAAGCATGGCACAAGCAAACCCAGATAAAGACATTTTTAAACAGCCCCTCAAAACAAAAATTAACAGAAGGAGCTGAACTAGAAAATGTTCACGTGTAATTCCAGAGCAGATGGACTGTAAGTCTCTGAAACAGAAGGTCTCACCCACAGAAGTTCCTACCCATCCTTAGAGTACGAGCGACAACAAAAGCAGCGTTTATAGATCTGGATGTGCTCGTGTTCGCTTACCTCTGTGAGACTGTGAGTCTCAACGCACAAATTTGGAGGTTTAACTCTCCGTGGGCTGGGTGCTGCCAGGCTCACAGATCTGTGGTTGCGATACAGTACATCCCTCAAACCTGACTGCAGCCAGATTAAAGGTCTTCTGTAGGAGCCCATGCCTATGGGGGACCCCGTCCCGATCGGGCCAGTGGGTGGTGGGACTCTGTACACTGCACTTATGTCATCCTGGTACGTAAAGCTGCAAAACTGGGATTTAGGTCCAGAGTTCATTGGTATCTGGAGATTAAATCATGGTTTAGGCCCACCTCTTCCATTCAGAGAGAGCCGGACCATCGCTAGACAGCCCACCGATACGTCTGGGGAGGCACAGGTTGGGAAGCAGGCACGGGTTGGGAGGGAGGCGCAGCCAGGTGTCTGACCACTGTGTTGCACAATAACACTGCACTACGGCTCAGGCTTGTGCAAACTGGAAAGAAAACATGTTTTAATTCACGGAGGCTCCCCAGTAACAGCATTCTGCTGACCTGAAGAGCAACCTCGTGAAGTGAAAACTTTAAGGCAATATATACTGGTATGTATCTTACCAGGAGGACAGATGGGATCTAAAACATCCGAACTTGTCTGGGAAGCTGCCTGGATTTTTGTCTGTCCAGGTAAACCTTTAATTGAAAGAGATAAGGTAACACGTGGACTTTTTAGGTGCCCCAAACTCCTGCGTGAATTCAGTGGGGTCTGGGCATCTCAGCCTTTTAACGGACCAAGCTCTGAAAGGGTGAATGAAACATCAGTACTGGGAAGCTTACTGGCATGTGAACAGGCAGGATCCTCACTGGGGGTAGGAGAGTCTGCAGTCCGAAAGGACGGAGGAGTTGGATTTGGGGATTGCACGGAGAGCAATGGCTCTGCTTGAACTGATAGATACGGATCTATTGAACTGGTTCTTCCAGCACAGCCTGAGCGCCTGGACTCTTGGCATTTTTGTAGCATAATAGCACACACATGAGTGGTAAGGAGTGGCTGAATGAATAAAACACTGCAGCAGGAGCAATAATTTAGGAGCCCATTTAACAGACGATGGCTTGCAGGGTTGTAAATACCTTGAAAGCTTCTGGTCACAGGGCCAGAAAGCCTCGGTAGGGCTGGCCTAGGCACTGCGCCGGCACCGATGCCCCAGAGCTGGTGCGGGAGGCAGGCGAGAGTGCAGCGCCCTGCGGCAGCCCTCGCTCCGGGACCCTCACCCCGGCGGTCCCTGCCAGCGCTTCGCACCGCATACCCGGCGGCCAGATGTGCAAAAGGACGTGGGGGAAGGGAGTCACGTTTTCCAACATTCAGGATCCTCGAGAGAAGTGATCATCAAAAGAAACCATTTTATATTTACACACCTAAGCAGAGGCTGCTAAACTCACGTGGGAGCCTGATCCCAAGAACTCCCGCTGCGCCCTGCCTGGCCTCCCGGACGCTGGAGGTACCCATCCCCCTGCTTCGCCACACCTCGGTGATTTCAGCTGCCAGCTCTCATAAACATAAACCTGCATAAATCGGGGATTTACTGCCGGGAAGCTGAGCACCGATCGCAGTTGCTCTAGCTCCATACGGTAGGCCTGGCTAGAACATGGCAAGAATTCTCCCCTGCGGGGACTTTTAAGCAACTGCCAATAATTTCCGATGCTCCCGGTGCCAATAATAAATAAATAAATAAACGGGGGGAAATGCAAATGGAGAGGACACGTAAAACTGCCAAACCAAATTCAGGACGCAAAAGAAAAAAGGAGGGGGGGGGGGGGGGGAAAAAAGGCATTGAGAAGAGCAGAGTCTAGCCAGTAACACTTTCCAGTCCCATCCATAGCTGAGCTCAGAACAGTAATTCCTTGTTTGCAGGCTCCTCTGTTAGAAGCTAAATGTGATTGCAACTGAAGTACATTGATTAACCCAAAATAACTTTCCCTCAATTTGCTGGCTGCTCGAGAATACTCCGGAGACCTGCTTTTGTTCTGAACTAGTCACTCAGGAGCTCTGGCTCCGGTCCTTCTGCATCTATTGAAACTGAGTGAACCAGAAAGCCGCCAGGAACTGCACAAGGACACATAGTACAGTTTAATTAGTTTAGAGAGAGGAGTTTATTTTTTTTTTTCCAAGCATCACTTGGCCAAATTGTTGTTGTTGTCATCTTTTTTTTTTTTTTTTTATGGTCTTGTTAAAATAATTTCGTGGTTGCAGTTTTTGTTCCTGCGCTTAGCAAAGCAAACTGTAGCAGTTACAGCTGGCGGAGACCTGAGGGGGAGGGCTGGGACAGGCTCTCTCTTCGTACAAAAAAAAAAGTAGCGCGGCATTTTATCACGCTGCTTGCAAAAGGATGCATTTAAAGGGCAGAATTGTCAATGTCAGATGCGAGGCTGAGGTACCTATTAATAAACAGCCTCTGCATAGGAAATTCTTTGCAGACTTTAATCAGGAATTTTCCATAGTAACGCCGTGTTCCTACAGTTAGCTCAGCGACAGCGGTTTCAATTCCACCCAATGGACTTTGCATTCATCTTTGAAAATAGAAATAATACGTGTGAGATCACAGGTGCTTCATGCCCTTCATTAGCAAACGGTTTATGATGGCTTTTTATTCCTCCCCTTTCCTCCCTGTACGTACGCGTCAGCTGAAAAGGGAAGTTAATTTTAGAATGACTGAAAGATCTGGAACCAAATCTAGCCTAAAATTCAGGTTCAGATTCAACGCCGTCATTATCATGAAAGTTGATCTACGAGATCCTTCCACAAAATGATGGAGATCTCACAAGAGTCTCTGCTCTCCTAAGTCCCACCATATCGTACGCCAGACTCTTGCAGGAGTGGCTGTTGTTACAAGTTTTTGGCCGCATCTAAAGAAGGAAGTAAGCAGCTTCTGCTTTGGGATTTAACTCAGAACTGAGAAAATCAAATCTCAAGACTCTAAAGCAAGCGTCTCCCTTTGATCCAAACTCCAACAACGGTGGGGCTTTTTCTGTCTCCGGATTTAACCGTTCAGCCACTCCAGCACTGCTCAGCTCATCGTGAATGCTGGAGGTGGAATGAGCCACGTGCCTAAAACTGCCGGGAAAATGAATGCCGGCTCTCCTGCCACCGTCTCCCTCTTCCCTTCAGTCATTTTTAGTTCCGTCAAGCCGGTTTCATCCATCTTTGTGAATGCTTGCCCTTATCCTCTCCCAGGCCTGACCGTCCTCCTTGCGTGGTCAAACCCTCCTTTCCTGGCTCTCTGAGACAGCCTCCCTGGGTCGTGTACACCGGCAGGGACTGCGGGCCCAGTTTATCATTCTGCAATTACCAGCTGGAGTCTCCTTTAGTATTTCCTGTCATCCCAATAATTATCTGACCTGCCACCCGCTGCAAGATCGAGGCCTAAAGGATCAGCAGCCCTGTGCCTTAGATCTGAGTTAACCGCCGTATCCCAAAGGCGGTTTCTTTGCCAGAGAGAGCCCCTGACGGATTTTCTGCTAAGGTCCACAGGCGTTACACGCTATGCATGCCACAGGCTAAATAAAAGCTTTAATAACCCTATTACTCCAAGGATAGATGTCTTTCCACTTCATTCTGTTTTCAATTTTACAGACCAAAACCATCTCCACTGCAGTGAATTTATGCTTAGGCCACAAATTGCTTGAGGCTAACAGAACATACCAAGGAGGTAGCTGGCTGTTCGGCTCGTTCATATGCTTTTCTCTATACATTACACCCACTCTGAACCACTGCGGAAGAGAAGATACTGGGCTAGATGAACACCTGCTCTGATCCAAACCGCACTCCGTTCTTAGGCTTTTATAAAGATATTTGCTATATGGCCTAGCAACAAAAGGCTAAAAAGTTAACCAATACGGACATCGTGCAAATCTACCCAAAGTGCTGAAAAAATGACACCTGTAGGAAATGTTGTAATAAAGAATCCAAAATCGTGTGTCTTATGCCGGTATCAGTGCATTTGAAACAGGCTGGAAATAACAGCTATAGAGACAACCTAATGGAAGTGCAATAGGCTTCCCGTGGCTTTATTTCTTTTTCAGGAGCGAGTATTAACGAATTCAGCAGCAAACCCAGACCCCGTGTTCAGCAAAACTTCCACGAGCAGCTTAAGGAGTGATTGATGGGTAATTTTCCAGATCTCAACGATAATAAGAACAGCAACAAACATGAAAGGATCCAGCAGCATTTTTGTGTCGTAACGTTTAATGGCTCAGTGTCCTATTGTGACGATTGTTCCCCGGGTCCGCGGGGGGAGCCGGTTTTAATCAATGGAGCCCTTTGGAATCAAATGCAGGTATTTACTCGAACGCGACACGCAGACCAGTGTTTGTCTAGCTAGCAGTCTGCCTGGGTCAGCTAATGCTGTGTTTGGAAGAGGTTTCTGACTCTGACAAAGAAATGGATAACCAGACATTTCCTCATCACCCCATCTAAAAATCTGGGAGTGGACAGCATCCGTGAATGAGAGCAGAGACTCTCTGCAGTCAATAAAATGAAGCTGGCCTCTGAATCTCAACAAATAAACAAAGCCATGATCCCAGGTCAGCCCTCAGATTTTCAGCAGCATAACGAAGCAGAGAAGACAGGCTGATGATTTTCAGTCTTTGGCTGTAGGTCCGCTTGTTTCTTCTGGCACCTGTGGGAACTCCACCAGCGAGGAGGTCAGGAGAGGGACCACCACGTAGGTACCTCAGTATCAGGGTGCTCAGCCCCTGACCATGGTTAGGGTCTGAAAAACAACTTAATGACTATGAGACTCTCAAGGCTCTTCACAAAGAAGAATGATTATCTCCTCTTTCCAAGCATACTGACATGCCCAAGGTCAAATACGAAGGGACAGAGCCAGTCAGAGGCCCAGAGACTCTTGAGGAAATGCCTAATCCGAGGGATTGCCACAGCGGATTACCTTCCCGTGACACAGTGCACCGCTGCCCCGTGTTCCCTGACCAGGCGACCAAGCTGGGACGAAGCTGAGTCACAGTTCCTAACGTTGATTAGTCCCCAATTGCTATGTGATGGTGCTTCTAATGACTTAGTGCTTGAGAAGGACGGGATCCTGTTTCACTTGGGAGGCATCTTTGGGCTCTGGCTACAAGCAGACAGTTTGTAAAACAAAGAAATGAGCATCCCTTACATCTCGTAAGTGAAATCAAACGGGGGTGAAACCCTGCCTCGTTCCAACAGTTGTCACTAGATTTTTAAACCATACATTTAAGCAGCGTTTCTGCAAGTTGGGAGAGTGATATGAACCCGGAATCAGAGGCTATGAAATCCTTTGTATTTGTACAGCCTCTGCCAAAAGTGCTTTATTAGCAGGTCACAAAGTCTCATAGGCTGGAATTTCTGCAGTAAATTGCATTCAGGCTAAGCTCACAAATCATTAGCCGTGCAATCTTGTTTGTCCTGCTAGGACTTGGAGTTTGTCCTGTTACAAAATCAAAGCAGCAAGGTTGAATGGTTCCAAGTGAAAAGCCTAACGAATGAATCGGATTCTCTGAGGAGGGACGAGGGGGCTGGAGGGACAGTCACTTAATGCAAACATGGCCGGGAGATAGCACGTGAATGGTCCTGTTGAGGTGAAATCCCACTGACCAGCCAGAGAATCACATCGGTGTTCCTGGGGGCCCTGTTGTTTATTCTGCAGCATGCTGGGGAGTTTGCTCTGGACGCCAGCAGACCCTGAAACAGGCGAACAGCAGTTTTTATTCTTCCACTAATGCATGTGATTAGGATGTGTACAAAAGGCTCCCTGCGAAATTAAGCATGCTTCAAGTTGGGGAGCTCTGCCTGGTGGGGGGCAAGGCACAGAGGACTGGTTTATGGGAAGAAGAGGGGGATGGTGATGTCATTACCCAAAGCTTCTTAATTAATATATATTATTTAAAAGACAAAGAGCTACTGTGTATTTTTTTCCTGTGACAAGTCACCAGATTTTGCTCTGCAGAGCTAAGGCTCGACCACCGTGCACAGGTCTTCCCTAATACCCGACACCGTAGCTCATGGCAGGGGGCTGTGGCCCTTTCAGAGCTGCTCGTGCACCTCAGAGAAGCCCAAACTGGAGGGTCCACATAATAAGGTGTCTTGGGAATCAGGCGTGACAGGTTGGAGGAGTTGAGGAGAAAAGCAGAAGGTCCAAGAGAAGCTCTGTTACCTCCTGGTGGTCCCCAGGATGGGCAGTGGCTGGACAAGGACCTGTTGGCTGCACAGGGGCTTGTCCATCTTCCACAGGGCTGGGGCAAGTAGCACAGAGATTTTGCTCCTCTAAAACACCGGCTTTTATCATTTGCTGTCAGACACTTAATTGCCAGTGTATTGGTGAAGTTTCAGGTACCACCTAGATCACTTAGTTCTCGGGCTGCACCTCTCCTTACTCTTACCATATCCTCCACTCCATGCTGCTCTCAAGCACAGGTATTATCTTTGGCTACTTCTTCATATAGTGCTGCTACTCACAAAGCCTGTGGGCTTGTTGGGACCCAGCACAGCACAAAACATAACTCAAATAACTCTCAAAAATCAATACCCTTCATGTATTAGAGACAGATTTATCCTCTGCACCAGTCACCTGCTATAGTCCGATAGCATTCTCCAGTTTAAAGCCTGTAGCCGCTTTGTCTGGGAGCAGCATTGAGATTCTGGCAGCCCATCTCCCATCACAGTCATCAAAGCACCCGATTTGCAAACAATTCACAGGCTGAAATGTATTTGCTGCTATTCAGCAAACTCTTCTGCCTATCAGCTGAATCTGGAAAGCGGATTTGGATCAGGAGATAACAACAAGAAGGAATAAAGGTTGATTTAGCAGGTAGTTTTTTCACAAAATTAATTTTTCCACTTCCAAGACAATGTTTTATAAGCTCAGGCTAACTTTGCAGAACCCAGAAAATCACCAAGGCGACGCTAAATGTCAAGACTGGCTAACAGCAAACGAGCCATTGCAGCATCGCACACGTGAACAGAACGGCACTACCTCCGCAGTCCGCGAGCTGGGAAGGCCACACGTGGCTTCACGTTATGTTCCTCGGTAATCACACAGAAAGCAACACGCTATGACCTGAGCAATAAATAACCAGGAATGACACAATGCTGTCCACAGATTACATGTAGCTGGCAGAGGGTCAGAAATCGGGTTCAGTTCCAATGTGCAACCAGAAAACTATTACATCTCATGTGAAAAGTCAGGATTTTTCTTTCATAGCAGCATATATTATCATTGCATATTCCCAGAATAAGAAGAGCTTTTCGCTTCTTCCAGTTCAGCAGAATACCTTTCTAAATTAACCTTGACATGACCCTCTCCGAGTACGCAGAGCACCATGTGTAGAAGGCATCGCCTTTGTATGAGCTCATTCAGGAACTTATTTTGTGGTATCCTGCGAGTTCGGTATAAAAAACACATAGTCTGATTTTACAGCCATTGTACTAAAATGACAGATTTAAAAAACAATGGTAGAAAGTACCCTCTCTGCTTGAATGGCAAATGTACTGAGAACAGATGCATGCCATGAGCTACTGTTGTCGTGCTTTCTCCATGGGCTCCAGGTGTATTTTCAGCATTTGCTCTATTATGTTATATAAATACAGGTTGAGGAAAGGGAGCCGCACATCACCTTTGAGTATCATTGCTAATAACGGGTTAGATTCCCCTTTTCATTTTGCAGACCCATCTACCTCTTGGAAGGAGCCTGTGTGTAGGGGAGAATCCTTTGCTAAGGGAAATTATAGTCAGAACCACTGTTAGAGGACTGTCAAAACCAATGAGGCCTCAATTCTGCCACGTGGTGTCATCGGTCCAAGGGCTGGCATGGAAAGAGACCATCTCTGAACAAATGCTTGTGGAGGCAAGGCTGAAATTTTGGCCCAGCAGGTCCGAAAAAAGCACATGCCTCTATCCGGACTCCTCTAGCAGATCACAGCATCACAGCTCTCCTGCCTAATGTGAGCCCAGCCATCACAGAGCCGAAACCTGCGTGCGTGCCTGTGTACACCCCCCCACACCCCATCCATTCTGCAATGAGGATCTGCACCAAGGAGCAGGAGCAAGCCCTGCACCCACATAAAATGATATTCTAACACCAGAAGAAAAAATCGACATTATAGGCCAGCTGGCATGAGGCAGGATGGGAAAGCAAGAGCAACTGCCAGTTCTCTGATGCACTGCAGCGTTCAATTGTGTCAGCCGCTGCGCTGCTAATGTGGGTCTGTGGCTCTTCTGCTCCAAAAAGAACAAGCAGCACCAAGCATTGCAGGTAAAGATGCTGTCAAACTACAAATTTCCAAGAAAGTCACTCTTTCAGGGAGTTAAAACATACAGGCATTGCAAAAACATGCATGGGGAAATTTAGCCTAGTCAAATGGAGATAGAGGCTGTGGATTTACTGTTTCCCTCTTCCTCCACCAGCTCCCTGGTAGCAGAGGGTGCGTGTTCAGGCAGCAGAAGGTGCTGGTGCTTCCACGGAGGTGCAGCAGTGGGGAAGGCGGAGGGAAGAGGCACACGCGCCCGTGCAGAAGTCATAAATAGGAGCCCCGCTGGCAGCAGCAATGAGGCATGGAGATAGCAGCCAAACACAAGGTTACCATGAAATCCCACAGGGACAATTGATGTTGGCGCTTGCCTGCGGGAGAGGGAACATCACCGGTGCCTGGAGCTGCCGGAGTCATGGGCTCCGACCCGGCCGGGGAAGATCAGCCAACTAATCTATCACCAGCAGAAGTGCTGCAGCCACACAGCTGGGTGAATAAGCAACACGGGACTCTTGTAACTCGGAAGCACCTGGACGTATGGCACTGGCCGAGGTGCAGCGATGTGCCCAGCACACAGGGCTCGTTATCAGACCAAGGCTAATTCAGCCTCGTGGCTTTGCTCAGCCAGGCGCAAGTGTGGAGGTGGAGGAACAAACCAGCAGCGAGGCTCCGAAGCCGGGCCCGGGGACGGCTGGCTTGGCTCCCGCCACGACGCGCGGCGTATCACGCAGGGCTGACGCCACACGTGTACCTCGGCTGCCGGCTCCCACTGCGAGAGGCTATTCTGGGAGCTGGAACAAAAGAGGGTATCCTCTTGCAACCCAAATAAATACCTCTGCAGTTGTTCATGAAGGTTTTCCAGCTGGGGAAAGGTTATGTTGTCCCTGCACCTGCTATGGTATCCCCAAAATATGGAAAGAATTTTTTGGGTGTCACCAGTGAATTTGCTACCTGGCAGAGCCATCACACGTGAATGAAATCCTTGAGAACCGATTGAGCTTTACAGACCGATCTATGCAGCAACAGCGTCCGTGCAACCTGCCCCCAAACCTGCTGCTTCATGCAGTTTTTTATGGTTAAAGTAGATTTATGGTTAAAGTAGGAGTGCCCTGTCTCTGGGAAAATTTGGGGTTATTTGGTAAAGAGGAACGAGGAAAGGGTCTGAGAGCATAACAGAGCACGTTTCAGAACATACTGCAGTGGCTTTGGCGTGGGTCTGTGCTGAGTGTGTGTTTCTGGGAACGAGGCATCGCAGCCAGAAAACCACCTCTTTCTCGCATTTCCACGAATTCCAGATGCTTTGGCAGCTCACCTCTGGCCTGGGAACAGGCAGCCGGGAGGGGAAATACATTGGGCTGGTTTCTGCCCAGGGCTCCCTTCAGCAGCTTTGGGGTTTTCATTTTTCAGACTCACCCGGAGCTGCGGTGCACAAGCACTGCCTATTAAAACAGGTGGCTCCTTAAAAGACAGGCCTGTGCGACAAAGTTAATGCCGTGGTTGTTAAGAAGAATAAAGTATTGATTTGCCTGTGTTTTTTAAATGACTTGAAACCGTGATATGATTCTCCCTTAAAGCAAAAATCCAGCCTGTATTTCATCATTACAGAAGGAGGGAGAGAGAGAGATTCCTGCAGAGATTATTGTATTTGTGAGACTGGGTTTTTTTTCCTCTCTGCACATGAACAGCCCATGTGAGACTAAGTACTTTCCATGTGACTAACTCATTCCCATGCTTGCTGTGTAACAGGGCATTTAAAGCATCAACAGGCAAGGTCAGAGCCTGTTTGTTGATGCTAATGTGAGAACAAACGTTGCAGAAAAAATTAGGATTATAAAAGCGTGTGTGTGTTGCCCCCAAGTCTGTTCCCTTCTGGGGAAGAGCCGGGGTTTGCCGGGGCCTCTCCTCTCCATCCCTCCGTGCTCTCCGGCGGCTGAGATGGACGGGAGCCCCACCGGAGCTGGAGGGAAGGGGAAGGAGCCGAGTCAGGCGCCGACGTGGTGCGTGGAGGCACGGGACGGCCCAGCCGCCGAGGTGGCGCGGGGTGCCAGCCCCGGGAGAGCCTCCTGCTTCCCGGCACGGCTCCGATGTGTCCTGCTCCGCTGACGCAGGGTGGTGCCTGCAGGCAGCAGGGAGCTTCTCGAGCTGTCACCTTCGTATTGACTGGTGTGATTATTTAGGTTTGTATGGTTTGGTGTTTGTTAGGCCTGCCCTTTCTCCATCCAGCTGTGCTTGGGACAGCCGCTCTGCCCAGGCGGGAGCTGAGCAAGCCCCCGTTGATAAAAGCAGATGATGAACTGGTTAATGTCCTGTCTCAAACTGAGATCTGAACACATCTTAATTTGTTTTTTTTTTTAGGTTTCCCGTGTTCATAATGGTGGTTGAAAGAGCAGAGGGATCACGTTAGCACATGTATTTTAGAGGTATGAACCTTTTGAGGAGGCATTACATTTTTCACCTGAACTATAGCCATTTCCGTAGGAAATCTTGTTTGACTACAAAAGCAGAAAAGTCAGAGCAATCCCCCAGAGGTGGATCTATCAGCAATTTATACAGTTCCTTGCCTCAGACAGGAGGGAGATGTCTCAAAGCTTGGGTCGATCACCAGCCCCTGCCACATCTATATCCCGTGCTGCTTCGCAGCCGCAAGAAAGCCTGGTCAGTCCAGCCTCGATTGCCAGCCTCTCCCTGCCGCGCGGGGAGATCTGCTGTCAGCCGCGCCGAGGTGGGCGAGCTCTGAGGCTTCACGTGCTGGCGAGAGCCAGATCTGAAGGATGAAGTCCCGTCCCCCGTGGGGCCGGCGGAGCGAGGGCAGAGCGTAGCGTGCCCAGCCCCGCTGCCCTCCGAACCCGACGGGGAGGGCGATGCTGCCGCAGGCGCCCACTCACTTCTTGGCTTTATGTCTAACGTATCCACATTACTGCTGCAACACCATTAAACACCTTTTTTTTTTCTTTAAATGACTGCTGGAACATCTTTTTGATCTTTTTCTAACCTTAGAACTGTACAGAAAGTGACAGCACAGTAACTATTTGCAGCTCTTCTGGATGTTTATCACTGACACGGCAGAGACGACTGTGGGCTGCTGCGACTTCGGCGGCCCTGGGGAGAAGTCCTGACATCTCCAGTTCTGGAGGACAAATGTGTGAATGGGCAGAAAGCAGGGAGAGACGAGCATTTATCGATCCACTGCTGGAAGTATAAAGGGGCTTTACAGCATTACTGTCGGCTGATTGTGCTGATTAAAACAAAGTAAAATGAAGAGGAACCGATCAGATATCCCCTAGCAAGAAGTGATGGAGGCGTTCAAAGCTCACATCACATAGATCCTGGTCTGCAGCATTTCTAATGTTTGGTTAATCACTGGCGTAAGCTTGTAATTAACACTAATGAGATGTAGCACAGAAATCCTTGAAAACTGTTCAAATCAAGTTTCAGCTTCTTTCTGATCCATGATTTACACTGGAAGCAAAACCAGGTTTCTCTCCAGCTCCTGGCGGTGCGCAGTCGCTCCTCAACACGCTCAGGCTGTCATGCAGCAGCAGCTGCATTTTGCTGCAGAGGCAGCACCGTAGGAACCGTGCTATTGCCATTCAAATAGACGGGAATGGAGAGTTACCCAGGCTTCAAAGTCACCGAGCCACTAGCTTAGGTGCCAAATACTTCTTGGTTTTGCCAACCAATTCAATCATTGGGCTAAAGGTCAGGAAATAATTTTCCTCTGACTTTACAATTCCTTAGCCACTTTCTTCCGTCTCAGTGCATCTAAAATCCTGGGAATAGAGAACTAGCTCCCTTTAGCCTCTTGTGCGTTTGACTCTCTGTAATTCCTACAAAAACACGTTAAACCTGAATGAGTCTCCGCAGCCCGAACTGGCACTGACCAGCCTGACTGCCATCTCCTTTGCTTTTGTTCTGCTGGAGGATCAGCTATGTAGCTGTACAGAAAACCCGTGGGCTCGGTTTATTTGCAGCACGTTTTCTGCTCTTTACAAGCATATTGGAAGTGATTTGTGTCTTTTAGCTTGGGGAGTAAAACTGAAGCCACCGAGGGGTTAAAATCCAGGCTAGAGAAGGAACTGGATGTGAAATTAAGAAATGCTAACTCTGTCACCCTTGAACACAGTGGCTGCAGTGAGGGAAAGGTGAAGTTATTTGGCAAGCAAAGAGCAAAATGAATGGCAGTTGAAAGGCAGCATTTTGATAGGCATTAATTATTAAACTGTAATTAGCACAAGGATGCAGTGATCTGTTCAAATCCCAGCTAAGCAAACAGGTAGAGGTTAAAGACAAAGGTAACTGCGGAGTTGCCAACCTTGCGGCTGCAGATGCTGAGGAGGCGCCGCGCAGGCTGCGCGCCCACGTGCTGATCCCCCGTCTTTTAAGGCACGACGCTTCGGACCGCGTCTTTTGGAGAAGCGCAGTGGTCCCTTGTTGTGCCCAAGTCAGGCGAGGCGTCCTGGCCAGCCCGGAGAGCCCGGAGGAGGCTGGGGACCGGGTGCGCAGCCAGTGGGCAGCCGGAGCTGCGGGGCAGGGCTCGGTGGGGAACCCGGGGCTGGCCAGGCTGGAGCGCGGCTCAGCCCAGGGCCCAGGGCTGGGTGCTGAGGTTGAACTGGGCCTGGACCTCGGTGGGCACTGGAGGGGGTGCAGGGCAGGGGTACGGCTGGGGCGAGGGGACCGAGGGCTCGCCGAGATGCTCAACCCGGAGGGTGCTGCAGCAGGAAAACACCACCTACAGCCGAGGAGCCGCTGCAAATCAGGAGAACAAGGTTTAAAACCATTTCCTCCAGTATAATGGCAGTTTCAATCATGTTTATCCACCATTAGTGAGACATTTGAAAAACCTGAGCCTGTTAGTAGCAAACCAAGGTTAAAAATATTGTGCTATTGAAAAGTGTCACGTTCCCTCTCCTACAAAGCTATTCTCAAAACTACCCAAGGGCTGGGTGAGACCTGGAAACTTTTCTCTTTGCCTTGAGGGTGTAGTCAACTTGTCACTGAATCTAAAAATAGTCTTCAGAGTATTGATTAACCCGTCTGAAGGAAGCGACAATGCATTAGAGAGAAGAAAATGAAACCAGGCAAAGCTTTAGAGTGTATTTGACAGCAAGATCTGGGTTAGGAGTAGCAGAACATCTTTTATTACGAGTGAGTGACTGCTGCTTTGCCCAGACACTATATTCTTATTCATTCTCAGCCAGCAGCACTATACCTATAGAAGTCCACTCAGCATGGGAGGAAGACCCTTCTCCCAGGATGGTCATTTATCTATTCAATCATTTGCTCCTGACTAATTTTTTACTTGCGTCCTTTTCTTTTTTTAAACACAGGATGATTCTCCAGTATGTAGTCTGGAGTTTTAGAGTTCGCTTAATAATCTCTTGGTTATTTGTGTAGATTTAAGCATATAAAATTTATAAGGATTATTACCAAGAAAAGTAAGTCTCTCTCCCCCCTCCTCTCTCACTGAGGGAGCAGATCCAGCCACAGACACAAAAAAAACCCAAAATAAAACACAAAAAAAAGTACTATGAAAACCTGTGAGCACACTCAAATCCCAGGGAGAAAAACCATGGTGGTGCTTAAAAATAGAAGAAGTAGGATCTTCTTTCCACAAGATTTTATTATCTTCTTGCCTCAAGATTTTACATGAGATCATTAATTGACTCTATCTAAATTTGAGAGCTAACAAAGGTCAAACTACTACTCTTAATATCACAGTTTTGTTGGAGATCAAAGCAAGTATACGACTGTATGGAGCATGCAAAAGTGCAGCGTCAAGTGTGGATTCCTTTGCAAACATTCTTCTGTTACCAGGAGAAACCCAATTACAATAGGCAGAGATACCTATAATCACATCAGCTTTGTGAGAGCTCTTCCTCCCGTGCCTTGGTATCTCGCAATAAACCAACAGCGTCTGTAAACACCACATGATGGCTGATCTCTGTTATTATGACCTTTCTCATGGTGAGTAATCTCATCTGCCCTCACAAGTGAAGATAATTGCTAGATTAGATTAGTGTTCGCATATTATATTGCATGGATTTTTTTTCCAGTCCTATGGGTGCAGTAGGAGTGACTGGGAAAAGCTCTAGCCAAGATCTGCTGGGAGGGAGAGGAAAGGGATGGACGGCTCCAGAGACCGTCAAGGCTGCAGTAAAGGGTAAATACAGTCATCGGCGAGGTGGAGGTTTAACTCCTTATCTTAAGACATCTTCACATGCTTTACTGAGCCAGGCGACTTCAACTGAAGCCGTCTGTCTGAAAGGTCAATAAGCAAAATGCAGGGTCTGGAGAAAGAAAAAGTTCACGAGGGGGAAACAATTCTGAAAAGTCTAAAACCAAGCCAATCCCGCTCTGCCAGAACAGGCCTATGACACGAAGGAAACAATGGAGTACCTGGAGCTCTTTCAAATCCAGCCAGGATCAGTAATGACCAAACCAGCCTTCGGAAAGCTGCCTCTGCAGGGGCCCTGAGCAGAGAAAGCACAGCCAGGGCACCAACTGGCTTCTTGGCCAAGCCAAAAAAATTCCTAGCATGGAGGCTTTTTCAAAAGCCAAACTCAGCTTTCTTTAGAGACACACTGAGCGACCACCAGCCAGTGACCACTTGGCTACCGCCAAAGCAGGTCGGGCTCGCTGGGTAGGTCTGCTATAGGAAACAAATCTTTTCAGCACAAGCCCAAGCCTGCATTCAAATCTAAATTCAGTCTATCCAGAAAGTTGGGATGCAAGTCTCTGCTTAAGCAAATGGTTTTGAAATTGCACAAGGAAAAGTCTGCCACCCATTAGCGTGAATCCCTGCCAGCACGGAGAGAGGTTCCCAGTATGCTCCTGCCCACTCCATCATCACCAGCCCTTGCACTGGTGACACATGGCCAAGGAGGCAGACAGACCGACTGTGGAGTCCTTCCTAAGTCGCAAAATATTACATACTACCAACGTAGGCTGCTTGTGCTCTTGGTAAGGGCTGTCCTGGATAAACCAGATAGCCTTTCTGTGAGACACCAGGTGTTTCTGCTGATGGAAGTTGGAACAGATGCTACATGATTTTAGCTCGGAAGATGTGTATTTCCTCTGCCTGACTGATACGGTACTTTAAACGTGCCCAGGTATTGGGAGATAAGCAAAGCAAAATAGATCCTTACTCCAGTTTGTTCTTTTCATTTAGAAATTGCTCATCATTTAATTCTGGAGGAAAAAACTGCTGGACATAAAGGAGACCCAGCAAATTCCTAAATGCAGCATCTTTGAGGAGAACAAATACCTTTGCAATATCATGAAGAGTGGTCTAGCGGATGAAATGTTTGCTGTGGAGGGATTCATGCAAGCTCTCTGCTAACAGGGCCCATTGCAAGCGTCCTCTGCAGTGACTGTGGTGTGAAGGCAACAAACCACCTAGCGCTGTTTTGACAGTGAATGGTAACTAATTAATACAAATTGTATAATTCTGTCTTTCCTGTTTTTTAGGAACCCATCCCTGGATCACAACTGTAGCAGCAGCAAACAAATAGGCCCTCATGGACTTCTGGAGAGCATTCGTATCTTCATTTTACAATGGGGGAGATTGAGGCACCAAGACTCGGGCTGACGCTAATCAATGGTGAAAAGATCTTTGGATCTCAGTGCAGCCAAGGTTTATCCTTGGGAGATTTACATGACCTTCCCAAAGCCTTAACAGAGTGAACCTGTGACCACGAGAAAGCTGTAGCCACAAGATCAGCAGCATCACATCAGATCACCCCTGCTTTCCCTCTGAGGATATTAGCTTCCTCCAAAGCAAAACGCTGAAAATGCAAAGACGCCTAATCCAAAACATGTGCCCGCAAGCCTGACAGGGAAAACAACCTTTCCCTCTGCTTATTTGGTTTCTTTTTTTCACATGCACTGGGAGCATCCCACCAGGCGGTGTGGTAACGACGACGGGAAAAACGCAAAGCCTGCGCCTGCCGCCAGCGTTCACGCAGCAGTCCGAGGCGCCTCGCAGGCTGCCACCGCACCCTCCCGCCCGCACCGGCCTGGTTTCGTGGCACACGAGAACGACGAGGGGCATTTCCCCGGCAGCCCGTGCCACGGCTCTGCTTTGCTTTCTGAAAGACCATTTCAGGGGGGCAAATCCTAAACTTCTGCTGCAAGTTTAATAGAGTTTGTGAAGTCTTTGAAACAGGCAGAGTTAAAAAAGTATTTAGCAATTTCCCCAAATACCTGAATTTGTGTGCAGCGAATGATACAAGAAGAGAGGTAGAAGAGAATTTGTTTTAAAATACTGATGACTGCCTCACCTCATAGAAATTGATGGCAAATTCAATAAATAGACGGCTTGCATAGCACCTGGAAAGGTTATTCACTGTCTGCAGGCGGGTGCGTGGTTTGCTGTAATGCAAAAGGAGGGTGTGCAGGAAAGAGGGGGTAGCCAGCCTACTCTCGGGTTTTTGTTTGTTTGCGTTTTTTTAAGATGAAGAGGAAAATACACCTGCCAAAGAAATGAACCTGGGTTGTGAATAAATGAACTCACGGAAGGAAATATTTGTTTAGCTCCCTTTCTCTTTATGCTACACCTGGCGGCCAGAGCCACTGCAAAATTTCTAACACTCTTACCAGGCTATTTGCATTTAAATCGCTTTTCCTGACATTATGTAAATCTCTTAGTAGAGCTGAAGTTTTCTTTTTCTCTCGGGAGCTGCACTCAGGGGCTCGCTCTCGGTCCTACCCTGTTCTCCTCCCTCTGCTCCGTTGGGTTGTAGCAGCACCACGTGAAACTATGTACGGAACCCCAGCTCTCCTAGGTGCTGTCCGGAGCTGGGGCAGAGATGATGGTACGCAGACTTCTCAGAGCTACATAACAAAATTACATTACGAATGAATTCATGCTTGGATCTAAAAGGGAACATACACTTAGGTCCAATGTTACCAAAATCCAGAGGTGTTCTCATAAGGCTGTATTTCCAAAGTGACGATTCCGTGGTATTTTCACTACTGTCTATTTAAGGATTCTGCTGCCTGCTCTGCATCAGAAGAGTACTCTACCAGCTGGGGAACTGTGAGGGTAATTTTTTAATCCAGAAGTTTGTATTTTTCCCCTCTGCGAATTTCAGACAGCTGGAAACGGAGCATCAGGTTTGCAGCTCTAGCTCCAGTCTAGCTCCAAACCCAGAACTCTGTCCAGAGCTGCATAAAACACCTACATTTGAGCAGATACTTGATTTCGTGCTGAAATTCTGTAAACTTGGGTTTGAACGGTGGCTGAAAAGAACAGCATAGCAGCAACGGGAGTCTAAAAATTGCAAGCAAAGGCAGACACGAGGCAATGTCAGCTGTGCCTTCTACGGTCTTGAAGTCAAGACAGCGAAGGAGGAACAACCAAGAAGACGTGAGAAAATTGTCTCTGCTCCAGTTCTGAACTTGACTGGAGACTGCTCCAGTCCTTACCTCAAATTATCACAACTCCAGGGCTTTCCTAGTTAACTTCCAATAGTGCCTATGGACTGCAAGCCAGACGGGACAGCATGGAGAGGCTACAGCTCAAAGTCTTTTGATAGTGAATATTCAGGCACTCCTAACATACTTCATTGCTTAGATGGGGGGGGGGGGGTTGCAACACAGCACCATTTGCCAGTCTCATATTACCCAGAGAATGCCCATGTGTCAGGGAAATTCCCAGCTGGTAGGTGGGACGGGCTACTTTCCATAGGAGCAGCACAGGGAAATGGGAACAAAGACTTGGACGGGAGCCAGGCTCATAGGCACCACTATAAAGTTATCTGGACATTTGGGTGGCCACAAGCACCTCAGCTTGGAAAAAAAAAAATTAAAACCTCATTATTACATCCCCTTAATGCCGTCGTAAGTGAAAAAAGCAGTATCTCGGGGTTAGCACCAGACGTGCAGTCAGAGATCACCTGGTATTTGTTAGTCACGTCAGCCTAGCGTGCTGCAGCCCTCTCTAGTAGCTGCAACGTACTTTTCACCCTGCTCTCTAGGTACCATCCGCTGGATGTACTGTAAGGTTTAGTCTCTCCCAAGCAAACTACTAATATTTGCCACGTACTTTGAGATCATCTGATGAAAGGCTCTATAGAGCCACAATCTATTATTTCTTAGTCAGAAAACCACATTTGCTGAACAGGAAGAACAAAAGAATGAGCTGTGGGCCCCCAGTAAGGATTCAACACAAGTTAATTTGCTCAGCAGCTGTATTTTGCTCAGACAGATTGCATATTTTCATTGTTAAAATAAAAACGTCCACTGGGCTTGTATCCGTCGTGCTTTGCATTGCTGCCTGTTACATTCCGAGTCTAGGCTAGTGAACAAATTCAATTCCTTTAATAAAGAAGAGATCCACTCGAATAATTTTGCCTATGTCCAGGCAAAAATTAATGAAGCCGGAAGAGGTGAAAGGCTGCAGAATCTTCCCCCTCATGGAAAAAAAAGAGTGGAAATCTGGCGCCTAGCAAGGCAGGCAGCACGTGCGAATCATGGCTGCCTGCCGCTGCGCCTGCTTCCCAGCAAGGCAGTAAGAACAGCAACGCAGCGCTACCCCAACCAACCTTCCAGCTTAGTCACACTTTCACGCAGCTAATGAGCAGAGGGAGCAATGAATCTTCAATTTATGGTGCTCTGTTCCGATAGATTTAGCCTGAAGACAACAGCAGCATTTCCTTGCATCCCTAATGACTTCTCTTTAGGTGGTGGGTTTTTTTTTTCCCTTGTCCTTCCCCACATCAGTGAGGTTTTTTAAGTCATTATTGAATCTTTAAAACCCCGGTGGGTAAACTCTTATCATCAGCTCTTACAGTAAAAACATGGAGTAACATCCATGAATCTGCCACATTTTGCTCCTTGCTGTTTTTCTCGTCTCCCTGTCTCGCCCGCATCAGGCTGTTTACACAGAGTTATCAGGGCTGTCGTGCAAGACTCTGCCCATGCAAGAGAAGATGCTTTGACTTCAAACCCCTGCTTTCGTGCGTACTTCTTTTGTAAATTACCCCGAAGCGCCTCCTGTTTTATTTTTAGCCCAGAGGTGAATCATTCAGGAAAATCTGATAAAATCCATTTAACCACAGTTCAACTATCAAAACCTAAGCGAGTCCTAGTTAACTTTTAAGAAGTTTACACGTGTTTATTTGAGCTCACATGATTAAAGCGAGCACATGTTTATTTTAACTCTAACAGAGTGGCTCTGGACTTGGAACCCGTGGAGAATCAGGCCCGTAAGCATACCCCGCATTACTGTATGGAGACATAGTGAAGGCAAAATTGGGGGAAAAGTGCCACAAACAAAACATTTTTGGGGAAATGGCAGAGGAAAAATGTGCTACATTGACAGCAGCAGCTCAAATGAAGGGGGTTTCTTCCTTTGGAGAGGAACTGGGTTGATTTTGAGGACAGAAGTAGTGAGATGCCCACAGCAGATGCGAAGCACAGTCTCAGCCTCCAGCCCAAACGTGCCTCGCATTTGCAGAGCACGTAGCCTGCTCCGGGCGAGCTCCACGGTCCACGTGGGACGAGGCTGTTCCAACCCTTCTTCCAAGAGGCAGATAAAGCTACAGACCCCCGTTTTGTGAATTAAAAAAAAAAAAAAAAAAGTTCCATGCTATTGACAGCCAGCACCTGTAGGAGAAAGTTGTGCAAAGGGTGCTCTGCATACTGGATGTGACCCATGAGACAATTCTGCCCAGCCTCCACCCACATATAACATTCATATATAGCCCCAGAACAAACTCTTCTTTATAATCCTGCCACAAGCTGTCAAGCAGGGCAGCCCTAGACGAGATTTTGCTGCTGTTGTAGAAAAGGAAGAGCATGTCTCATTTTATTAAAATACTAGAACAAGCCTGCCATATCATAAAAATTTAAAAATAGTGCAGAGTGCTACCTTACATAAAACACTGCCCTGAGCTGCCTTCTGTTCACAGCATCCCAAATATACTGTAATCCCAGAACAAGCCACGGACCAATAAAGGGATGGGAAGCTGACGTTTCAGACACACAAATGCACCCCTTCCACTCCAAGTCTACATTAAAAAGCTAAGCAAAATGCCCATTTTTTTGTGCAATTAAACACTATACCCACCTACCCACAACAATCTTTCATTCCACTCAGTTCTCAAGCAAGTCTAATTTAATTAACTACATTTTTCAAAGATGCTCAAGGGAATTCTGTGCCCTACAAAAATCAGTGGGACTCAGCTTCACCCACCGTCTGTGCTTTTGAAGCGCCTTTTCAAAACACCCACGTGGGAAGGAGTGGGACCTGTGAACACCTGGGATGCCTGAGAGACTTCCCGTGGCATCACTGATGCTTTGCATTCTGGCTTTTCCAGTGCTGCCATATTGCGAAGGAGAAGGCCCTGCCACACTACCAGGTCTAAGGGTTGGTGCTCTCAAAGACTTTGGGTTGACTTGCTTCCTCATGCTGAAGCTCCTGTTCGAGGTCCCTCGGGGTCAGCGTGGAACCAGCGGCCTCTCCCCGCGGTGCCACGCGGTCATGGCTGTGCTCTGGAGTGCTGCTCCGTTTCACACCGGACCGGACAGCACTCGGGAAGCTGTTTGAGGGCGCCTGGTCCACAGCCCCTTTGGGGAGCTCTAGATCGGTCTCGATCCAGCAACACAAGCCTATCAGAAACGTCACTGCCAAAAAGTTGTACTTTTTCTTGCCTGCAGCTCCAGGGAGGTTACCATCTCCAAGCCAGCTACAGTCTGTTTGTTGCCTTCCTATCTTTTCTCCACAAACATCATCATCTCCTTCCCTGAGTTTAAACTAACCACAAATATTTTGACAGAACTGGGCTAGAAAGCAATTACACTTGCAGTTATGCTGGCACGTCTAAGGGGACAGCAACCTCTCGGCCTGACACAGCAGCAGCCACAACAGAGTATCAGACTTCAGCCTTAAGTTTTTATTCCTATTTCTTCTCCAGTGACTATATATCTCTACAATCTTTACAGGCAGTGGAGGAAAATCTCTTGGTCTGACCACGACATGGTTGTCACATGAACCCTCGGAGCTGAACCCTCAAGTATGAACTTCCAAGGTGTATTAACCGTGCAGTCTTGAATCCAGAATCCCATCACAGCACGTACATGACCAGTCTGACACCAGTAAAGGGTTATTTCAGTAGCTTGGGGTCTGCCTGGCCACGCAGCAGCTCTGCAGAAGAGGACCTGGCATCCTGATGGATATCAAGTTAAACATAAATTAGCTGTGTGCCCTTGCAGCCATGAAGACTAACCTTGTTGGGTTGTATGAGCAAGAGCATAGCCCGCCAGCCAACAGAAGGGATTACCCCCCTCTCCTCAGCGCCTGTGAGGCTGTGGCCGGGGTACTGGGACCAGTCTGGGGCTCCCCAGATAGAGAAGAGATTGGCAAACAGGAGAGAGGGCAGCAGAGGGGCAGTGGGCCGTCAGGGAGCCAGGACACACAACACACAAGCCCGGGCTGAGAGGACCAAGGGTTTTTAGCATTCAAGAGAAAAGGCTCTGGAGGTGTTTAACTGCAGTCTTCTACAACCTAAATGGAAAGCGGAGCCTGTCTCCTCTCAGAGATGCACAGTAAAGAGATGAGAGAAAACGGCCATAAGTTGCAGTAAGGACAATTCAGATGGGATCTAGGAAAAAATTCATGAGAGTGTTTACGCTGCTCAGAGAGTCTGTTCAATCTCCATCCTTGGAGATATTCAAAACTCGACTGGGCAAGGTCCTGAGTAACCCGATCTAACTTTGAAGTTGACCTTGCTTTGAACAGGAGGTTGGACTAGGTGACCTCCAGAGGTCCCTTCCAACCTAAATTATTCTATGATTTTCTGGAAAAAGTTCAAATGCAGAAGTTATCTTAAAAGCACTTCTCTGAAAGATTCAGCTGAAAATGCAGCAGCTCTCAGGAGGCTCTAGCAATCCCGATAAGGTGTCTGGTATCCAGAGCTGAATTCTCAGGGGAACAGCTCGGGGACTGCACGGCTACAAAACAAGAGGCTCAGCCCTAGTTCAGCCCTGAATGCTGAATCCTATCGCCCAGCCTGATCCAACTCAATCCAAACAGTGCTCCCTCAGCTCTTCTCTAATGACAATAGGGTTTTTTTCTTTTAAGAGTTCAGTCTACAGAGCTATCACAACAGCAGTGCTTCCCCCTGTCAAATTCACTTTTTAAAAGCCATGAAAAATGGAGTGGAGAGATTATGGAGGGATATCTCTGCACAAAAGCAAGACCACAGTAAATCTGTTTGTATAGCGGGGCTGGGAGGGGAGATCAGGCTATTAGGGCGACTAAAGAGATCCCAATTCTTTGGAAAGAGCCATAGGTGACCTGGAAAGACCATTTCTCCTTTTCAGCCCCCAGGCACTGGAGATGCCCTGGTCCCAACGGCACTCGCTCCCTTGGGAGCTCTCGTCCCTTGGCACCAGGAAGGGCTAAAGATTTTGGGCAGAAGAATATAAGATAAGGTGACGATGGTCACCTATCAGCCAGTGTCCTCTCGGCCACTCCCTGTTCTCTGCACTTTTTAACTGACTTTCCTTGGAGCAGAGCTCACAGAAGTCAACAGGATGGCTCTTTTTTTGGGTGCCCAAGGCGTTGTCACTGCAGAGGAGCCACGTGTCCCCCATGGATGGGGATGGGGACACACCGTGGGGGCAGCACAGCCCTCCACTCAGCGCTCTCCATGCTGCAGGGACGTCTCCACCTGCCTTTATGCCTTTTGCAGTAAATACTTTCTACCTCAATGTGAATTCACGGCTCCAAAAATAACTGTAATTACCCAAGAAGCAGAGGAGCCTATTTACAAGATTTAAAGGGGAAGAGGAAAGAAAATCTCTTAGAAGAAAAATTCCAGCACCTGGGCCTCAAGGTACAAAACCGAGGTGAGAAGGGGCAGCCGGCTCCTCTGGGAGAGGCTCGGTCTGTCTGGAGGGGCACGCGCTGCTTGGCCCTTTGCCCATGCCAGCCATCAGGAATTGCTCAAGTCAGATGGCAATAAAACGTTACCTGAAAACCAATTACTCCTCGTGAGCAAACTGTCGGGGGGGGGGGGGGGGGGCTCCGGCAACGCTCACACCTGTGAAAGTTTATAAGCCATTGCTGAACATAACGAAAAAAAAAAAAGGCATAAAAAAGGCATGGGTGTGCACACGGAAGAGTACCAGAAAACAATAATTTAAAATAATAAACTTGTTACAACAGCAGCAATGATTGCTGTCTATCCAAGCTCTGAATAATTCAAAAGGTTCCTGCTTCACTTAGTGTCTCAGGGTATTTTCAGACCTGCCAGAGTTTTCTGCTGGTAAATAATGCATCTGTGGTATGCAAACACACACGATCCCCAATTAATACTAAAGATTTAACACTGCCGATTTTGAAATAGGGGAAAGTCTGAGGAAGGCAAATTCCTACTGAGCTGCCCGGGCTTTCTGTCCTTCCCATTTTCACCTTTGACTGCCAAAACTGCTGGCCTCCCTCGCAGTTGCCATTTTCACATAGGTAATAAGGAGCTAACACTGCCGATTCATTCAGCATTAGCCTAAAAAATAACTCACAATAGGATTGCAGAAAGGGGAAAAAATAAGGAAAAATAAAGGCGCATCAGCGTGCGGCACTTTGAGCTTTTGTTTCTGCAGCGGGGTTGCTGCTGCGGTGCCCTGGTGCCAGCACAAGAAGGTTGGAGCCCGCCGGCTGCTTTGGGGAGCGGGCACCCGGAGCCGCGGCTCGGGGCAGAGGCGGCCGCGGTCACATCCCAGCCCGGGGCAGGGATGCAGCAGGACCCACGGCCCTGGCAGCCGCGGAGGGCTCTCAGCCGCGCTCCTGGCCCACCGACCTCCCCTTGCAGGAGGACAATTTCAGAGACGCAAGGAAAAGATTGTAAACAATTACCAAAGCGTGATGAGGACTTCCATAACGCAGCTTTGCGTTCAACACTTGTGAACTTTGGTCCAAAACAAGAAACCAACCATCGAAAAGTCACTCATAACCACATGTTTGCATTGAGACGTTAAATAATAATGACATACAAGATGCAAGACAAGCAAGTAGTAATAAAGATAATACACATCACATATAGAGCGGAGGCAGGCTGAAGGCTTTCATTTGAACTACTGAATTTTGCTGGTTTAGAGAAAATGCCTCCTGGATCCAAACTGCCTGTGAACCCAGCTCCTGCTTTACCTGAACTCAAAGCGAGTTCGTGTACAGCACAGCAGGTCCAAGAGGGACTCGGAGAAGCCTCTCCAAACACCCTCCTCCTGTTGTATTGATAATTTCTGTTCCACCCCACAAACCCTGCTAGATTTACAGCTACAGAAAGAGAAGGATAAGCTGCTCCTCTGGTTGATATGGCCATTTTAGGAATTTTCCTCTAGTCAGAGTGGAGATTCAGCTGCTTCTCTGGAAATGAAACCAGAGTTGAGAAAGGAGCCCAACCCAAGAGAGTCAACGGTGACCTGCGAAATGAATTAGTAAAGGCAAGGAAAGGCCTACTTTTTTTATGCAGTATCTGAATTTTTCTTTAATCCAGCCTTTATTTCATAAGAATTTTCTTCTAATAGTATCTGAGCGTGTTGCTGTCTGTTTGTGCTCACCACAGGGAGAGCGCACACAAGTCACAGCCATCCAAATGCAAAGAGCGGTACCCTACATTTCAGCCCACGCAGTCAGGAGCAGGGACACGATGCTCACGCTCCAGGTTTTAAATCAATCAGATTTAAGAATCGGGGTGAGATCTGGAGATTCTGGTCCCGGCCACTGTCCGAGACAGGCGGCTGCAGGAAAGCACGCGGCTCCCGTGAGGACTCACGCCAGCTCGGCTCTGTCCTCCCGCTGCCAGTTCCCTACGCAGCCCGCGGCGGTATCAGGTGGGTGTCCTCCTGTTACCGGTCCCCGGGGAGACCGGCATCTCTGATTTCAAGGCACTTAGTCCAAACTTTTCTAGCCCTGGGCTTTTAAAATATTTTGTTTATCTTGCTGCTGTGGTTCCTATTGTTCCTAAACTGTTTTTCTTATTAAATTATAGAGGTTTCGAGTTGGAATAAGCCTGCCTTTCCAAATGTGTCCACTCGCGACTGCCTGGCTGCAGGGGAGAGAGCAAGGGCGAGGGGGAGGGAAAGCAGAGGAGAAGTGCAAGGTTTCAGATTCCTGTAAACAGAGAAACATTTTTCCAGTCATCAGTCTGAGCCCAGTGGAAATAGGGCTTCGGTTTCCTCTGGTTAACGCTGGGGATCCGGTGGCGATGCTGTTGACATGCCTTCTTTTTCTCTGGCAGTTGCTGGATGCTGTTTAGCCTGCAGCTGATCGGCAAGCCCGTGCGCTGGCAGTCATCGCTGCGGTTTCCCTCGCCTCCGTTCTCCAAGTGCGCCCGACTTGCGGCACCGGAGCAGGTGCCTGCGCGCAGGGGAGAGCCCTGCTAACGCTCCTGCTCCCCCCAGACCCTGGCTCTGGACTCCACCGTGCGTCGGAGCAGCTCCGAAGTGGCTCTGAGGACTGCAGCTGAACTCCCGTAAAGGGCAGCATAAACTTCCCCGAACCCATCCCCGTCTGCTCCTGCGTAATCCCAGCAACCCTTCACGCTGCCCACAACTGTTGTTTCTTGGCTTAACTGTATGTGGCGTGGGGTCTAGGTTAGGAAGAGTCTTCGTGTTCTGTGTAAATACAGCACCTAGTGCACGTGTGGTCCCACTCCACGAACGGTATATTTAGTAACCACCACCATGCAAACACACAGTACGTTGTAGCTGAGCCACCATCACTCACACACCTCTTTCCATCAGTCAGTGCCAATATTTTTCCAGTGCGGTCATGCAAACACTGTTCATTTCAGAGGAATATCCTCTGAGCGGCCAGTGGCGATACCCTCAGTAGTTTCCTATCAAGCACTAAACCAACTCAATTCAGATCCACCTGCAAAAGCTGATCAACAGCCTGTGCACAGGCCTGAGTTTCCCAGGTACTTCACTAAACACCTCCCCAGGAGGAGCCGGGTATAAAAGAACACTGTAAGCGACTAAGAGAGCAAAAACACAACGTGCAGACATTTGCTTGGGCACATGCAGTAATAATATTAATTTAAATCCTTTGCATATTGCTAACACTTGAGTTTACAATCCATCCGTGTGCCATGCCTACAGACTGTACGTTCCTAAAAGGGCAAAGAATTCTGCATTGCCGCCAGCGCTAGCCGCCACGTTCAGCGGGAAGGAGCCTTGTGGTTACAGCGCCTGTCCGGGCACCAGGAGAGGCCGGGTTTGTACTTGGCTCTGCTACAGGCTTCCTATGTCACCTTGCTGAAATCACTTTCCTCAGCTCCCCGAGCCGTGAAGGCGGCTGTTGCGAGGTGAGGTTCAGCCCGGTAAGTCACCCCGCGAGCAGCAAAGGACAGGTGCTATGGAAGGGATCCTGCACGTGTGCATGTATATGTATATTTAGGTGCAGCACAAATAGCTTGCTAGAAGGGGTTTCAAGCATTCAAGTCACTTCCTAGAAACTCGTGTTTGTTGAGGTGGCTTTGCACGCTGCGTGATAACATTCCCGTGCTGTCGCTGTGGGCAGAGATCTCCACATGCACCCAGGGCAAACAGCAATCTCTCCAAAAGTATTCCCGATGCACCTGTCAAAGATTACAATTAATTCACGACTGTTTGATGGCTTATGCTAAATGAGTCTGGCGCCAGTCCAGTTTCCATTGGGCAAGTGTCTCTATCTCAGGAACACCATGACATTTGGCATTTATTGTCCTCTTGGCTGGCACTCCTACCCAGGGCCACGTATGGAATGCGTCAGGGGAACAGACTCGCTTTTCAGTCCCAGTCTGCACTGAGGTAGGACGGTACAGGGGAGCCTTTTGTTGTTATTCACATTTAACTTCCCTCTTGAAGACAGATGGAAGAGGTTCTGTTTTGTAGCTGTTAATACGGCACCTCTCACCACTGCAAAATCCTCTTCATGCTCTATCCGACAATTCCCAAACCAGTCTCCTCCTGATACAAGGTGTTTGTTCACAAAGACTGAACCATAAGCTCTCCCGCAATGCTTAGACTAGCATGATATGATTCAGTAATTTCCTTTGTTGCGATCTCTCTCACCCTGTCAGCACATTCGCTCAATATTGTTTTAAGCCTAGTCCTCGTGCGAGGTTACTGCCTCCGTCCCCCGCTCCGCACCGAGCCACACAAAACGAGTCAGGCAGCAACATTCCTGTGCCGAGCCGCGTTATGTTCCCGGCGCCCTCCCGACAGCCATGGCAACATGGCTTTCCAACAGCTGACTACCTCCGGCCCTCTCCAGCACTCCTCGCGCTCACTCACCGATGGAGTTTTGGGGTGACGGTGCCACCCCGATGCCCGCGCCCATGGGCGCATCCCACCGCCCCACGGCTCGTGCCCAGGAGACTTTAGCTTCTTCTGTGCAACAAAGGTTAAAGGCCACATTGCCAAAGTCACATTTATTCCTTGTACCGGGTCAGCTTGCTTTGCTGATACAATGGTTAAGCAACGAGAAGATTAACTGTTTGCTCTGTCCCAAGGAGATGATCTCACCTGGGACAGATTTTGCTTTTGTGCCACAGCGAGAGCACGGGGAGCCTCAGCACGGTGCGTGCCGCGGAGCGAGGCAGCGCAGAGCGGCACCCCATGGCTCCCGCAGAGCCACCGGTGCCCCGGGCTTCAGGCAGGGGACTCTGTGTTTGGTCCAGTGGCCGGGAGCAGGGAGAGCGAGAGAGCGAAGCAGCAAGCGCGGAGGTGTGTGCGTGGTCCGGGGGTCGCTTGGGAGGAGGAAGAGGCAGGGTGAAGTACACTCCTTCAGAGACGAGACAAGGAAAAGTAAATGTCTGCAAAAGAGCTCGGCCAAAGTTGCCTTTCCAGCGATTCCCCTGGCAGCGAGGCCCCAGATACCCCAGGCTGTGCTGCTGCAGATGGCAGAGGGCAGCTGGACCAAAATGTCCCTGCCACCACTTCTCCATCCTGGGCAGCCAAATGAAGAAGCAGGGCTGAAAGCCTGGCTCACCGGGTGGTGCGGGATGTGCTGGACGTCTGCACGGCCAAGATTTCACCCAGGAGCCTTTCCGTCATGTAATGCTGCAGATCCACTGCCCCGCAGGCCGCCTGCGGGTATCCTACGCTGACCCAAACGCATCCCGCAGGCCGCCTGCGGTCCTCGCCAGGCTTCCAGCATTTACCGGAGCAGCAGGACAAGACTGTATCATTGCTTCATCTCTAGAGATAGTCACATTAAGGCGATCAGAGAGAGCCCAGATCCACTTATTCCTGCCAGTTGTACCTTGCATACCTCCACGGACTTATCCCCAGCCCACGGGATGACCTGTGCTTCTCGCTGCCGTCCCTCCACGAAGGCAGCAGGCACAGGTTTTCTCTCCTTGGCTCCAGCCTGTGACCCAGACCCAGGGAAACCCCCTCTGATCTGACATTCACAGAGGTTTGGGAGGTCGGTCTCAGTTCCTACCCCCGTAGAAAAGCAGTCGCTGTGTACCCAAAAGCCCTGCAAGGCTCCCTCAGCCAGCACCCAGCGCTGCGGCACGGGGTTCCTTCTCTCCCAAAGGACAAGAGCTTTCTCAGCGATGCTCGGCATAGCGGGGTGCAGCGCCTGGGCAGGATCGCACCCTCCAGCACCCACAAACCGAAGCCGGGCTCTCTCGCCTGATCAAAACCTGCCTCCTACACCCCAGATTCCTGAAATCAAACCCTTCTAGAGGAATGCGTCAGCACCCAGCCAGTGGGAGTGAAATGCCAAATTTTTAGCAGATTGGAGTTTATTTTTAAGCAGTGTCAAAAAAACCCCACCCAAAACAAAGCAACACACACACACACACACACACACACAGAGGAGCGAAATCAGCACGCAGAAACAACAAGCCCAGCACAACAGCCAGACCTCGGCGCTGGACGCTGCTGGCTTCCCAGGCACGATCCCAAGCACGATCCCAGCCTGCCCCAGCCACCTATTTGTGAAATTCCTCGAGGAGGAGCGCGGAGGAGACGGCCAGGCGGCTGCTGGGGAGGTGAAGCACCTGCGCTGGGATCTCAGTAAACAGGAAACCAGGGAGAGGAGATGTGGGAAATGCTTTCATGCACTGGGCACACGGAAAGGCAACGGTGGATGCCCACTCCTCACCGCACGTTTAACCTGTAACTGCTCCAGGCGGGACCCGTTTCGGCTCGCCCCCGCAGAGCAAGGCCGGGATCCCAAGCGGTGCCGTGGTGCTCGCCGCCGTCAGGCTGACCCCAGAGCCTTTCCCAGCCGCTTGCAAACCCCTCCCCAGCCACAAAGAGGAGAGACCTGATGCTGCCGGCACAGGGCGAGCAAGAGCCGAGGGTGGGGGGCTGGCAGGAGGCCTGGCTGGAGCAGGGGCACGGCAGGAAGGAGAAGCTGAGATGAGATCTGATCCCCAGCCTTCCTCCGGCAGGGCACACTGGCAACGCACAAAGGGGCCCATTCTCCCCGGTGCGCTGGGCTGCAGCAACGGAGGCATCAGTACAGCCGATCCCTGTCCCTCCTGAGACAGAAACCTTCAGCCAACGCAGCTCTTTCAATCTCATCCACCACATCAAGGTCTGCCCAAGACCCCTGGGTGCCTCCGGCCCAGGCTAAAACGAGTTTTGTCAGGGCTATCATGGTTTTGCTGTACTACAAAAGATCAGCGTAAGCCTTTGCTGCAATGAGGTGGGGCTCAAGACTGGGGGCGGCGGGTGGGGAATCGATGGCTCTCCTGTCCCAGCTGATACTGGAGGTTTTCCTGCTACCACGGCGCTGGGAGGCAGGACGCTATGGGAGTTACTATCCTGCACCAGAGGCTCGGCCCTCGAGCCCCGCAGGCAAAGGGACGGCTGCTGGGACGCGAACTGTGCAGGCTGCTGCGTGATACCTGGCGCGCACCAGGCTCCTTTCCCCCTCGGTTCTGCAAGCGCCGTATTTACTTATTCATTTTAAAAATGGGTTGATAGTATGTAGAATTCTGCCTTCACTGGGGATTTGCCCTAACGCCTTCCAGTCCCATTACCTTCCTTGTGCCTCTGTGGGTGCTTCCAATTCAGCTTCCATCAGGATACTGCAATTGTATTTTAAAACAACATTCCCAATATTTATAAAACATAAAACTCCCTTACCATGAGTTCAAGCCACTATTCCCTGTATTTCACTTTGAACAGCAACCCATACATACATGAATGTCAGAGAGGCAAATGCTTTATTAAATCACCCAGTCCAGTCCTTCATGTTTTCTCTTCTGGGGTTGCCCATTTTCCCTAGGAAGCTCAAGACCTTACGAGCCCAAGCTCACACAGCTGGAAAACTGGTCACAAACGGTGCTGCTGAAGAGGGCAAGGTTGTCCACAAATTCTACGGTACTCATCCAGATGACAAGGATTTTTTTCCTCAATCGAAAAACTCAAGATACTTGCCAAGGTGAACTCTACCTGTATCAATCTGCTACGGTTAACACTGTAATAACACAGCAGCCAGATGTGCTGAACACCTGGAAGGGCACGAGGATGTTTAAACGAGGAGCCTCTGGAGAAGACGGCCCCTTCGCCCAGCCAGCGTGCGGTACCGAGGGCCTGTCCTGCAAATCTTGTTGGAGCTCTTTGCTGGGCACAGCGAGGAGGAGCAGCTAAGCCACAGCCAAGCCAAGCCCAGAGGCAAACGCCTCCAGCGGGAAAGGAGAAATAAATGTGTCTGGAAGTGGCAGGGCTGAGGGTGCGGCTGTACCACTCCTGGCTCCCTCCTCATCCTCCCTTCCACGGAGGAACCCTCAGAGGGAGCTCACGGCACGCACGGGGCCAGGAACGTTTCCACGGGCCTGCAGATACCCACAGCAGCAAAGTGGCGCAGGCAGGACACGAGTAACCTCCTCATTGAGCTCCTGCCTTGCGCTACTGAGGCACATAAAGAGCCACCAACATCTCATCCCAGCCGCATGCAAAGCTGTCTCCGTGCTGCATAAATCATGCATAGCCACATCATCTGTTATAGATGCACAAAGCCGTAATCGCTAATTATGCCAAGGAGTATACCATTACCTACGGGATACGGCTGGTAGAGGCTGCAGTTAGCAGCATACACATATGGCATATGTTTCTAGATTTGAATATTACAGCTCTGGGTTTTGCCTCCTTTCGTATGTGGTAGTTTATGCATCTGGAAGAAGGTGCTGGGACTTTCCATTAAATTAACACCAGTGACTTCTGCTTTATCACTCTAGAAAGGAACCACACCACAAAAAGGACCCATGCAAGACCCCAGATGAGTAAGTCCCAGATGTCTGATTACACACAGGCTTTTCATAGGCTATTTCCAACTTGGAAAGCAACTGAGGAAGCTAAAATTATACCCTATCTGCTGATATTTTATGACATCTACTACTCAGGCACAGAACTGCTGGGAAAAGACCAGAACTTGCATTTAATGGACTCCTAAGGCATTTTTAAATAAAATTCAAATAGAGGTCCGTGTAAGTACACAGGACAGAAGCAGTTTCTGTCCCTCCTGTGCAGCAGCACAAATGATGGGTGTACTGGCAACATCAGCAATGTAAATAGCTGTAGCTGGGGTCCCGTTTGAAACCTGTAAACCTATTTAAAAGCTGTGATAAGTGGTAGCAAGGTCCAGCATGGACTCATGTTCTCCGCTATATACCTGGAGGCACACATGTGCTCCATCTTTAAATATCATGGAAAAAATATCTCAGGTTGAATAGCTTCCCCTTGTAGCAGAATTTGATTTAATGCGTGTCCCTGGCATCATTCACACCCTGCTGACGCTGGCTTCTCGGCTCTGGGTAGTGCTTGTGCTGCACTACAGCAAATGTTGTACAATGCCCAAGGAGTCCTCTACTCCCTCCTGTACGTGCAGCCACCTGGAAAGTTCACTACAAAGGCAAATGATATAGCAAAGAGAGTCCTTCCAGATTCAAACCCAAAAGCCCAAAACAATCAGGAGAGAGAAAGAAGTTATGTTTAGACAAATAACTCAATCTGCTGTCGGATTCCCCAAAGTGCCTTACCACACCTCACCTCTATGTGCTTGAAGTCTGGGACCCAGCGCTTTTCATCACTCCCGGCATTTCACAGCACACGCCGTGGGCCTTCGAGGTGGCCAGGACTGAAGTCCCAGGCTGAAACATCTCCTGATCACTCCTCGTCCACGTGAAAGTCTCAGAAGCTGAACCCCTTCGTCATCAAGGACCTCCCATCTAACCTTATAAATGACCTAAACTCCCCATTTCACTTTCAGAGCTGTGCTGCTCCTTTTCAGATTCCTTAGTTCTGGCTTTGCAGCTACTCAGTTATTTTCTCCTCATCCACCTATTCAAAGCACAACCCAAGAATGCAAAGCTTATCCTCTTCCAAAACTATAGGCAGAGCTATACATCTCTGACGTCCATTTGCTGCTCGATGTTCATTCTCATTACACTGGCGTATAAATCTCTGGGGAGTTAGAGTGGAAATCAGGTGCTTGCTGTCCTCAGACATTTCCCAGGGTGCCCAACAAAGGGACAGTGTGTCTCTGGTATCAATATCTCGCCTGTGAACTTTGAAAGCAGCATAAAAAATGAGCCTAACGTGTATCACCAGGAATAGAATGGCAGGATGCATTTTACGTGGATGTAGTTGAAAAGTCTTCAGAGCTAATGGCTTGAAGTGGTTAGGGAAGCAGACAGGCTACAATAGATGTGACTTTTTTCTTCCTTCTCTATGGAGACGACATTGATTGACCGGGCTTGGAGCTCGCACAGAGCTGGCGCTGGCACAGCAAATTGCCTGTTGCGAGGATAGCCCAGACGCCCCATGAGCTCTGTGCTACATATGCAATTTTAGCATGCTTCAAAATAGAAAACATGCTTGAGAGCTGTGTGGTATAAGCCATGACCCCTCAAAAATAAAATGCAGGCTTCCCCATGGCTCATATGTGCCTGGAGGGTGGACACTCGGAGGTGCAACTGAAAATGGGCAACCATGAAGTAAGGGAGTTTGACCACCTTTGTGCTCTGGGAGAGCCTCAGGGGCCCGGAAAATGGAGCGGGCTTTGAGATGTGCAAACAGACAGCAATTCCCCGAGGGTTAGCTATGCTCAGCACAAGAAAGCCGGTTGAGGTAAGTCCAAAGGTGTGACCCCACCTCTGCAAGGCGAGTGCTTGCTCAGCATTCTTTGGGCTGGTCAGCACAATCCTCACTGCTGTCGTCTTGTACATGAAGTGGGGACACCGATAATGTTTCACAGACGTTCAAGAGATTAACGTAACACTTGTGCAAGCTCTGGAAGTGTGGCACAGATCCTGCCAAGCCTCCTGCCCGCCTCCAATTTCTGCTCTGCCATCTTATCCATATTTTACATCCTGTAAGCACAAGCAAACGTAGCAAAATGTAAGAGAAAAAGGTTTTTTTTTCTCTTCCCACTCCCCAAATTTTCAAGAAAAGCTTTCAAGAATGAAACGGCTGTTCCAGGAGACAGACAGAGCACAGACAGGTCCTCATACCAGACCTGGGGCAGGCAGACACAACCATGTGTACACACAAGCCTTGGCTGACTCACGCGAGTTGACCAGAAGCCCTAATTACAACCGCCAAGTGCCCAGCCCGTCCTTTGTACGCGGTGCCTTTGCTGCAACGCTGGCCTCACGCCGCCAAGGCCAGGCTGCGCAGGGCTCCCGCCTGCGCCATCCCGCACCCTCCGGCGGCTCCAGGCCGGAGCGCAGCAGTCCTTCTGCACGCTGATTTATCAGCCTCACCCTGCAGTTCCCTCGGAGGTTGGGGGCGGTGGGATAAACTCGTTTGATGACCTGCCTTCGGGCCTGAGCAAATGAGATTCATTAGGATATGCAAAAAGCTGAGAGCAAAGCAAGCCTATCTTTCTGTCTGAGCATCTGAATTCCGCTGATCTGATAAGAGCGCGTTGCTCCAACATGTCTGCAGAGGAAGATCTGAAGCTTTCTTCTTCCCATGCATTCCCAGATAGTCATTGCAACTAATAGACAAATAGGCCAGAATAAATAACAGCCCCCTCATTTCCCCCAGCATGCGAGTCTGGATGGCTGAAGTCAAGTGTTAATAAGAAACAAGGCTGCTCTAACAAGATGTCCTGATGCACTGCAAAGAATACGTAGCATAATAGCATCTTTCATACAAATCTTTCACTAAAAGCTTGTCGTTACCCAGACAGAAGAGACATCATTTGCATAGAGAAGCAGAGGAAAAGCAGCTTGAATGAGGTGATCCAAAACTGGAGTCATCAAGTCACTGAATTGTTGTATAAAATAATACAGCAGTATATTTTGCTTAAGTTCAGCATTTTCGTAGCAGCGCAATAGGCAAAGTAAAAATACTACACCTAGACGGAGCGATTGGTTGGAGGAAAGCCAACCTGTAAATGCGGCCCTGCGGTGTGGCTGGGCGATGGGGAAGGAAGACCCGTATTAGAGCGTGTTTTGATCACCAGCTCCTCATGCCAGGCCACAGGATTTTTAGATGGAAATGCTGGGCTCGCCCCACGGAAATCGGGAGGCAAGGGCTGGGGCAAGGGGGCCACCGGAGCAGGCAGCAGGCACACCTCGCGGCTGCTGCTCGCAGTGCCGAACCTAACCCCACCGAGAGCAGAGCCACTTAAATATTGATTATGGCTCCTTGGCTTTTCTGACAATACGTTTGGCCCCTTTGCTGGAGGCATTCAAAAGAAAACAAAAGCTGTTAGCGAGCACATATTACAAAAAGCAGCATGCTCTCTTAAACCAGGGCTGGGGGCAGATCAAGAGCTGGAAAATCTAAATTTAGCAGCCAGCACTTGGGCTGCTCGCTTTGGGCACGACTCCGCAGCCCATCGGCGGAGCAGGCTCCCTTCCGCACTTGCTCCTACCTAGCAGAGGATTTTCGGTAGCAACCATCACCATGGTATCACAGTGCCGCTTCTGTTCAGCGATTTTGCCAGTCCCTGTGGGTTTATTGAAGCGCTGGTGACATTCTAGGTGCGGTGAAGGGGCAGGTGGGTGGGAGGGATGTTTCTTAAAGCACCAGCTCCTAGAATCAAGGGAGGGCAAATGCAGCACTTCACCTTTTTCTTACAAGAAGAACATGGCCCTCCTGGTTGCAGAGCGAAGCTCAAAAGCTCAGGAAACGCAGAGCATCCTTGTCTGAGGGGAGGGAGGAGGTTCTCGCACCGTCCCCCTGATTTTGGGGGGAAGAAGGGCTGAGTCACAGGATTCGAGCTCCTGGAACTGGCTGTAGCGAGACGGTTTCACTTCCCGCCTCCGACTGTCGCAATGTCCGTGTTGCAAACAGCGAGAGCAAATATTTTTAATACAAGTTCCATGTTGGTTTTTCAGCTATGGCTCTCTCAACGCCCGCTCCCTCCTGGGCCTGTTCTGTTCTTTGCGTCTTTCCTGCTGCCCGCTCCCCGGCGATGACAAACCGCGAAGCATTTCCCAAGAGTGAGAAATCCTCACAAGAATCATCTGTTGCAAGTCCTGTCTGACAAAACCGTGTCAGAGCTTTGGGGACTTTCTCTCTATTTTTAATTGAGTGCATCTTTCCCTGGCATTTCCCCCTGCTGGCTCCCGCATCCCTGCTGTTACGGCGGATATCGGAGGGGGAGCAGTGCTCGTGGCGGGATGTGGAAAAGCTGTTCGTCCCACCTGAGCCGCGAGGATTGCTGTATAAAAGGTGCACGCGGGGCATCGCTGCTGCTGGAGCCCAGGGCTCCCTTTCTCCCTTTATTCCTCCCGTGCAATCAGCATTCATGATTTAGTCCCTCCTTATCGTGGCCTTGCAGTATCACGTCTTGGCTTGGTATTTAGTCTTCCAGAGGCTTGAAAGGGCAGCTTCTCCTTGAGTTTATCAGCTCATATGGGGGACACCACTTGATGGTGTGCCAGCGAGCTTCTGTACGATGCCTTTTATGTCTCGATCAAGTCAGCATGTCTATTTAATTACAGAGATGGTAATACAAAAGGCTCCTCTTGGATAAAATCTGGGGGAGAAAACGTGCTACCTGACTTGAAGGGGAAGGGGGGATGGATTCGCAAACCCAACGGAGCCCGGTGAGAGCTGAGGGCACGGTAGCGTGGGGTGGTTTAACAGAAGGGAAGGCAGCCGCTCTGCCAGCAGAAGCCCGTGAGCAGAGAACCATGGAGCACAAAATTAACACACTGGCTCATCAGGAAATGTTAATGTGGGCAAGATGGGGAATTGCTTCATATGGGCAAACAATCTGTGCAGAATGGATAAGCGCGATCAAAACCTGGTACAAATCTGGGCACGTTTCTCCAAAATCTGCCCTCTACCCTCAGCTGGAGGTTCAAGACAGAAAACGCAAAGCCCTGATTACGGTGTTAAATCCTTATGGCAAAAAACCAACAAAACATTTTGCTGAAACAAAACAAAATGAAAGCATCCAACGGGGCCTTTCTAGAAACAACGAAGCCACTGCCACACAGATCCCAGGAGGGGAACCTTGCAGCTTCGAGTAAGTGGTTTGGGGTTGGACCTCCATGTTGGTACACGGTTGAGGAGCTGAATGAGCACAGAAGCTACCATATTCCTCGTTGGGTTTTTTGTCATTAAATCCACCAACAACACTTTTCAAAGCAGGAACGCTTGGGTGCCTGGACTTTGCCTGATCCTCACTTTGCCTTTCCCCCTGTTGAGTCCAATTCCATCAAACCGTTCCCTCCTCTGGAGAAAGCTGAGCCATCTCCTTCAGCCATGCCACCGTCTTCAGGACTGGAGAGCCTTGGCAGAGGGAGCCTCGGCTGGGTACAGTAGGGCCGGTGCTCCACAGGGCCACCGGGGCTGAAGCAGCAGACACTGCCCAAGGGCAGGGCCGACGTCCTCACCGTATTCCAGGGGTGAAGGCAACACTTGCCTTTTTAATGAAATGACAACAATCAGGGTTAAATATAATTTCCTAAAAACTCCAGGCAATTCCTCATTTTCATGAGCTGAATATTCACCGCAAAACATCAAATATTTTAAAACTAAAAAATTCAGTGTTTAAAGAAATACAGACTCGTTACAATAACTTCATTCTCTTCCGAACAGTCCTCCTAAAACCAAACATCAACTGCTAATGAACCCATGTCCGCTACAAATGCTGGCTCCACTTTCATCTGCCGACCTCTCCCAAAATTTATCTAGACACTTCTTCTCCCCGAACTCCACCATTCCCCATTGCTCCCGTACATTGCCCCTAACGGAGAGCTGGGACCAGCTTCACCCAGCCACCACCGCACCTCTTTGCCCATCACAGCGCTAAGCAGGGGCTATTTCCCCCTTTGCAACGAGAGTAAGGGAAGCCAACTCCACCTACAGCATAACCAGATGCTGAATTTCGTCCCCTTGCATTTACAGTCCCACCCGGGAGGAGCAGGAGGTCCAGCGTTACCCATGCCTTACAGTCAGAGAGACTCCGATTTCGACATCCCAGATGAGCAACTGCTGTATATCCTGCTCAAAGCCTGCCTGGATAGGGCCACGGGCAAGGTAACGCACGCAGCACTTCTCAGGAAGAAGGCCAGAAGAACATTAAAAAGTAATTGAAAGGCCTGGGGGATCAGGAGAAGAAGAGGACAAGCTCAAAGAAACCAAGGAAAAAACCTGAGGCATAGCAGTGTGTGAGTGCACTTGTCTGAGAAGACCTGAAAAAAGGTCATTTTGAAGAAAATGAGGAAACTGCCTCTGAAAGGATTCTTTGAAATGGCAGCAACGGCAGGGAAACAGTAAATGGCGGGCTACAGAGGCGACGCTGTTAAAAGGAAGGAGTTCAGCTGGAGGATACGTCTGCAGATCTGCCACAGCCTTGCCTCCCAGGTCAAGGCTGCACAAACCACTACAAGGAAAGGTTGAATTGACACGTTACCAATGCAAAAGTAACCCTAAAAATATTAAGAGCACACCACTCCTTATGTAGAACTTATTTTATTAAACGAATGCTTGCTTTTCATCCAGAGAGACTCCAGAATTACACAGATGGTTAAAACATATCTATAGTAGTGGTAGTAATTTAGAAATCTCTCTGGGGGAAAACAAGGGTTTAGCCTTTTTTTTTTTCTTTTAAATGGCAGTGAGCTGGATTTTAAGGTGGAGTGAGTTTATTTCTGTTGTGGATGCCGCAGAGAAAGCTCCATCACCCACAGATAATGCCAGATGGTGAGCCGTGCCCAAATCCATCGGGCAGAGGCCTCAAGAAGAGGTTCAAAGTATAACCAGGGATGGCGTCTCTCACTGAAGGCGCAGCCAACAGAAACAAAACCAGAGTAGGCTGGGTATAACCATGGTAGCACAAATCCACGGGCTGCCGCCGTGCTCCAAACAGCTCTGCAAGCGGCAGAGAAGCCTCCGACCAGCCTACGGGACAAAAGATGGCACAGAGCAAGGAAACCACGCACGTTCAGTGGCACGGCTGATTTAGGGCTAGTTTTATCGAAAACCCTGTTAACTTACTGGTATATCATTAAGGTGGATGAATGGTTACACGGTTCAACAGAGCTGATAATCCTTTGCCTGCGGTGCAGTTGCAGAGGGTATAACATTTTCTGGAGACAGCGGAGGGGACTCTTGATGCACCATATGGTCTCTTCCAGTCCTTGCGCTGCGCCGAGGCTCGTGCTCTCATGTGAGACACCATTAGCGAGTCACATGCAGCAGAAAGCAATTTTATGGCCAGATCCTGCTCTTAGAAGCTATGATGACTAAACTAGCTAATCAAATCAGCATAAATTTGCAAACACCGTTTTAGCAGCTGTGACCGTAAATATCATCAGCAGAATGTGAATAATCCCGAGCACAAGATGAGTTGAGTAATGGGTTCCCAATGGGCGTTGAAGCCATCAGGCCGCTGCCTGGCAACTCAGAGACGGGGGCGAGGGGGGGAGGTTTGATTATGATGAGCCTGAAACAGCAGATGCAGTTATCACGACAAAGCAGCTAGAGCACACGCACCAGAAAAAGAAAAAAAAATTCACTGAGACAAGTAATTGTGGTGGATGCCCTGTTCTCGCCCCGCTGTCTCCCAAACGCAGGCACATGTGCATGTTCCATGTGGAGGGATGTGTTTTAGCATTCCCAAAGTGACTCATTTGGCATTTTCCAGGGACCTGCAATAGACTCCCCGCACACACGTACCATTTTGTCAACAAGCCATAAAAATAATCAGCCGAGGTGAAGTTCACCGAGAACGCAGACACCAAGGCTAAATTTGTTTTTAATTTGTGCCAGCTTCTGCTAATGGGAGCCAGGGTGCAGGGCTCCCGGCACTAACAAAGGGGGGGGAAAGCTGCCCAAATTAAGAGTACGCGGCAGCCTTAACCTCCCCTCTGGTGAGGGCCGGCCATGCACGTGGTCCCAGAGCAGATGGAGCAGACGGGAGCGGGCACGGCCGGAGCGGAAGGACTGTCCCGTGAGCCGCGCTGCCAGGCGCCCCGGGGAGAAGGCGGCTGGAAACACGGCCAGCTTCTCCCCTCGCAAAGCGCTTTAGCAAGGGAAGCTGCTTTTGCAGCTCAGAAAAATGAATATACCTCCCTGCACCTGCCAGCATGAATCTGGCTCAGCCATATACATATATGTTTGCAAAAAACATGGGAAAAAGACCAACCGTGACGTCTCAGTCCTGATGGCTTTTGGTGGGCTGTTAAAAATGCTTGGCTATGGTGGGCCATATCCTGGTCTGATGATGATATCCCACCCCATTTTGAGGCAAAATCCAGAGTCTAGAGGTCAGGAGAAATATTGTATTGCACCTTGCATTGCATTGTGTAAAGGTGACCTGTGTTTGCTGGAGTCGTCAAAATCTCGTGAAGAAGAGGCCTAAGTGTGGGTATATCTACACGACAGTCATTACAGGTCATGCCGATAATGCGACTTTTAGCTGAGCTTTAAAGCTGATCCGCAGCAGTGTAGAAACCAAAGTGAACAAGGAATGTGAGGATTTCCAAGTTTCCAAGGAGCTGGCTTCGCCTTGCTGCAGCCAGGCACGTTGCTTGGAGTACCAAGTATGCAGATACCCTCGGCTGCTGGTTTAAAGCTTACACACACACAAATGCCTGGTGACTGCAAATTTTTGGTGTGCTGTATTTCCTTAGTTATGGTGATTATTGTTATATTAAGCTTTCAAGCATTTCCAGAAGACCAAGCTGTGCCCAGGACCAAGGGGCAACCTTTCTGAGCTCATAAATCAGGGGATTTGAAGATACAGACTTTCCTAAGTAACTGGCAGCCGTGGTGGACCACACAAATGAACATGATGGGTTCAGCGCTTAGAAAATGGAGATGAAAGCTAAAAGGGGAAAAAAAAAAAAAAAAAAAAAAAAAAGACAGCAGTCTCCGTTTATGCCAGGAAAGCTTGTACAAGCACTGGCACTGTGCACAGGGAGCATCTCAGTAAATATATGGAAACACCCGTAATAAGAACAGGAAAATATCCGAAGGAAATGCAGGGGATCCAGCTGCCTCCCATACCAGGACTTAAGGTGTGTCCCTCAGCAGCTTTCCCTAGAGAAGGTCTGTGGTTTGCATTTGGGTTTTTTCCACTTGTGTAGCATTTTAAATAACCTCCTTCCTCCTAAAGGGGAGTTTCTTTCAGCGGTGTCTGTCCACTGAAGCTACCCCAGCTGTTAGCTACCCACAGACCTGAAACACTGCTACAAGACAACTGCCTGCTGCTGACACCAGATGTGAACGAGAGGAAAGAGGGAAAAGAGCTGCAGCTCTTGGTGCAGAAAGGGACTGGAGGAAGTCAGAACTGGGGAAAAGCTGGGCTCGAGCTGCAAAACCAGCAGCAATATTTCCCCAGAGCATGGAGATAATTTGGAACAAAGGGGTGCGTTCAAGACGTTACACTCGGATGAGCCCAATCTCAAAATACACACCAAGATCTCGGTCCAAGACAGCACGTACCTCCTGAGCCAGACCTATCACTAGTAACCAGTTTCTCCTTAAAAAACACACCCCAGTTAAAAAACACACCCACTGGAACTCCAGTACAAACTCTGGCACGCAGTTTAAAGCCTTTTTTTCAAGGTCCAGAAAATTCCAGCTCGCTGTCTTTAGCATGTTTCACTGCAGCATCAGCCTTCGCATGCCTGCACTGTGGCTGGAGCCAGGGCCAGGAGGTGCCAGCTACTACAAAAGATTGTTCTTGTGCTATTCCTGGTTTGATCTGAAAGAAAACGTACTGGAAATTTTGGAAGAACATCTGTTCCCATCAAGCATCCAGCCCAAGCCTCCCAGACCCACAAGCTCTGGCTAATTCAATGAAGAAGCGAGGGAACATCTCAATTTGTAGATGCAGAACTTTTGGCAGCGTTTGCTGCGCACACAGAAACCCTGTCCTTTGTGACCCTCTGCACACAACAAGCTCAGTTCATGGGCTTTCGGGGGGAGGAGAAAAGAGCTGCCTTTCCCATATGCATTTTTTCCCTAAGGCACATAAAGACGAAGGACGTGTTCCCCAATTCTGAGACTTACATTGATTTTAATTGATTAATGTGCTTGTTTGAGGAGGAATAAATATGGTTGTTATTTATTTCTGGTGCAACAGCACATCCCGACCATCTTCCAGCCCAAGAGCTGCCGCAGGGCCCACGTGACAGGCTCCTACCCAGGCTCCAGCCATCGGCTCCTGAGATAACAAAACCTTTCTTTGGCTCCCCGTGCCTTCAGGCAGGGCATGACTTGGAGCAAGCCCACCCGCAACAAGCAGCACGTCTGGGAGGAACAACCCGGCCGCGGCGCCATGGGATACCATCCCCTTCCAGGGGATTTCGAAAGCGAGCATCCTCGAGCGGCTCCCGCGCCTCAGCGGGGAGGCTGGGCTCCTCTCCGGCTGGACATCACCTGCCCCAGTAACTCCCCTTCGAGCCCTCCCCTGCCCCAGCGCCGACGTCCAGCCGAAGTGCGCAGGGACAATTCTTCCTGGGATTACAGCAGCCCCAGGCTGCGCGGGGTCTGGACATTGCCACATCACTGCAGGGATATGGTGTATAAAATAGTAATTTGTGGTAAGGGCTCAGAGCTGAAATAGATACGACAAACAAAGCAAGAGAAAATCTATTGCTGTTTCCACTATAGCGTGGAAGCACTGAAAAATATAGACGGTATCTCAGTTATAGTTACAGTTCTGGTATTCCCAGGCTCTTGTGCCTGTAAGGCCAATATCACAGCGGGTCCCATCTAGGCAGACGGGGAATGAGAAGACTAAACCGGGGTCCATCTACCCTCCCCTTGGGTGCCGTGTCTGACGAGCAGTTTACAACCAGCATTCAAAGATAAACTTAAAATTAGGTGACAGTTTACCTCGAAATGCCATAAACCCTCGCAGTTTAGGAGGCGGCCGCGCAGACCTCCTCGCAGCGGGCTGGGGGTCTCCCGGCGCGGCAGGGCTGAAGCCAGGAGCGCTTTCGGCCAGGTCACGCTGGGACCGAGGGAAGGGGTTGGTGGGTCAGAGCCCCTCGTTTCCCCCATCGAACCTCCCGTGAGGCCCGCCTGCAGCTGGTGGAGCCGGGCGGCTTCCTCTGCTTCTGCCCATCGCTATTAGTGGGGAGCACACAACGAGGGGATTAATTCTGGATAAATCCCATTGCCAGAAAGAGGATGTGAAACATTCCTGCAACATCCCAATTAGAGAGAGGTGCACGCAGCAGAGTTATCTGCTTCACACTCCATATTTTTTCCCAGCAGCAGGAAAAAGGATTTCCTGTCACCCACTAAATCATCAGTGTCTCTTGCCTGGCTCTTTCAAGCACAGCTTTATTATCCCTTACACTAACTTCTGGGGGCACTGTTATTTTTTCAGAAGAGAAGACCAGAGTTTGAAGTTCCATGATTTTTTTTTTTTTTGTCATCCACTCTGGTTTTGTTTCATTTTTTTCCTGATAGGGGAACCAGTGACATTTCAAAGCAGCACATTTGCTGTATGCTTGCTCAGAAGAAATTAAGGTCCCATCTATGCACTTTCCCTCAGAAAACGCCTCCCAAGCTTGTGGCATTAAAAAAAAAAAAATCTGATTTCACAGAAGCACAAAGACACAAATTATTTCAGAGCAAGGCCATGCAAAATAAAACCTACCATTAAATACAAAAGGCTGGAATCAGAGATCCCATCTCTGATTATATTCATTCCCCAACAGAAGTTTTGCCCAAGTTAGAGCTGCCGGGTCACGTCCCTTACTTTCTCCCACATACCATCCAACCAAGCAGGCTCACAGTGTGACATCTTGAGCACATATGCAAAAGGCTTTGACATTACACATGCTGAATCCTCACACAGAGGGACCTCTTCTCAGGTATGAATGCCCAAGTGCGTGCACCGGGGCCAGCTATAACCATCTCGGAGCAGAGGTACGGAGATACCGATGTTACCCATCTACCTCTCTGTCTGTGCCAGACACATCTGAGGCTGAACGCAGCCCACACTCCCGTCTCGCCGGCGCTGGGGCTGGGGTTCGGAGGCCAGCACGCAGCCTCGCAGATTGCAGGGCTGGGAGGGTTTCACCACCACCGGCACCAGTGCTGCTGTGGGAGGGTCGGGACGCAGCGAGGCTAGGGACCATGACAGTTACGCTTCACTCAGGTTAGAAACAATAGGAGTAAAACCAAGCTTGAACACAAGCACGGCTCCACCCAAAGCAAAGCCATATGCAACTCAGCTCAGGAATGAGAACTATGCAGCCAGAGGTTTCCTCTAGTTATTGTTTTGGGTTTGGGCTGCAGTGCGCAGGGAGGGGAGGAACAAAAAACACAGAGGGTGCGGGAAAGAAGCCGAAAGCCAGGCACGGCCGTGGGAGCCTCAGCCCGACCTCAGGCCCTGGCTGCAGGACGCAAGGCGAGAGGCAGCGATGCTCGCTGCAGCTATTCTCTCGCCCTCCGCTGCTCCTCGCTGCCCTGTATCTCAGCGGTACCGGTATAGTAGTTTGTGCGACACCGATGTTTGTGCGACATCGATTTGATTTGCACAGGCACCTATCAATTTTGCACGTTCACTAGGGAGCAGAGCAGGCGTGGCAATCTCTAAACAGGAACTGAATTAAAAAGAGCAAACTGCAAAATAATTCTTTTTTCCCCGGAAAGATACGCCCAAGAAGATCCCAAATTTCCAGCTTGCCATTTCAATTTAAAAGATGCAACCTGAAGCATGCTGCATACTGGGTGAGAGATGCTATAGTTTTTCTTTCCCTCTTGTCCATATTAAGCTTAACATCTTTTCAGCCCAAAATAAAGGCGTTCACCACCACGCTGGCTGACCTGCTGGGAATGCCAGAGCTGTGGAGCAGCCAGTGGAGATTCATGGACATTGACATCTTAACTAAAAAGCTTCATGCAAACTGTGCCTAAAAATCAGAGGTGAGGGATTGCACTGTTGCTGCCCGGCTTTCCTTTCCAGTATCACCACTGAGCTCCCAGCAGACACAGCGATGTTTCACTGTGTGGAAAGTTCGCTCACTGTGCTCCTCATCCCAGCTCCTGGCTTTTTTGGTGCGGACAGCAGAGACTCAGGGAGCAGTGGTTTTGTAATTAAGCTGATTTTAGTTCAAATTGCCAAGGAGAGGGGTATTCTCACTTTCTTCCCACTCCTGTCCCTACCTTTGTCTTTCTGTTGGCATGAGCATCAGCCAAGCCAGGGAACCGATCCAGCTGGAAACTATCTGTTTGTCTTTTCCCTCTCTGCTGGGTTAGTTTTCAGAGGGATCAGATTCCTAATCTGGCAGATCACTCGAGAGCTGACTTTGGCACCAGCGAGCGCAGCACGGACTTAGATCAGCTGAAACCAAGCATAAACCTACGCCCGCAGAGAACACCCACGACCCACGCAAAGATCCTCTGCAGGAGGAAGGAGGCTTTTTCCACGGTGCTGTTCTGCTCCCAGAGGGGAACAGCCGTGTTTCGGTAGCGGCGAGACGCCACCTCCCATCTCTGCCTGCTCCACTCGCACGTCCCTTGCCACGGCTCTGCTGCCCCTTCTCCTCCGCTCTGATAAAGCCCAGGGCTGCGCTCCAGCCTTCCTCTCGCATCAGTGTATCCTTCTTTAAACAGTACCATGCCACTTTCCCAGGTACTTTCTGTCCTCGTGGACACTCATGTATTCACCAGCAGCCACAGACACGTGTGAGAGATGCACGTGCATGCCCCGGGCAGATGCACGCAAGCACAGACCTAAAATATCACCGAAATATTCTGGTTCCCCCGGGCTGAAGAAATGGGCTGTATTGCTCTGAACCATTACTACTAAGCACACAGTGTTTCTATGGCTACACCTTCCCCAGTTTTCACTCCTGCATTCGGCAACACATTCGCTTTGTCTGTCTGTCTGTCTGCCTGCCCCTCCCTCGCACGTACCCGCACACGGCATCTCTTCTTTCCTCACTCAGCCACCCCCCCTCCGCTCCAAATCACACCTCCGCTCTTCTTCCCACGCACAGCCTAGAAATTTAAGGGGCTGTTTCTTGAGACCCAGCAGAAGAGGGGGCAAAGACTTCTGATCCAAACTGGTTTCAGATGCCAGCGATCCCACAGCCAGTCTCCCGAGCCTCCACGCCTATTTACAGCAAAGGTGGAGCCGGTAGCGTTTACTGGAGATCTTTAGCGTTATTTATGGTGGCACGAAACCAAAGCAGCATGCAAAGAGCAGGCAGACCCCTGCATCCCCCAAGCCGCTCACAAGAGGCTGGAGGGCTGGCGTGCTGAGTGATAATAAAGAAGAAAACATCTCCCGGGGATGCTCTAACAAGAAACCTCGTGCAGAGGGGGTCAGCAGTACCTCGGCCTCACGGTGACTTGTTTAGCAGTGTGAAATGAAGATAGCAGTCGGTGCTGGGGAAATGCTAATGGCTGGGAGCAGCTCATGTCAAGCTGAATAAATCCCTTGCTCTCCATTCTGAAACACAATGGCACATGAATGACTAAGCAATTCTGATAACAATTCAATAGACAAATGTCAGCTTGCTTTGATTAAACATTACTTCTGGAGCTGTTTCAGGGCAGCTAAAGACCCATCAGCCTGTCTCTCTAACCCCAGCCCTCCCAGCAACCCAGCCAGGGCAGAGAGACATTGATTTCACAACTATAACTGATTTTTTTTCCAAAGCAATTGGAACTCCTGTAACGTCTGAACTAAGTCTAGATTTATGCAAGCACAGCTGGGGGAAAAAAGAAAAAAAAAAAAAGGGCAAAATATCCCCTCTCTATTTTAAGATCTCAGTTTCACTGTCACTTCTCCCTTGCTACATCACAGTTATCCCTTAGCACAGTAATAACACAGTCCAGTTTGGAGATATAGGTGGAACCGAGCCATGTAATTACTACATTTCCACATATATTCTTGTGTATTTGCAGTACTGGAATAACACTCCCCTAGCGCAGGGTTAGTCCAGACAAACAGTTCAATTTAGGAATGTGGCTGGAATAGGCAGCTAGGCTTTTATACGGTGCAGGTCTAACCCATTTTTTAATTACGTCCATATCTGTGCTGTAAGTTTGTCCTTTAAAAATGGTAACTTGTCCTTTTATTTTTGCAGAGAACATTTACATGAGCAGCTTTTCCCGATTTGAACCTTCTACCTTGCCAACCCCCCAATCAGTTTTGAATGAGGAAAGGAATAACCTCAGAAGCACACATGGGCTTATACCCGTCTTCAGTCGCTTGTGAAATAAGCTCTCAGCGCTGCATCCGTAATGGGGACTGCAGTGCAGATGGCAAAAGCATCGTCACAACCCGTGCTGCGCCTCCGCCAACGGAGGTGTATCACGCAAGCAGAGCGGCTCAGAGAAGCGTAACGCACTGGCAGCGGGGAGGGGAAGAGAGGCTGCTGCTCCTGAAGCATTTTCACCTTTCTATCTATAGAAGAGGCTATCTGGGGTAACAACAACGTGGAACGATGTCCGGAAGATCCCGAGTGAAACAGTCTGCACTGCAGTCCGTGGGAATGAGGGTTTCACCCCGTGATCCATTCTAGGCTGTGTTTCAGTGATGCTCATTGCTTCGTCGGTCAGAGAGAAAAGCAAGCAAGGCTCTCCTACACCTCTGCCCTACTGAGCTGTAATCACTAAGAAGGAAAATCATCCCTTGCAAATGTCCACAGCCACCACCAGTCCCAGGGGCCTCGCTGCTGCATTTCACCGTGGTCTAGAACAGCAAGTGATAACAATATTTCTCTAATATTTCTCTAATTCCACTCTCAAGAAAGCTCCTCGGCTGCTTTCCTTTCTCCTTGTATGCCCTTGCATGCGCACAATCCACATCTACAAGAGTACTTTGAGTCTGTGCTACCTGGGTTATCGCGAGCTGAGGCTGTTTCTTTAGATGTGGTAATTGGCAGGTGCTGCGTCCTACAGGCAGAGGTCTGGGAGGAGACATCTACACTGAGTACGCACAAAAAAATTCATAGGGACAACGGCTGCGTTTGTGTATAGGTGTATACACATGTACATGCACAGCGAGTAACTAGAGAGAGTCCTGCTTGCCCCTAGCTGCAAAGGGGAATTCTCAACTGATCTTTGCAGCTCCCATTTGATAGCACAAAGCCGCTTTGCAAAATCACGAGGTCTGCCCTTACAGCTTTGTTGTTTTCGATATTCTCCGAGAGTTTCCTCTGATGCCTGATTTGCTTTATTAGAGAAACCCACTCAAAGGGATTTGTGTGCATGCTCAGCTTGATTTGTGAACTCCAACAGGAGGGGCAGCCAGTAAAATTAATGAGGTTCTGGGCAAATGATTGCACATGCAGACCCACAGACATAAAGCATTAACTGACTGTCTAATTAACAAAGGCCACGTGCCCAATTAAGCATGCAAACGCTGCTGCTTATACACGCACATTGACACACATTAATGGCTCAGTGAGGATGCATTTGCAAGTGTCTGTTTGGAACGATGATGAAGCATGCAACCTGCTTCCATAAACACTTTTCAGCATGCAGAAAATACATACATGAAATCATCTGCTGCCCATTTCTGTAATGAGCACAAATTCTTTCTGAAAAGCAACACAGCAGGTCTCCCGGCTCATGCGGGCACTGCTTTAAAACCACCTTCCAGAAGGGGCAAACGAAGGACAGAGATCTTGGAAGAAAAGTTTTAACTCCGTTTCAGTCATCTTGTCGTTGCAAGTGAAGGGCTGCTTTCACGTCACAACGTCGTCGTACTAGGAGAGAAGAGGTCAGGGGTCCTATTCCTAACTCTGCTATGTTCTTATCACATAACACTCACCCTCTGGGTCTTCATCTTCCCGATTAAAGCTCAGCTTTTTAAATTCATGGCCATAAAACTCAAAAAAAAGAGAAAAAAAAAATCTAAAACGTTCAACAAAGAAGAGCTAGAAACAGCAACGTCTCTCTCGGAGGCGGTGGTTACAGTACAGGATACCTGTTCTGTATCAGTTCACTTAACTCAATTAGCCGGGCTGCCAGATCACATCACTCCGGGACACGGATACGATCACTCAGCTGGGGATGCCAGGAAGGCAAAATCTTGGAAAGCTCACAGTGATCTCAGGGTGCCGAAGAAGAAATTTTCAGCACCAACTGCAGACCCACGGCTGTCGTTCAGCAGGGTCACCGCTGCCCAGACCAGCGGCCGACCGGCCAAGGCTGTTCCTGAGGGTGCTATGAAGGTCAGGCAGCATGAGAGCGCTCGGCAGGATCCCGCTCGGCATGAAACAGGGAGGCAATTTGAACTTCTCCTCACCTCTGAGCCTTGAACAACCAAAACCTGCCCTCTGCTCCTCTCTGCGCACCTCTGCTATCTGCAGTGAGAATTGCGCAGAAGATACCTGAGCCTTCGCTTTGCCCTTGCTGGTGGCTGGTGGGTTCACTGCACTGAAGCTCAGGGCTTCCCTCAGCCCTGCTCCCCTCTGAACGCTCAGAAACTCCATTTCTCCAAGGAGCAAGGGAGGCCGAGGGGGGTGTTAGAAAAACTAGTTATGTCTGTGGTGTGTCTTCTTCCTGCTGGAAAGTCTCCAAAGACATCTGAGGTGCTGCTGAGACCTTCCAGCACATCCATTTAGAGTCTGCAGTTTCCCTTCCTTCCTGCATTATTTACCATACAATCCCAAGCTGCTTAAAGGACTGTTGCAAGCTATTTTCTGAATCATCCTTCCTCTCTGTGCTGTTTCATGTAATAATCTCTCCAAAATCTATTTTGGGAGCGGTGTTTTGCAGCAGAGGGTTGTTTTGTTTGTTTTCTCCACCTGCTTTGTTGCAGACATAGAAAGTTGGTTCATTAACGTAAAGCTGCTGAGAAGGACGGGGTGCCGATGCCGCGTCCCGACAGCCGTGCCTCGCTCAGCTGCCCTCGCTGGAGCAGGGATGCGGAGGCCCAGACCGACAAGTGCAAGGCTGTGCCCGTTAATTTGCTGCTGCAGAGTTGCTCCTGATGATCAGAGCTGCAGGCAAGGGGTTTTTTTCAGAGTTGCTTGGGGATGGCAGGTCATACTGATTCCTTAGAGCAAGGTCCCTGATAAAGGTTTGGACAGCTGAATTATTCTTATACTACGCAGAGCATCTTGGCAGTCCGACTATTAAAGGAAAAAGAGCGTGGACTTTGCACAGGCTGTGTTAGAGAATGGAAAAAAAAATAAAAATAAAACAAGGGGTGTATTTTAAGCTGACCAAATTTGAAAATGCTTTTTTCAGAAACATCCAGAAATCCTGAGTCTTTATAACTCAGGCCTTATCCTGGAACCGAAGACACATTTTGCATCACAGAGACTACACTTCATTTGCTACCCGAACTCAAAGTTTCTCAACCACCCAACATTCATATTAGCTTATTATTTCAAATTTCGCTGCCCTGCTCTCACCCCGAGAGCATCTGACTGGGAAGCAATTGCACTTCCATGCCATACGTTCAAAGCCGGAGCGCTTCGCTTGCTTCAGCAGTTCTTGGCAAAGTTCAGCGCAGTTCTCAGCTTTGAAGCATAATTGCCCAACTACAGCAGTGACTCCGGTCTCCAAAGGCCAAAAGGAGAAAGAGAAAGGAGGGAGGTGGGAGGACAGCTGAGGATAGCACTTTTCAGATGTGGGATACAATTATTTCTTTTTTGGAGGCCTATTTCTGGATACTGCCGGAGAACTGGACAGCTAAAACGAGAAAGCAAATATGAAATGAAAGATCACATTAGAAAGCGCACACACCCAGACGCCATGGCAGGCAAGAGCTGGGGGACCTGTGTAATCAGAGCTATAATGATTCCATAATTTCACATCCAAACATAATTAGTTGAGGTACATTCTTTGACAGCTAGAGATTTGCAAAATTAGGGTCAAGCAGGTTCATTTTTTTAATTGCTCTCATTTCCCCCCTCTGTGTTGTTTCTTGTCACTTTATAGCCTCCTCCCTGGGCCAAATTCATCCCTGGGGTAACCTCCTTTTAAAAAAACCTCCATGATTTGATCCTTTGTACCTTGGAAGCACGGAAACATGGCAGCAAATCGCTTTCTGCCTGCGTGAGCGGCCTGTCACGTGTCTCGGCACATCTGAAGGACTGTGAGTTCGCCTTGCCAGCCGCAGGAACCCAATTCCCCCAAAAAAAAAAAAAAAAAATCAGACTGTAGGCTGCTCCCTGCTTCATACATTATTGCTGTCAACTGCAGCAACAGCAGACAGTAGGAAAGCAGCCTGCCTAATTCCAGTGAGATTAGTGCCCACAGCTTCAGATGGCAGCAGAACGTGCACGGGGCGATTTAAATATGCAGCCAGATTTCATTAACTAGTTTGATTCCACCTAACCGAACACGGCAAGACGAAAAGCCCTCCGTGTTCAGACATCCCATAAAACGGTCTCTCTCAAAGATGATGCTCCCTCGGTTTAGGCACATCAGACATTTGAATTGTTTATACATTTGCTCACTCGATGACCCTCACTCATCTGAAGCAGAGCTGTATCACCCGCAGTCTATCAATAGACTTAAAGTTCCCGTGATTGCCCAAAACCTCCATCACTGCACTTATTCTGTCCCTGGGAGCTGGATAGCAGCACCGCCGCTGAAGAGAGCCCAGGTCTGTGCAAACGGCTCCCCAGTCAGCAGTCACAGCCCAGGGGAGGGCTAGCGGAGCTACATTAACTGGCCAGGAGTGGAGTTTGAGCTTGCATGGAAACAGCTGAGAAGAACAAAGCCGAGAGCCCTGGCACAGTAGAAAATTAAGAAGCCCAAAGACGTGTCGGGCCCCGTGTCGCCGGGCCGGCACTGTCGGCACGTGCCTCCCTGGGCACTCTGCACTGCACGTACAACGGCGGGAAGTTAACGGGGGCGTAAATGGTGTGCACACACGCACGGGTACAAATTTTCCGTGCCCTTCACCACCATACGAGCCCTGGCAATAATTTCATAATTTGACAGGCAGAAGTACCAAGCGATAGAAACTTTACATAAACATACCCACATGCAGAAAACATTTCTATGGGTGTTACTTTGCCATATTTTATGAGTTTGGGGTGGTTTTCATTTAGGAAAAACAGAAGACAGGAGATGTGAATTTTTCTGGTAGATGCTCCGTGTCTTTTTTTGCACTCCAAATCCTCTTCGTGATTGACTGGGATATCTGAGGCCACAGTAAAGCCTCAAGTAGTTTGTGATGAAGCACATATGGGTCACACGAGGTGTGATGGGGGGAGCCGAGATTATATTTGTGCAGCACACAATGCTTTGGTAGAAATTACATTAATATTTACATAATCTATAAATATGCTAATTTTATACATGAATCTTTTGTCCTCCAAAATAGCAGAGTCCTTCACAACACATGAGATACACAGCTACTTAAAGGAGACAGCAGCCCACACAAAATGGCAAACTGAAATTTCTGGCAAGGTCACCAGGACACAAGTTTTACTCTTCAAAAGGATGTAGCGATCTGTAGTGTCAACACTGACTGCCATTTTATATCATCATTCATAAAACACCCTTTATTCAAAGAACAGCCACACGAACAGAGGATCGGTGGCAATGACCCTACAGAAATTTCAATGCTACTGTGAGATGTCTTGATTTTGAAGCTGTCCCATAAAACCAGAAAATACATGGGCGTCACATGGAAGGTTTGTCCTAGAGGACCTGAGGAAAAGGCATTCACTACCCAGGCCCAGTGCCCAGGTTTGGAGTGGCCAGGTATGATCTGTCCCTTCTGCCACCCATGAGCCGTCCGTATCGCCCGGGAACGCTGAGCGCCACGTGTCCCCGGGTCCCCGTGATGGCAAACCCAGCAGCTCCAGAGCTCCCGAGCCCTGCCACGCGTGCATGCACACAAAAGCCAGAGCAGCTGTGGGACGTTTATACCCTGCCACGGCTGAAGGGCCACTTCTTCAAACGGTTGCTTTAGTTAGATTAACAGCAGCACCCTGCACTGGTTCATCTGCAGAAGACCTTCCTCAAGCCATAAGGACCGAAGATCCCTCAAATGTTGGCTTTAATGAAAGCTTCAATTCACCAAAAAATCATGGTACAGCCACTTTCACCCGGGGTCATTCCTGAACTGCCCCTCACACCCACTCTACATGCTTAATGGGCACCCAGGACGGCTTTTGAAGGCTGATCCAGAACATAATGCCATGGATCTGAATCAAGATCAAAGTATAGGTGTTTCCTCAATCCAAACCAACAGGACCAGGTTTTAGAGGCTGAGACCCGTCTGCCACCTGAGGAGCCTACAGCCAGCATTGCCAGGCCATTCCGGAGGCTGGCGAGGGAGGTCACTACCTGTTCCGTTAGCAGAAGCGAGGAGCCATCCACTGACATGCCATTTTACAGGGCAACAAGATAAACTCCATTAAAATGGAATCTAGGATGCCAGGGGACAAGCTGAAAAGACGTGATACAGTCTGGCAGCAAAGGCAACAGAGTTCCAAAAAAATAAATCACGTTAAAGCATATGCAGCCCCGGCGAGGACACCTGAAGTTTGTGCATATGGCTGCTCCGCTGGGACAGGCCTGTCGGCTGCGGGCGTGCAAATCAAAGCGTTTGCATCTCATTACCCAGGCTGGGAGACATCAGTCAGGGCTGGGATGAGTGGCTGAGATTCCCCCAGCGCTGTAATGGGGCGACAGTTTGGCAGCATCAGCAGTCAGATTGGCCTTTGTCCTTCACAGATGTTGCCGTGCTAAGGACGAGGAGGTGTTTATTTTACAGGACGATGGTGTCTTGGCCTATGGCACACAGCCAAACAGCCCAAGGTCAGCTCTCCGTATACTGTAGGGTTTCTTTGGCATCCCTCCCAAGCAGCTACAGCATCCTGGGTCGCAGCGCTGGGGAGGTAGGAGGGAAGGCGGGGAGCGTCCCTACGAGGGGAATCCTCCAAGTCAGCGATGCCCAGGGTCTGCACAGCCCAAGGCTGAAGCTCCTCAGAGCCTACGTGTCCAGATGGCTGCTGTGGATCAGATGCTTTAGATGCAATAAAAGGGAAAATGTCACGTTAATATTCTCACTTCTCCTCTTCTTGTCATAACACCATTCATCTCCACTGATCCCACTTCAGGAGCAACCAGATTGGGGGGTGTGTGCTGAAGTCCACCCAGAGAAACCGTGGAAAAGAGTATTTCCAATCTACTAAAGAGATTCTTCTCTCCATGTGTGCTACAAAGCCATAATAATGTTTCCTTAAGGACCAAATCTTGTCTCACTTGTACCTGCGTCAATATGGAGTAACTGCACCGAAGTTGCGTTGCTAACAGTATTAATGTCTGGGACTCGCTATTTGAAAGCTTTGTAAGTATTCAGAATTAGCAGCTCTCATGACTTCCAGTGGCACAAATGAAATCAGAATCTGGCTTAATTTTAATACAGAGAACAGAGGAGGATCAAAAAGAGCTTGGCACATCTCCACCTTCATGGAAAAGCCCTGACTACGAGGTTTCCTATTTCTAGTTTTGGGGAAATTCTGAAAGGGTACTGCTCCAAGTGACGGCTTCCATAGTCATTGCACTTTCAAAGACACAGCCCACAGAACCCAGCACTCCCTGAACAGCACACGTGGAGCTCCTGAACACTGCCGTACAGAGGTTCCCGGTTGCTTATTTTAAGCGCTGCATTAAGCAGTGCTCCCCAATATCTGCTACTGCCCATTTGGCACTAACTCTTGATAAAATCAGCTCTCAGACTCCAAGTTTCTGTCTCAGTCTGTAATGACCTGATACAGTGACCACTAAGGAGAGATACCTACAAATCCCCACCTTGAAAGCCATGCCGAGTTCCTCGCATTTTAACAGCAGGAAATATAAATACTGCAGGCAATACTGAAGCAAACAGCACCTCATTACTCCAGAGAGGCAAGCAGTAGGGAAAAAATAGTTTAAAATGCGAATTGGCTTTATGTACCTTTGAACTGGAATAGCCTCACCTTCAAATCCTGCTCTCCCCCCCCCCCCAAGCTTTAATGGGGGTTGATGTGCGCCAAGATAGATCGAACACTATTTTTAATCACGTCTTACAATCACACTGTCCCAAATGCTTTGCATAACAAAGCAACCAAGGGAGCAAAAGGAGAGAAAACCATGAGGCAGAGCTGCAACGCGAGGAACAGATTTGTGCTTCGGATCCAAAGCCCTCATACGAAGGAGCGATCTCAAAAGGCAGAGGCAAGGAAGAAAGGCAAGGCTGTAAGAGGGGAGGCTGGAGCAGAGCTGGAGAGCTGGCAAGGCGGAGAGGAACAGGAAGGGAACGTTTCATAAAACGGATTAGGCTGTAGGAGCCGAAAGCATTAGAGGCAAAGGCTTGGGGCAGAGGGAGGGCACTCAAGGACACTGCAGCAGAACTTGCAAGCGCTTGAAGCGTGCGCTGAACTTTCTGTTCCCGGCTGCCTGTTTTGGAGTGTGTTCGGGGGATGCCTCCTCTTGGGAACTCGCCTGCTGGAAGAAGGTTGCGAAGCCGCAGCTCGGCAGTGCTTACGTCGTAGCGTGACAGCAGCGCATAGGCATGCTGTGACGCAGCATCTTTATATGGCGCGGAAAAGTCGTGGTGGGGTAAAGGGATGGATTTGCAGGTTTTACAACTCCAGGGACCCTTCGTGGCCCACAACGGTAGCCACTCAGCACATGTGAAATTCAGCTGTCTCTGCAGGGGATTGGAGCAGCTTCCTCAGATCTGTTCCATGTGTTGCTCAATTCTACCCCACTCTGCAAACTCCCCTGAGCTGGGATTTGAATCTGCTCTACGCACAATAAATCTCAGCCAAAAAAAGAAGCCTCATATGGTTTGCCCAAATCTGTTCAGGGATCCCAGAGTTCATTACAAAAGTTAGTAAATATTAAACTCTCTTGCAAGACAGCATGTACAGTCAGCGTGTCAGACCTGGGAAGTTTCTTCTTCTCCAGCAGGCCAGGTGAGGGCCTGCGTTTGGCAAGTCGATGCTGGGATGTGGCAGGGGACCCCAGGGGCAAGCAGGAGCTGGAGAGCGTGCCCATGAACGCAGCCTGCCAAGAGCAGTGGGGGCTGAACGGCCACCAGCTACTGGCAGCACAGCGCGCTCGACTCGCTGTTTCGGCATAGCCCCACGTGGCAGAGGCAGCTGGGCAGTGTCTTGGGCCCGGGGTCACGAAGGGGGAGAGCGGAGGTTGTGCTGAGCTGCGAGAGGCAGCGCTAGCGCAGGGGGAAGGCGAGACAGGAGCCAACTGCGCGAGTCGCACGCTTGGTGCGGGAACGCCAACAGGTCCATCCTGTGCAGCGTGTGAAGGCGTTGCTTCCTCATAGAGTGGGAGATCCCCATGTGTGCCTCTGAACATTCAATGTATAAACACGGGATGTGTTTTCATTCTTGGGATAAGCTGCAGTAGGGTACAGATAGCTGGAGGGGAGAGGAGGTGGAGCGGGTGCATGGTAGGGGCAGAACGAGCCCGGGTTACCCCGTGGTCCTGCAGACCTCCCCAAGCCACTGAATCAGGACTGCAACGTGGGACAGACTTAAAAAATTGCACCGGAGGCCTGTAAGATCCAGCCATGCGTGAATAATAGAAATGCAAGTGGTTTGCCTCCCATCAACCCCAGCAAGGAGGCATCAAACCCAGTTAATGGGATTTAGTAGCATTTTAACCCAGGTAGTCCCTAAGACCAAGCATCTGGCAGGGGAGTTGGGACCCACGTGTATTTGCCATCGTTCCCACAGCAGCACAGGGAAAGCTCCTGTTTTGCAACCTCAGGGCTCCCCTCCCAGGGCTCTGCCTTGCGCCTCGTGCTCCCAGACGCCAGGTGGACCCTCGAGGGAGGGGGCCAGGGGACACCCAGCCCCGGCACTTCTCGCAGCTCTTTTCGGTGTGACAGGGGCCAGCCCTCCATGCAGGAGTTTTTTGCTGTGGCACACACTGCTTTTATTTTCCAGAAAGGAGCTAAAAGCTGACAGCTTATTTCTTGGGAAAGGGCAAGGGTGCCTCTTCAGTCAGCCAGCAGCGACCTGAGCTCCGGAGGATGGGAAGGAGGAGGCTGACGCTTCTGTACTGCTCGTCACCTTATTAGAAGCAAGCTGGCATTAACCTCACCCACATGGAGGACGGACAGAGATGTCAAGTCACAGAAAGCATGAGGGCTGTTTTCAGTGTAAATGCCAGAGTATCTCAGTCCCACGGGATACGCAACTGGCTGCTGCTCCCACCCAGGTAAATCCCGCAGAAGGGGTTCTGCCTCTTCTCCCCCTGCGCCGCATGCGATCCAGCAGCAAACCCTGCTCCCCTGACTCACGAAACTTGCTTTCCTAACACGATAAATCTGCCTCTAAGTAAATGCCACTGAGAAAGTTTCAGCCCTAGGAGAAGGATTTTGAGAGAGCCGTGCTCAGATAAGCAATCTGTACTGAATCCTAACTAGAACATCTCATGGGCACAGTTGCGGTAATTATTATATAAGAAGCAGTTTAATACGAGATTAAGTTCCTGTATCTTTTGTACTCCACAGACAAAGTACGAGGCAAGGCAAGGAAACAGAGGAGCTTTATAATTGTCTCATGTCCACACACACGACTGCTGCTGCTGCTCAGTTCTTAAACAGCACAACACAAACCCTAAGTCAGAATTCCCTGTACACCCAGTTCTTCCATTAACTTCTCTATGCAAGGAATGCGGGATTGGACACCATCACGCAGGGCCAAGTCAGTATCCTTCCCATGCTCTCTGCTTACTGGGAACCCCTTGAAAGGCTCAGACTGAAATCTGTTACTGTAATGAAGCAGACACTGGTGCTCATGAAAACCAAGCGGCCCAGACTGCTTTGTTTTTGGAGGGTTGCTAGGGAGCACTGGTTGCTATTATTGATTTTTTTAAGGCCTCTGAACTACTTATCAAAACAAGTTATTTCACGCGCACCAGAAGTAACGAAGCCTGGTTCCCTACAGCTTTGTGTCCTTTGTCCCTGCACTTTTTTTCCCAGTGCAATGTGCCCTCCCTCTCCCAAAAACCAGGATCTCCCTCCCACGTCTCCCTGCTGCTTGGCAGAGCAAGAGGCAGCAGAAGCGATAGCTGGGTCACAACTATAAACTTGTTTATTGGCTGGCTGGGAGCTACAAACAGTGGCTGATTGCTAAATTCTGCCTATTCCGCTTTCGCTGGGGGACTAATTTTGGACTTTCTCTACTATCCAGTCATCAGTTTTCATAAAATTTGTAGGAACTTCATTCTCTTTGTGATTTGATGAGTCTAGCTGAAATCCGGCCAAAAGCTTTTTCTGAGGGGAAAAGGGAGCAGTGGATATGCAGGCAGTCAAGCTGCACAATCTGGAAATGGGGCTGAAAGCACATATAGTAAGGCACTACCTAGATTTTGCAACCAGATACTTAGGAAGAAAAAATATTAAGCCCCAGATACTCAGTATCATATTTGTAGCTGTATCTGATAATGCTTCTCTGACACAGACTCTTTAACGAACACACCTAGGACCTGGCAAGTGCGACTGTCAGAACACTGCTGTGATGAATATTCACACGTCAGGACGTTGCAATTCAATGACATAGATACCATTACGACGCCAGGGTCCAGAGTGCAAAAGCAAACGGAAAAGTTCTGAGAAACCCAAGCCCTGAAGCTGACTGCTTGTTAATGGCAGCTTTGCATCTCTTCTGCAAGACAGGAGAAGTAAGTAGCCTTCCTTTCCTCAAGTTTTCCTTTTAAAAGGACCTTTTGGGGAAAATGTCTCATGGCTGCTAACAAACGGTCAGCTGCACCAGCACTAGCAACACAGGGAGAGCGCAGGCGTGACGCACCTGTGAATGGGCTGCGATCGTGTGAGCCCTCTCGTGTGCGTGCTAACAAGTCTTTTGGAGCAGAGGACCGTGGGGGTGCACGGAGACAGAGGCACAGCCAACAAGGCCAGTGCGCCTGATCTACTCCTCTGGGCACCTTTGCTACAGAGCACGTGGTTAAATGAGGAAACAAGCATACTCAGCAGAAAGCGGGCCCATGCAAGCACACATCAGAGAGTCACAGACTGGTTGAGGTCGGCAGGGACCTCGGGAGGTCATCTGGTCCAAGCCCCTGCTCAAGCAGGGCCACCCACAGCCGGTTGCCCAGGACCACGTCCAGACAGCTTTTCAGTATCTCCAAGGATGGAGAGTCTACAAACGCTCTGGGCAGCCTGCTCCAGTGCTCGGTCACCTCCACAGCCAAGAAGTGTTTCCTGACGTTCAGATGGACCCTCTCGTGTTTCCGCGTGTGCCCGCTGCCTCTTGTCCTGCCACTGGGCACCACTGAAAAGAGCCTGGCTCTGTCTTCTCTAAACCTTCCCTTCAGGTATTTGCACACATTGATGAGATCCCCTCTGAGCCTTCTCTTCTCCCCACTGAACAGTCCCAGCTCTCAGCTTCTCCTCACAGGAGATGCTCCAGTCCCTTAATCATCTTAGTGGCCCTTTGCTGGACCCTCTCCAGCAGCACCACATCTCTCTTGTCCTGGAGAGCCCAGAACTGGACACAAGACTCCAGACATGCCCACGAGCACAAATCCAGAGTGCTTAAGGAACTGTCAAGGAAGACAGTACCACCAGCAGACTGGCAGGCATTCGGCCGTGTGAATACCTTCTTCCTAAACCTGGAAGCTCCCTTCTCATTGCCTTCCTGCTCTGATGTGACTCTAGGACGAACAGCCTCTGGGGAAGAGGAATTTGGTCACAGGGAAAAGGGTACCAGGACTATGTAGTAAGGAACCAGGACCTGGAAATATGCTGGCCTACAGGGCATGGCTGTGTACCATTCCCAGGCTCTCGAGAGAGGGCTGAGGCAAGCAAGGACAAAGCAGCAGCTACTAGATCAATATCTCAAAGATGTCCTCAAACATTAGTTATCATCAACAACTAGAAGAGTTTCATCTCATGTGAACAGCTCACTCCCCAGAGTCCCACCACATTCAACAAGATATTTATATTGAAAACGGCTTTTTATTGACTTTTTCCTCTCAAATACTTGATAAGCTCTTACTGCCGTCCCACTTTGATCAGCCTCAGCCCCAGTTGTGCCCAAGGTCTGGTCTATCTCATTATCTAAAGCACCAGAAGCAGGTGGTGTTTACAGGACTTGCTAGAAGAAACTGGGTTTCTGCACAAAGAATACAAATCTGAAGGCCATACTGGGAAACATAACTTATTCAGAACAAACACTATTCAGCCATATTCGATTATGTGTCTCTCTGCTGTCTTATTCCTATCCCATTTCTTCTTCCTTCTTCGTTCCCATTCCTTCTCTCCTTCCTCACTGTCTTTTCCCCTCTAAAGGACAGAGCCTCCATTGAAGTCAGGGAGCAAAATGCCACAGACTTTGGTGGTCTTTGAAACCTTTCAAACCTTCTGACCTCTCCTCCCCGGGAAGGGGGACGCAAATCACCTCAGTTTCACCGTGTCCGAGTACGGGGAGAGCATTAAACCAGTGAACAAAATGAAGGGCATGAGAGATTGTCTAGGCCAATCTCCCTGATCCCGTTGGGACTTTTTTGCCCAGGGCTACAAAGATGAGGACTGTGCTATGCCAGGATGGATTCAGGCAGGTTTCAGGAAACCACAGATGAGACACCTTTGAAGGCTGAGCTTGTTCTTTTCAATCCACTTGATAGAGAAGGTGGACTATTCTGACTGTAATTTTTTTTTAATGTCAACTTCCAAAAAAATAAAGATGACAGTGAAAGGAACAGTGCTAGACACTCACACCAGCATCACTTGGCATCCTGAGCTCCACCATGACACCTCCAGTCCTTCATCACACTGCCCGAAAGATGCAATTTCCAGCCTAGACCAGTCCACCAGAAGCTTTGTCACTCGACCAGCTTTAGCTAATTTCTGCAAACACCTGGAACGTGAAGTTCAGATTCAACATCTGGTTTGTATGCTTTTTTATTCTCTGCCTTATTTGCTTTTAATCCCTTTTGCTCACTTCTTCCACCAGAGTATAACATCTACAGCTCTGCTCTCCCCCTCCGTATCCCCTTCCGTTCCTCACAGGAGAGGTAAGGCTATATCCCACCAAACTACATGGACCTTGGAGAGTTCGCATGTGCCTGAGGACAGCCGAGGTTACTGGAAACATGTAGGTATACCCGTTGAGGTGCCACATCTCCACAACGGCGCTTTCCTCCCTGCTGCCGTGAGCCTGGTTGGCCAACACAGGGACCTTCATCCTCAGCAGCCCCTTTCGAGGAGGCTCCGACCTTCAGGGTTTGCACAGCAGCTCCCCGCAGCCCTCCCCACTTCACATCCCCTCACCAGAGCGGACGCCCTAGTGCGAGCCAGTGCGCACCATAGCTTGGAGCTATCCTCTCCAAGCATAGCTAAGACCCAGACCCGGAGCTTAACCCCAGTTCTGCTTTGTGGTTGCTGCTAGGATTTGCCAAGCTTTCAATTCAGCCGCACTCAGCTCAAAATTAGGCTCCATGCTAAGCACTGTGGGAAGCCAGAATGGAACGAAATGGACTACAAGGTTGTCGGACTTATTTTTCACTCCTTACATTAACTAATTAGCTTTTTTCCTCATTAAAGTCCCTTCAAGCATATCAATTACCCAGCTCTGATGGCAGGGACGGTACAATAGCCCTCAGCGCAATCAGATGAGTTGGAATTCAGCACAGCAGACCAACCGGGCGGAGGATTGGGTTACCCGTGTGTCAGCAAAAGGGCATTATTCTCCTGACCTCCCTTTTGCAACAGGAGCTGAATGGTGGTTAGGAGAGGGGAGAGGAAATGCCAGCAAAATAGCAGAATAAGCATCTTCCTAGGAGCTGCAAGGGGAAACCAGTGCTGTGACAAAAGACAAGAGAAATATTTAAATGTCAGTCTAAAATTAGGACAGCCTAAAACTTGGCCTCCGTCTCCTTTTGTTTCTATCTAATGGGAGCAGCCTTGCAATTTCTGTCTTGGTTTAAACAATTCTCTCGCTTCCCTCTAGGAAAACGGAGGGAATGGTGAGGACAAGGGACCCGCCTCAGCCGTGCCTCCGCTCTCGGAGGCAGGCGTTGGGCTGAGCCGTGCTCGTGGCCCAGCTCTCACCCACAACCGCCACGCTCAGCCCAGCAGCTCCACACCTGCAGTTTTCCATAGGTGAATTTTGGGCCAGCCCCAGCTTTTCCAAGCCAATTTGCCCATCGTTTGTTACAGTAATATCGTATTTGTGAATTGCTGCTATTGCCTCTGTTAACTGGGTTCTTTGCATTGTCTCATACCCGAGCTGTACGTCCCCCATCTGCCAGGGACTATTACAGCGACGCTTACCTCAAATGCAAATGATTTCTTGAGCACCAACAAAAAAAGGTAATGGCACTGACATTGTATCTGTTAATCTTAAACCACTACATTCAGTTGGTTACATGGATGAAGATGCATTGCTCAGTGCAGCTGAATACTTAAAAGCACTGATACAATAAGAATGCATTAAACTTTTATCTCCAGCGCTACAGCTACAATAAGCAATCAAAGAAATTGTCACTCTCCCAGGGCTCTGGATTGCCTAAAGGAAACTAACTTTTGTCTCTGTGTGTGTGTGCGTATGAAGAAAGATGGATAAAAGGATCTCAAATACCAGCTGCAGTGTGTTTGGCTACTTTGCGTTAGTCAAATGATGAGCGCTGAGCATTGCACAAAGCTCAGAAGAAGGCAATTTTATGCAGCCATATTTAGGGAGGAAGAAATAAGATATTTTTCTCTCCAAGGATTTCATGATCAAGCCCAGCTTTTTTTTTTTTTTTAGGTGTAAAATTTATAGGAGGCAGTTACCAACCTGATATTCCTTTCAGAGCCATGTTGTGAAAAAACCCTCTACATAAGTGCTTCTTTCCCTTGATCCAGCATTTGGGGGCCTGTATGGCACTACACGCCAGGTGTAACTCACCCTCCCACGAGCGGTACCAACAGCAGGACTATCAAATCACATTATATTAGATTATTACATTATATTATTAGTTTCTAAAACTACAACAAATGAATTTAAAAGCTCTCAAAAAATATACGTGGTCCTTTTCAATTTACTCGCTGGCCATTTAGTGATGTAGAAATTTCATTTCTCATGAAATACCCACAGACTGGCTACTTTCCTCATGCAATATGCATGAATTATACAATACCTTATGCTCTTGAGAAAATAAGCCACTTTAATCTGAGAAAATGCTCAGTTTTATAACATCAGAATACTTTCTTTTCCTTTTTTGACTCAGAACCAGGGCGGTTTCAGAAAAGGAGGTGCCTGACATGTTCCAACCTTTTAATGTGAAGGCAAACACAGTTTAAAAAAACAAAAAGCTGATAGAGATAATTCCAAAACAAATCTTTGCTTTTCAAATGTTGTCTTCTTGTTTATTTTCCCACATTCCTTCAATGGGCAAAATTCTGTGGCAAGAAATCATAGTATTCAAATAACTTTCTGTTTTCAATCCACTTTGTTTCTTGGGTTCACATTTCTCCGCGCATGTTTTCTCTGTACTGCAGATAAAACTGTGTGAATATCAACGAGGTATTTGCTACAAGGACTATAACACCATTTTCTCAATTTGATTAATATAGCTCTAGGAAAAAAAAAAAAATTCCCCCATCGCCTCATGTGCACAACTGTCTCACTTACAATAGCGCCTTTCATCAACGAAGCTGCAAGAGCTTTACCTAGAAGTAGTGTTATGTGTACTTTACAGTGTATTAAAAGTAACCTTTTCTAGAAGCCCTTGATGTGAAATAATCTCTTTTTTTTTTTCGTAATATCCAGCATGAAGCATTTTTATTTCAGACTTTAAAAGTGGGAAATTGCTGCAAGTTACAGACTTAAGATGGATCGGGGGGCTTTGGACAGTTTTAAAATTAACCCCAAAGTGTGTCACCCGGGCAGCCAGACACCGACGTGCTTAAAAAGCAAACACGCCGGGAAGCGTTTCCTCCGGGAGCTGCCTCAAGCCCCACAGTGAGTAAAGACGGGAATGCCGACGGCCTCTCAAATCCCAGATGAGCGCACAGCCGAGCGCGTCAGATCAGGGCCGTGGCCACGCTCTCGGGACACAGCGCTGGGGCATCGCGGCCCGCCAGCCCTCGCGCCAGGCGGAGCTGTGCATACACAGAACGAGCGTTTGGGCAGCCCGAAGCTCCGCAGAGCAGACGGGTTTCAGTTTAGAGCTTTAAGCATCGCTAACTCTGCCGGTATCTCCCTCGGTTTGGGATTTCCGTCACAACTTGGGCTGTTACACACACTTTTTCTTTGCGTTCTTTCATTGTTTTCCAGTTCCAGAAAGATATCAAACTAACGTCCTCTCACCCCATCCCCAAAATATCAAGGGGATATTTTAAAATTAGAGGCAGAAAAACATTTCCCTTTGCAAATGGAACAGCCGTGTGAAAAAGGAGTGCCTCTCCTTCTCATCATGGGAAGGGACGAGGAGGATAGGACACACAAGCCTAAAATGAAAGCCTCAGGAAGGAGATTTCATGAAGAAATGTGTTTTTGTTCCTTGAGAATAAGCAGCATCTTCCTGAGACCCATCATTTTGATTCACTGTTTCATGTGTAAATAATTTACTAGGCTAAAAGGTCAAGAGCTGCAGGTCCTTGGAGAAGGGAAGAAAACTGCAAGCTGTAAATAAGGGACAAGTAACTTATGTGGAGCATAAAATGTGTTACGAGGCAACGCATAGTATACATACGCACATGTCCACAAAGGAACTGGCTGAGGCAGAGCTCCAGAGCCAGCACAGAGAGGCAGAAATAACCTCTACTCCGTGTTTGCTCCCCCTTGAACTTGACTGGAGAGCAGGAAGTACAGCGAATATGATCTTTTGGGATAGAAATTACACTTTTAAATTAGATCCATGATGCCCAGATGTACTGCTGATGGATGCATGAAACAGAGGGGCAAAAGAAATTAATTTTCAGCCTACTTGTTTTCATCTTTTCATCCTCTAATGTCAGGGTAATTGCTCCTCTACTCCTGGATGTGACAGTCTAGTCCTTGCCTCTCTGCAGAAGGTGAGCGAGCAGCTGGTTTCCTTTCCGACACCAGTGGATTTCCAGTCAGCTGTCAGACAGCACTAGGGCCCTAAATGCTTACAGTGTGTCACGCTTTCCTCCCGCTCAGAAACTCGAAACACGGGGTTTCATTCCCCAGTTTGAGGTAGGATAGGGCAAGGAGAAGAAAAGGGTCAAACCCTGCTCAGGCTCAGAACTGTAGAGAACTCCAGGGGTGAAACTCTGGAAAGACGATGCAGCAGAAACAAGCAAGGGAGCACTGACTACCGTAGCGTGTTACCCTGACACAGATATTAAAATGGAAAGACCAGAAATAAGCTGCACTTTATCCCGTGCACATCACTCCTCGTAGTGGTTTTCATAGCAGTACTGCCCTCAATAGTAAAATCTGCGGTATGGAAGGTGAGATGCTTCTCGGGCTCAGGCAAGAAAGGTAAATACTGCACTTGAGAAGCATGATTTTGTCCAGCAGTTTGCACAGACGGTCTCGGTTTCTCGGTTTTATTCCCGTCTCTGACGCTACATTCCAGAGCAACCACATGCAATTCGTTTCACCACCAAAAAGCCTGTATGCCCCTACATAGCGGGGCAGTTACTGAATTCATCAGCTTAATCAGCATTTTTTTAATAAACATTTATAAAACATGTGAAAACCTCAAATGAAAGCCAATTATTCCAACATATTATATTACACAGATACGGTACAAAGGTTTCATTTGATGATCTAGTATGGAAAATTACCCCCTTCTGCATATAAGGCAATAATATTTATATTATTTTTCCCACATGCTTTTAGCCTTTCATAATAATGGAAACAATGATACAAGAATGAACAACTGACATTTCTGTTTGAGGACACAGCATGCATCTCCTTGGAAAAGTTCTGCAGCGGCTCTGCTTTACAAATATATTTTCCTTAGGTACTTAAAGAGACAGTACTTTGGGTTCCAAGTTGGTTTAGTTACAAGATAGAAACCACCAAAAAGAGACAGAATAAAAGAGCACTCTGGAGATGGGCATGTTGTACACAAACTCTGTCTACCGAAGCTTTTATGTATCTGCTGTTACAACACCCAGATACTTCCAAAGGTATATTATGCCTACACACGCACACATGCATATGTATATATTTACGTACAAAATAAACCAACATATAAATTGCAATAGTGTTTTGCGGCAGTAATATTTATAATGCTAGAGGGCCCGGTCTTGCCAGCAATACATAAAAACTGAACCTCCAGGGTAAACCTATTGCACTGGGGTCATTACCATTAGGACAGGATTGGGGCCGTCTGAGTTGAGGCTGATTCAGAAAGTGCGTCATATACACAGCATATGTTCCACGGATAATATGTTGCCCAGCACGAATGGCAAACGTGCAGGGAATACACGTTTTCTCCCAGGGCTCTGGATCTTCTGAAAGGCTGGCAGGCTGGGTGCATGGCATACATTCTTCAGGAGAGAATTATGGGCTGGGGAGCATTCCTCCGACTTCTCAACTCTTTCAGTAATTTGCCACCTGCGTAGCCAAGCTGTTCGTTCTGTAAATCTACAGGATCTAAAAACTCTGGCACTTCCTCCGGCTGCCAAAGAAAGCTCACCGCAGCGCTGACCCCGATCCATCCACACACACGGTGAATAATGCATTAACTAGTTCAAGGTTTGATGCAAAGATTAAAGAGCGACTTGGAACTGGTGACGCCAAATGGACCAAACTCTCACGCACGCATTTTCTCTACTTCAGAGGTTTCTGCACTGCTGTGCAGTTACCACCAAGGTGCAGAGGACAAGGGTTGTACTCCTGGACACAGCTCCATCCTACCGTGTGAAGGGAACAGAATCTGAGCTTCTGCAAAGTGACACAACCCTACAAAAAGTAGGCAAACTTGGCCCAAAGCCAGTGGGCATCGCCTGTATGCTCCTAATGGAGAAGAGCAAATTTAGTCTCATTGACACTGCTGCTAGATTCACCTCGGTTTATAGTCAGCTCGTACTAAATCACACGTTGTAGTTCTCATGCACAGACGTATCAGGGCAATATCTAGGTTGCAAACACACCAGGGAAAAAGCTCACCTGCTAATAACAGCAAGCCAGATTTGGGTCTGTACTGCTGGAGGTCCCAGCGCAGGGAGGAAGGGAGGCAGCTTCCACAGCTCCTGCCCAGGAGCAGCTGGTTTTTGTGTTGCACAAGCTACGGTTGTCTCGATATCAACTCGAGCTTCAGCAGCATTTGACAGGGACACAGAACTGCTGGAGCAGAAGTGTGCCCCATTCACGGTCGTCTCCACCTCCCGTAACCCCTTTTCCAGCCCAGAAAGCCTCTCCTGCGGAGGAGATGGAAGGAGGTGGTGAAGAACCCTAGCGCTGATGCTGCTTTCCCGGGCAAGAAATACACCTCTGTCGGATGCCCGCTTTGAACGTGCTAGGCTGGGTAACAAAATTCAAAGTGTAACTCCAGTTTGGCCCTGAAATGGTTTCCCTTTATTTTTTGATAGCATGGCAAGATTCCTAGGGGGCTTTTCCTATGTTAATATTAGGAGAGCAGCCTTTAAAATGAATTTTAACCTTTTTTTTATATAAATAGGTTGGATTTACAGAGGGGAAAATCCATTCAGAGAAGGGAATGCCTGCATACCTACTGGGCTTTGTCTAATCTCCTCTTGGGGTTAACCCGGACTTTCTTTCACACTACCCTGATTCCTCATTTCAGCGGAGGAGATTTGTCTCTCTTTCTCTGCCCCAAATCCTTCCCAGCACTGAGCCCTGCAGAACTGGTAACGAGGGACATCTTGGAGCACCGAGAGCTCGTCTCCGTTCGTTGCCTTTAGATGGACATCCGAGCCTTTATGCTGAAAGCATTATCTGCAATTTCAGAACCATCCCAGGCAGCCTCTGCGCCCAGAAACCACTCCCAAATTACTGATACAGCTTGTAACTTACTATTACCGTTTTGACATCTGATTTGACATCTGATTTGACATCCGATAAACACACCGAGCTCCTTACCCCATTCCCAAGCCCAAAACACATAGGCAATGGAAAAACATAGTCCCTCTTGAATGCTCTGTGACCTAGTCTATCAGAAACCCAGCACCGTTGCTAGAACACAACAGTTTTTCAGTTAAAACGGCCAGAGTTCAATCATTTTGTTGCTAGCAATCTGAAGGTGCGTGCGTACGCGTGCATGAGAGAGGCAGTGGGAGTGCGTGAATGCATAAGTTCACCCTCCGCCTCTGCAACGGTCCCCATGGTAATTCCGTCTGCGGTTCAGCACATACAGTGCCTGGCCACAGCCACCTCTTCCAGGTTTCTCCGTCTAATCATTGGCAAGGGCAAAGCTATTAGAAACTAGATTCAGTAACCGGCTTTTAATTTTGCAGCCAGAGGTTGTCAGGACAAGGAAGAGAAAACCGCCAACTATGTCTTCGCTGTGCAGTCCCTGTCTTTCAACAATACAGGAGCTGGAAAACCTCGAGAGAGCAAAACGAACCCTCCCCTCTTCCCAGCCACAGTGATTGCCCCCACCCCAAATCCTCACAATCAGGGTATCTCAAACTGTTCTGTAGGAAAAAGCTACACACGTTGTCGAAGGAAGAAATCTCGTCAAACATGCAAAGGCCAACAATCCTGTATGAAACATGGTTTATGATATACTCATGGTTTATGATATTTAGGAGGTTTTTTTCTGCCTCTCCAGCAGCTGACCTGTTCCCGAGCCCTGGAGATGGGCAGATTATATCAGGGCTGGTATCAGGCAAAAGAATGAACACAGGGAGAAAGCTGGTCATCACTGCTGAGAAAGGAAAAAAACCTCACATCTCCACAGAGTGATAAAACAGAATACAGCATACATCCCTCAACGGTAATTGCATTTCTACAGACTTTACGAATATCAGAAGCTGGGCAGACAGGGGCCCAAATGAGTGCCATCGCTGAGGAGAAGGCTGGCAGGACTCCAGCGCTGCGTATTCTGCACGGCGAGCACGGGGCCGCCAGCTGCACCGTCCCTTGCAAGGCAGCAGGATCACACAGGAACTGCACAACGGCGCCGTTTTCAGTGGTAGCTTTAAGGAGCAGAAAGGACTCGAGCACCCATGAAACCAGACTTCATTCACACCACTTTTATGGAGCAACTTGGTTTTGTCAGCCAATTGCAACGTCCATGAACTCTTTGTAGGCAGCTGGAGCAGAGGGTCACTTTTTCCCCGTGATATCAGAATTTCCATGGAAAGAGGTGCTGTTTTACAGCTCTTGTGATAGCGGTGACAGGAGGGGGAGTGGAGAACAGGGGCTGAGAGAGGAGGAAACCTAAAAGGCAGGGGTGGCAAACACTGACAAAAAAAGGACTGAGCTCTGGCTCTGATCATCTGCGATAGAAAGTGTGACTCTGGAAGGATGGCCCTTTACAAAATGAGATTACAGTTAAGTATCCTTATCTCCCTGGTCAACCAAAGGAATGGGTTTCAGGGGGATTACCACATAGGACAATAAGATTAAATTGCTTTGATTGTCATTTTGATCCAAATAACTTTCTGAGCATTTTTTTTTTCCTCTTTATTTCTCCTGAAATAAACTTTCTCCCTAAGGTTTACGAGTTTGCTTCCCCCCACAGCCTAAGCATTTATCTCATCATGAGAACTGCATCTTCAAAAGCAGCAGCAAACAGGTAAGATTTCTCCCCTCCCGAGTCTCCTACTGGCCTGAACCACGCGAACTGCCTGAAGCTTTCCTTGAGGTCGTGGATACAGGGAGAGTTCACTGATCTCATAAATTTTGTACTAGAGATCTGATGCAAGGAGCGGCCCACAGTTCTCCTCCCTGGCGGATAGGCTGCTTTATCTAAGACAGCACAGTGTAATATGCTTGCCTGCGCGCTACGATGTTGGGCAAAAATACCCAGATAGATTAGATTAAATGCTATGTTTTTCTTGTGCCCCAGCTACAGATCTCAGAGCGATGAAACGCTGCTTGACCCAGGTCACACAGCCAGCCAACTTGTTAGAGGAACCCAGCGAATCCTCGCTATCCCTGCTAACTACCAGGTTTACTCCTTCCCCCACACCCTGAAACGCCGATTGCTGCCCCTCCGTGCCACGCTGAGGAGGAGATGCCTGCATCCACCTACAGACAGAGGGAGAGGCCTAACGCAGGGACTGCCAGCGGTGCTTTGCTGGTAACGGCAGCGTCAGCACCGCTCTCCCATCTCAGCACCATCGAGGCCCACCTCAGCACCATCGAGGCCGTTCAGACCAGCTGCCATGGCTGGCGATGCCGACCGCGCTGAACTGAAGCAAGAAGCTGCTCTGGGTGCTGCGGCTGGGAGACACCCTGGGTACCAGAGGTTTGCGCTAAGGCTTTACCTCTCCTGCACCGCGGATGCTCACGGTCTCTTTCAGTAATTTGTTAATTGGGAGGAATTTTCACTTGTGGCAGTCCCCAGTAAACCCGGGGCGGGTGCTCCCAGAGGCTGCTGTTGCTCGGGGGCTGCTCGCTCCCCGCCCTTCAGCCCTGCAGAGGGAGGGAGCCCTTCCCGGGCCAGCGGGGAACTCGGGCCAAAGCCACCGCCTTCCCCTCAGCTCCCCGGCTGCGGCTGCCCAGGCGGCTGCGGTTTAGGCGGGCAGAGAGAGAGAGACACCCCCCCGCCCCGGGCCCGCTGCGCCTGCCCTCATGACGCCCACCGATGACGTCGCAGCCCGGCGGGGTGACGGCGGAGGAGAGGCCGGGGCCGGGAGCGGCACCGCGGCCGCCGCCTGCCCTCTGCTGGGGCCGCCGCCAGCCCCGCCGGGGGAACCGGGCCCTGCCGGCCGCCGCCTGCTTGGGAGCCCCCGCCGGGTCCCCCCGAGATCATCGGGTCCGACCGCTATCCCAGCTGCCAGGGCCGCCCCTAAACCCTGTCCCCAGGCTCTCCACATCCACAGGGTTTTTCAGCACTTCCAGGGGCTGCGATGGCACCGCTTCCCGGGCAGCCTGTTCAATGCCCAGCCGCGCTCGCCACGAAGAAGTTTTTGCTAATACCCAACCCAACCCTGCCCTGGCGCAGCTTGAGGCCGTTCCCTCTCGTCCCATCGCTTGTTCCTGGGGAGAAGAGACCGACCCCCCCGGCTCCAGCCTCCTTTCAGGCAGTTGCAGAGAGCGATGAGGGCTCCCCTCAGCCTCCTCTTCTCCAGGCTGAGCCCCCCCAGCTCCCCCAGCCGCTCCTCCCCAGCCTTGGGCTCCAGCCCCTGCCCCAGCCTCGCTGCCCTGCTCTGGCCACGCTCCAGCCCCTCCATGGCCGCCTTGGGGTGAGGGGCCCAGCGCTGAGCACAGCATTCGAGGGGCGGCCTCACCAGTGCCCAGCACAGGGGCACCATCACCTCCCTGCTCCTGCTGGCCACACTAGGAGTCACGGCCGCGTCCCCTAAAAAATACAGAACGAGGAGGCGCAGGCTCATGAGAGATTTTTGTCTTATAAAAAGCGTCTATGTGCTGGTCAGAGAGGTCTCCTCTACGTACAGCATCAGCACAGGGCTTGAACGACCAGTAACACATCCCTGCGGATCCCGCTGGGGCAGGGCGTTACGACAGATGAGTGCATTCCGATACGGGGTTATCTTCACGTGAAAGGGCAGCGCGATGTCAGCGAACTCCATGCTGGCGTGAGCTGGTCGCAAGTGGTGGGGAGAAAGGACGGCTGGCAGCTGTCAGGCAGGAATGCAATTCCAGGGATACTTCTGAGTGCCTGGATGAATCACGGGGGGGTTATACCCGGCTCTGAGATAGCCAAGATGGACTAGTGTCCGTGACAAGGCGGCCGGCCACAGGGACAGCTTTTCCACGCCAGCAGGAGAGCGCTCGGGTGTCTCCGCAGACACAAGAGTGGCATGAGATGCTTTTGTCAGCGTAAAGCTCGGGCTCTGTGCACGCTACCATGTTTCCCTTTTCTCAAAGCTGCCAGATGGAAAGGGACAGCTTACGCCGCTTCCCAGAGCTGCTGAATTTTAATCAGGTGGAGAAGGACCACGCGTCGCACGCAAAACGTTGCCATCTACTTGCTCGTTCAGTAGTATAAAAAAAGAAAGGTGAGGATGCACCTCTGCAGTGGAGGATTGGATTATTACGTTCATGCACGGCTTGTCCCCCTGCAATTAAGATGTGAATATCCTATTGTGTTCAAGCGTTCTTTACAATGTGACAAGGAAAGGAATAAAACTAATGCACAGAACTTGTACAGACCCTGTAGCTTGCAGATATAATCAGAACAATAAATGACGCCTGAGCACACACCACAGAGAAAGCGCCTCTAACGGAGTCTCCCCCGCTCATTCACTCTGCAGGGACCGGTATCGGGGTCGGCTTTGGTGCTGCCCTTCCCTTTGCTAGCGGTGCAACGAATGAAATTCAGGTCCTGGTGGAAACCCAGGATGATCCCACACAAACTGTTTTTTTTTCCTGACTTTACATTAGTGCTGTCCTCACTACACCACTGAAGAACACTCTGAGGTCGCACCCTGGCAGGCGTCCCCCGGGACGGGGACCCCAGGCCGCCGAGCCGCACGTCGGCGGGGCCCGCGCGATGCTGAGGTGAACCCGGGCCCTCGGCCCCCAACACGGCACCTGCGGAGCGGAGCCTGACTCCGGGTGGGCCCGGGGGGCAGAGCACTGCGTGCTCAGCGGCCTCTGACCGACCTGGCCGGCTTATAACGGCACCGCCACCGCAGTGCCCGCCGGGTCAGCCCCGTCCCCACTCAGGCTGCTGCTGGAGGCGGCGGGCAGGCCCGCACCGTCCCCTACGCGAACTACACTTCCCAGGATGCACCGCAAAAGCAGGGCGCCCGCCCCTCCGCGGCCTTGTGGGGACGCCGTCGCGGTGCACCCTGGGAATTGTAGTCCCCCCGGGCCACTCAGCGGCCCACGGCCTATAGCGGCCCCTCCCGCGGAGGACTCGCCTCCCCGTGATGCAGCGCGCCAGGGTGACGCAAACGCGGCGCGCCGCCGGCGACGGTCGCGGTGCCGTGGGCCGAGGGCGAGGGGGGCGCAGCCGCTGGCGGGCCCCGGGCGCAGGCCGTGGGCCATGTCCGAGAGCGGCGGCGCCGGCGGGGCCGCCCCGGGCGGGGGAGGCGGCGGAGCGGGCGGCGGAGGGGGCGCGGGCGGCGCGGCCTCCGGCTCGGGGCCCGGCGCCACCGACCCGGCCTCGCTGCCGCCCGGCGACGCGCAGCTCATCGCCATCATCGTGGAGCAGCTGAAGAGCCGCGGCCTCTTCGACGGCTTCCGCCGGGACTGCCTGGCCGACGTGGACACCAAGGTAGCGCCGCCGGACCGGGCGGCCCGGCTCCCGGGCAGCCCCCGGGGATCGCCTCCCCAGGCCGGAGCTGCGGGCACCGACCCCGGAGCCCGGCTGCTGTTGGGGCACCCGCATCCCTTCCCTTCCCCTCTGCCCCCCGCTCCGCCCCGGTGTTCCGCTCTCGGTCGGTGGGGTTTCACGCCCCCGCTGCGACCGGCGTCTGTCGGACAGGCTGCCATAGAGCAGGTCCGGGCTCGAAGCGACAGCAACGCCCCGGAGGAGAAACGGGCCGGAGAACGGGCTCAGACTTCCATTTTCTAGCCCAGGCCTTATGAGGAAAACGGTCTTCCATAGGAACACCGCTCCTCTTGAGCATAATTCCCACATTTCCAAAACAAACATTTAATCTGTCTTTCTTGAGTAGATGTCCTCAGACCGTGGTTTGAAACTCATTTCTTCCTCAGTCACAACATGAACGCCTGAGCATTTGTTGGCAATATTGAAGTTGGGTTGCTAACAATTGCCCTGTCAAAATTAAACACTGGTGTTTTGCTTTCCCAAACTGTTACGCTTTCAGCAGGAGTCCTGTCCTGCGACCTGCAATCGTCATTCTAGGCCACCCCAGCAGCTACAGCAAAACCATTCCTGAAGCTGTCAGGTCACCTACAGAGAGCAGCCGTAGGTCAGAGCAGCTTTGTCAGGATAGGCAGACGCTGCACCTCTGTTACCAGCCCTTTCGTTCATCATCCCATATGCATATCAAATTCTGAAATTTAAATGTTGCCACCCTCTTGTCCTTTCCTTGCACAGCACCAGGATCTGGATGGTACTATGTATCTATATGGGTTTGTTAGTTCAGTTCCTGTTCACTGGAACTAAGTTTCCACTGATAAAGCCCTCATAATTCTTATCTTCTGTGTTAGTGTCACAGAAGCAAATAATTAAGTTCTTTGTTAGCAACTATATTACTCAGCGAGTTTCCTAGGAGTTCTGTGATGGAGGGTTTCCAGACAACAAAAATTCTGCTTAAACAACTCCTGTCTGCACAGGCAGTTTGCTTTCACTGAATAATATTACGAGCAGGCAACAATTTTAAAACCAATCTCTCCAGCTATTTAAATTATTATAACACCGCACTGACCAACTGTTCTTTGCAATTACCAGTTGTGTTCTTAGGTAAAACAAGCCTACCTTTGTTCAGAAAGTGAAAGGATGGAGAATATAGACAACAGAGCAGCCGTGTACATGACAAAAGATGAACTATGAAGGACTCTGGCAGGGGATTGTTTTGAGATCTTTTAGCTGTTTAACTGGAATTTTGTTTTTTTTTCCAGCCAGCCTATCAAAATCTGAGGCAGAAAGTAGACAACTTTGTATCGACCCACCTGGACAAACAGGAATGGAATCCAACAATGAACAAAAACCAGTTACGAAATGGGCTAAGGCAGAGTGTGATTCAGTAAGTAAGCAACGTTCTGTAAAATAATGGTAATGCTATTTGATAAGTAATATATAACTGTCTTATCACCCGAGTCAAATAAGAATTTGCAGACTTAAGTTTTTCACAACACTTTCTGTTGTGCTCTCTTGAGTTTCATTATAATAGGGATGCAGTCTTACCTCTCATCAAAATGCTTACATCACTGCTTTACCTGAAATTTGTATTTCCATGAGTTGAGCGGGATGGTGAAGTACTCACATTCGCTATCTGGCCAAGTTATTGCTGCAAATAACCAACACTGTGCCTGCTAGCAAAACTGTACCTGATGTGCTGAGCTGAATGGCCTTGATCTTTATTTTCAGAAAAGAGAAGAGCCTATATCACTTAAAGAAAAAATCCTGAAAATGCCAAAGCTTGTTTAAGTAGACTTTGACCACTAGCAGGCAGTAATCAAACTGGGCTAGCCTGGCTTCATGCAGCAGAGGGTGGCTTTGGTACAGCTATTTAAGACAGTACGTTTCCAGCATGACAAGAAAGCCAGCTTAAACTCTGCTGCTTAGAGATTTAGGTTTAGTATCACTTGCTGCTAACGCATTGCGGTCTGAAGCACGAGTCTTAGCTTGTTTGACTAAAAGCCATGGATAAAAACTTCATTGTAAGAGTTGTGGGGAGGGGGGCAGTAGGGAACTTGCTAACGGCATTTATGCTTATAAGGAAAGCTATTAGAATGTCTCGCACAGAGAAGAAACTGCATTTCAGAGCACTTGATAGAACCTGTAAATCATTAGTACGTAACGTTAGTTTGTTTAATGTGTAATTAGAGAAGGGGGTGTCCACTGGAAGTACAGAACTTCCTGCCTTGAGACATGTTTGTCAATGCTTCCTCTTATTTCATGTTACTCTACCACTAGAATGAAGTGGATAATTGAAAATTGTTATGTCAGAGAGCCTGTAATGAGAAGAATGTAAAGGGCTCCCTTTAAGTGGGCTACTAGTATAAAGAATAGACACGGAGTATTAGGGAGTTAAGAGTCTCTGTCACTCCTGTAGTTGCAAGACCGAGCACTGAGCGTGTCTTTTGTTGCATGCACGTATACGTGTGCTGTTACCTGGAGGTGACATGATGTGCCCTGACCCCGCACCCGCTCACTCACCAGCCTTATTAGGCTTGTGGCTACTTTTCTGAGCGCCAGGCAACATCTCCATTTCCTGTCCCCCGCTCCCTTGCAGACATGACTTAAGCCTGCTAGACAGCCTGTGCCCCACAATCCAAGAGGCTGACGCAGCCCCTGAAGTAATAAGTCACTTCAGTCACTACTGTTCAGTTCCAGAAACTTTGCTGCGTGCTACATGTGCTTGTTTTTATAATTAATACCCATCTGTCTAGACTAACAGTTATAAGGAGTGAGTGACAGTAATGTTGTTAGGGGGAAGGCCTCTTCTCCGTCAAGTCAGCCAAAAAAAAGACTGTGCTCTCACCTGCCCTCCTCCTCAGAATAGCTTATTTCCCTTGTTTGTGCCCAAACGTGTTTGTTTGCTTTCATGTTGACCTCATTTCCACATGAGCCCTCTTAAAGTGGCTCTTGTCCAGCATGTCATTTAAGTACCTGGGAGACCAGATGTCAGTTCTTAATTCTGTGGGGAGAAGTGAGAGGGGGTGGGGGGAAATAGGTGATTGAAACAACTCCCTGTTAAGGACCTACTGAGTGGGCTGCAGTTCTCACCATATTAATGCTAATTGCAGTTGACAGGAGGGCTCTGGAGAATTACTGGAGGAGATTGGGGAGAAGTTTTTCCGAGGAGCTGAATGACTCCTTTGTCTTTGTTCAAGGTCAGGAATGCTGGAAGCTGGAGTGGACAGAATTATTTCTCAGGTGGTGGATCCAAAACTAAACCACATCTTCAGGCCCCAGATAGAGAGGGCGATTCATGAATTTTTGGCTGCACAAAAGAAAGAGGAAAGCGTGCCAGCTCCTCCTCCAGAGCCTGAGAATAAGGATCCTCCTGCTCCCTCTCAGGATGCCTCCTAAAGGTCTTGTATCTCTGCACTTACTACTTACAGTTTTCATGTACCTCATCTCTCTAGTTTGTACAATGCGAGACAGAGAAGACATTGTATTCTTCCTGGCTTGACAGGGAGGACACTTTGATCATCAGCGTGTTGTCAGTGTCAGACAGTCATCTGGGCTGCTTCCACTTAAGTGTCAGCTAAAAATACATTAGGACTGAAGACATAGGTATGATGTAGAACAGCTATCAAGGAACACTGTGGACTCTGCCAGTGCTGGTTTTGGATCAGGCCAAAAGGTCTTTTATTCCTGTAAAAGCATATCCAGCAGTGATTGACATGGCATTGGCTGGATAGCTTTCAGAACAATATCAAATGGATTAAAAATATATATCCTTTACTGCAATACAGCTGAAAGGAGAGTGGTGACAAGTTATTGTGCTTTAGCATTGGAAGTTTTAGATAGCTCTTCTTTAGAACATACACTGGAGTGTTGAATTGTTAGTGACTGAAATATTCCCTGCTGGAGTAAGGGTAACGTCTTTGGGAGCGAATAACTGTTCATTCCAAATTGACTGGTTTAAATAGAGCAACCTATATCTTTCCAGCTGAAAGGACTGAGGGTGCCTTTGTTGCAAACAAGTTCATTCTGGCTTTTGTGATTAAAATAACTCAAGGGGCCTGAGGGGGCTATAATTGCTGCTCTGTCTTAACACAAATGGCTATGCACCCATCTCTGCTAAGGCCCTGTGTCTTAACGTCGATTTGAATATTGAGGCCTGCGTGCACGTTACTGAGGGATCACGCTCTTGATGGAAAATTTCAACCTGCAGCTTTGCTGGGGAACCTAAAACCATGCTGCATGAAAGGAAGTTAATGTGGATTCTTTATCTGCTAGGGCTTTCTGAAAGCAAAAGTTGTTCTTATAATCGACAGCCGATTTATAAAGAAGGAATAAGTAACCTACAACAGCTGTTCTTATGCTTGGAATTATTAGATCAATTAGCATGACTATTAATTTAATAGTAGAAGCTAAACTGCCTGTAGTCTCATCCCGAGTTATTTAGTTACCTGTGACTTGCAGCCTTAATGCCTTGATAGATCTTTGCATTTGTCCAGTTCAAGTAATTTAAAGTCCATTATAACCTGCAGCTAAGTGCAGCTGCTAATTAATATATTGTAATCTAGTTTCTGTTCAAATGCAGTTAATTGTGAAGGTACCATCCTCTAAACTCTCTCTTTTCTTGCAGTGAGTTCCTGATGCTAAGCAGCTGCAGTTGCAAAATACGTGTCCTGTTAGATTGGCAATGGAGTACTTGTTCCATGTGGTGCAGGACTGCTGTCTGCCAAAGATGATTAAACTTTATCAGACCTGTGGGAAGGCATTGAAATCAGTGAATTTCAGATGTACCCGGAGTTCTGCGTGTGGAGGGACAGCCAAAACATGAAGATATTTTTGCTATTAACAGCAATACAGAGAGCAGCGTGTATTTGTTAGTCATGCCTTCAGGCAAGGGGGTGGGAAGACAAAGGGAGTTGACTCTTGTCTGGGGGAGCAGGGAAGCGGTTCGAGATGATACTGGTCTTGGGAGCAGGAAGAAAAGAAAGATGGTTTGGGGGGTGGGGCAGTCTCTTGGAGACCGAGTGAGAGCAGACAGATTTTCTTTGATAGAAGCCGGACGAGAGGAAGCGTCGTACACCTCTGCTGCACAACGCGGCGTGGAGCAGTAGGCGCCGAGTCGGGTGTAACTCATTGCACTCCAGCTTTAGGAGAGACGTTTCCTGTTCAAAACTGGAAGGAACACTTCAGGAGCCGTTAGCTAGATAATTTCTGTTGCATTGCAGGAAAACGTTTACAGTTGACTATGACTATAGCTGATCTAATTCTTATTTCCTAAGTAACTCTGGGAAGCGCAGGGCACCAGAGTAGGTGATCAGTTTGAAACTTGTCTCTTTCAGCTTGAAAGACTTTTCTTTCCCGTGAAACTTCTCAGGTGCCCAGTGGAAACTGTCCTATGCTTTCAGCTGGAACGCATGCGGTGTCCTCTGGATGACACTCAAGTAGAGAATGTGATCAGATATTCTGCCAGCAAATGTCCCTACCTTTTGCAATAAAAGACTTCAAAAAGCATCTCTGACTCCTAGCTTTTTCAGAATTTTTTTCTTAAGGAAAACTAAAGAAATCCAGGAGTCCCGATTGCTGGAACCTTAATGGAAGTGTTGACCTCACACAGTTCGTAGCTTAATCCAGGTCTGACAACAGGGGGTTGTTAGTAGAAGTTATCATGAAATAAGATGGATATTAGCATTCCTCTCCATGTAAAGTCTCTCTCAAAAAATCTAAAGTATCAAAGAAGAGCACTGACCTTACCTCGCATCATTTATGAGGTATAAATCCTGAGTAAGTTCAGCCTGGTGCTGGTGACGGTGAAGGCACGTTCAACCTCGGGAAAACAATCCACTTCTGGCAACAGGCCAGAGCTATTCTGGTTTTTTCCTTTCAGATAGCAATCTTTTAAGCAGCTAGTACCTGCCTGTGTCACTGAATAACACTTAATACCGTTTGAATCCTTGCTGTTCATGGGCTGCAATACCTCAACCACAGCCTTACCCATAGACCGTGTGTGCGAACAGACGCAATTCCAGCTACAGTCTGCTCCCTTTTCAAAACGGGTGCTTTGGAGGGAAGATTAATGCCGTGGTTTAATCTGGTAGCTAACTTATTTTGCGTAGTACCTCCTCTCAACAGAGTTACATGCAGAAACGGAGATGACGGAGCATCTGGTATTTTAACCCCTTTACGAGAGAGCTCTCTGCACTTCCCCACCGCAGGAAGCCTGCACGCTGCACAGCGCTGTGTCGTCCCGCTGATACATGATTCTTCCGTCAATATTTTTATCCCATTTAAGAGCGGGATATCCCATTTCAGAGGGAACTGAAATACCTGTACATTTTAGTGATAACTACATTGGCCGCAACCTTCCCGAGATGGTTTGAAAAAACCGTATTTTGGGATAATCTGGTTGCGTGGCTTGGGTCTCGCTGCTACGTAGCCCGTGCTCCTGCTATAAACCAGGACAGGGGGTACGTGAGGAAAGGGCTCTCCTGCATGTTGATTTGGTGGTTAAAGACTGCCCTCCAAATCAGAAGGAGGTGTTTTCCCTTGGAGCCTCAAGGGCAGCTCTTGGCAGGAAAGAGCCATCGTTTACCTCCTGGTAGGGCATCTTGACCACGTTTTTGAAACGGAGCCATTTATGCAGGGGACAAAAAAAGTTCAGGAGTCTAGAAAGAGCAAGTCAAAAGGGTTTAACTGTGCTTAGACAAAGTCTGGACTACAGTAGTAGTAGTTAGGGAGCAGGGACGCCAGTTCAGTTTTAAGAAGTAGTAAGCAGAGCTGGATTTATTGCAGTGAAGAGGGAGCCTGTACCTGCGTTCTCTACCTCTGACAAGCGCTCCGACAGCTAGGTGAAGGAGAGTAGATTCAGCCACCATAGTTTTTAAAAGGTTTTTCCTTTGTTCTGTCTTTGAACGCGGTGCTGTCTTAAACTCCGAACGCTAATGCTGTGCGTGGGGAGGGCTGTGCCTGTAGCTGGTCTCAGCCCGTGCCCGGTGCGTGACTGCAACGACTATGGGAGTGCTCAGATCAGAGCTGAGGCACCTGACGAGATTGGGCAGCCAATCCACGTTTGGGATCAGCGTCTTTAACGTCTGGGCTCTAAAGTCCTTGCTTTGGATCAGAGCCCTGGAAGTAGCAAGCTTTGGAAGCATACCTTACATCACATGGGACAGTGACAAAAACCACCAAGCCCTTACCGTGATGGAGGACTGGTAGGCAGTGCCCTTTCATCATACACGTTTGTCCCTGGCGACCGATAGAAACAGGATTCCAGCCTTAATAACTCGGTGACCCCTGTAACTAAACACCTAAACCCAAGCATAGCCGGGGAAGGGAGGACAGCCAAATGGGAGAGTAATGTGTTAGGAGATCGCTCATCTTTGGTTTCTTCCCTCATTGGTACCCAGGCCTTACTCACCCCTAAAGAACTCCCACATCATGGTAACGCAGTGCCAAGTTTAAAATTTATTACAGAATTCACAACCAGCCCAGTTTTGAATCTTGATACCAGATGAGCGAGACACCCAGATTCCCAGCCTACAGGTCAGGCAACAAAACCCCTCTCCGGGAAGGGGGAATCATCATGACTGTCTGGAGGCAAGTCCAAACCACAGCTCTGAATCCTTGGCACCGAGAAGGATCAAACTTGGGCCTCTGTCAGGACGGTGGGTCAAACCAACCCCTGCCCCAAACACGGAGCTAGTCATTGCCAAAGCACTCTGAATCCGCACTGGAATCGATACAGGGGTCTTGAATCCAAACCATGTACAGCTCCGTTTCCTCGCCTGTTTTTAGGACAAGGATGACTGGTTTTAATGAGGCACAGCCAAGAGGCCTGGAAGAAAGAGCCTTCAATATATCATTTTGATTTTGGCCAGAAGAAGGGGTGCCGGGAGGGTTAGAAATCACACCTAGAAGGTTTCACGGACCGTTTGACTCTCTTTTCACCACCTCCCTAGAAAGAGTGAGAGCAGCACCCGCTGTCACGACACTCCTCCTATGCCACCTGCTTCAGGCACGCCGCCACGCCAGGCCCACGGCCATCACCGGGTACCAGCCGAGTTTTCTGCCAGCACCTTCCTTCTCAGCAACCGGGGCACAGCCGCGATTGCCGCCGAGCAGGATCCCATTCGCCAACTTTTTGCGAAACCGGAGACCAGTTTCTCCAGTTCAAACCCACAAGGAACTGGAGCAGCTTAACTCTTTCACAGAAATTTTCCTGTTTATACTGTAGTGAAAAATATATTTTCCCAGCTCGCTTAAAGAGAAGCCAGCCTAATTCCTTGCGAGCAGTCAGGGCCCCTCATCTCCACACCCGGCACCGCTCAGAAGTGCCGGGCCTCCCGCCCAGCTGTGCGCAGCGCAGCCATTCTGGGTCCGGCCATCAGAGGGAGGTAAACCATTGCTGCATTGCTCGCTCCCGATGCCTCCTTACAAAACCCGAGCAGATCCAGGACTCCAAAGCCTTTGCTGACTCCTGAGTGAATCAGCTCAGCAAGGTGTGGGCAAAGCTCTCCCAGAGCGTTTCCATGAACTCAGACTCTACTTGTCTAATGCAAATCACGCAGCAGATACTGGGATTTCTCAAGAGGTTCAATAGTGGGAAGCAAATATCAATTAGGGTTAGGGAGAGTTTGGGGAGGAAAGCAAACAGCCCAAGTAATCAGGGACAAAAGCACAGATTTAGGATGTGAAACTCTAAATTCTGACCTACCCAAATCTGTAATTAACTGATCTGCTCTGGTGTGAAGAAGATTGAGGCTAAAACACTAGCACCAGTGCCTGGGGCCCCAGGTGGTAGTGCCACGAGATTGTATCAGAATAGCTTCAGTTCTTGCATTTTTGTGATTCAAGAGCCGAGCCCACATCAGTGCCAAGTCAGCCTCGGAAACATGACTGGACAGTAACCAGCCCAGCAGTAGCTGCCCTCGTCTAGACGCCGTTGGAAGCCACGGCGCGGAGAAACGCGCTACCTCAGCCATCAGACTGGGAGCTGGCTCCACCAAGAATTCCCTCCAGCACTGGGATGAGCCCAGGGAAAAGCATCGTAGCAGAACGCAACAAGTCCAACCCAGCTGTCCCGGCTAAAGGAGTGCAAGGACCTCGCGTTTCACTGATTTCATCTTGCTGACTCTCATATGAGGAAACCCGTGCCTTTTGCACTAGCGTCTTTATAACAGATACCTGTTCACTTGGAAAAATAGAAAAGAAAATCCCCAAACCAGTTCAGGTCTTGGCCCTACAAAGAATTCACGTAAGGACAGATGGCTGCAGTCTGCTTTGCAGAGTCGAGGCCTTTAGGACATCCAAGCAACTTGATACAGTAAATGCATCCATTTTGGAAGGGTTTTGTAACAGAAATAGAAAACCATGACATCCATGAGTTTCATATTTCATTGCAACTCTGCAAAAGGGAGATAAAATAATCCTGCTTCAGAGAACACTCATGAAATTTCACATTTTCTACAAGGGGGCAGCACAACTGTAGCAAAAAAAGAAAATCCAGCCGTAACTCTTCCCCCACAGCACTCCCCGTGAGACACCGACACATTGATCAACGCCTTCCATCTCCTCACACACCAGCGTTCACCTTCAACAGCTCCTCCTGCTAAGACTTAGTCCTCCAGGTAGTTATCTTCAACTTCTACCATCAAAACCCAGCAAAACAAGGATTGCCTCGACCAAGACAACCAGCCTCAGAGGTTGCCAACACCAGCTCCCGAGCTGGCCTCCTCCAACAACAGCATGAGCTCCACACCTTCCACTCGCTGGCTTCTCCAACCAGCAAAAACCATGCTACGAATTCAAGAGCTTGCAAAAAGCACCCTACCAACATAAGACCTTCCAAGGAAACCCAAATAAAGTCCAGTTCAACCTTACCTTGCTCCGGAGAGCCGTCCACTCCACTCCGCTCCTCTCCGCTCCCCCTGGGCTCTGGCACACACTCTGATCCCCAGCAGGCTCAACCCCGGCTGCAGGAGCTCTGCCAAGCAATTGAGCTCACCTGGACCCCAGGCACACCTGAGCCGCTGCCTTCCCTCCCCACCCCACCCTCCTCTGGGGGAAAGCCACGCTGCTTCACCTGCAAACAGTGACAACTAGCTATCTCCAACCCTGCCTGAATTTCCACTTCCTACAGGGGAGCCTGGATGCAGCCATAATCCGATGCAAAAGCCCACCTTTTCCGTAAGAGCGTGGAACAGTGGGATTTGGCAGCTGCTGGCCCCAGGGGTGATGATACCTGACGGTCCCAGCTCACCACCAGCTCGAGTGTGCAGAATCGCCAGGTCCTCGAGGCTGACGCTGCTCCCCAAAACATCCCACCCCCTTCCCCCAGGAATGTCACGAAGGTGCAAGGGGTGGGGGGTGTCTGGCAGCCACCCTTAGCGCTTATTCTAGGGACAGATTTCTTTCCCTTTTTAAACAGGACTAAGCCCAGCGTCCTTTCTCCGGGGGTACCAGGAGGGTACCGGGGCAGCCGGGCTGTCACTCCATCTTGAACAGATTTACATCAGCCTCCCCGGCCCCCAGAGCTGTTGGAGAGCCGCAGGGGTCCGACACCCGCTCCAGCTCCGACGTGGCCGGGGAGGGGGTTGCTGAGGCAACAGCACGCCTTATTTAACCGTTATTTAACCCATCTCGCTCTCCTCCCCCCGCCCGCCACTGCCGACGTGCGCGACCGAGGGTACAGCTTTTATTAGGGTGGGATTCTGCAGCCGCCGGATTTATGGGACGTTCCCAACCGCCTGCCCTCGCCAGCGGCCCCGGGATGGCGGGTCTGCAGCGCTCGGCTCCAGGGCAGACAGTGGCTTCCCCAGCCCGCAGGTTGCCCTCTGCAACGGGCAGGGCAAACAGGTGAAAAAGAGTTTTAGGAAAAAGAGAGCCCTGAGGCATCAATCAGGACATGAGAATTTTTTTGTATGTTTTTTCAGAGGGCCATAAGATCACAAGTTTTCAGATGGAAACCAAATTCAGTCCCCAAGACACGGCTATTTTGCCACTTGGCACCACCCTCACCGCGGCAGTGCTGAGGACGAGGGGCTGAAACGCGGGCGGTCGCCCCAGAGCACAGCCCTCCCAAAAGCTGCACTGCTTTTTGGGTGGAAAGTAGAACATTTATTTCATTAGGAGACTCACTGACTCTCAAATCAAATTCTCTCACAAATTGTGTCTTGGGAAGCCAGTCTCCACAGAAAACAGAAGAAAAAGTAGAGGCTTGGTGGGTAAACACCATCGTGGTCCCTGATGGTTAAGCCAGGTTTTTATAGGGTTTGTATCAATGCAGGTTTTGCTGTCGGGGTTTCACGGGCGGCACTGGGGCCGGCAGGCAGACCCGGGGGGGCACAGGTCCCTCCCAAAGCCTCGCTGCCCTGCAGAGCTGCCTGAAGTAAGTTATAGCGGGAATTTCTGCGCGAAAACCAAGGAAGGACGTGAACGAGGTTCTGCCACATGTGGAAGAACCATCTTCGTGCTGTGGCATCCACAGGGGCAAGGGCTAGGAAGGCTGCACCACCAAAGAGAGCACATCGAAGGCTGTATGAAGCCCCTGACAGCACCATATAAAAAGGCAATTGAGTTCTTGGCCAATACTGCCGACAGAGGAAATTCAGGGAGGCGTGCATTTGGGTATGTTTTCAATTAAATATGAGGTCCCTCTGCAGTTTGTCGATCCCCAGTGAAGAGGACAAATCTGGGGTTTGCTCTGATTATCTGTCATCTCACCATTAGAAGCATTCATGAGATTATTAGCTGCCTTGAAATTTGGTCTTACCAGGGCAGATAAAAACCCCCTAGCCTGTCCCTCTCAAGCTCAGTGTCTCATCTGTTATAACCAGATGAAAAACCTCTCCCAGCCAGCAGAACAGCTTTACTCCGGAGGCTTCAGGATCTGGAAGAGAGCAGCTCCGAGGAGCAGTAGGACAAATGACAGAACTGCCTTTATGGGATTGAATCTAGCTGCGACGAATAATTTGTAATTTTTGCAGATGTAATAAGTATGGCATCCCTTACCTCTGTGAGAGCTTTCTACTTGACAGCGAAGAGTGAAATCAAAGGGATACTAATGAAACTGGGCTGAAGCGAAGGCAGAGGACAGATACCAGCCTGAGGACACCGCGTCGCTGGGAGTTACTGGAAGGTGGTCAGGGGAGACCGCTCCCAGCCAAACCAGCAGTTCAAACTTCTGCAAGCGTTAACCCAGGGCAGTTGCAATGCGAGAGCCCATCCAAGAGAAATAAAGGCATGGAAATAATGTTCTTGGGGACTGGAAAAGGGTTCCAAAAGAAACAAGCTTACAAGATACTGGCTCATAATAGTAATTAAATCGCTCTCACTGAAAAGCAGCTAAGTGATATATAGCAAAGAAGAGGTCAAAACCCCAAGACTTTAATCAGGAATAAGTGGAGAGCCTTTCACCAGTTTCAGCGGAGGGAAGAGAGCCTGAACGGGCACAGATACCCCTAAACAGGGTTCTTCAGAAAAAAAAAGTCTGAGGAATACAAGGAGGAGAAGACTGGGAAGGAGAAGGTGGAGGCTGCCCGTGCCGCAGCAGCACCTCGCCTGTGACCACGCTGTTCACATCCAGCACTTTCCACCAGCGCTTGTCTCACTGCAAAACAGCACAGATAAATACTGCTGACACCATACCATCCTGAAGATCTGAATTTTATTGACACAAAAATCAGAAGCAAGCCGAAGTAGCAATAAAGTTTCAGAAGGTCTTAGAAGTTCTGGGAATTCTGAGCATTTTATTAGGTGAACTAGCATCTCTGCAGTAAAAATAGCTTTGGGTTTCGCTGTTCAATCTTACTTTTCCACATTGCTTTGAGCTTTCAAGATGTTAAAGAGTTCAGCCTGCAATGCGCTTTGTGCTGCAGGCAGGGAATAAGTTTGTAAAACATTACGTGCCACTTCTGCAGAATATGGGAGTCCTTCCCATCAGCCACGCTCTCTCATTTCTAGCAGAAGATGGTAATAAGCATAAAAGAACAAAATCTAACTAATGGGACTTTAAACAATCAGAAAGCAAATTATGACAGCAATTATGACAGCTCAGTGCTTGGCAACACCTTCACCTTTCCCAGATGTCAGAGGATAAGCTATTTTTACTGAAAAAAGATGATAGAAACTGGGTCTTATTTGGACATCTGCAGCAGAAATTGATTTAAAGGGATCTGAGCTTTGAAAATGGGGCTTGGAGGCAACTCATTGGGTTTGTTTTTCGGGAAGAAGGGACAGGCCACTTCACATCCTTGGTGCAGGATCAGTCTCTTCACTGGAACGCCTGTCAGTCACATTTAAATAAGTACAATATTTACTTTTTTCACTCTCTGGACCTGGACATTTAATAGGCTTTAATTTTAGATTTTGGCATTGCACAAGATGAAAGCGGCACTTTCTCCATTTGGGCACATCAGGGCTCCCATTTTTTTCAAGCTTTTTTCCTTGCTCCAAATAGAGCAGAGAAAACAATTCCCCAAACCACAGCATCATTTCCCTGTTCCCCTTCCATCCCAGCCGAGCCACTGTTTCACCTGCCACCACCACTGTCCTGTCTGCAGCTGGTGACCCCGGTGCTAACCTAAGCCTGGCTCAGGTTTATCCATCCATCGGCTCCATCGTTCCCGGTCACGGCCTGTGCTCAGCCGTGGCCGAACCCTCCGTTCTCCCTGAGCATCTGCTGAGCACACCGAGTCCCTCAGGGCAGGAGCACGTCAGCTCCATGTGGCAGGAGCACTTGATCCATTGTAATATTGAGTTTCATCATGCAGGCTTCAGTTATGTGACCCAGAATATTTGACCTGATGTCAGAGGGGGCCTCGGGCTATTGAGATATTTCCCCGGGGCACCCTGCCCTCTTCCACCAAAGGAATCCGATCCAGCAACAGGAAAGGGTGAGAATTTTCAGCTGTCCCCATCCCCTGTGAAACAGTCTGAGCTACATGTGCCTAATATAAGGTGTCCCTTATCCGCTTGCTTTCTCCTCTTTTCCTCTCAAGGTACTACTCGTGCACTAATTTCTACTCATAGCCACATAAGACACCGTGATAAATTAAGTTCTTGCAAACACAACGTATTTTTCCTTTTTCATAAGATCTTTTCATAGCCCCACGTGGGCTGCAGACTTGCAAGGTGCTAAGCAGCTGGTAACCCTGTTCTCCACCGAAATCAAGGCTGGCCAAAGGCGTGCAGTATTTTGCAGCATCAGACTGCATTTGTAGAATTTGTTTCATCCTTCGCTGAAATCCAGACACCTCTGGGAGCAGCAAGGAGCAGATATTTAACACAAATAAACCATAACGCTTTAGGAGGGAGCGTAAACAAAAACTACAGCAGCATGGATTTAAAAGGAAAAAGGAAAAAGGAAAAAAAAAAGAGTAATCACCCAACACATGCAAAATGTAGGATCTTCATTATTTCATCAGGTTAGTACCTCAGTTGTACATCCCATTAGAAAAGCAGGGTCTCCCGCAGTAAACCATGGCCAGTGGTAGCTCACAGACATCACTAAGTAGCCCTAAGACTGGCTAACTTGGGCCACCGAAGGCTGGGCACCTCTCCTAAGCCCCTCAGCCACTCTCTGCCACAAGAGCCACCGCTCAGTCACATCCCTTCCTAGAGCAGCAAGCCGTCCATGGGAGACTCCTGGGTCAGCACTGCCGTGCCTGCGCCCCCTCCGCATCCACTTCAGTGTCCCGCAAAGAACTGCGTGGGAAACGGAGATTATTCCCGAGATCAAACCTCCCAGCAGCCGGGAGCTGATCCCCCCGCTCCCCTATCTGTTATCCCTGTGTTTTCTAACTCTGCTGACTACAAAAGGTGAAGTCCAGAACTCCACTGGCTTTAGGAGAGGCAACAAACCTCTTGTGCAGGAAAAAGCTTTCAAGTTTATTTTCTTGCCATCTAGCGTTTTCAAGCAGGGGGGTATTTTTAATGACCAAAGAGTCCTGAAAAATAAAGATAGATATCTGGGTATAGATACCTTTATTATCTGCTATTATTTAAACATCAGCATAGAAAAAAAGACGAGTCTTTTCAGGCTTTAGCAACTCGGAGGTGAAAAATTCACTCAGAGTTTTTGCAGATGCCAAAATAGGCCTGGCTTTTGCAAGGAGCCACCTTTGAATGGCTTTTGCCCCTAAATGACACACATTCCATGGGTGCCCAGTCTGTCTCCCCAGAGGCCACTGTGCAGGGACACAGCTTGGTCAAAGTGGCTGTTACTGGGCTGTGGCTGTAGATAACGCAAACATTCACATGTTGCTGACGGAAAAGTAATTTTTTGGCCTTTGCAGTAGTGTGGGTGAGAAGGTTAGCTAGTAATTGTTTGAACTGGCTCGTTTGTCCACATGGCACCTAGAAACCGCGCTTCATTAGGCGAGAAGCATACCAAAGAAAAGCACAGCCTCGACACTGAGGATGGAGTCAGGATCTCCTCTGTCCCGAGTCCAGCTCCAGCTGGGATGCTACGCTTGACTTGGGGGTAACACTTTTAACCCCTCTGCATCCATTACCCCAACTGATAGAACAGGAAAGCAGCAACAGCCTTCCCCCCAAACTGGCTTTGTAAGAATTAAGGTTTGAAGAATGTTCTGAAGATTAAATCCAGCCCCAACACACCCCCAAAAACATCACAGTTGCTCAAAACTGAATGGCATAATGGAGATAAGTGCAGCCGCAGAGTCATTTGGGAAGTCCAGACAATGAGCACATCAATCAAGGCTGCTTCCTAAGGCAGACATCTAAATAAATGCTAATGAAGTCATTTCTGCAACAGCCCCGGCCAAGGGGGGCTGCAGTACTTAAAAGTACTAACAGCAGCGCGAACAGACTGCCCCTTAAAAACAAAACAGAACATTGAAAAGCCAAAAAGGAAAGCAACAGTTTGTGCATTTCAGAGCTCTGAGAAACATTGTACCTTTGAGCCAGGCTTTTGTTCAAGTGAAGGCTTTTTTTCTTTCAGCCCTCCCTGACTTTCACTGCCCGCTTTATCATCCGTGCTTTTCGCTTGCCACGTACCCAGATGCTACAAGAATGGGCAGACTCTGGGCCTAACTGAAGTCTACTGACATCAAAAGGCTCCCGTTGACTTTAACGGACATTAACTAACCCTCTATAAATCACTGAGAGTCAGGGATTAAACAGCCAGCCCCTTCTGAAGAGTGGAGAGACTAACATAACGCCCCCGAAATGTCATTCCTGTACTAGCTCCAACGCGGCGTGCTTGGGGGCAAGCCTACGAGTGCTTTATCTCATAACCTTCATGCTGAGAGTATTGCAAAGAGAAGGAGAAACAGTTTCTCTCCAAGCCAGGAGAGAACTTCCACAATAGTGCCCCTCTTTGGGGAGTTATATCAGCTTTGCTGTATTTTCTGAAGACCCACAGCAGTGCCAACCAGCTGATCCCCAGACCCTGACGTGGACCACGTTCTGCACGAGAGGGGGTATCTGGAAGCTGGTGGATGACTTCAGGCAGCCGATGGCGGAGGTTCATTTGAGGTCCATGACACGGCCTCTGAATCCTGAACCTACTTCATTAACGCGAGTAACTAATTGACCAGCCGGGTCTTTGCTGCAGGTGCGCTGGCGCGCCAGCTCGCAGAGCCTCCCCAGCCTGCAGCTCGCTTCTCTGCCTCAGCTCGTTACATGGAAATTTTTTGCAGCTGCATAAAGAACAGCACCGACGCACACCTCATCTCCGTGGGGTTGAAATGTGACTAAAGCCCTATCTGGCGGTGCACGTTGCGTGCATGTTTGGCTGTGTCATCTGCCTGAGAAGTCACTGCCCTCTGAAGTCCCCCCTCTGAGCAGGCTGGGACAACCATCTTTCACTCATCTGTTAACACCTCCCAGCCAGCCACCAGTTCCTTCTGCACAAAGCGGCACTGAGCTGACAGGTTTGATGATCTGCAGATGATGTTCGGCCTTGACTCATAAGCCAGCTATCTCCAGGAAACTTTATATCACTGCAAAGGCGAAACGCTCAGCTCAGTAATGGGACCCATAATTACTCCTGACCCCAGGCCATTCCCGAGTTATCTTTTTTTTATACTTACAGCTAAAGCATATTTAAACAAAGTAAAAAAATTATGAATGCTGAAAAATATATAATATCTCAAAGATCTTTTTTGAAGGAAAAAATTCCCCAAATGACTTGATTAAAAAAGGAAAAAAGGAAAAAAATCTACTGACCCATGTTACTGTGGCTCGGCATACCTGCCCCTCGGCATTTCTCCGCTGCCAGATCACTCCCTCGAGTCCCCTGGCAATTGGAAGAACTAGCAGCAGCCCCGGGGCACTCTTGGGACTACACCAATGTCAGGACAGTCCTGGGACTGAGGTGGCTCCAATCCCCGACTGTTTGCAAGCTCTGCAACAAGTGGTACTAGGAGCCCCTCCGTCTGACTGGACTCGTCAGCATCAGTGCTGATTTGGTCCTTCAGGTGGATGACAATAATTCCCAGGGTTTGCACTACTCTTACGCTTCCCAAACGTCTTTGCTTTGCAAAGAGCAAAGGGGAAAAGCCAGGCTCTAGCATCAGGGCCAGACTCTGGGATGAATCAGTGAAGTTCCCGTCAAGGAAGAAGAGCCAAAGCCTGGTGGAGACCAGGTGAGGACCAGGATTCACCATCCAGAGTAAGTTTTCTTTTCTTGAAAGCATTTCTGCCAACTATTAAATTTTGTAAAATGTCCCACGTATGGTTTCCTACCTTTTTCCAAGACCTGAAATTTTGGCCTTAGCTTTTACACATATCATTATTAGCCCAGCCATAGTCTTCTATGAGGTCTAACTCACCACACTTGGCATTTGCCTAAGCAAAAGACACATCCTAAAAGCAACACCAGCTCTACCCAGTAACCACTTTTATCCCTTGCTCAGGCCAGTTCTTGGCCCTATAACTCTGAAGAGCCCCAGTCCATGCCTCAGACCGGTTCTGGTCTTCCCTGTGCTGACACTTTTGTTGAGTTTCATGGCCGGCAGCGGACGCTCCTGTGCCACTAGCAGGTTCCCCGCTCAGCAACGTATCCCGATGCTCCCGAGGTCCCTTCCTGCCCTCGCCCCATCCTGCCCCACGCCTGAGCAACCCCAAACGCTTCCCCCTTCCCAGCACAGCCATACCTCTAGATGGCTGTCCAGCACGGCGCACGGCAGCCAGAGCCAGCCCAGACATTGCGACGGGGATGCGAGAGATTAGGCCAGTATTAGATTTCGGTCTTCCAGACATTCATATGAAGCGGCCTCTTCCACTTTAACTACTTTCCTTTCAAATTTTTCAGCCAAGGGCTGTGTCCAGACCGTGACCAACACACTGCTGCACATGTTGAATGCAGCAGCTTAGAAAGAAGCCGCATTCCTAGCGGAGGTTCACGGACAGAGCTGCACAGCCACGTCTTTCGTGTCACCTGCAAGTGCAGCCCACAGCTCGTTTTCTTCTGTGCAAGATTTCATGCCTGTGTCTTCAGGCAAAAAGCTTCAGAGCAAGTTCACACCGTCACTCCTAGTCCTCTTCATGCTTTCTAAGTAGTCCTGACTACCAGAGCCGTGAGTTTTGAAGTTAGGATGATTCTTTCCCTATTTTTTAATTTTTTTTTTTTACAGTATTTCCATTTTTTTAAATCCATTTTACATTTCCTGCTCATGCGGTTTGGTTTTGTTAAGTCTTATCCTACCACATCTCCCTCCTCACCACCTTTTGCAGTGCCTCACCCAGTTTAGTACTGGCTGGAAATTTAGTTATTGTGCTGTTTGCCCATCTCTTCTGCATCTCTCATACAGATGGCAAACAAAATTAGGTCTAACGTTTTAGAATGAAAACATGAAGAAAACTCACCTCCCAACTCAAATCCCATGATTTGCCTTCTTTTCTGAAGCTGCTAAAACCAAAAACAACAAAACAATTTTTTTTATTCTCCATGAAAAGTTCCCAAAGAAACAAATATTTCCCAGTTGTGTTTGTATCTTTCATCAAAATTGGGGAACTTTTATAAAAAGGAACGACATTTGGGAAGGTGAAAAAAAGTCTTCAAAAATTTCCTTTATTTTTTTTGTCAAAGAGCCGTTTTCCCAATTTAAAAAAAAAAAAGCCAGTGAAACAGTGCTCCAGTGAGATGCCATCTTTATCAGTCAAAGAGGGACAGCAGCTTGGCAAAGCGCATGAGCAGATTCATGTCTGAAGCAGGGAGAAGACGAAGGGAGCTCTGCCTCACCTGTGCCACACCATCCTACTCCTGTGAACCATAAAACCCAGCATGCAGCTCCTGCTCCCAGCCCGGCACGTGCCAGTGCTGCTGCCACCCCATTGCTGCTCACCAGTAACAGCAGAGCTTGGTGGGCTTCCGAGGGGAGAGGGGCAATGCAACCGGGACCCCGGGAGCACCGTGCCTGGTGGAGGATCCCATCGTCCCCTTGAGCTGCCAACCAGCGGGGTGACCCCCTGCAAGGAGAGCGAGACCCAGCAGCTCCCCAGCAGCGCCGTGCTGCCCGCAGGGACCCTGAGCTCCACCCTCCTCCACCAGCCTGGAAATCCCTCAGGTAAATCCTGCCATCTTTTCCCTGGGTGGGGGGGAACGGCCAGAGACCATGCTCAGGCCAGCAGGGCAGAGCACGAGTTTGTCAGCCACAGCCATCGATTTAACACCCATTTCGTCTGCCAGCCTTTCTGCACTGCAGCAAGGAAGCCACCACACCAGAAAAGATTTTTGTACAAGGCTGAATTCCTCCCTCAGCTGTACACAAGCTGCTTTATCACCCTAGGATTCAGGCGATAAAAGTAGGAGGGAGCATTTGGTTCAGGTGTTGCCTATGTGATAGCCTCCAAACCCTTCCCTTGCCTGCCCAACCATTTGTTCTGCTGTGTAATCAAGGCAAAAAATATGCAAGTGCGCAGCAGGGAGCCCTCCCCAGAGGGCATACCTAAAAGCTCAGCTATCTTTAACATCATCACGTCTAGGATTTGGGAACAGCAAATCTTCTGATGACTATCTGCAACGGCCCCTGTACTCCACACAGATGCTGCTGCTCCCATCTAGCGCTCAGCTATTCTTGGTGGGCGCCTGCAGAGCACAGCTGGCTTCGCTCCGTTCCTTCCAAGGCTGCAGCTCTGTAGCGTTCAGGAAACACAATCACAGGGACTTCTCTTGCAACTTCTCTTGATATTTTTCACAGCGGGTGAAAAACAGGCCCAGCTCCTCTGGACGTCCATGCAAGCTCAGCCCAGTTCTGGATAATACAGTCTAGTCCCACAAAAGCACGGCACATCCCTCATTTCAGGAGCACTGCAGAGCATCAGATGAAGAATACATGCTGTGCTTTTCCAGTGCCAAGGGAAAGTGGTTACATCGTGATTATCTGATGATGAAAAAGAGAAATGCTTGGAAAAGTCCCGGAGCAGAGTCTTTCTGTTTGGGCAGAGGCCTCACAGCTTTGCCATCCCGCCGTCTGCTTTGAACAAACACAGCGCGAGCGAGCGGCAGTGCAAGGTGCCATGCAATCGGCCCCGATGTTTGTTTGTGTACCTTTGGCAAATTTTAAATTGGGAGCAGCTGCTAGCAAACTAGCATGGATGTTTTATAGCTTGCTGACAATGCCAGATTCTGCAGATATTACAGTCCGTACTCAGTGGCATCTCTGGAGTATTCCGTTTTTATAAGCATTTCCCAACACACCACCAGGAATGCGCAAGAACTGCTCACATTTACGCCATCGGGGATCAGGGCTGGTTCATCCCCTTCCACAGTTGGCCCAGACACGCTCCCTGCACTGCAACCAGCCCACTGGCACGAGCTCGGCGGGGAAGTGCTGGTGTCCGTCCTCACCGGGGTTTCACGGAGGCGAAGTGATGGTACCTGGGTTGGGGCACCGGCGGTGCATCTGTTATAAGACCTGGTACTCCCTCACTTGGGAAGTTATTTGTCTCGCCAAGGGACAGTTTGCTTGTTTAGAAAGGGAGATTATAATATTTATTTCCCAGCAGAGATGGGAAGCCTCATCAATCGTTACTTAAGCAACTGAAGGTTTTTATTTGGATGAGGCTAAATAAGTGTAAAATTATAGAGGGGATTAAGACAGATTAAGGGGTGCCTCTTAGTCAGAAATTACTCCTGGTGGGCTGGGAATTTTTCCAAGAGGATAAACATAACTTGACTTGTAACACCACAAAGCGAGTATCTTGTGCTGCCACATCACCCCCTGCGCTTGGAGTCAGCAGCTCCAGCAACGGCTTAGAAACCTGCTGGCTGAGCTGCTGTCTGCAGCCCCGCATCTGCTGGCAGCCTTAGCGACCACGCTCAGCTGTCTCTGGAAGCGGGACCTCGTCGGCCCCTGCTGAAGGGTTTCACCCAGAAGCAAGTGGAGACGTGCCTCGACCCCTGCTCGCTGTCAGGCCTGGCACCGCTGGGAACTATCACTTTCAGCAGCTTCACTGCCCACGGGTCCTTATCGCGGATCCACCACCTCCGGGACGGCACTCTTTTTTTTTTTTTTTTAACAAAAGTTATCATCACTCTGGAAAAAAAAGTATCCCATCCCTTCCCTGCACGCTGCCACATTGGCGTTGTTACATCCCTTTAAAGGGATGGTGTGCAAGTGCCTAAGTACATTTTATTAATACACTTTTTCATCCTAGTAGGTCTGGACAGGTGTCTCAAGACTGTCCTTTCCTTAGGAATAAGATAACGACACCTTTTACCCATCACAAAGCCCTGATACCATATTTCTTGGACCTCACATGTCTCGAGGGTGGCAGCAAATCAGAAAGTGCAAAGACTATGTACACTGCCAAGAATAATATTTCTTTAAAAGAAAAATCTCAGCATTTTATTTCCTTTCCCTAAATTTCATTGAAAATTGCGCAACAGACAACGATGTAAGACGAGATAACGTATAAGCTGCCGTTTCAAATCGCAAGACAGCACTGGATTACCTCTGGATTGGATGTTAAAAAGGAGGCCTTGCTTATTTTTTGAAAGAACAGGGAAAAATATTATGCTCTAGAATATTTTGGAGGTCCTGGGACTTCTGGTTGTCTAACAACCAAAACTTCTCTTGAGTCGTTATACCCTCCTCTTGTTAACTTCTCATTTGTTTTCACACATATGACATATTATCTTCCTACATAAGTGCGTAGGAAGATCATACCTGCTTTAATGCCTTCATAATGCTGCTTCTCCTCCCCTCAAATAATTTCTTCCAAAAAAAACCCTTTCAGGTAATCAGAGTCTGCTCACGGAACTAAAGAGAATCGCTGTCTCCTGACAGTGACGTATTGCCTGTATTTTAGGAATGCTAAAAAAATCAGGGAGTATATTTACTGAGCCAAACAAGTCTATACCTGGAATCCTCCCCTCAATGCTGCAAAGGCACACAGTGCCTGTGTTGAACAGAAACCTAACAATACAAAGTGAGATTCAGAATAAAGGGCAAATTTTTTCCAGTTTTTAGGAGAAACTGAATTATGACACTCAAGGACCACTCCTTCCACCCAAAACCTCTTTAGGCAGCGCTGCCCATGGAAAAGCTGTTTGCCTTCAGGATGGGATTCAGGACCTAGGATGGATGCAGCATGTTCCACGTGGAAGAAAGAGTTCACGGAGCGTGGAAACTGCTGACGAGCGAAGCAAACAGCAGGAGGAGATCCCAAAGGCACAAGAGCCTGAACAGCAGCAGCCGTGGATATCTGCCCTCCTCCTCTCCTCACCTCCGCTGTTCTTGAATAAAAACATAAGGAGGTTTTTTTGGTCAGTCTTAGAAAGAAACAGGTTAGCACTTGGTTCTCAGGCGGCAGAGATGAGTGCTGCTCAGCTGCTCCGAATGGCCACAAACCCATGCGAAGGCTTGTGCCCCCTTCAGACCTCCTGCTCCTCCTCCCCTCCATTGCTCAACGCTGCACCGTCGCTGCACAGGGTGTATCGCAGGCTGGCGTTAAGACATAGTTAGTTATGCATTTTTCAGTCTAAACACTTAAAATGTAATCCTTGAATCTCCTTAATGCAACAGCCGTGTTTCTGTCCAGAATCAAGGAACTGGGACAGGAGTGATGGGATGGGCATGAGGATGGGGCACAGTTGGCCATGCTGTCTCATGGTCCCTGGGAGAGCTCTTCTGCCCAGGCCATCTCTCACAAACACGCTGGTCTGAAATGGTTGGAGCAACCCAGGAGCTGGATGCTGCCCTATGGTTCTCCCTTTCAGAGCTATACAGCTACACAGCATGGCTGTCCATCCCATCCAAAAGCAGCGTAAAACCAAGCGCTTCCTTGCTCTGTTACAGGATCTGCTGGCAGGGAGGCAAAACCCCATCTTGCAGGCAGGCACTCAGGCTCCGGAGCCCTTTCAGCTCCCAGCTCACTGTGTCCTGAGGCTCTGCTCAGTGCCAGCACAATTCACGACAAAGGTTTATCTGGGACAACCAAGAATTTGTGCCAACAGAAATTGGACCCAGCCCAGAAAGGAGGGGTGCCCCGCGTCTGCAACACCACCCCCAGCACAGCCAGGGATGTTTTCTCTGTAAGGAGATCCTCTGACTGCAGCAAGAGGGGACTCCGTTAGCAGTAACCAGACTCGCCTCCCTCCAGCTTCCCCTTCTCCCTTTCCGATACAAGGGATCCCTTCTCGCCCTAAAGGAGCCCAGCAGTGCTCAGTCCTATGCCACAACCCCAGCCATTCCCACCCAGACAGGGCTACTGCCTTCAAGATCAAGGAATGTCAGCCCCTTCTTCTGTTACAGCTCTGCAGCTCACTTTCAGCTCCCTAAGGACTATCCTGAATTTATCCAGAAGAAAACAGGAGATTAAGTGAGAGCTCACAGCCAAAACCTGTATTTTTTGACACAGAGGAACAGATACTAAATGAAAACTCTCCTAGCTGTTGTACAGGTCAATACTCCTCAAGAAACCAGATAATCAGACCATGTTCCTCATTAAATAACCCACAGTATGAGCACCAATATATTCTATTAGCTTGGTGCTGCTAGGGGATGCTCCTCACCCCTTTCCTTAGCCTGGAAGTAGCCTATGACTGCGAGGGCAAATTTAAAGAGAAAGGTTAGAAGTGGTGATGTTGACATAGGGGCTGATAGGCCAGCACAGAAATTGATGGGAAAATAAAAGAAGAGCTTAAAACTACTGCCGTATCTCTCCCATAACTGGAAGTTTGCATACCTGCAAGATGAAGCAGTTGAGGTCAGAAACAGCCACTTGATGAGTTTCATTTGATCCTTTTTCTTACCTGTTTGGATGGCTTCCCAGAACTTCTCTGGCTCATATACACTTCTTTTTTCCTCTGATAATCCCCTCAGGCTAGTCCAGGAGCGTCCATTTAGATGTCCCTTGAAATAAGCACAAATGACTGACCCTCACCTGTTATGTGCCTAAGGGTCATACACAAAGATACATCTACAACATTCACCCTCTTTGCCAAGCACAGCACTCCTTTCGGGACAGGACAGCACATTTGCAGATATTTGCCTTTCCTTCAGCTGTGTTAAAACCTGTCGTTTGTGCTTCCCACGCAAACCAGACTATTCCGTGCCGCAGCCCTGACCTCATGGTTGCCAATCCTTCTACAAATTTTAGAGTCGCTATATTACATCAGTAAGAATTAATGCTGGTGGCCCAAATCTTCACAAGTCTTGGAGCAGACTCATCTTCCCCCCGTGTTCTTCTTACCCCCAGATCAAAAAGTAGTTAGAAGAAAGGAAAGTGCAAGTCTCATGCCTAAGCTTTGATAAATCTGCTGTGCAAAATCTGTGGAGCAAGATCCCAACATCCTCATAGGTCTCATCCTGACACCGAAAGCATGCAAGTGGCACAGGGGGAGCCCACAGGGCGCTGGGGTATGTCGGAGCACCGCAGTCCGCTGCCGGTTCCGCTCTGCCTTGGCGAGACAGACCAGCACGTCCCACTGCCTGCTGGGACCACAAAAACATTAACCCTGCCACGCAGCACATCCCAACTGGATTCCCGAGCCTCCTCTCCCACTCCATGCTGGCTTTGGAAGTTGCCAGTAAAAGAGAGGAAACCCGTGCTGAAAAACAAACTGATGCCACCCAGTAAGAGAAAATTAACAATTTCCCCAAGGAGGTGGCTCAGAGGGGACCTGGCATTGTATAGATAACAGGGAAGAACAAATGGCAAACCACGGTTTAGCTCATAACACCCATTCCAAGACGGACCAAGCGTTTACACTGGCTCACATCAACCCCCCTTTGGCACTTGGCAGAAAATAAGAAGCAACAGCAACAGCCCCGTGCCCGTTTGCATGTAGAGCTGGATCACTGTGTACTAAGGGAACTGTGCCACCCATTGCCAGTTAACCCTGCTTTAGGGGCCCTACAAGGAAGAACCCCTACGAAGTAATAAGAAAGTTACCCTAAGCAGGAGGCTCTTTTCTAAAGGGGGAGTTATACTCTGAGGGGAAGCAGAAAACACACAGAAGCTTCGTGCTGCCTGCTTGGTAGTACTTTGAGTCCTATTTTCATATTTTTGCAATTATCACATAATGCAGAATGTCATATAAACCAGGAGACGTCAGCTCTGTGAGCCAAACCGAACACGGGCAGGCGCTGCACGCTCCCCGGGGGCCAGCCCAGCCCCGGGTTGCCCTGCCTGGCCCCATCCCCTAAACGCCAGCCGTGTCCCCCTGCGCCCCACGCCAGCCCCTGGAGGCGGCAAAGCCCTGCCTGGGGCAAAGCTGCTCCTGCCCTCACGACCGCGCTCATCTGCAGAGGATAAACCCCTCACGCTGCATCTAGTGGGTTTAAATGAGGTGTCGGAGCCTTAGGTGGGTCACAGCCTCTCTTGGACACTCACCAGCACACAGGGTCAGGTTTCCAAGCCAGGCGTGTGTGCTCTGAGCTTTCTGAATTGAGGGAGTCCAAACACAGTCGGCCTTGAGGCACCCCACGGGCTCTGGCCAGCACCCTGTCCTCAGGACACACACGCGTCCTGGCAGCACACCCATACCCTGCCTTTGTGCCTGTCTCCAGGGCCGACGCGTGCCCCTTCCCAGGACACCAGCCTTGTGAACTCCCCGAGATGACAGTTCTCCTTCTCAGGCATATGGGATAACTGAAGTTTGTCACACAAACACTTTGCAAAAGGTTAATTAAAAAAAATGCCCTCTCTTCCCCTCCCCAGCTATCATAAGAACGCGTTGCCATGCAGATCAGCCAGATGCTGCCTGTCCTCTCTGGCTTTCCTGCCCACTCCCAAAGGCTGTGTCCTTTTGGGGCTCCAAGCTCCCTCTCCTGAGGGTCTCTCCCCAGGGCACCCCTCTGGCCCTATGTTCCCCCGTTCAGGGATCATCTGTTCTCCAGTCCCTCTCCCCAGTTCAGACACCTTCCTCGGCGTCTCCTTTGCTCTGCCACGGCACAAGCCAGCAGCTCCCTCAGTGATCGGTGGCTCCTTTGGGGTACGGAAGATAACATGGGACTGGGACTTCATAAATCCTGGGAGATTTGCTCTGGACTCACGACAGAGGACAGAGGCTCCAACTCCATGGAGTACCTGTGGTCTGGTCCTGCCCAGTCCGATGAGGCATCCCATACGCACCACTTGGCTCCAGCATCCTAACACCAGCATGTTCCTATCATCAGGTTCATTCACACAACAGCCACAGCTACGTTTTTCTGTATGAAAAGGGTAAACATATGCTTTTCATCCTCACACTTGATCCCAACAAGTCAACCTTTGCTCTGCTATCAGAACTTGTTGGCTAAAAGTCATTCTGTAAAACCAAAGCCCGCAGCATTATACAATTGAGTTTAGCCATGACTGGCAAAAGGCAGTAATGTTGAGACGTTTTTGCAGCAGATCCTGTTGAGAAGAAATAAAATTATCCCGAAGAGAGAGCTTTATCCGCAACTGCAGGAAAATATCTTTCTTCGGAACCAGAAGGTTTTGTTCTTTCCCTCCACCCCACCCCAGCCTGCGAGATACGTTGCCAAGCCAGACAAAATCACAGCACCCTAGTGCTATGGGGCAAGGATGAACAGGAGGGAGGAATAAAGTATCTTTTTTCCCTCCTATAGGAAAGTATTATACAAGTAACCAGCTGTGCTGGTGGGGGGCTCTTCCAGAAGCATTGGCATGCTCTGCTGTTACTAGACTAAATAGATTGTTGGGCTTCTCCATCCGAAGCTTCTTTATGGAAAAGCGGTACGAAGTAAATATATTCCTTCCAAGGCCAAAACCCTCCTCGTGCCAACTCTCAGCTCAGAGCAGATGTCCGCGGTTGGGCTGCGAAGCCCCCGCGGAGCAGGGGGTTTGTGGTGACCAGGTGTCCCCGTCTGCGCGGCGCGGCACGGGCTGGAGGCAGCTGGCGGAGGCCGGTGGTGTCAGACAGCAGCGCGCTAATGAACTGAGAAGCTCCAGAGGAAATTCCTCGCCAGAGATGGGAATACAACCACAACGCAATCAGGGGCATTTCAGTCACTTAGCGCGAAGCCAAAGAGTTGCTGCGTAACCTTGGGTAAGTGGCTTAAATATTTAAGAGGCAGGGTTGAGCAGCACAGCGGGTCTCTGAAGAAATCTGCTCTATTACTGGCTCTGGGAGGGAGTGTCCTTTGTCAGACAGAGAAAGAAAATGGGATTTATTACTAGAGATATGTTAGAGAAAGAAATGGGCTTCAGCACTGCTAAGGTTGCTTCTCAGTCTGAAGCAGGAAAAAGCCTGAGTTAGCAGCCCTCCTCCTGCACCACGCATGAACTGGTGAGGACTGACTTAGGAACGTCTCTTCTCCCTGTTCCTCAGTGCCTCCGACACCGCGATCACCGCTGCTCGCGAGCGCTGTGCGCCAGCCAGAGGTGCAGCGTCAGCACCAAAGCACCCGTCTCTCACTTCGGGGAACCCAAGGTTTCACATGATCCCAAGCGGGGAGTGAATTGTAAGGAAATTCATCTTGATGTGGATAAAACAAGAGGCCAGGTCATTTACAGGACACATACAATGGGAAAAAGCCAGCAGCCTGTACATCAATCTCTTTTTCGCTGCTTTTAAGAAACTTGCAGCATCAGGCAAAATTGGAGCTTTAACCCAACAGCAATGAAACTGCCTTTCACAAAAAATCTCTGCCTGCATCTGAACTCTGCCTGCATCTGGCGGCTGAGAACATTGCCAAGGCTTTAACCCTCCGATATTAACAGAAAGAGATACTGATGAGTGTCCCTCCGGCGAAGGAAACCAAATGGTGTTTTTAACTTCAGTGGATTCTTTACAGCTTTTCAATGCCTTAGCAAGGCTGCTGCCCCAGACTGGGCTGTAATTGAGATGCATTAGCCACTCACTCAAAAACTTTCCCAGGAACACATGTGCACCCACACAGACTATGCATTCAGATATAAATACATACCGTACCTGCACATGCATCAAGCTGCTGTTCATGGGCTGTCTGGACGCTTCCGCTGCCAGCTCGGCTGCTCGCTCAATCGCGGCACTGAACACTGCCGGCTCAACATGACAAATAAAGCAAACTTAGGAAAATGGCTCATCACTGCTGGATATCTGACCACAGCCACGAAAAGCAGAAGAGGGTCTTTTAATGACCAGTCCTCATGAGAGACAAGGACACCGGGTGTTTTCCCCCAAAGAGTGATGGTGAACCTCTTAAAACCAGGCCATACTCTTCTACAAACGAGTGTAGCAACTTGCTGATAAACGCCCACCCCACCTCTTCTTCCCATACTGTCTCCTCACTAGAACAAGCCACCACCTGTGCCCAGCACAGTGCAAAAATCTCCCTCCAAAATGTTCCAGCCTCCTTTATTATATTAATGTTGACAAAAGGCCAAATTCCATCAATATAGACTGATCCTACTCACAGCGCAGCGTCTATTGAGATGAAGAAAGTGTGTCCTTGAAGGTTTTGCAGTTGCAGAAGGACCTGAAGCCATCCCATCGATCTGAGCACGCCTTAGCTCTAAAAGGCTGGGATGCTATCCAGATGCAGCTTCTGAAACTCTGATTAATTGTGGGTTTCGAAGCACATAGATCTCACTCAAAAAATGGCTGTTCCATGCAAGCAGTGGTTTTTTTTACAGACTAGGGGAGACTAGGGTCAGCTATACTGGAAACCTTTTAACATCATATTCAAGACTAACTCTAACCTTTCTTTTAGCCTAGGTAGTGCAACTGGGTTACATTATAGGTCTCTAGTAAGAGGCAGAGAGGGGTGTAAATCCACCTTTTTAGAGTCCTATATCAAGGTAAGAAAAGTATATCCTGCTCTTATGAAAAAGAGAGAACAACACAAGATGTGCCAAGGATTACTTCCATCTTGGACGGAATGATCCATCCATGAATCCTAAAGCACTGTACGAGAGCTAAGCCTCTACGCCACACAGCACCCACCTTTGTCCATCTGCAGCAGGGAGAACTAACACACAGAAAAGGAAATGGAGGCACAAAAATCTTATGATTAGTGCCTGAAAACATAATCCTGTGACCAAACCAGCACGGCAGCCTCATCACTTGTGTGCAAGGAAGGTGTCTTCAGCAGGAGAAATTACACCCTTTCCTGGAGAAAAGGCCAAAGACTTATTCTTAAGGGAATCAGAGCTTTTTGGACATGGAAATAAACACTTTACAACTTACCATTGACAAAACCTCACAAATATAAACAGTAAAACTGATTAAAAGAGATAATTTTATCAGCTTTGTACAACAGTCAGTGGCCAAAATATTAATTCAAACTTTTAAATGTTTGTTTGAAACATCCTTTAGAGGTCCTCAAAATCTTGCTGTCTATCAGTTTGAGGTCCATCATTTTATTTCATTCACATTGTCCTCCCCACGCACACACCCCTTTTAATGAATTGCTAGAGCTGCTTTGACTTTGGCACATGACAAAGTCTTACACAGCCAAATGTCTTCAGAAGTCTACGCCCAGCTTAATTTGAAGGTGTTTTATCTGGACATTCAGCCACCAACCCACTTACTCTTCAAAGAGTAGAGAAACTGGAGGTCAAACTGGCTTATTCAGAGAGGAAACAGCTTATTCTGAGGCAGCCAGTGAAGTGACCACTTTGATTACTTTGATGTAAAATAACAGGATTTGGCCCAGTCATTATTTTTCCACCAAGCATTTCACAGAAGCCAAGGAAAGCAGTAGTTCTATCAACTTGAGACAACTATCAGGTCACCAGGCATCTTTCCCTTCCAGGGCTCCAAAGCTCTGCAGGCTTGGAAGAGCCCCGGTGCAGGCAGGGCAGCTGCAGGCATCCGATGCCTGGGCCGTGCTAGCCTCCCTTCAGGCATTTGCACAAGGGAAGGAAGAAACTTGTCTGCCATAGGAAATACCAGGGGAACCAAGAAAGAGGTTGAAAAACTGCAAAAGTCATCTCTCAGTGTTCAGGGGCTTTGCTTCAGCTGCTAACTGCTGTTTCCCCGCACAGTGCACCTGCTCCCTATGTGTTTCCAAGTCATAGATACAGAATTTTCCAACAAAAAGCAAACCTACAGGTTGTTATTCCCGGCAGAGCCAGTATAACTTCAGCGAGGTCCGGATGCGGTTTTCCTTCCTGCATTTCCAACAGGGTCTCTACTCTTACCCGGGATCAGGACACCACAGCTACTCTGAATTTCAGAGCAGTTGCTTACCAAGATCTCAGGTCTGCCCGCTCCAAACACACGCCTGCGCCCCTCACCGCGTGGCTCGTTTCCCGCGGCCTCGAGCAGGACTGAGCCTGCAGGACACAGCTGAGCAATTTGGCCCATAGCCCACAGAGAGCAATAATACTTCTACCCATTAATTAGGTGCATTTGTTACTGGAGATGATGGTAAAGTGATTAAAGTTGATGAAAGAAAAAAAGAAAACCCCTGAAATCGAGAGTCGCTTGCCCAGCCCTCGCTTTTGCAGTTTGAGCACTGCAGATGCTGTGCCCGCGGTCTAGCAGGGGTCGGGTCTGCAGTGAAATGCCCCCTCCCACACAAAAGCCAAATCTCATCATCACAGCCTGAAGGGAGGAGGGGTATGGACACTCTACTTTAACTAAGCTTTGGAAACCTGAGCAGATTGCACAGGATTAGTCAGTGGGTAACACAAAACCCAAAAGCCACAATTACCAGCCAAGCAGCAGCCACTCTGCCCAAATTGCTCTCAGCCATCCCAGACCGTTGTATTTGTGGGAAACAAGGAGCAGAGAGCACCTGATCCCTCTGGCTACCCCAGCAGGCAGCTCCTGGCCGGCTCTGCCCGGGAACACACAGGTTTTCAGGACTGGCATCTCCTGAAATAGGTGAAACCCAGGGGGTGGGCAGCGGAGCAAGGTGGGAGAGGGGTCTGACGTACACAGAGTTAAAAACCCTCTGCAAAGGGCAAGGGAAACCAGCCCACATTTGTGCCTATTCCTGGATATTAAAGAGCCTCTTTGGCATCTGAGATATTAGGGATCACACTCGCCTGATGCACAAGAGGTGCTTTGAAACAGCTACAGCCTTTTTATTCACATAAACTCCCTCTGAGTTGCCTTTTCTTCTCTTTGGGCAGAAGTTTGCACCAAGGTTTTATTTGGCTTCAGGGCAAACATGATGCTTTGCAGGAAAGCACTGTCAAACAGACCTCTCTCCTGGACAAGTAATTATGAGAACAAATAGCTCCTTCTTAACCCACAGGGGAGTCTGCCAACCCCTCTCTCTGCTATTCTCGGCTTCCCGGCTTATAAAGGGTTACGTGCAATCTAAATGAATGGCTTGTCCTTCTCCAGCTGGTTGGGAAGCTGAACAGATTTCAGCTGGCAGCGGGGCAGAGCTGTGCTGCGGATACTCACTGCGGGTTACCCCGTAATGGTAACAGGAGACATCCTATGCCCTCCCAAACAGGGCTCGGGCAACTGCAGCATTGCAGAGCAGGTTTAGATACGTCAGGCGCTCCACAAAAACCCAAACAAGGCAGGTCCTGCCCTGAAGCCCCTACAGACTAAATGCAAGATGATGCTACAGGCAAAGATAAACACTCAGACGTATTTTTAAGTAGCAGGGTGACCATCCGGATAGGATGCTGCGAGGCAGAGGGCCGTTACAATGCCAGGCCTGGGGCAGCGGTGGGAGCGCGGGGAAGCCCTGGAAGCAGGAGCGGCAGCGCCCCAGGGCTCTGCGGCAGTCTGTCTGTCTCCGAGCACAGTTCAAGAAAGTCATTTCCAGCTGTGATCTCTAAGCCCAGCTCTTTAGTTTTTACTAAGCAGTGCAATGGTTTAGATTTGCTGTGAAATTTCCGTATTTTCTAATTGTTTTCATCAATCCATACGGAACATCCCTAATGCTTCAGTTTTAACTACAGCTCTACTATTGTCTTTGTCAAAAGGCCTGACCTTTATCGCACGTAGCTGAGGATAGCCAGCGTAGGTCAAAATCCACTGTGTTTGGGGGGCCGAGTGCCAGCTCCGTAGATCCATAGGATAGCCAAAACCAGCACACAAGATGTCGTATCCTTACATTTAAGACTGACTAGAACTTCACAAAGCAAGAGGATTTCAAATAAGGATCTATGACCTGCAGTGAGATTAGATAACCCGCTTCAGTGAAATGAGCAGGACAGGGAGAACTGGTCCTTCATATTACAAGTTGCATCCAGTGTTGCGAGAGGCCCCTTCTATCAGCCATGAATTTAGGATGTTACCCTGCTTTATAGATGGGCGGCACCCTGAATCCAAAATCCCTGCCTGCCCTGAGCACTACTTATGAGTGGTATCAACGAAGGGAAGGGCAGTTCCTAAGAAATAACATGCAATCTGCTGTCAGTAAAACTATCCAAGCCTGGCCCTTCGCTTTTATTGGCCAGCATGTGCGAAAAAGAGGAGCTGATGTTCAAAGAGGGCATTCTAGGTTCTGTAAGGACCAGAATGAATCACGCAGCACCCATTCATTAAAGGAGTTAAAACTCTTCCCCAGAGCTGTACGACTCCTCAGAGAGCAAATGGGAATGACCGCGTGTTTTCAGAGGCATCTGATGAATTCTTTGGTTTTGTGCACTTTGCTTTCTCACTCTGCTACCCGGAATGCCCTTCTCCCCCTACAAGCAAAACTGTAGCCATAAGGCTGGACACAGAAAGAACTGATGGAGGGGTCATTTCAGGGAAGCATCCCACAGTTCAGCTGTTCCTCCTAACGCACCTCAACTATCAGGACTTCATCCTAACCGTACCTCTATGCGTGCCGGGAGCATTCCTCACAGGAGCACCAGGACACGTGCTCCTGTTCCAGCAATGAGTCACAGCAGTTCATCCTCAAATAGCCATCAGCTTCATGTGTTTTAAACCTGATGCACGTGCAGGAGACTATTCTGGGATTTCCAGCCGGTCTTACTTACAAAACATCTCGAGATTCTCTCTTCCCACGACACCTGAGGCTTCTCACAGAGCATCCCTGTCTGTGGCCTCTGGTGCAGAACAGCACAAGTAGAAAAGATGTGAGCAGAGACAGGACCATCTTCAAATTAAAGATATAACAGAGAGAGAATATGATGAATGGGAGCGAGGGAAGTGAGGCAGAAGAGTTGTCTCTTATGTTATACTCGATGATTTGCCAAACGACATGAACACTTAGCAAGACATGCCTTATGGTCCTGCTCTTGATCAGAACAAAACCCATATCCAGTCTTGGAAACAGGACAGTATCTAACAGCATGAAACTAGGCTCTTGTCATTCGCGTTTGCTTACTGAACTTCACTCAGAAATTCACAGGCCCTATTCCTAGAAAAAAGGGGAGATCTCTTCTCTTTCTTTGCATGAAGGTAGCGTGAGAACGGGGGAAAAAAAAATCATTCAACCTTTCAAGATGTGGTTTGCAAATCACTCCTCCATCTGAGAAGCTCTGGATGAGTAAATATTAGTAATAATCTCTCTGCCTCGGCCAGAAGAAAATGAAGAGGTGGGAGGACAAAATGAACCCTTGTGTTGAAATCATGGAATGGTTTTGCCTCTGCCTTGCAGTCCAGCACACCGTCTTGGCAGGCACACAGCACCCAGACAAGCACTCTTGCTCCCCATTTTCTTCCTGATGAGACCGCCCACGGGCAGTGGAGCAGGATGGATTCAGGAGGAGGATGGAGGGGTACGCTGGCCATACTCCCCATCCCCATCACTGGAAAGAGCTCATCGCGTGGAAGAAACAAGAACACGTTCCACTGGTGCAATCAAAAAAATGTTGACCTCATTGGGACCTAACATTGGTGTTCTTATGATGTTGGGGCGAGAAGCGTCTATTTATCCTCCTTTCGTTTCTTGTTAAAAAGCATAGCCCATGTCAGAGCTGAGGAGAGCTGCAACACAGAGGAGACATTATTCTCAGCTTTGGATTAAGATCAGTATTTTAATGAAAGCACTTATTAGCCCCAGCTGGGGCTCGATTTTCCAGTGAGCTGAGAAAAAAAATATATTGCCCTGGCCATTCTTCTCTGGGGATTGTGCAGAGACATCTGAGAGTATCAATTACTGATCATAATACTCTATTGGAAACAAACAGCTGGGGAAAAGCCGCTGGCTGGAAACGACTGGATTACTTTACATTTTAAAGTATAGTTCTTGGCTATATGGTGTCCATTTTTTTCCCACTCCAGGATCCTGACTGCTCTCAATGGGCCGCAGTAAGCCTGCCCTTGCCCCCCTCTCACGCCAGTGCCACCTCACCAGCCATCAGAGGAGGCTGAGCTCTCTGCAGAGGCCACGGCTGGCCTTGGGCTGCCCGGTGTGCGGAGCTGGGCATGGCCTCAGGGGCCCTCCTACGGGCTGTGCCTATCGATCAGAGCCACCCAAACCCTTCGCCTTCGGGAGAGAGGTGCTCCACGTACTCCGACTCCCAAAAGCCACAGCAACGCAAACAGCCTCTAAGCCATTCGTGTGCCAAGGGAGGTTACTGCCCGTGGAAGTGGGAGATGTGCCGGTGTAATTCCTGACTTCGGACCCCTCCTGGAGCCTTCACTCTGAATTCCCATGCATCCCGTACTGCCCTGGGAGAGGAGGGAGGCTTCCCAGGGATTAAAAGCAATCTCGTGCTGCCGAGGTCTGCCGCAGCCCTGCACACCCTGCCGCAGCAATCCCTGCATCCCGATGGGAGGGTGTCCTGTCACCCAGGCAGGGCAAGGGTGACAAAGGGAACTCACCGCCACGTCAATAACTTGGTTTTGACAAAACTACTGAGTGGGAAGGGAAACATTATTCAGCCAGCTGAGGACAGAGGTCTCCTCCTTCCCCCTGCAGTTACGGAGAGGAGGAACGACTACACGGACACAAGGTTATTCCTGGAGAACACAGATGCTAACGTGCCCTCTTTGAACATTTGTACCGTCTGGTGACTTAGGCACCCAGGCCCCGTCGAAACAGGCTTGGGAAGATCTGTAACTTAATGCGGTGACAAAAGGAAGGTGAGTGAGCAACGATGCGGGGGGCAATCATGCAGAGGTCTCTGCGTCTCCTTGTGTGGATAGAGAGCTTTGCACTGGACGTATGGAGGAAGACAGACCCTGAGCTGGGAGCCTGCACTGTGAACTAAGAGTTGATGCCATCTCAACACCTGATACAATAGCTGATCCAGAAACGGATGGCAGCAGAGCAGAGCTGAGGGAAGCTGTTATTTCAGAGTTAAACATCATAAAATGCACAAGAGGTTCATAACGAGGGGCAGCTCTCTGCCTTGCTCAGCAAGGAGGGTATGGAGATGTTACATTTACAAAAGAACTGGCCTGAGGGTAAAGCGGCCAACAGCAGTGGGGGGGATGTGTCCCGAGCCACCAGCTTTGCCCTGGTGGCCCCAAGGGCGGAGGGGGTGGCAGCACTTTGCTCCTGCCCCGACGGATCGAGCAAGGGCTGGGGGGAGAGACGTCCACAGATGCGTGCCAGCAATTTCTGGAAGAGTTTAAAGTTGTCTTCACGTGAACAGCTGCACTGAACCGTAATGGATGGTCACTCTCCAAGGCAAACTGTAAATTTCCCAACAGAACAGGCTGTGTGTGTGTGTGTGTGTGTGTGTGTGTGTGTGTACACCACACGCTTCCCTGGGGCTGTGGGGGGACTGGGGGGACAGGAGGGAAGCCCACTCCAGCAGTTGCCAGGTTGAAGGTTTCACATTCTTGCAGTTGTAGTGGCTGGAGTTCTCTTTCTCCACTTGGAATTTCAGATCTGGGTGATTTTATCAGAATATCAAATCAATAAAATGTTCTATCTGGGAACCTGCTCTCTAAACGCCATGGGAAAAAAACCTCAGGCTCCAGGAGCCGGTCCCCAGCTAGCCTGGCACCAGCTAGCGCAGGAGTTTCACGAGGGAGCAAGGGAAATCACAGGCACGTTGGCCTTGAGAGTTGTGCTACTGCTTGAGGTTTGATTAACTTCTTTATTCCCCGTGTCATCCCCACAACCAGTTCATCCTAGCTGAACTGGCAGCCTAATTCTTTGCAGGGAACAGAAGAGAATATGCCTGAAAGCCAAACCTTGAAGGCCTTTCCCACCTTTTAAAAGAGCAAAAATCCTCACTGCAGGCCCTACGCTATTCTCACAACCCTGCGATAACACAAACCCGGCCAGCCTAACATGACAGATTGCATCTCCCAGCAGCACGCTCCAGCCAGGGCCACGGCGCAGCGCCCACAGCTGCTCGCAGCCCAGAGGCAGATGCTAATCGTCATCTCGGGGAAACAAGCAACCAGCACCTGAAAAGAAACCGAGTCCGAGCATCACACAGACCAGCCATTCAGCTCCGGCCAGTCCCATTAGATTTGGTTGACAAAAAAATCCAATGTGCACATTTATAATTTGCCAAAAAAAAAAAAGGGGGGGGGGGGGGGAATAGGAAGAAAAGCTTTCCCTTCTGAATGGAGAGTTTCTGTGGCCCTGCCTCCCTCCTCGTCAGCAGACAGGGTGGAATTCCCAGGCTACGGGGGAGATCTCCTGGGGCTGATCATGTTCTTAAAGGCATGTTCCCAATCAAGAAGGCTGGGATGAGGCATAACAATTGCATAGGCTTCCTGAGAACTGGCTTAATATCCCTCCAGACTGATTTAACCTAGTTTTTCATTCTGCTTTCACATCAAAAAATAAAGATCTGTCTATATCTTGATATACTGCAAATCAGGAAATGGAGGCGTATGGTATATCTCATCCTCCCCTGCCTGGAGCTCTTCGAGGCAAGCTGCCAAGGCAGAGCCGCCTTTGCTTTTGCAGACGCTTCCATTGTGTCAGCAAAGCTGTGCCGATTAACACTGGTGAGAAAGAGAAACCAGTGGCCTGTTAAAGGTCTGAGAGTCAGGAGCTATCTAATCCTGTGCTGGCACGGGCTTTTATGTCCTTGAAATTCACGGATAATAATTAGTACCATTACTAGCCTACATTAGACACCTATTGATCTGTAAAGATAAATGAGGATGGAAAGCTTCGTAGGCTCTGGGCCATAGCTGACTATAATTATCATTAAACGCAAGGATACTGGAAAATGTGCCTATATTATTGGGCAAGCGCTGATCTCATACTTACCTTTAGAGTCTCTGGAGCACCTTGAGGCAGTCCCGAGATCCAGAGGAGCACGCTGGCATTCCCCTTTCCAGCTGAGCTCAGGCTGTCGGCCTTCGGCAGGCAATCCCGAGAGGCGCCGGGAAAGACCCCAGACCACTGCCTCTGCCTGATGCTGGCCATGTGCTGTCACTGCCAGTCCAGATGGGAGAGGCAGAGGTTATCAGCTCCAAGGCAGCCGGAGAGCCTGCCTGCCACAGATATCCACGCTGCGAAGGGCACTTAAAAGCAGAGGGCAGACCCGCGGCCCCATCCCAGGGGACAGCTGGGTAAATCCCGGGGAGCACCCAGAGATAAATAACGCAGTCTGGCCGCAAAGCCGCACGGCAGCGTAGACACAGACACACGAGTCTGGCTCGCTTGCAGAAACACTGGGCTTTTCTGTTCCCCAAGAATGGGGTAAGCCTTTTCTGTAGGGACGGCCATCAGCCCCCGCGTTGACATTAGCACAGACCATGCTGGACTGGTGTCAGAAGAAGTGAGCTGGTTGCTGTAAAGTTATCTTTAGACTCTGCTACACACGATTATAGAGAGACTGTAATCGTAACTGGCCTTCTTCATTACAAGTGCTTTTAATCCTATAATAAATGAATGCTCTACAGACCAAGGCACAATTATTTTACATTGAATGCTGCCAGTTTGGATTCCAGCTTTAAAAATATAGACCTCTAACAGCGGAGTAAAAAGCTAGCTCTGCGGTCTGTAATAACACATACCTGATAACTGGACGGCAAATGTCCCCCCAAACGCTGCACAACATCGTCACAGAACAGTATTTGGTAGGTTGCCTCCCATTGCTAAGCTGGCTCAGCACGGCAGACACCTCTGTGTGACAACTGGGCAAATCATGGCTGGTGCCACACGTTTGGGACACAACAGGGCATGGCAAAGCCCAAAGTGTAAATTTTGGCCAGGCAAAAAGGGAAAAAAAAAAGGAGCAGATGAATTAAATTACAGGACTTAGGGTCATGAATTGTGCCTCTGCGCCACCCTGCTGAACGCTAATGCTCCTCGGTCAAGCACGGTCCCATATAAAGCTGCACCTTGTCTGATTCATGCAAGCCCTGGACTCCCCTTGGCTCCCTTAGATCCAAGGTGGGAGGAATCAATGGTCCCTTAAAACACTTGGGACCAATTCCCAGGTTTCTTACCCATTCTGAGCTCAGTCCTTACTCCCGCTGCAGGCAGTGGCAGCTTTACCTGAGCTTATAGCACCAGCGTCCAGACTTCGACTGCTCTAGAGGTTGCTGCCTCCAGCAAGAAATCAGCTCCGAGTCCAACAGCTTCACTTAATTTGGCTGGAATCATGCTCTGCTCCCTGCTGCAGGGCTGCATCCCACTGCCCACGACGGCTCACGCAAGGATAGGGCAGCGTAAGATGAAGCAGGCAGTTTCCATCAGTCTCTTAAGCAGATGTGGGTGAGCGTGGGCTTCACTACAGAAACTCTACATTTTTGGCAGATCCTAGGCTATATAAACAAACGGGCAACATGACCTGAGCTCCTATAAATTTCCTGAAAATCCTTAATGACTCTAAAGACTTAATAAAGCATTTCACAGCAGAAGCAGCAGCCAGTAATTATGGTTTTGGAATCTGTGAAGTATCAAGCCGAGGTCCAGCCCTGTGATTGGAAATGCCAGCAGTAATAATAGCTCTTTCAGAGCACAACAAACTTCTTTTGCCACCATATACCCTGCCCTGTGAGCTGGTGCATCCCTAGCCAAGTGTGCTGTCAGCAGAAGCTTTAATCAAAGGCCAAAATACATTAAATATAGAGACAAATTCTTGCGGATGGAGCTGCAAAGCATTGTGAAAGTGTAAACTGTATGTTGGAAGACCATGATTTAGCAAAAACTGTAAGGGGGCTGCTACAGGCTCTAAAAGCCAGTCTTCTGCTGGAAGAAGGACGTGCAGGGAAGGTGTGGGACCTGCCATCGTGCGAGAGGGTTGTCACTGCTGTACCCTGCTCCTGGGATCCGTACGTACACCGGGGCACCAACACCAGCTCTGCATGCGGGTGGATGGCCGTGAGCTGGAGCAGGGCTAAAAGAGGGGAACGAGAGGGAGGGCTCGCAGCCCCCGCAGACACCCCTCCAGATTCCAGGGGAGCCACTGTCTCTCCCTGGTCATTCAGATCGCCATGCCTCCGGGAAAGGCACTCCCAAGAATTACACAGAGGAAAACACAGGCTCACACATCGCTTGGAAAGGCTGCCAGTCCCGACTTACTGATCTATCACATTGCTCTGACTGCATTTAAAATGTTTTTCATCAGCATTTCGGTCATCTTTTCACCCTTATACATGGTGCTGTTAGCAAAGCCCCTCTTTAAAGCCTGTTGAAGGATTTCAAAAGACAGCAAGCCTGTTAGTTTTTCCTTTTGCCTGCCATTACACAAGGGTAGTGCTTGAGATCCAAGTTTCTATTAAAAAAGAGGACAAAGTTAGGCTCTTGCACGATGTCTCTAGAGATGCATCAGTCAGTGCTTTTTTACACATTCCTTGTACAGCAACAGGAAAGTTTGTACATCAACCCACCTACAGCTATTCAACTGTAAAATCCCTTAGAACGACATCTATACACAAAACAGCAACCAAACTGCTTTGAAACTTTGAGGTAGAAGAATTTTATGTTTAATGCCTTAAGCATACAGTTGGAGGACTCCATTGCTCCGTATTGCTGACGGCAGCAGGAGAGCCCACACCACGTGCAGGGGAAGAAGAAAAGTCAAGATAAAGGGAATTTCAAGGAAACAGAACTGAAATTCAGAGTAAGCCCCATACTGCCAGCCATTGTGTTAGACGACTTCTGGCGAGTGTCCTGTTTCACAGATCATTGCAGAATTTGTTAGTTGTTTCTACAAATTTAGAAAAAAATTATCTCATACGCCTACTGCAATCAGTAATGCGCTAAAGCAAGTAAACACCACATTTGTTAATGTTTCCAGAGATCTTTCCATTCCATTGGTTCAATCTGTAGAACAAGAATGTAAATAGCTTAGATTGCTTATCTCATTTAAAAAAAAAAGAAAAAAAAAAAGACCTCTCAATTTTGCAGCTATGCAGCCTGCAATCCGTACAGACAGCCCTGGGATAGCAGTGAGTAACACAAGCTTCAGTTCTTCTTTAGCAAAACAGATGAAGTTTTCACTTGTTCTTCTCTAACTGGTGTTTTTGGAAAATACAGAAAGGAAAAAATTGTCAGACAAAAATAGTCTACGTGTCACTTCAAACCAATCACCTGGGACACGGACTCAAAGCCCATTGAAGTCAGTGGAAAGATTCCTCCCGAATTCCACGGGGTTTGGCTCAGACCCACGCGAACGCGCTTCTTGCAGGTGTAAGTTTACGTGCTTCTTTTTAAATCGCCTGAACAAAGACTGCCCTCAAGAGCCACCTTAACCACAGCCGCATTTGTCTGTAACGGGGAGCTTCCACCCTGCCTTCAGCAATGTTCCTGGTCCGGGGCCAAATCTCCAGGCCAGCACATCCCTCTATCTTCTTCTCCAAACCTGTCATTTTTGTATGGCCCACATTTCTAAGTGTCCAGACGCATAGGTCTGGCCTGTCTCTCTCTGTTTTTGCCTACGTGGCCAACACCACTGCCACCCAAGCGCCTGCGCAACCATCAGAGGTTGCCCAGAAACTGCGGACTTAACCTCCCGCATCCCCCGGGAGCTCCCCTGGGAGATGGACCTGCTCCCTGCTGCTGGCTGGCAGGGCAGGGGAAGAGCAGCGTGTGGCAAAAGTCTCATCATGACTTTCATACACATCTCTATATATGTATATTAATAACAGCACTCCTTTCATTTTATCCTTTTAGATAGTCCCAAGCAAATCATCTTCTGAATTTGTCACGTCATATTTCAGAATATTGAATGAGAAACTGGGGAATTTTATTCTGGCTGGAGGTAAAAAAGCCAATTATTTTCACTTATTAGCTTATTGTAGCTGGAACCTAACTCCAAGTGTATCAGGCTCAGTGCCTAGAAGGCTCCACCACGTAACACAGAGATCCCTTACAACCAAGAAGTAAGATAACCTCCTGCCGGCAGTTCTGGAGCTCGGTGCAGAAAGAAGAGGCGCCCAGACTAGCAGCAGTTATGCAAACCAAACAGAAAGTGAAATCAATGTGAACCTTGCCTAAATAGGTCACTTATCTGCTTGGGTTTCCCCTCTGCCCCCCGATCCCCAAATGGTCTTTGAACATTCAGAGTTCTTCAAGTCACTGAAGGGACAATTACACACTCCACTAAGCACAAAAACAAAACTTGCATAATCTAGTGTTGAACTCGGAGGGTTAAAGGACGCCCCTGGGAGCAGCAGCAGCAACAAATAAGCACGTTGAATGTTCCTTCACCTTTCTGATTGCTCATTAAGCTTTGGCATGGCTCCATGGATGAACTCATTGCACCAAAACAGGCTTGCTCCCCGCGATTGGGTTTAAATGTACAATACAAACAGGTCCTGGGATGGGCAAGCACAGGGGATCCAAACGTGCAAGAGGGAAGCCGGCCTCTGAAATCCGCTGTACTGAAGAAGGCTCTCTGTGGCTCCTTGCAAGCTGAAAATGAGCATGAAACGTGCCAGGGACAACACATGCAAGGGTTTATTGATTTTGCCAGAAATGAAATGGCATCCATCTCTAACGCTCGAGCACGGGACGAGGAATCAAGGGAGACTGGCTTTCTACCGGCTTCTGCTGCTCGCTCCAACACTGTGCCACTTTCAGCACTGTACCTTTCCCTGTGCCTCAGTTTCCCCATCTACATTCTTCATGTCTGTGGCTCAAAGCTGCTGCAGGTATTTTTTAAAGAAAGGAGTGCTGAAAAGAAAGCCAAAAGAGGGAAGGAGGGAATGGAAAGATTAATCCTTCCAACATTAGTCAGCCCTCACTTTGCCTGAGTAAGAACCACGGGAGAGGTGGAAGTAAAAGGAACCATGAAGGCTGGAAGCACTAGGTTTCAGACAAGTCCACCGTGACAACCGTGCCCCTTTAATAGAGGGGACCGTTCAAATCAGCAGCCATAAGCTTGGTCCTCCTGGGCTTTGCTCCCTGCCAACAGCGTTCAATGAACTGCTTTGTCTTTCAGAAAAAACATGTAATTGCTATCGTTCATTATTTACAGATGTGCAGATATCTGAATCTACTCAACAACCATACTGAGCCGCCGTCCAGAGCCAAGACGTTAGGTTCACAAGAGGCTTAGGAAGACTATCCTGAGAGATGAGAATTGGGTTTCTGGTGCTCAATTCAAGCCATTTGCCCCTTGAAAACACCTGCTGGTTTCTTCCCTGGCACTCGCAGGGAAGCAAAAGACAATTTCATGCTATTCCTTATCTGCCTCCTCTGTATCCTTTTGTCAGTTCCCACCAGCGGCTTCCCTATCAGGTGTCACATCTGGGAGGGATGTAAAGCTGACAGGCAGAGAGATGCCTGCCCAGCCATTTCGAATTAACCACTTCCATGCTTTCCCCTGTGTAAACATGGGTTCACTCACTGGGTCAGCAGTAAGTAAATAACTGGAGACTGTGGAGGTTCTCCCCCAGCTTGGGACAGTATCAATTGATGCGATCCTGGCCCTGCTAAAGCTAACATCAAACATGTTGACTTTAACACTCTTGCAAAATGATAACAATGCAGTGCCGTGATATTCCCCAGAGTAGCTCCCTTCAAGACTGAGAGAGTGGGAAGACACAGAAACGTCCATCCCGCCGGGAGCTCACCACGCATGCTTGGGAGGAAGGGAGCAGGAACCCAGCAGCCCACAAACAAGGGTGAAGCACAGCAAGAGGAGCTGGTACAAGGTGCACATCTCACTTTTCCTTTGAAGGATCAAAGTCTTCAGAGGATGGGCTCACAACGGTGCAGCATTGCTCCATCAGCCGTTTGTGAGAAGCGGGTGGGGGATCACTGTGCACAAGGACAGATGATTTCCTAGTGAAGACTGGACCATTCGATGGCAAAGAAACCCAGAGCAGGTCCCCGATGCCCGGCAGCGGACTGGCAAGGACCAGTCATAAGTGATGGATGGCATCTGCAAATCACCAAGGTTAAAAAATCCTGATAATAAAAACCACAAGCTAAGAAATTTGGGGCATCTCCAAATTCCTGTGCATTTATCTAACACTTGTCAGACAAGTTGAGGTTCCTGTTTTACATGTGAGCACCTAAAGACACAGAAGCAAAGTGACTTCCAGAGGATCTCTGAAAACAATGGGGACTTGGAAACTAAAAATATTTCCCAGCTCCTGGGCTAATGCCTCACCAACCAGCCACTTTCTTAAAGCACAAGGCAGCTACAATACTGGCTAAGTCACACTAGTATGGGGTAGAAGATAACAGGATTTACAGGGTTAGGTTTAACAGGATTGAAGGTTAACAGGATTTTAAGGTTAGGGTTTAAAATAACACAGCAAAAATGGAAATCCACAGTTACGAAGAACAATCTGTATCATTCATTTCTTTCTCCCTGAATCTGCAGAGACTGTAAATCATCCCAGATCAGGAGAGGTCACCAGCCAGTGCTGTCCTCTCCAGCCTGGAGCACCGGACTGGCAGACAGGGTACACAGGGATTTTATTTTCAGGGCTCTGACACTGAGCTGTTATGTGCCTCCTGGAAAGTCACATCACATTTCTGCTTCTTCTCCCACCAGCTGTTAGTTTAGGTTATTATTATTGTTGTTATTATTATTACTATTAGTTCTACTCCTGCTGCTATAGGCACTACCCCAGGAACCCCCCTCAGATACCAGGATCTCGTTGTGCAAAGCACTGTGCGCACAGAATTCTGCAAAAAAATCCTCAAACCTCTTCTCTCGGGAGGAATTGATGCCCTAAACCAGAAGCAAACAGGTGGAAACAGGCAGATCAGAGTGCTGGCACCGGGGCGGCAGGGCTGCCCAGCGCTGCGCACCGGAGCGAACACCCCGCGCTGCAGGCTCGCGGAGCTGCTCTCTTCTGGGGTTACTAATCATCACCATGGTGTCGGTGATACACACTTTATATGCGCAAGGCTTCTGGGATGTACACAGGGGATTAAAGCACAGGGAAACAGACCCTGAACGAGCAGAAAAAAATGTTCAATTCACGCCTTCAGTCCTTTCTAACAACTGCGCTTCTGCGTATTTGCGCCTCTCTCCGAATATCGCTGGTTACAAGTATTTGACACAAAGCGATGCCAGGAGGCACTTTTGCTTGGTTTTGTTTTTCTGTGGACGCAGAACCCTGCCTAAAAAATCACCGGCTAGAAATACTGGACTGTGGTGGCTGCATGGCCTGGATTTTTCTTCCAGCACCATGAGATTTCAGGCGGCTGTGCTTCTTGGTGTGCTATGCTTGGTATGTGCTGGATTTGATTATAGGTTTTCTTGCACTTCTATCTTCATTAGTTCTACATCACAGAGAGCGTGGAATGCATGCATTGCTAGCCCAAGAAAACTAAGATGTGACATTGTTTTCCAAGGACATATGCTTGGGGCATATGTTTCTCCCTGCTTCTCCTCTATCAATGCATAAATCCCAAATGGAGCTATCAACAAAAATAGAGAACCATGCTGACCCAGTTTAAGGGCTGGGTGTTTTTTTTTTTTTTTTCATTCTTTTGCTTCTCAAGGCCAGAGACAGAACAAAGGCCACAAGCAGAGCTGCCAAAACACATGTGCATGTTGGACGTTTTTGTCTAAAGACACTATGAAGTGCTAAAATATTAAATATGTCAAGCAGAAAGGTTTCCTCTGGCCTTCGGAAGAGTTCTGCAAATGGCAATAAAAATGTAAAAGAAGAATGCTGAATAATCAAATGCGGTTTCTTTTTTTTAAATGTAAATAGTAAAAGCTGAGTGTGAGTGAGCTGAGGCTGTCCTGGAGACTCCACACTTAGGAGCAGAGACAGCCCTGGGCAGGGGCAGGACAAGGCTCTTCAGCCCCACTCCTTCCCCTGCCCTGGAGGGATCACTTCTAGGGCTAAGAAACATAGAGGGTCCCACTAGCAAACATCCCGAATTGTGAGCTTCAGGACCAGAGACATTGGATTCCAGACGGGTTTTTTGCACCATCCAATCCAGGCTCTGAAATTCAGAATAAGCTCGGCTTTTCAGTCCTCCTGTCCCTCTCCGAGTTGTTCAGAACCAGACTTTGGATTTGGGGCTGTTTTCCAGTCCTAACGATCTGCTCAGATCTTGACTTCTCTGGTGGGGCTGCCAGTAAGGAGAGGATGCAGAGAAGAGGATATATGAAGAAGCAAACGCTCGCCTTAAATGAACTCAGCAGTGACCCCTGAATTCAAGCCCCAACGGCCAGTAAACAGCCACTGAATGGCAGCGACGAACACTGCTGACGAGTTCGAGGACAAGCCAGGACATAAAGTCCACTCTCGCTCCCCAGGTGTGCTGTATTACTCATCATCACTGCTATTATTTAGCCGTTTTGACCAGGCTTCCCCCCTCCATCGTGCAGCACCGGAGACAGGGCACCCCAAGACGGCAAAGGTCTGGGATCATAACAGAGTCCCTAAGCTGTATCGGTGGCACTTATTATTATTATTATTATTATTATTATTATTATTATTATTATTATTTTTCTCTGCAAAGCCCACTGAGGTAAATACCAAGGAATTATGGTGTTCTGAAGTGACCTTATGGAGCATGTGCTCGAGTCCATGGACCTCGGCCAAAGCTACTATTGTGGATTTCATGCCAAGGCTTGGGAGAACCCTGGCTCCCTCCCCGTTGTTTTCTTTGGCCGGGCTCTATGGATTCTCAGCCTGGCAAGAAAGCCCCATTTTAAAAGTACTGGCAAACATCGTGCAGTTTGTCACACCACGGCTTATGATTTAGGACCTTGATTTAGGCTCAACACTGGGCTCTTTTGTTTAGCTGTGTTGGTACATCATTTGCAACTTTGCATTAGTTAATAAACGTCAGTCGGCTAAGAGCGTGGCATGTCCAGTATTGCGGTGAGGATTTTCCCTTGAATATACAATCTGTAGTGGGAATGACTGAGGGAAATTGAAACAGCTTTATCTGTCAGCCAGGGGCTTAAGCTCGTGTAAACAGGGCTTTCTAATACAATGGATGCTTCAGTGATAAAACGATATTGCTGCATACCTGGGTAAACGCAGAGCTGGAGGATAAGGATTTGCACTTCTCTTTTTGTTTAATAGAAACTGGTTTTGTTTATGATTCGACCTCAGAAATACAGGTGAAATTCGAGGGGAGGGGAACAAACCCAAAACAACCCCCACAAAACCACCTCTCTGGCTCCACAAATCCATCTTACAGTTCCCTCAGGCTTTGCTAGTACGTAGTTATAAGCAAAAAATGACTCTGCAAAAAGCAGCCTTTTGGTAAAAACCAGCTCTTGCGCACTTTGTGTATTTTGGAAGCCACGTTCGATCGTTTTACTGGCTAAGGATAGCAAAAACCAGACACTGAGATTCAGACTCCTCCAAATCCTCTGTGCATGGGGAGGAGGGGGAAGAGGGCAGGCTGAATATTTAAAATCAAACTAGTGTGAAGGAGAAAAGTCTTCTTTTAGAAACAGAGTCAAATAGCTCAAAATCTCTGTACCTTTGTGACTGGCCCTAGTGAAACTCAGAAGAAAAACACAGCCCTCTCTGCTTCTTATTGATTAGAAATTAATAAGCCAGCCAGCTTCTCCCCAAAATAACTGTCGCTTTTTTGCTGTCCAACTAATCAAAAAAAAATAGAACACAATTATTAAATCATGGATACAAATGCAAATGAGCTAGTAAACCAGCTCATTAATGACCATACTGGATCACATCACCAGTGACTGAGTTGGCCAATAACAAAGCAGAGATGAAGTTTAGACTAGGGTCAGTTCCTACCAATACTGAGCCTAGGAAATCAAGGATGTGGTTGGTGCTACCTCTTGGCCCCTGTAGCCATTACAGATTCCTCCAGGGTCCAAATAGACAAGGAAAAGCTTTATTTCCTCCATCTTTAAGTCCAGTGTACCTACCTGACACATTACACTTGGCAATTCCTATTTTCTCACTAGAGAGCTTTTTTGGTTGTATTTTACAGTCTCTGTGTGATTCAAGGGAGGATGGCTCAGAATTTGGGTTAGGAAGTGAGAAATGGTGCCGTTCTCATACATACATCTATACAAAGGGCTATCAATTCTAACTCTTACTGTCTCTCCAACACCTCAAAATTATCAGTGAAAAATATCAGAGGGAGCTGCCTACCAGTGTACTTTCTATATTGATAAAATAGGGGGGGAAAAAGGGAGTAACGTTATTTCACGACAAGCAAAGAGACAAGCACAACGCAACACACTCTCCAGAGTCTTATGGCACCAAGGTTTGGTGATATCACCTCTAGCCTGTCTCACACCAACAGGTTTCTCCGGGCTCTTGGCTCATCGGTTTGACCCAGCACAGACATGTTTTTCTCCTTTTATATGCCTTGTCTTGGAAAGCACAGAAGTCATCCTTGCTTTGTGGTGTAACACTGGAAGTATGGCAGTATGACCGTATTCTGCTCATACCTAACCATGGCTGTAACTCCATCTTGCTCCGGTGTCCGGCACTTCTCCAGAGCATTTCTAACCAAACCAGGTTAGCAAAAGCCAACCCTCATCAACACGTAGCAAGCTGGATCCCTGAGCAGCTTGGAAAATCCCTCTCTTTACATTGGTGGGTCTTCCACGGTATCCGTCAGAACAGCCGCAAGCAATGCAAGGTCCAATAAGCATGGGACAAACCAGAGTCAACTGCATGAAAGGCATCTCAGCACCCATCTCCGGTGGGTTGTGAGGGCTCCCACATGGCTCAGCCTCAACATATTCACGGACATAACTTACGACCTGATGAGCTGCTGCAGCTTCTCACTCACAGTCTCAAAAATTCTCACGGCTTTTCTGAAAATACACCTTGAGGTTCCTCTGTATCCAACTGGAAGTTGATAAAACACCCACTCTTGGATTGACAGGGTAAAGGGTCAGCCTCCAGTCACAGGACCCAGTGTCAGACCTGTGCTACAGCTCATTGGTACAAATCCCATTTAAGCTAAAAGAAAACTAAAATGTGTGCACACCCAAGCCCACTCTTATGTCTATGTACACTTCCCACCAGCCCCTGTGATTTCTGGTCCCAAGTTCACACCCAAACAGGAAAGGGACTGTTTTTTGCTTCAGGTGTGACTGAAATCTCACTCAACTTACCATGCTCATGAGAATTCAACGCTGGATCTCACTGAACAGCTGACCTGACTTCAGGCTTACCATATGAGGCCAAATCCTAACAGAAACCACCTGCGGTATTTCAATAATATTAAATCCAAGCTGAATTCAGCCTTGTACCTGACTCATATCCAGCATCAATCTCCTTGGCCCACTTCTAGTCCCTTGCTGTCAGCACTCCAGGACTGAGAGTCATGGAAGAATAAGCTGCGTTCTGTTAAACCTCATGGCCAACGCTGCCAGCTGAGGCGTTATCCCTGCTGTCCGTACTGGGGATGGTGATGGGGTATGAAGCAGAGCAGTTTGTTTTCCAGACCTGATGCAAGCTTTCAGTTATTCAGCTTGCAGTTTTGACTACAAGGGGGGTTAGCCAGCTCCGACAACATATGGATGTGGTTCATGGTACTAGCTGTTTCCTATAGGATCTGGAAAGGTCTGAGGCATGACTCTGTCTTACTGCAGCACTTGGAATTGGCTGTGATGCACAGGAGGAGGAATTCCTGGGAAAGGCCGGCGCCTCTCCAAGGATGGTCCCCAGTCCTGGCACTCGCTCCCTTTGTAGTACGCAAGCTCAAGAGTACAATAGTGCAAGGTTTGTTCGTTTAACCAGCATCTGGCCAGCTGCAAGACGTATCAACTGTTTGCTAGTGACCAAGTAGGAAAACTCATTTATTGTTGTTATCTCTTTTGGCCGCATTTATATAACTATTCCTAATATCTCAGCGGCTCTGTACTGGGCAGCAACAGACCTTGTGCAGTATTAGCATGCCAAACATATGCACCATGTATCTGTGCAGAGGGGAAACCATATGAATGGAAGACAGGTCAGGCCATTTCAACCACAGCATATAACTGAAGCCCCATCAGGCCATACTGATTATGAAATTTAAGCAGTAAACAGTCCACAGATTCGCTGTTTTAAATACATCATTTTCCAGCCCCATCTTTCCCAGATCCTGCAGAAGCTTGCAGATTTATCCTTGAGGCAAAAGGACATCTAAGATGCTCCAGTCTTTGGTTCTCCTTCCCATACTCCCTCTCCTATGAACCTGAACTGTTCCCAGAGGCCATAACCACACAACGGGGCAGGTGCAGCTCTTCCGTGCACCCCACAGCTCGAGAGCCCAGGTGCCCACATGTCCTCCCCAAACATCGAGATAAAACCTCTCTCCATGGCCTTATTTCTCTTAGAAAGACACCCACAGGGAAGGAAGGAGCTAGGATGAGTTCAAACAGCTTCTCCTGGCTGCAAGACCAGAGGATCAGGGATACGGAGTGCCTCCACTCACAGCACAGGCCTGGGCAATAGCTCTGGATAACACCCTTCCACTTGTCAACACCACGGGGCAAGGGCAGAAGAAGGTCTCCACCACAGAGAGCTGGTAGCACTGCCTCCTCAACGAGAAGACAAACCTCCGAGCATGTAGCCCAGCAAGCAGCACCAGGTTCTGCCCCTACTGCTGCCAACACTGTGAGGGAAAGGCGATGTCAGTAACCAGAAAATGAGAATTTGGATGTGTGATGCAGGCTCGTCTCACAAATTTAGGTATAAACAAGCAGAAAGGCAAACAACATTAGCCAGAATTGTTTATGATATGAACAGTGACCTGGCATCTGCCACTTCGTCACCCATTTCTGTTCCAAGAGGGATCCTTGTCTCTATTTGCCACCGGCACAGAGGAGGTTGCTTCAACTGCTTGTATATATGTGCCAAAAAAGCAACTGAAGTTATGCTCACGTGTATCAAAATGAGGGAGGGCCACCAGAGGTTCTGAGGAGAGAACAGCAACTTCATCCTTCTGCAGAAAAGATTCACTGAAATGAAGATAACAAGAGCAAGAAGATGAATAGAAGATCAAAGGAGAACATACTGCCTTTTTCCCTCAAGGGCTTGATACCGCAACCATTAAATCAATGTCAAAACTCCTACTACATTTACAAAAGAATTTAAATATTTTTGGAAAAAAATATATTTTGTACAAAATCTCACTTGTGTTGAAAGAACGTTTGGACAAGGAAGTAGTAACTATTATTATTGGCATTATCGCAGAAATAAGGCCCCAGTTGTCCTTTCTTAGAAGAGTTAAATTTCTCCTATTATGAAACAGGAAAACAATCTCTGTAAGGAAAAATTTTCCAGCCAATGCCCATCCAAAACTCCAGGTCACCAGCGAATATATCCAAATACACAATAAGGTCACACAAAGAAATACAGAGAACAGCCCTCTTTGTCTCGAATATTAAGTACTGGAACAAGTAACAGCAACATCCTTATGAGTTTTTCATATTTTTCCCAGCATGGCTCTTCCACGTGAGAGTTGGTTTTGGTTTTTTGGGGGTTTTTTGTTTCTATCACACTGTATGGATTTCTCTCTCTCATCATCCGTCTCCCCTCCATTCCAAGTAAAGCAAGTAGTATGTCTTCTTCTGGAGTCACCTATTAGACTACAGATCTCTGGAGCTTGCAGATACAGTTAGCCCAAACAGAAGCCTTTTGTTTGGTTGGTTGTTTTAAATGAAAGAACACTTAACAAATAACCCTTCACTCATTCCTGTCCTCTGTTCTGTTTCCTACAACCCTCATGCTACCCACTCCCATCTCCTTACTGCTTTCATCTTCTCTGCTGTTCCTTGGTCCTTCTTCCCTTGCATTGTTTTTGTGCCTGGGCTTTCCCCAGCTATAAGCCTTATTCAAGAAGCCAAGAGCTGACACAGGTCTGACCACAAGTCTGTCATACCAGCCCTTAGAGGGGAAAATACTCCTTCACCCACCACTGTAGTCAAAACCAGAAAATATACATCTAAACGATAGTTCACTTGGTTCTTACAGGTATAGCGTAAATGTATCCTGATGGTTGCTTTGAATACCCCACTACCTTTCAGATCCTTCGCAGCACATTTCTTACCCTCAGATTTTCACCAGTGACTACTACAGTTTCTTACCCAACCCTAATCTCATACTTCTCCTTATACTACATAATTATTTCTCATACTGCAGTACTACCTTGATGTTATTTTTTTAATAAATCACATTCAGGGTTGGTACATGTGGGTCCAGTTCAGAAGGGTGAAGCTTCAGCCGCTAATACTCACAGGTTTGGGGTAAGTTGGATCCTCCCCCAGGGATGAACTTTTTAGAGATATGCACACATGGAAAAGAGAGATTTAAAAATTTAAAACTGTGTGAGTAATGCATAAATAGTGTCTTCAGGTTGGGAGCTTACAGATGGGGGTAGCCCTCAATACTGCAAGCCTTCTTTTTGCAATAGTAATTTTAGCCAGAGGGGTCCTAATAGCTCCACAGGCTCTTAACAAACGTTTTATATACTGTTGTGGCAAGATAAGGGGGAAAAAAAAAAAGAACTAAAAATGTTTGTGTGCACAGAATTTCTTAGTCGTACTTCTCTAATCCTCCCGTAAGTGGTATAAAGGAGCGTCAGAACCTATTGAACCAAGATCTGTTTGCTCAGTCCAAACATTATTAATGATGTGAGCTCCAAAGAATTTGTTCTTTTCTCTCTTCTCATAGTTTCTGTATTTTGGACAACTTTTCAACAAAAAGATCAAGAGCTATCTCCTTTCAAAGTGCCTCTAATTGGGTTATTACTGGGAGCATAAAATACACACATTTATTGTTATTGAACCTACCGCAAACTGAGGCTAGCCAATGCTCAGAGTTCACTGCCACTGGCAGCAGATAGCTATTTTTCCCTGTTCAAACCCTTTTTATGTAAAGGAGTAAGATGTCTCCAGTGTCCATCATGATGGAGTTACACGACTGACCCCTTCTTGAACAAACTTTGCAAACCACGAGCATCTACATCTGCGCAGAAACCAAGATTAAATACAGTTGTTTGCAGAACTTTTTCCTGCAGAATTTCTCAAAGTTCTTGTCCAAAAAATCTCCCTCCCATCCCACAGACATCCTGTACTGGGTCAATAGCTCACCGCCCGGCCGTATCTCAAGCCGCGCCAGGGACACAGGGAACTTTTTGTTCCATTAGCGGCTCCTGTAAGCCAGAACTCCCGGTGCTGCGGTGGCTCCCCGGCAGCGGCCACAAGCAGCCCCGTACAGCCCAGCCCAAACCGGCCACGTCTGGGGTCACTCTTCTACATCTCAATGGCTCTCCACGGTCTTCATTTACACGTCTTAGTCAAGCTAGATGATCCAGCCCTTGGCACCAGCGTAACAAAGCGCGCTTCTCGGAGCTGCCCAGAGCCAGCCTGCGATGGTGAGGGTCTCTGCCACTGCCTGAGGGAGAGGTTTGGAGGCAAAACCGGGCAAAATCCTTGGGTTGAAGGAGAACAAAACAGGCAGTGGTAGGCTGGCTGCTTGTATACTGATTCTAGCAAATTGTTTCCATTGAAAAACATACATCCCAAGGGGGGGGGGGGGGGCGGGTGTCAAAACATTTAGCTTTTTGAAATCAGTCATATTGGTAATTTTTAAAAATTACTTCACTATGTTTTTGAAGCTTTCTAAAGTTTGAACAAAGTACAACATCTGGGTTAAACATCTTTTGTTTGACCTGAAGTGAAGTCATTTCAATTCTGCAGTTTGGGTTTTTTTATCCTGCCTGCTTAACTCAAAAGCAAGACCTTTTTCTTCTGAATTTTCAGATCAGTTAAGCAAAATCTGAAAAATTTATCAGTAGCACAAGTCTAGTTGTGAATCGTCCGAGATCCTTGCATAAAAGATTTTCTCTATAATTTGGACATTTTATTTTCACCTAGAGTTTCTGTACCCAAAGGAAGGGAAAGTTGGGATTCACAGTTCATTCGTGTCCCTAGGAACCAACCTAGAGCTGTGACAGCAAGCGTTCTCAGGTTATTTCTTCCTATTATATAGTCACCGTTAACTCAGATTGTATTGTCAACTTCTGCTTGGGCTTAGCTTCAAGACTAATATTAAACTGTGTTGCTGCATAATTCTGTGGCTGTTTCCTTAGCCATAATGCAGGCTAATAGGTCAACCTTGGCTTTTGGTAAGTCATAAAATGGAAAAAAGTCAGTGATAGGAGCTTTAGAATTCTTACTAGACAGCACGCGGTAATTCTTGTTCCTGAGTCATACTGCAAAAGCTTTTTATATCTTACGTTTGCTCTCAGAGCAAATGATTACACTTCTGTGCTCTTCCCCAGCCGTCCAAAAGATATTTGAGATTCCCCGTGCAGCGAGGGACAGATGTGCTGCAGGGAACGCTCACAGGCAGCACGTGCTAGGGCTGCAGATCCTGAACTGCAGGAGTACTATTGCATCCACATGTGCTGTGTCCAGGGCAGGAATGCCGTTACGTGCTTCATTCACTGTGGACGTAGGAATAGATTTTGTTACCTTTTAGGGTACATATACAATTAACATCAGGGATATGATTCAAAAAGCATCCACAGAGCTTCTGTGTTCACGGCACAGGCTGCCAGGGGCAAGCAGAACCAACTGTTGTAGCTGACCAAAGGAGAGGACCCAAGAGAGGACCTATCAAAACAACCTCACCCACAGATACATCCAAAATCTACCATGCTGTTACTGTTAAAGTTTCTTTTTTAAATGTGGCCCAGCTCATAACCAGAAGTACTTGCCTTCCCATGGCATCTGGCTGGTACTACAACGATCCAGTGGTGTCCAGTCTGACGTGACTGCAGAAAGTGCCCACCGAACAGTGTTTGCAACGTAGGCTGCTGACGCAGGAACTCAAGGCACACTGCACGTACTCCATAGCATGCAAGGCAAAAAAGCACCACAGACTTTTCTGGATCGTTTTATGTTCAGAGACGTAAAATAGAAGCTAGGTCTCGCAACTCCTGGTCCTTTATGGCAGCCACAAACACATCCGTCCCAGACGTTTCACCTCACCGGAGACTTCTACACCAGAAATCTGACACGGCGACTGAGCAGCACCTTCCCATAGCTTTCCAAAAGCAACTGGGTGTAGATTTTAATTATTAGGAGCAGAGGACCAAGCTTTTCTTGAGTCCTTTTCTGTCCCCTTTCAACGTGAATTGAGAAGATGAATTATTTTCAAAGAGAATATAAAATGACTTAGCAGAAAGCCAGACCCTTACATGCTAGCAAGATTGGTGAAACACATCCTGTTGCTTTGGAAGTCAGTCTCTTCCCGGTGACCACGCTGGACAAGGAGGAGTCACACAGAGGGATTCACTGCTCCCCGTGGTGCACGTCGCACAACAAATCTGGCAAACACCTGTCCCGAGGAGGAGGAATCCAAGCAGTGTCTTGCAGAGAAGGATGATCCAACGGTGCACATATTGAGCACTATCCAAATTCCAGACATGTCCATGCTCCCCGTTATCCTGCCGTTCGTGAACATTCACTCTAACGGGTGTTTCACAGGGTAATTGCCACCCTTCTTACCAGTAACTCAATCTTCAGGGCAGGAAGAGAGCTGACAGTCGAACCAGATTCCCCATTATTCAGTATTTCCTATTCTCCCACTTCAAAAAAAAGTCAGTCATCTTATCTTGCAGCAGAAACAATGACTAGCAAATTTTCAAGGGGACAACTCGTGAACAATTCCAGGGCTGAAGTCTGTTCGTATCAACCATCTGTCTAATAACAGCTCCATGATACTCAAAGGGAAAACACGTAAAATCCGCGTCCCTATTTTGGCACCTCAGTAACACAGCTTGCTTTTCAGAAGCACTCAATATCCAACAGCCCTCATGGAAGCCAACATGGGCAGGAGATAGCAACACTGGTTTGGACAGATGATAAGCATGGGAAAGAGGTGACCTTTGCTACATCTGCCTTCGCCAAGCTGAACGCTGATTTGCTCCCTCACATCCACACCACAGGACAGGCAGAGGCAGCAGGAACGAAATAGCCAGGACACAGCATCCTAAAAAAAAAAATCCCTCAAGATTACTCTGACATATTCCTGGGGGCAAAGGTGGCTGCAGAGACCTAAGGTGTGCATAACATTTCCTCATTTCCCCACAGCTGGGGTTTGTTATCAGCTTTGTATATCTGTATTGCTCTAAACCGTGCATTTAACAGACATATTTCTAGTAACCGTTTCTAAATTAATAGCATTTAAATGCTGAATATGGGCAGCCTGCAGCTACGTGTGCTGTAGAAGCAGATCTTGCAAGCCTGACTCACAGCAATAATGGCTTCAGTATCAGCTTCTTAATTATGATGGAAATTACTGAAGCAAATTACCATAAAGGGTTAGGAACATTCAGTCCATTCTGACCCTTCTGGGTCTGTTGCAATAAGGATTTGCTTTTTCTTCATAAATGTTAAAATGCCTTCCTTTTTTTACCAGCTTTCTCCTTCTCTTGGGAACATGGAAAGAAACTTTTTTTCCCCATGGCAAGGTACCAAGAAGACAGGTGGCTTTATGCATAAACAATGATAATTGGGAAAGAGGTGATAGAAATTCCACCCTGCACACTTCCAAGTCCAGCACACAAGTTCCCCGCAGTGCACGAGGTTGCTTGAGGCAGAAGAAGGTTACCCACTCCACTAAATCCTAACTCAAAATCATTAACAGGTCTTCAACCCACCTATGGACCTTCATCCATGCCAATTTTAGAGCAATTCCTCCACAAAGCCAGGGTCACATACCCACACTTAGAGGGGAAAAAAGTGAGAACACCACTAGCTGAAGAAGCCCATCTTTTGCACCAATGTAGCCTGTACAGCCCCACCAAGGGAGGGAAGGCCTTATACTGACGTACGCGTGTATATATATATACACGCACACCTGATAACTTCTGGGAAAGATATATATAGATATAGATATAACTTTTGGGAAAGACAACAGCCTGCATAATGCATAGCAATTCCCTGGGAAAGAACTAAAGCACTATCAGTTTAACTTGATGTCTTTGTTTCTGCAAATGTAGTTTCTAAAGGAGTCCGAGTGTTGAAAATTGTCATTTTGCCACTTTCAGAGAACTGACGTTGCAAGATAAGTGAGAACAAATTAAAGGCATTAGTCCATTTTCAGTAAGGAATTCCTTCAGGTTGGATTAACCAAGATTTACTCGGTTTGCTTATGTTCTGTCTGCTCGTGTTGTCTTTGTACAAGTTCCAGTGAGCTCCACTGGAATTAATGTACTGATAGGGTCATGCCAGGGGAGCCTCATCTGAGATGAGCCAGATTTCCACTGGCACTTACTGGACCTTAATAGCGCATTTCGATTTGCGTGTACTTAGATGTATAGGCTGAGAGAGGGGGGCTGTCGGACCAGCAAACTGGCCTCCAGCTTCTCACGTGAACTTGTATGGCGTGATCAGTCACCATGGCTTTTTTTGTCCCACAACCAAGCACTTCCCCCTGTGTTCTCATACCTCTGTGGATTCGGAACAGAGTGTTCCTTCCCATGCTCCGACCAGGAGGACGACGAGGGGCTGGCCCCGAGGGGTGATAATGAAAATGCCTTGGTAATGAACCCATCTGGTGATGTCCTCATTGGCCTGGCTTTCAGTGCCAAGAAACTCAGCAGGGGTCACCCGCTCTTTAAAGCAAACATATGTACAATACGTACGGATTTTACTTTCCCTGCGATTTCCACCCCACCCCCCACTGCTAATGTTTTAAATACTTTCCCTGAAAATACTTCTCTGCAGGAACGGCTGCTAAGCAGATCTCCAGCTTCGCTGCTATGCAATCTAGTGGGCTAACCTTTTCAAGGGAAGAGCGTCCCAAATGACGCCAAGAACTTGGCGTGACAGGGCCCACACTTCCAAATCAACACAAGTTAATGGATATCAAGGCAACCCCCGCATTGCTAATGTATAAAGGCCAGGATCTGCTTTCTGGCGCTGGGGCCGAGTGACACGGCACCACCCATGCCCACAGCGATAGATGTTCTGCCCTACCAAAAGAGTGCATCTTGGCAAGGCTGCCTATTGAAACCAGCCTTTGGCCGTGCTATCTCCAGACATGCCTGCAGATCATCTGGCAGAGCGATAACTGGCCCAGGCCATAAGCTTGCCTCCAGGGTGCTAACACGGACACAGTTGTGGGGCAGCCCTCAAGCTTGTGCCCTGTTCAGCTCACCAGCACAGAAGTATCCCAGGACATCAGCTAGCCCAGCCATCTCCTGCAGAGCAAGCTCCCGGCACCCAGAGCCTGCAAGTGAGGCACCAGCGCCTTCATCCACACCCAAACTCTGCCGCACAAGGTCCATCGTCCTCCATAGACAAAGCACTGGCTCCTGTCGCCTCCAAACAGGCATAACCACAACTGGCGAGCCAACAGAATAAAAGGTCTGCAAGGGAGAGGAGCCCACCGCCACCTGTGCCAGGGGACAGACACTGAACCAAGCCTACTGCTGGATGATTTTAAGGAAGAGTCCAGCAAATGAAACTAATGGGACAAGCAGCACCTTCGGCCCCACTAGCCAGGAGGTCTCCCATAGCTCAAAAGTGCCCTCCTCTGGCTGATTTTGACAGGCTCGTCTATAATTGCTGGGATAACACTTTTTGTGGGCAGGAATGATTGAAAATCAGCTGCAAAGTGACCACTGAAGAGCAAATTATCCCGCAGGAGAAGGTTTTTCAAAATGGTGTGAGCGATGGGCCAGCTGCACCACGGCTCCCACCACAGCCTGCGCAAGCAGCGGCTCAGCCCTGCAGGGCACAGCTACCCTCTGATGGGTCCTCGGCCAGGGATTTCAGTTCAGGTCAGCTTGTGGCTCTGAAGCCTCATGCTTTACGGCTCTCAATGTACTCATTGAAAAAAACTTAGTTTTCAGAGCCGAGTTCTGAATTACAGAACACAATTTTCTGGCTCACAAATTTCCATACTGCTAAGTCATCTTTGGACTTTTGTCTCCAAGCAGTTGCCTGACATATCCCAGATGACTATTTTAGGAGAAGGTAAATCATGCCCTAGAAATGCCTGCTTTCTCTTTGCTGACTGTGACGGCAGTCTAGACAGTGAGCACAGATGGAGATCTCTGTATTTGGTCAGGTGAATCACACCCCCACAGACTCCAAGTTTCAAAACTTCACCTCTCATGCAAGCTTAAAAGTTGCTTTACTGGCTAAAGTTGTTCATGATGGAAACTAGCCACAGATATCTTCGGAATCTCTGACTTACCTATCTGTCACTGCATGTGTGTTCCACCTAGGTATGTCATAGCTTGCTTTTTTTTTTTTTTTTTCATTTCAATATCATGGGGAAGTTCCCTACTTTCCTTAGGAGATAATTCCACAGACTAGTAAGTCTTGGATTTATTCTTTCACATCCTCCCTTACGGTATACCTTGGGTATTTCCTAGAGATGGTGTGTTTGCATTTAAGGATATTTGATATAGAATCAACATTTATGCTTATATACCTTATCTACTTTTTACTTACATAAATGTATTTGTTTAAATAAATCAATCTAGAATCTCATTACTCAGTTCAGTCGTCTTGTGCTGTATTTTTCAACTGAGCCTCCTTGATTAGCTGATGTCAGTAAGGAGCTGACTAGAACTACAACATATAAGCCACTCTCCATGTATTTAAGAATGTTCACAATGGTTTAAGGAAAGAAGAATAAAAACACAGTTTTGTAAATAAATGGATGTATATGTGGAAGCAAACCTTAGGCAGCTCTCAACAGGCTTCTTTACATGTCGTTAGCCTGATCTGCACGATACCTTGACAAACACATCACTAATTGCTTTTGTACCAAAACAGCAGTCAATGGAAAAGGACCTATTTTCAGAAACGAAGCAATGAAAGACAGTTTACAGTAACATTGAGACTCCTGCAGTAAGGCGAGGTCCATGGGGCAGAGGTTCATTGTGGGAAGCCCTAGAATGCTCTTATGCTGTTTCTGTAACACTATTACGATTTGAAAGGACGCCCTATGTCACAACATGTCACGTTACCCCTACTCATCTTTTTCCAGGGTGTATTTTTGCCAGCAGGAGTTAAGGCTGAGTTGCCCTAGGCTCCCCTGTATTTAGCCGTACGTCCCTCATCACACGTTTGGGATTTGCCTTCCTAAGGTCCCCTCCGGTTCGACAACAGCATTCATATCACCATAATTCTGGCTAAAAATACCTTTCAAAATACCTTGATTACAGGTTTGTTTTTTTTTTTTGCCCTGATAATTTGCCTCTCCACGTGGCAGGGAGTAGTCCTGTTTTCAGTTGGTAGGTCTGTCTGGCATGACAAGCCAACCACCTAAGATGTTTGCTTCAATTCCCAGCAGTCAGGACAGAGTGTATTTGAACTTCTTGGAATATGCCAGACTTTGGGGTTTCTTGCATGTAATGGTAAGTGAGCTTCCTCGCTTTGATTTCTGCACCAAGTCATGGGTGACAGAAATACTCTTCATTTTTCACTTACGTAGGTAGCTCCACTCTTAGATATAATTGCATAAGTCTCTTTGGCCGACTCAGACAGCCACTTTGTTCTGTTAACATCTCTGCCCACACCCGTCCTCATAAGTTTGTGACTTGGCTTGGACTTTTCTAAACAGACCATTAAGGATTTATTAAATCTAGTCTCTCAATAAAAAGAATATATACGGTATTATAAAAATCAACTGCCTGGCTTTGGTTTTTTCCAGTTTGGTGATATTAGAGCTACATCACCCAGTCTACTGTCCCTTACAGCCCAAAGGCTGTCTGGGTGTAACTGATGCTCCAGCTTGGCACAGGGTCTCTGTTACCACTGGCTACCGCAGAGGAGGATGCAAGCCAGTTACAGTCGAGAAACATCAAGTCTTCTTGCCTTACCATTAACACTGGAAGCTTTATTATTATGAAACATTTTTAATACAGCACTGCCAAAAAGCCAAGAATGCGGCTCTTTGGGCACTATACTTCCACAGGGAGGTAGACAGTCACTGCCTAGCTTGTAATTTAAAAGGAAAAAAAAAAAAAAAAAAAAAAAGAAGAGACAGACAGACAAACCGGGCAGGAGAAGGGGTGTTCTGGGTCTAATTCTGAGGTTATGTGAACTATTTGTGAACTCCTCTTCCCCCTGAACGTCTCTTGAGTAGCTTCTATGAGAGATACTTATGTCTGTACTTCTGACGGTCTATAATGGGGAATAATAATTAAAGCACATCTTAAATAGAAGATAAAAGTATATTTCTCAGAATCCCTACCAGGAAATAGGGTGGTTTGGCTTGGCAGAGTGGAAAAAAGCCTGCCATATTGTGTCAATATCACAGGATCTGCCTTTCTTTAAATATATATAATCTCTCATGGTTACAGTTTAACATATAACCATTCTCTTTCAAATTCTGCCTTCAATAGTTTCTCAACATTGAGATCCACCTCCTTCTCTTCCAGTCCTTTTCACAGCAGCCAAGTCTACAAAAAGATTTTAACACTTCACATGTTCGTAATTACTTTAATCAGAGAACTTTAAAGAGCTCTGCAAACATTTATTAACACTTGCAACAGCTCCACGGGTCTGTTGGAGGGGGTTCTCATTTTATCCCCAATGTATAGACAGAGTAACTAAGGTAACAGCAGGCAGAATTATTTGACTTCCCACTTCCAAGCTGTAGTGTGTTAACTATTAGATAATTACTCTTCTACTGAAAACAGCTTAATGCTGTAATGTGCAAATATTGACTGCTTGTGCTCAAGTGCTGCTCTCAAAAATCTCCTTCGGAGGTAGCTGCATCAATCTAGTTTCATGCAGAAATCACCATCTATTTGCAAAGTTTGTACAGGGATTTTGGCTGCCAGACTGTGGAAGTCCAGATTGAAAGTGTCGGCTCAGACCCCGTACAAAAGCAGTCCTTAGCTTTGAGGTCCCAGCAGTAGAAGACCTCCCTCATTAAAAACCGGGGACCCTATAATCCACGTTCTCCCTGAGTTACTACTGTGATCCAGGGCATGGAGGGGCGTCACTCGGGCCCCTGTCCCCAAACGCCCATAGCGAAGGCCCTTCCCGGGCCGAAGGTGTCCGGAGGGGCAGCCCCAGCCTCTCCCCATCTCCCACGCTTCGAGACACATTTTTCTGATGACAGAGAGCACTGCAAAACACAGAACTGTGCACCTCTTCCAGGCTGGGAAAACATCCTGCACTGTTGCCTCCTTCCACCCCATTACTAATCACTGGAAACAGCTGTTCCCTCTTTGTCTTTTTCCTTTCGTTACTGTTTAATACCATTCTGATCAACTGTTTCTGGCAAGGACAGAATAGGAGAAAGAAAATTCTATATACCGCTCCACACAGCTGAAAAAGGTAACAGCAGCTAATTGATAGGATTCTTCAGCTCCCTAGAAATTGAACTGAAACACCTTAAACTCATCTTGTATAATCTGCCGATAGTCAGACTGTCCTGTACTCAGATTCACACCAGTACCCAAGAAAGGACAAAACTATTTTCCATTTCCAATCCTCTGACCCATCCAGGTCTCATGAACAACAGCTAATGAAGTCATAGGTTCAGATTTTGCCAGTACCTACTAGGGTAGGTCAACCTAGAACAGCTTGAAGCTATTAAAATGGTTCTATATATTTCTGCGAACACATGTATCAAAGTCAAAATGATGAAGTACCTGGTAGAGATAGATTTTGAAAACAGTCAAGAACTGTTTGTTCCCAGCCCTGGAGGAGTAACGGACCCTCGAGACAGACCATAGGGGCCAAATGATTCTAGAGATGATGAAAGCCTTTAATCTTCATCCCCTTCAAGACTCAGGGGTGGGGGATGAAAATCCATTTTGGTGCATGAGTAAAACCTTCAAAGCTGAAGGTGATGCGACTTGTGTACTGTTTTAAAAAAAAAGAAAAATCACCACACAGATGGCAACATAAATGCAGAAAGGAAGAGCCAACTGTGAATTTGCATGTACACGGGCCAGCTCCTCAGCTGTTAGGAACGAGCCCAGCTTATGCTCACTGACAGGCTGCCTCCATGGTTGGGGGGTTTTTTGGTTGGTTGGGGATTTTGGAGTTGCTGGTTGTTTGCTGGGTTTTTTTTGCTTTCTGTTCTTTGGTTTGTTTGTTTTTTCGGTTTTTTTTGTTGTTTTTTTTTTGGGGGGGGGGGGTTGGGTTTTGTGGGGTGTTTTGTTTTTTTTTTTTGGTTGGTTTTTTTTTTTAAAGATGATGATAAAGCTGTTCTGGGGTATTTTTTTCCCCCGTTATACCCATTCTCTGCCTCCCCAGGTCCAGCTCCCACAAAGCTGAACAGAGCCCATAGCCTCAGTGGGAGCAGAGATGGGGCTTTACGCCTGATGGTAGCAGCTGGATTCTGTGGCGAGGAGCAGGGCAGGCTGGCAGTACCAACCAATCTGCCCCTCCATAGTCTTCAGCAGCCTCATCACCATAGCAATGGAGAAGGAACGTGGGCTGGAGGAAAGCCTGGGGCAATAACATAGTGCAGGGATTCAACCTGGGACCACTGCCTGGTGAGTGCACATCCAACCCAAATCCTCCTTCGCAGGAAATCCTCAAGCCGTTTCTAATCAGCCTCCTGTACCCGATTTCTGGGATGACACGGGAGATGTGCCTCTGCTATCAGCCACCACCAGCCCCAGCGCTGCGTGCCCGGGAAGACCGGGCAGGCTGCACCAAGCAGAGCACCGCACAGGTGAGATACTTCAAAAAAACAGAAGATGCCTCAAACAGTTGAAGTATCTCCCTATGTTTTTTTTTCACTGCTAGGACAGTGAAAGGGCTAAGCTCCCCTAATAAGTGTGGCCACACCAAAATCAGAATGAGTTTGATACATCCATCCACACACCTGAGTGGACTCTTTGATCAGGTTTGTCCCCGTTAATCCTAGCAGTACCTGGGAACAGCTACTGCAGCCAAACTCGTCCTGACAGCACTCTTCAGTCAGCCAGCGTTGGCTTATGGTGACTTGGTATTTCAGTATAACTACAGGGACAAACGGAATGAAGCAAAGTCACACGACAGGGCCGCACTGCTTTAAATCAGTTCGCGAATTACTTGGTCAGGTCAGCGCATTGGCCCAGAAGAAGGAAGAAATCTGTTCAAAGGAGGAACTGAGACCTGATAGAGAAAACACGACCTCCAGCCCTCCTGCATGAATACATCTACCAGCACAGCACCACTGGTGGCAGCAGTGATGAAAAACTTTGCAGAAAAAGCCTACTACAACCAAGCAACAAATATATTTAAGCAATAAATACAGCCCAGTTCTTAGTTTTGATTAGGCAGGACTCACGCAATTACAGGTCAGCATTGGAAAATGAAAACCCTCATGTCACCAAGCCAAACAGCCTTCCAAATATCACTCCTCCTCCCACCGCCTTCTGGGTTTTGCAGGAATTGTTTCTTGATGGTCAACCCTCGATTCCATCTGTTGTATCATGACAGCCCTTTGCATGCAAGAATAGAAGAGCAGGGTCTGTTTCTGAGCCGATAAAGGAATGTGGCAATTTTTGTGAGACTGGCATAAAAGAAAAAAAGAAATCTTCCGAGTTTCAACAGTAGGCCTTGCAGTCAGGGGGCACTCGGAAATTAAGAAGGGAGCAGAGCTCCTGAGGGTCTTTTGTATTTTTTTTTTTTTTTCTTTTTGCACTGAGCAAGGAGCGGGTGTTTGGCTATTTCATAGCCAGGAGCATCATTCCAGTCCGAGATGCCTCTCCAGCGTCAAGGGTTTTCCAGGAACACAGTTGCACTTGTTAGCAGTTATTGCCACAATGGTACAAGCCAGCACAAGCTTGAGGTGCTGGCACAAATATAACCTTGGTTGCTGAAAATACGCCGAAAAGCATATTACGTTTGTTTGTTCCACTATAGCTTCCTTCACCTCATTCAAAGCATCGTCTAGGTACCTTTAGCTAATCATAAAAAAAGTAGAGGAAAAGGGAAACAAAAGTCGTTGTGTGTTGACTTGCATGTCCAAATATTGTCACGAAAAACACTTTGCCAGGCCCAACGCTCCCACTGACACAGACTTGCTATTCAAGCACTGGGACCATGGGTATATACCAGGTACCACTCAGGAAAATGCATGTATTCAGAATTACAGCCCTTGTGCTCAAAAATCATCCTCCCAGATGCGCACCCCAGACTGTTTCAATATCTGGGCCTGTATTTTCACTGATTTTGACGTTTATTCAATAACACAGCATCTTGTACTCAGCCAGCAGTTCGCATTTTCGTATCCTTCAGGCAGAAATCAGTTTTCAATGCCTATCTGAAGGCAGCAGCTTATATCTCTCCTCAGAAACAGCGTGCTATTTTAACTAGGTTCTAACTAATTTTATTTAAGCATTAACTCATTACATTAGCAAATCTGATCCATGACAGTAATTGCTCTCTAACAGCTACTGTCTGGCCACCCTCAGCTCTGCATCTCCTCAGCAGCTGCCTCGTGGGAGAGGCTCTGGTCCTGATGGACACCAGAACCAAGCCTTCCTTTCCTGCCAAGAGGCAGCTTTTGTCCACATCTGCCAGCTCGAAGCTAGGCCAGGAACTACAGCGCAGAGTGAAACATCAGAAGCAACCAGACTTTCTGGAGCAGTTTTCAAAGAAGAGGTTGCAAAGCCTGTGCTTTGGATAAATGAATAAACCGCTTCTGCACAAGCCACTGGTCAAGAGCATTAACTCCACGTTATCTGCAGCAAACACTCCTGTTTTCAGCCACATCTTTCACCTTCCTCAACCTTTGGGGACATCGCTTGCTTTTCCCATTACCTCTGCCATCTCAGGAATCCCAAATCCTGACAGCAGGAAACCGGGCAGGTTTGTCCCAAAAGCTTGTGTCCGAACAGGCACCTTGTTTGCCAGTCTGCTTGCTGTTTCGATGGCACCTCTAAAGGTCTTGTAGAGTCTCTGTGAGAAGCCAAGCAGGGTGTAGCAAAGCATCCATACTCTTAATAATGTTTGTGATGGCACAGGAGGCACGGAACAGCAGACTTCAAACAGTGCTAAGGACACATGGGACCATGAAGGCAGGAAGGAAATATCTCACTCAAGAGCTCAAGAGCTTCCTGCAAAAAGCTGTGATGAGGGAAGAAGAGAGACCTCCATGCCATGGTTTGACGATACGCTGCATCCAGTTTGCATCCTGACCAAAAATGCCACAGTCACATACGACAAAATGCGGCACAGGTAGAAGCTCTGCTGGTTCAAATTTGTTCAAAACGTTTCAACATGTCAACTTCGTACCAGCAGGCTTTATGCCAGATCAAATATCACCCGCCTGCACTGCTCTAACTTTATGCTGGATCAAGTCTTCTCCATCCTCCTACCACCAGGATAAAGCTGAAATAAAAGGGCAAAGCCAATATGGATTCTACATCTTGTGGTCAACAGGAAGGCAGCTGCGTTCCCATTCCTGACCTACATCAATTTATTATCTCTGGATGCACAGATCTGGTACTGTACAACCACAACCTGAAGATGGAATTACACAACCACTTTTCCAGGAGAAAAAAAAAAAAAAAAAAAAAAAAGAGTTTGAGACGTTCCTACTTTCCTGCCTGACCCAGGTCTCCTGTTGCCATCCCTACACCTCTATTTGCCTCCTGTTCCCTTGTGCTGATGCAACTGGTTGTGGGGCTGTGCGGTAAACAGGCTCAGGGAAACTTCTTTTGGATAGCAGTCAGGTTGGGTTTGTTGGGGTTTTTCGGTTGGTTTTTGGGGTTTGTTTTGTTTTGTTTTTTGTTTTTTGTTTTTTTAATTTTGGATCATTTCATGTCTCCACAAAGAGCTGCCTCAGCACAACTGAGGGGGCAATGAACTGCATGGTACGGTGCCAAGAGCAAGTGGCCAAAGGTGGGGGCAAAACTTCTAAATTGCCTCTGCTGCTGGGGAAAACGTTCATGTAACTGCAGCCGGAGTAACGTTAGCTGCCAACCTCCCGAGCAAGCTATCAGCATAGCATTTGCATTTGAATGGAGAGAAAAATCCCCAAGGAGCATGTCTAGGCAGGTAGGTAGTCTAGAGTTGGTCAGAGGTGGGATGGAAGGAGGGCATTCTTCATGAAAATTGTGTAAACAGCTCCCCAGGCTGCTACACACTACAAGGATTTTAGGTTGTTTCCAAAACTTTTACCTATCTGTACCCTTGCCTTAAGCTTTAATAAATAAATCTTCCCTTTGCTTTGCAATGAAACCTGTCCAGGGTCATGGGACCAGACTCTGCGCAATGGAAAAGCTCATCTAGCTAATTAATTACTGCTCCTGCCTCCCTCAGCATCAGAGAACAATTCCAAGTCCTTTGGCTCCAGCTACGCAAACTAATAGGAAGGCACTTTTAGTTACAGCTAGGGACTGCATCCTCCGTGGTCTGCAGTCATCGAGCTTGGTCTGCAGCGGGGCATTTTCCCTGCTGTAGCCTGTGGAAAATCGATGGGAGCCACAAGCACGGGCCAGGCTGCGGGAAACCTGGGCTCCCAAATCGATTCCGAGTCTTGCCGAGGGTGGTAAACACACATACCTGCTGCCAGCCCGGTCTGCCGAGCACCACGTTTGAGACCGTCTGCTGCTGGGTGTTTTATTTGCTTGCCTGTTTCAGGGGGGAAAAGGGGTGAGAGAGGAAGGGGGAGGTGAGGGTGGTAGCAGGATTACCACATATAGTCATTATAATCATTAACCACAGCGCACTAAATGAATCATTAGGCACCACAACAGATCCACACATGCTTTACTTCTTAAAGCTTCCTGACTTGCATCTCTGTTTTCTGTACAAATGCCCAGTGATTGTTTCAAGCAACCCAGCACATTTCCAATGTTACTGCCGCAATTCCTTCCAAAAAAATAACAAAACAGATGAAGCTCTGCTGAAGGAACAGATCTGTTTATAGAACATACTTTTCTTTCACTAGACCAAATATATTCAGCCCTCTCAAATAAATATGTACATTAAAGACTTGATAACTGGCTAAATCAGAAAAAGAAAGAAATAGCAAATGGGAAATCATGCAACGAAGAGCAGCTTCAATAAGAATGTGCGTTTTGAAATACTTCGTGCATGATCTTTCGAGGCTAAATCTGAGAGCAATTTTTTTAAAATTCAAATATCTAAGACTGCATAAATGGATCCGTTAGAGACAGAGAGGAACAAAAATGTGAAGGAAAAGGATTATTTTTTAAAAATAAATAAGTCTATAGTATTACAATCTAAATATTGTCGTAGCCTGGAATATAAGAATCTGAAGGCGAAGCGAATAAAGCAATACTGACTTGTTTGTTTTTACTATCCAAGCTAAAATTTAAAAAAAAAAAAAGAGAGAAATAATATAAATCATATTTTTTTCAAATTCTATTGTTCTTATTACTCAAGCAGCTATTTCCACAGTCATATGCTTGCAACAGTACCTGGCAGCAGTTTCAACAACTTATCTGAGTATTACAAAACGCCTTTACACCAGCAGACAAAGCCGCTCCATTCAGCGCTCCTAAACAGATCCCCTCTTGGCTTCCAGTCCGCAGCAGCCCCTCTGGAGCAGCCCTCCCCATATCACAAGGCTGCCGAGATCTCGCCAACTGCATCAAAACCCCAGGAAATCACAATAGGATTAAAAAATCCTGAGGAAAGAAGCCAACCAGCAGTTTTTCCATGGACATTAATAAAAGCAGGATCGGGCCATAAACGCAACGCTGTAATCTCCCAATCTTTACTCAGGTGTAGAGGTCTGGACTGTGGCTTCACATGTGTTTGCACAGTACTTCGCAGGCTGAAAGCAGCAAGTAATGATAATTATGCAAGGAACAGTTGGCCTCATTGATTCAGCTCCGTTGAATAAAGGTTGCAGGAGCAGACTCAAGATTATATATCATATCTTTCTAATCCTTCCGTTTATTCCGATTTAATAGAGAGGACCTGTGCGACATTCATCAGCGAGCCCCGAGTGCACAGGTATGCCAGCAATAATCACCGCAGCTCTATCGGTCCAGATAGTATCGTCTTATCTATCAGCTGTCTCTGCAGTTTATATGAGCTGCTTATCTCAAAGAGCTATTAGATCTGAACTTTAGTTCAGTCTTTTGTTTGATCTTGTTTGCTTCTGCACTCATTTGAAGCTCCGCATATCATGCTTTTAATTTTGCATCAAAACGCACCAGGGCCTTTAATTTTATTCCTGCTACTGATGCAATATGGTCTCAGCAACAATGAGAACAGTGAGCAAGTCATGAAAATAATAAACCATGCTAGGTCTGGAGGCTATGAAATCAGTTCAAACATACTGCGGGGAGCTGTACTGCCTGCGCTGAGACACATGGCTTTCCATGGGCACCAGCCCATTTATGAGTCATGAAACATAATGGAGTATTGTTGAAAGCTTTGGGACCATGAGAAATTATCTACTGCCCGGCATGGGGAATGGTATAAACTGGCAAGGAACTGGAGTTACATTCTTTTACAGAAATGAAATCAGACAGCCTTGGCCTGCTTTCCAGTATACAAAACCACAAATCATGAGGACAACTCCTTAATTAGGACTAATTTAAAAAAAAAAAAAAAAAAGAGTTGCCACTGCACTAACCAGCCAGGGAAGCCAACAGTTTATCTGTCCCTAGCCAAGTTATAATAGGGCAGGGGACGTGGAGAAGACAAAAAGGAGGGGGGTAAATAAGACCAGTGTCTCAGCATGAGCTACAAAAGCAAAGGCACCTTTCTCCCTCCCACGCCAGGTGGCATTCCCTCCTGCCGAGGATTTGGTACACTTGGGCAAGTAGAACAAAAGCTATTTGCTTAACATTATGGTGTGTTAACACCACAGTGCCATAGGTATGCATATCTCCACGCAGAGGAGGGCTCTCAGTGCGGGAGGCGGCGTGTTCTGCCAGGGAGAGCCCAGGACTGGATGTTATTTCTAATCCAAACCCACCTTCCTCCTGGTTCCTGTGCCTTTGGAGTAAAAATGTTAAACGGCCCTCCGACTGAGAAAGCAAAAAGCCTACTTTTAAAGGAATGGTGACGTGCTCGGGAAATTGCATACAGAGCTTAGCTGATAAATACCTGACGGGGGAGAAAAGACGACAGAGTCAGAATCTCCTTAGTGGTATCCAGTGAAAGCACAAAAGGCAACAAGCACATTGAAACACAGGAAAATCCATTTAAACACAAGAAAAACTTGCTTTACTGCGAGGGTGGTTTGAACAACAGAACAAGTTGCCGAGAGGCTGTGGAGCCTCCATCCCTAGAGACGTTCAACGCGGCCCCGAGGAACCTGCTTTAGCCACGCTTGCTTGCGGGGGTAGGACTGAACTTGAGGATCTTCAGAGGCCCCTGCCAGCTTTAACAGCGTTGTGGCTGCAGGAGATGCCCCTTCCCCGCCGGGTCCCCAGGAAAGCACGCCGAACCAGAAACGCAGCGCGAGGTGGGATGCACGTGTCAGCACGACCTGCCCAAGGCAGCTGTCTCCATGAAAGCGCCTAAGGGTAAAGCCAGACTATAACGGGCATCTAAACCAGGGGTTTTGCACAGAATAAATGCCTTCCCAATCAAAAGAAATGCAGAAATCCAGGAGAGCTAAATGAAGAGTTAACAATGTGAATGGTCTTTTGAATATTTATATAGATTTGCTCCCTCCACGCTCACACATCTTTTGCGCTAGCTTGCTACAAGCCTTGGAAAGATCAGATTTTACTGGCAGAAGTGCTCACGGAACACACATTTGCATTTACTTTGGAAATGCTCACACACTCATCCAGTCAAGGAGACAATAACAATATTATGTGTATTCTCTAACAAATTTCAGTTAACTGATATAATCTGGATATTGCATTTTGATTATGTATTCAGTGAGCCCAGAAAGGTGAATAAAATCCCAAAGATTAACAGGTCTTAATAAATAAGTTGCTAACCTGGAATTAAAATATACTAGAGGAAATTATAGTCTGTGTACCAGTGATGAATGAGCAGAAAAGGACAAAACCTAATAGATATTCAACTAGGAATCATTCAGTCTACAAATGCAACCTCATCTTCCATCACGTAGCAGTTGCACCATGTTACACGTCGCCAACAATAAATCAGGAGCTCGCTTCCCCTCCTCTGCCATGTATTATCTGAGATGGGACCAGGAACGGATGGGCTCCGTTCTTTTCCCTTCCGCAAGGAAATCTCAAATTGATCAAAGCATAAAAGCTGCCTGAAGCATTTGATTACGTTTGACATTGATGACATTTTTTCCAAGTTCAAGAAGGTATCAGTGGCCCTTAGAGATCGCAGTTTGGCTCCGAATTTACAAGTGCCCATGAGCTGTACAGGCACAGTATGTCTACGAGGCTTCAAAACGGAGCGCGTGGTTTGTGGAGGCAGTGGGTAGGTGCAACTCTGGAAGCTGAGGACAGACATCGCTTCCGAAAGTGGCAGTCCTTAATATGACAACATATAAACGGATGCATCTCACTTCTGGCACCCAGGTTTAAAAAGTTGGGCTTGAACTACAGTTTCAGCAGAATGTTTTTCTTCTGGAAGATCGTGAAGCCCTCTACCTTCCTCTGCTTCGAGAGAGAGAACTCGATTGGGATTCGAGAGACATGGACTCAGTTCCTAGCTCAACCCCAGCCACCTGTGAGTCCCTGAGCACGTTGTTTCAGCCAGCCTGTTTTTTGGTTCACCCTGCAAAGCACAGGCTGCAAGCTCTGTGTCAAAAAGTACCAGGACAATATGCCTAAAATAGAGAGTAAAGCATGCAGAGGTCATGGTCCTAGGCAAGTGGGCAGGAGGGGAGATGCGATCTAGTACAACACCTGAAAAGAGTCTAAAGATGGAATGGAAACCCTTATGAAAGGCTTCAGCTTAAAGCTGAGGCACTGGCATTTCATCTGAACCAACAAAAAACACCTCTCTGGGAGGACACGTACAACCGTTGGGGAAGGGACCACACGTTTTCCATACTTGCCTATTACTCAAAGCAGTACAGCTTTGATCCTAAGCTGCAGGAACTTCGGAAGATGCATTTACAGTGCAACTAAAAGTACTAGCACCACTCTAAGACGTCCGCAAGGTAGCGTTATCGATACCTGACCTACCTAGCATAGAAGTATGGCTGACAGCAGTGGGAGTTTCAGCTCAGGCTCAGTATGCTTGCCCGAGACTTTGCGAATATATTTGGCAACTAAGCATCTGCCAGTGCCGTTACACCACTATTGGTACGGGTACATGAGGTGGAGCAATCACACCTTCAGCTGGACGGCAGACATACTCTGCTAGACAGAATAAATGCTGGAGACCCAGCAATCAGGCAACTATGAAAGACAAAAAAGGAGAGTGTGAGTTTGAGGAGGCCTTAGGCAAACTCTTTGGACGGGTGAATGTCTGAGTTTCACTCCAAGAGTGAGATATCTTTCCTTTTATTGGAAACCATCACTACATAAAATTTTATGTTCTCCCCATACACAGAGCTAATGAGAACTCTTGCACATTACTGTTGTTCCTGGATAACCAAAATGTCACCTTCATACCTACTTGTGGGTTGCAGTTCCACCTCATACTCTCTAAAAGCACAGCTGGTCCATTAAAAAAAATTAAAACCCTCAATGTTTGTGACAATCACATCTACCTTAATGTCTTCCAGGTTCTTGGCTGGGATGACGCATCCCAATAATGCAGCAAAAGAAAATGCCTTCTTTCATACAAACTAGACTTTTGTTTTCCACAAAGCTTTTCCAAGTCCTGGACAGATGGTCATAGTAAATCCAACCTCTCCGACTTTACCTCTCTGATCCAGCAATAATTGGGAGGCTAGATTGAACCAGAGTTTAAAACCACATCACCACCAACCATCTTTGGAGAAAGCCTGAGAGAGGATCCAGAAAGGATTTGATCTCTAACCTACCAAGTAGGGTTGCGGAAATAAAATCTGAAGTCCTAGAACTTTGTGAATTTGAATAAGTGGTGAGCTTTGGCCAAGGAAAGCAACGAAGGTGAAAGCAGGACTTCAAAACAAATATTTTCCTGCATTCCTAAAAGGCCTTTAGTTTAAAAAAAGCATTTGTAATAAAACCTAAAACAAGTTTTAAAAACTTCAGAAGCCAAGGGCACAAACAAGTTCCAAAACAGTCAGAAGAGCTGTATCATCGCACAAATTGTGGGGAGAAAAAAAAGCCATTAACTTAATGACATTGGTCAAAAAGTAAAGTATGAAGTCAGAGTGGGATTGGTTTGTTTATTTGTTTTTAAAAGGGCACGTACATTCTGAAGCAGGTTTTGGTTTTTTTAAGGGGTCCTCTTAATGTCTGCCTTCTTTTTCTCTAGCTATGTTGTGCCACTGATTATTCTGGAACAAAATCTTACCTCACTGAGTTATAGCACTTTTATAAGTCATGCAACATAGGAAGCAATAGCTCAGTAATTGTCAATATTCAGCCCATCTTGTGGGAAACCAAAGAAAATGATAAAAGTGAGAGGCAATTTATGAAGAGAATGTCCGTTGCATCAGCCAGTCCATCTGTGAAGTCTTGTTCATTATGTAGATTATATCACTGACATATGGAAGAGACGTTTCACTGTTGTAGTCTAGATGAAAGAAGTTAGAAGTGTTTTATTTCTCAGCTAGAAAATCATATGGAGAGCCTCACAAGTTTACAGGGACTCCTAATATGTTTTGCCTTTGTCCTTTTGTATACCCTTCTTTCCGCACCACCCCCCCCCAATATGTAGACTAATTAGAGTGATAAACCAACTCATATAAGATGTGACTCACACGGCCCTTAAGAGAACAATACAGTCCTACCCTCAGACAGGGAAACAGCCCAGCTCACAACAGGCAATAACTTCAGGCCTGGGGATCATTCCCACAGATGCTTAGATATCGAGCTTAACTGCGAGGTCAGGTTAGGTAAGTCTAATTTTAGACTGATCTCCTACCCACATGTCCAGATCCAAGCCTTTGTACTTGGAAACAGCAAATAAAAATGGCTAGCTTTGTTTTGCATTTGCATATATAGCATCAGAAAAAACTAACTGCTGGTATTTTTGAGAAAATTCTGGCCCTGGGTGTGGCTGCCCGATGCCTTCTGCATGGGATTTGCCCAGAGATATCAACCAGACAAGATGCAACTCATTCAGTTCTTAGAATGAGGAACACAAACTGTAAGTGCATTGCATATGATTAAGATATAGCAACTTGGCCATGTTGAAATGAGGATTGAAACAGGCTAATGACTTAGTGAGTGATAAAACCCAGCGGCAAGCATTAACAGCAATACCAAGAAGGTCTCAAGTCTGCTTATCCAAGCCATGCTCCTGTCATGACATGGCTTAATGCACTGGAACAGCCATCCTACCATCTCCCACTTCAGGACCATGCTGGACCAGCCAGTGCTGACTCTTGTGATCATTCCCCATGACATCTGAGGAAGGGCGTGCACAAATACCTCAGACCTTGACATAATCCTTTTGCATGCATCCAGCTGCCCACCTTTTGGCTGCTACTCCAGCACTACTATTGCAGCCCGCTCATTTGCGTGCAATATGCCAAGAGCACCTACTGATTGCTTTTCTTGATGATAAATCCAGAGGGAAATCTCTCTCCATGTATGATTGTGAAAGGACAAGCATGCAATTGTACCAGGGAATAGAAGATGAAGAAAAAGTGAGAGAGATGGAGTTTACGTAAGCTTAACATACTACAAAGCAAATCATGCCACATTACAGACAGTATTCCAAAGTCTCATTCCCTTTGCTATACCCATCAGACAACAGCTCACTGCCATTCCCCCCCCATTCCCATCCCAGCTGTTGAACCACCCACTTGCTGTCCTTATGTTCTGTGACATGCAGAGCAGATGCCAACGGCCCCACATCATAAAAGACTTCAACCTATGCAGGGCCTGAGCCTTCCCTGCTCAGCTGTCACAGCCATAGTTCGTTGCGAGACAAACTATAGATTTCTTTTCTGAAATGCTGTCTTTTGCCCAGTTTCTGAAAGAGCATTCATCACCATCGCGGGAAGAAGCAACTGGGTTAAGACGACAAACCCAACTTCTCTGCACATGTGTTTACCTAACTAACGAGAAATGAGAAATAAGGAATGTCTGACCATATGCAAAGTCAAATTCCTCCAGAGATCAAGTATGCTTAGATCTGGCCGTGAGAGTAACTAATAATATGCAAGCGTTATGAACTATTTACAGGCTTAACCCAACTGCAATGAAGTCAACGGTTTAACTCTCCCTGCCTTCAAAGGGAAAGGGATCTGGGCCTCAGCACAGCTCCCTACTAGGCTGGCTCATCTCCCTGCAATGAGTTTAATAGCTATAGCCTGTACAGGATAAATCCCCAAATTATATATACCTACTTCCCGCTACAGCAAATTCTGACGATTCTGTGCCTTCCCCCTCTCTAAATGCCTTTATTTGAAATAGAGATACTAAGTTATATAACTAGATACACATATACACTTCAGGATGAACAGAAGGATTGAAAAGAACAGCAAGCAAGAAATACCACTGCAGCACTGTAGTCTGAGAAGATGCAATTAAGATGCCTTTGCACCTCTACTGCATGCTTACCAGCATGAGCTCTTTCTATACAAGAACAAATTTAATTCAGCAGTCGGAGCACAGGAATGGCATCCAGAGCTCCTGAGCCTTGCCAGCCATTTGTCCCATTTGTTCAACCATCTTGCACAAGCCACTTAATCCAATTTTATTTTTTTCAAGCTGGTTACCTGAAATAGGGCCTGATCCAATCCCCAAAAAGGCAAATGGGAAGTTTCCAGTCCACTTCAATGGTACCCATGGGCTCATAGGCCTCCACATCTATATTTAGACACTTAAATATAGTAGTCTGGGCTTCAGAGATTACTGAGTGCCCACAGCTGCCACTGATCTCAGAGAGGGGAAAAGAAGAACAAATCTCTTGTTCAAAAAGTTCCTCAGTTGCGGACTACTGCAGGCTAGGAAGGTATAATCAAGGGAAGTATCATTGTATTCTTGCCGTGTTGCAGATTTCTCCTTACACAGCTGCTATGATCCAAATCAGACCCAAGCTAGAGGACTACTTGCACCTCCAGGATGACACAGTACAGCTCTTTGCTCCTTCCCGCAGACTCAAGTACTAAGGATTGCAAGTCATTGCAAAACCACTGCTTAAGTTCTCCAATATATGGTCACGCCGCCATTGTGAAGGTTTAGAAAGCTTCACACAGACAAACCAAGCAAGTTATCAGAGAAATGAAAGAAACCCCATTCTCCAAAGACCATCCAGCCCAGTTCTGTCCAGTTAGACTGGTATTCTGCACAGCGTCCCCATCTTTACAAAGCTGCAGAAATCCATTGAACTGATACTCCACAGTAGTCAAAGCACATCCTCAGCACCAGGACCTTAGGTGGGCAGCGTTACGGGGAAAAGCAACGGGCACACGGCTCAAATTGCTCCATTGCCACGAGAACCAGTACAGCAGAAGAGAAATAAGCAGAGGTATGGAGAGAGACAGGACTCAAACTTGATTAATTTGTCCTATGCTTTAAGGCAGAAATAATGTGACTTTTTTTGCACATGTCCTTTCATTTATGACATTGGGAATTTCACTATAAATGGTTTTAGTTACAGAGTTTTCATTTGGGTTCATCACAGTCTTCAAGTTCACATTCAGACTTGTTCCTCATTTCTGAGCCTACTGCCCAGCTTCAGCAGCAAAAGAGCATCCTGAATGTCTGGTAGTCTTCAAGAGCTGCTTGTCAGACAGTTTAACTACCACGAATCTCTCCTTGGATCCTCATGCTTACATTTTCAGACATACATTTACAACAGTTTACAGGCATCATTCCTGAAGGAGACCATGGAATTGTGATTATGGCAGGTAAAAATCACCAGTAAGATATGCAAGTGTATGTAACACAGAGCGTACAATCCCAAAACTCGACACAGAATCAGATGCGCAAATAATGCTGGAATAAGTCTATAAAACCAGGTTACAGTTTACTCCTGTGTTTATTCTCCTTCACCTGCATCCTCAAGTTCAGTCAAAGGACACTCCAGTTTCAGTACGCTGCAAATCTGACACCAACACAGAACGCACATCAACTGAAATCTATCTCAAATAGGAATAGGCTGCATTTTGCAAATAATACATGAAATACAAATATGGTGTAGTAGTAATAACAATGTCAATTTGTAAAACCATATTTGTCCTATGTACAGTGCAATCCTATAGACGCTTCTGTCTATGCATCTAGTTATGTCTCTCTTCACAAGGACACAGCAAATTCTCTTTCCAACTGCATAACATAACACATTTTACTTCCGCCATTTTAGGGAAAAGGGGAAGACAACAGAAATCTTATTAGAAAGAAAATAGTAACACATTCCCTCCTGAAAGGGAATTTGGAAGTTGATGGATCTGGAAAACTGAAGTTTAGCAGCTTTTTCTAAACCGTCTCTGTTCTACCCTGTGTCATCTCCGTGGCCGTTGCATCCACAACGGCTAAACCACAGCAGTCCTCGGGATGTGGCGTGACTTCTGGAGAGCTCCAAGGGGCCGAGGAACCTAAAGCAGCTCCTGCCTGGCTCTAATGGAAACTGGCAGAGCATGACAGCAGGTATCTTCAATCGACCCCATTAAAAAGGCAGGAGGCAAACCGCCTCCTGACAGGGCTCACAGCATAACCGAGCCATCCCCTTTTCTGCTAGCAGGGGCAGAGCCTGCAGATCTGCCCCCTGCTCGAGAGGGGAGGATGCTGCCACAGGGAAGGGAGGGCAGGGAGGCAAACCACAGCACATGCCCATCTGGAACATGACCTCTGGGCAGTGGTGAATAGAGTTCAGCAATTTCACCTTGTCTGATGTAACCCTGCCTCGCAGCAGTGATGAAAGGAGTGGCCTTGTGATAGGATTGGCTTTGATGGGCAGATTAGATTTCATGGCAACACAGTTCTACTGGGGCAGAGGAAAAAAAAAAATAATCATGAATGAAACAGTGATTGATGTTTCCTCTTTATTGTACAAGAGCTTTGATTGTCAGCTGATCTGTCCTTTGGTTAAACATACCTTGGACATTAGGCCAAGGTGAGCACCTGATTTTTTCATTTACAGATAATAACAAATTATCGTAGGTATCAAGATCCTTTAGCTCTTGTGCATTTCTCCCTCCCCCAAAAGGCAGGCTAGGGAGAGACATATATAAACAAAATCCTGAGAAAAAAACCCTAGCAGCTCTCAAGGGCAGAGTGAAAGTCTGGACTTGTAAAAATACTTGGGCAACAGTCCAAGCGAAAGGCCCGATCTTTAGAACAACTAAACAAAGGAGAGCAGGATCTTGTCCCACATCAGTCTTCAGAGGACAGTGAGAATATGCAGAACTGTGGTCCCAATGCATTCAACATCAGAGGGTGTGAAGAATGGCCGCCTCCAAAAAATTTGGGAGTGCTGCCCAAGAACCCGCTGCCAACTTAAATGAGATGGAAGGAGAAAGGTAACACAGATACAGACCACTGAATGTCAACTTACTTTTAAACCTGCTCTACAGTAACTGAAAGCTGAAGCGCACCAAGCAGGAATGGGCGGCACTGGGGATTGCGTCACTTGGCTGCGGTTGCCTTAGTGCGCGGTTTCATTCCCTCAGACAAGCTAGAGGATACTTGATCTCAACCTTTTTGCTGAGAAAGTCAGGCATCAATCAGTACAACCCACCAAATCCAACCTGAACTCAACCACTTTCTAGTGAAGGGATAAAGGCATATTGCTCCCCTCCACAAAAACCCCGCTGGCCATGACTGACAGATGTTCTAAACCCTGAGCTGCACAACAGAGAGAAGGGCCAGGCACAGCCACGTCTGTCAAATTCTCCTTTGCTGGTAACCTGTGTGCTTGAAATACTGAGCCATTCACTCCCTTGGGAGTTTATTTTTCCCTTAGGAGAATTACCTGTCTCTGCGAACCCTATTCAATTTCCATTCAAGTTCCAGGTTGTACAGCTTCCCCAATACACCTCCTTTTATAAACTAGAAAGGACCAAAATTACTAGGAAAAGTACAGACGGTGGTTTCCTCATCTGCCCCTCATGATCTCTTCAGTTGTTGCCGATGTTGAGCTCTTATGACTGATTTAATTGATGCCCTTTGCTAATTGTTTTTATACAACCAAATCAAGATAATCTGCAAAACGTTCACAAGCAGATGACAGGACTGGTAGTGCTGCAGGGCCAGCTGCAGCCAAGCACTGCAGAACACTAGACGATGTCTGAACTTCACCACCACCTCAAGTCTTTCTTCAGTTCTTCACCTCCCCTCTGATCCCTCTGGCACTACCAATGGGTGCAAAGGTCTCGGTGGCCATTCCAAATGGCATGTCAATGCAAAGACTCGGTTTGAAAGGATTTGGAGTCCTGGAAGCATGGGCAATGCTCAGTTCCCCTGCACCAGGAGCTCTCAGGATCCCGGCCAGTCTCAAGGTTTTTCCCTCCCACCCACCTTCAGCATCAGGCAGTTTTCTCCACCAGAAGTACATAGAGTGATGCTGTCCCTTGCAGTGGGTCTAACACAGGTTGGAAAAGACCTGGGGTGAGGGTCCTGGGAATGTCCCTTTCCCCTACTCTGACCTCCATCCAGCTCACTGACACATCGCCCTTCCTCACAAAAGGGAAAAAAAAAGTAGATGGCACAGAATATCAGTTGAGAGTGGAGAACTTCTTCAGGGCAGTGCTTTTTGTGCGCAGAGGGTCTCCGTGAGGCAAGTGGAAAGTTACTGGGAGGCTTTTCTGTCCCAGCGTTATGCCACAGTGCAGGACTGCAGTGTCCCGAGAAGATTTAGATCCGACTCTACACTGGTGCCACTGCTGTCAGAACGGGGCTGGCGTGGACAAATAAATATGAAGTATTCCGTTGCTACGTCACAATGGCAGCAGCCTCTTTTCCATATTTATGCCTGCAAAATGTTGCTCCGCAGGATCAGAGAGGACTTCTGTGCAATCCAGGCACCAGCGACAAGCCGTCTTTAATTGCACTCAGAAATATATTTTTAGGAATAAGACCAAGAAGTCAATGCAGCTTCCTTCTTGTTAAAAACTAAAATAAAAATGTAAAAGTGTCTGATGGGCTGGGAGTGAAGAAAAATGAAAGTGTTGATCAGCTCAACAGCTGGAAAAATGACTACTGGTACAAATAAAATTTTAAAAAACCCTGTTAATATTTTAAAGACTGCGTGGCTGGAAAAAAAGCAATTTTTTTGTTACTGTTAGGGATTTACAGCTGCTGGAGAATCAGGTTTCCATAAAAACCTATCTGCTGTTTAACGCCACTAAAAGCCTGGTAAATTAACTTCTTAAATATTTAACATTTATAGATACTTACTCACTGGAAACCCAAACCAAGCTACAAAGGAGATGCAATAGCTACATCAGGGATTTTATCAATTTCAACATCACATAGGTTAAGGGGGCTGGGGGGGAACAACTTGTTTTCTCTTTAAAGAGAAAACCACTCTTGTCCTTGACCCCAGATAGCCTTCTGTTCCAACCACCTCCCAACAGGGCAGTGCAGGCTACAAGATAAAGTACAGGAGACCTGGGAAACCGGGTTATTGCTCTTGCTCCAGCTCCCACTGCCCTCATAACATGAGCCAGTCTGTCAGACAGGGTGCTTAAAAGCATCTCCTCATTCTGAATGTCCAGCCTAAGGGACGAGGCAGGCCTGGCTTCCCCAGATACCCACCTTCCTGATCCAGCTAAAGCCAAGGGCAGCTGCAGATGCTCCGAATCTCAGCTCCAGCACTTCAGGTCAAGCACTTAAGAGGGGAGGTCCACAAACCTCAGAGGCCACCTCTGAAAAGGACTTCTACTTCTGTGCAGGTTCTCAGAGCAGCATATAAGATTTCCAGAGCATTTGTTTTTAGAATTTTAAGTCACCTTAAGCAAAGCTAAAGGTCAGCTTTAATAGATTACAAAACCTCCTCTCAATTCCAGCGCCAGCAGTCAGAAAAAAAACTGTGAAGCAAAACTGCTATTGCCAGGACAACTCATCCCTCATTTCTTCAGATCGGTGCAGCAAAGCTCTAACTTTACTATTAAACACAGTTTTGGCTGCTTCCTTTAGAAATTATAAACAGCTGATCCATTTGTCTCAAAGTCAATAATAGTAAAAAAACCATAAACACAGCCTAGTGATTTTGAACTCCCACTTTCTTCATGTCTTAAAGATATCAAAGAATGTGTTATTTGTCTGTAATAATTCCCTGTCTCAAATACCTCAACCTGCAGTTGAGAGTTATCTACTACTTCTCCTGGCTAGTGTTTTACTCCAGTCAAAGGATCCAAGCAAAAGAGCTGTCAGAAAATAACACAGGGTTTTGTTTTTTTTTCCTGTGCCATTTGTGCATGGTTTATATTGACGATGATCAAGCTAAAGCAAGAAACAAGGCAGATTGACATTCAGACACCACAATGTTTGCAGCACTGGCATTTATAAAAATTAATTTTCTTCACTTTTCAACTGAGCAAATTTACTCTGCGCTCCACATAGCAAAAGTGAATGAAAAAAAGATGGAAGACTGATGCCAACTTCACATGGATCATTTCCAGATTCCAGCCTCCATTTAACATTGCTTTGTCTTTGATCCTCATGTAAGTTCAAAAGTACATGTTTACATCAAGGTCATTACAGCTGACTCAATAATTCGGCAAGACAAAATGTTTGAAAGAAAATAAGTGGTTAAAGTAACTATTGAGGGTTTTGTTATCAGTTTATGTCATGCCATAAAGCAGAAAATGACCTTAAATATCAAAGGAAAAGACATGCATGAGAGAGAAACCATAGGCAGCCAGAAACACTGGGATTCTGGATAACAATTTACAGCAGCAAATACTCTTGAACTGTTTAACTTTTACATGGTTTCAGAGCAGGAGAAAGTCTAACTCTGCAGCAGGCAGACTTTAACCCTAGAAAAAAAACTGTTCAAAACCATGAGGCTCTTTCATCAACCCTCACTCGATATTTCCCCCCCCCCCCCCAGTTATTTTCTACCTGAATTACGAGAAGTTTGAGGGTTGCTTTTTCCGCTCCCCTTCACTTGAACTTTGCAGGCTCTCTCATGGGCATAGATCCTCCAGTTTTGCTTGAAAATGAGTTAACAGGTAAAAGCGACAAACATCCTACAACAGCTTCCTACCCCCAGGGTTATTGCACTCCATGAGCCAGAAGGGACACACACGAGTTGTCCCCCGTCCCACTGAGGGTTCAGTGACCTGCACTCGAAGGCAGCATTAAACCCTCCCAAGGAACAGTGACTGTCCCTAACTCATATTTGGTGACAGAGCTTCTGGGTACCCCTTGCATGAGAACAAGGACAGGGGTAGCAATAGCAAGAGTAATTAAGCATACATTGTCCCGGAGGAGGGAAACAGGCTAGCACACTTTCTGCGTATCCACTGTGGGGCTGCGGGTGTTGATAGCTTGATACGCCACAGCCACAACATAAGGCAACCAGAGCTCAGATTGCCATAGCTCCATCATCCCTGCAGCTCAGCCACCAAGGTCTTGGTAGGAAGGACCTTAGAGCCATCTTCTCTGCTTGGCATCAACCACGCAGTCTCCAGGCAAGAATAAATGGATGCATGATGGCAGCAGTCCTCTTGCCAGGTAACTTCAAACAGTAATGAAGGCACACATTTATCCAGTTTCAAAGTATTTCACAGCTCTGGAGACTGAAGTGATGAGCTGTCTTCCATAACAGCGTAGTCACCTTGTGGGACACTTGCTTCTGTGGCTTGTGGGGAGAACGTGACTCTCGTTTCAGTAAAATACAGCACTGTGCTTGCATCGCACTGGCAATCTGTGGTGTGACCTGCGTGCACACGGGCGCTTCCCTGTCGTGGGAAGCAGAGAATACAAAACCCCCTGTGTTTCAATTCTGATCAGATTTCCAAGAGCTGGGGAAAGGGAAAATAGAGGGCAGGTTTGAGAGCTGGCAGAACAATTCAATGATTCATCAGAAACAACACAGGTGCTGCAAGAAAGGAGTTTTCTCCAGTACGAATGACTGTTTTGCCAAAAACCCAGCTACATACTAAGAACTCCTCCAGCCCCAGGTTTAACCCTGGCTTATCAGCACACATGGTACAGTCTAACCTTTTCCCCATCTCTCATCCTCCGAGGCATATCCCTTCCACAGTCCCCATCTCTCCACTGGTTTTAACATTTCCCTGAGCCAGAGACTTTAACATTTTGCTAAAGCCAGACTTACCCCCGTGCTCCATACCTGAACCCAGTCCCAAATGTCTCCCCAGTACAGTGGGTGAGTTGGCTCCCGCTAATGCTCCAAGCTGAACCTCACTGCCTTGGGTGAGATCCTTCCTCCTCCTACAGCCCCTGATCAGCCCAGCTTTAGCCTCTGGAGATCCACCATGCAGATGCCCTCCCTCTTTCACTGGGTAGCTGTCACTGGAAGAACGGCATCGTCGTGGTGAAGTTACTCTTCTGGCTTTGGAGCTTTCTAGAATTGATGACAAGACTCACTGACTGCATCGAGCTCCCAATGAATTACTGTTTTGCATATCACAGTAGTTAAATACAACAGGGAACCAGCAACTACAGCTACCAAAACCCTTTTATATCAACTCTTGAAATGCTGTGAGAAAAGCTACATTACAGCCTAATCCAGCAGGAATATCACCTTAGGTCACACTCTCTTCCCATCTCGAGTAGAGTCACATTTGGCCACCCGATTTACCACCAACTCCCCTGTGCTGATGCCTGTCCATCTGTTCGATGGACAGGCACCAACAATACAAGTTACCTCCACCTAATTCTAGTCAACCCCTTGACCAGCACACGCCAGTGCTCCGATGGAGAACAGCGATTACCAGAACATGGGAGATGTGGCAGGAGGCAGGGGAGCAGCTTGCAAAGAGTGTGGCCACCCTGGCAGCACCTACAGAAACTCCTGTTAGGTGGAGATTTAAAGTCAGCCAGGTCTTGTGTCATCTTTCATCAGTCGTCTTGGCTTTCCCTTTCTGTGAACGAATGATGAATGTGACCTTCTTTGTTTGAGTTCTTGTGATGAAGCACTGTTTGCATAAGGCTCTTTTTTATTTATTTTTTTCCTGCGGCTTGTTGACTTTTATAAGACATTCATAAATTTGTTCTGAGTGCCAGTGAGATGCTTAATGGTGCTAAAGGGAAGGTATTAAGGATAGTCAACTCATGTTAGAACAAGCCATTTGAAAGTAGCTATAAATATTTGTCTGGATTTCATTTTGCTAACAAACAGCTTCTTTTCTTTTGCTCCCCCCGCCACCCCCTTAAAGGGTTGCTTTCATAAACAACAGAATAATTTTCACATTAATATGAAAGTGCATGTCTGGGTTTGCTTTTTTTAATAGAAACTTTCCTACTGGGGACATTTGAGTCCTTGTATTCTGTCTGCATGAAATCGGCTCCCTTTTCAGGAAAACCTTGGCAGCTTAAGACCTCCAGGGTGAGCTCATGTTCTTTTGCGCTCCCTCAAACTCATCTCTGCTCTTTCATTGCTCTGGCAATGACTTTAGGCTAGACTTAGGGACTGCAGTGTCCTAGAACGAAGCCAGTAGCTACACATTCCTCCTCATTTTGCTCACAGGCACACTGGAGGTTTTTTGATTCCTTCAGGACTGTGGCCACTGGCCACATAATTTGGCAACTCCACCCTCCGGTCCTATTGCTCTAGGGTCACATTGACACAGACAGACACAGAATATTCTGATCTTATTGTCTTTGGTACCAAAGTCCCTCTCATTGGGAACTATGACTGGTAATTGGGGGCTACCGCTCATGTGTGGTCACCCTCCAGATCCCCGTCAGCCCCAGGGCAGCAGAGACAGCTTTTTGCGCAAGAACAGTCCAAAGCTACTTCTTGGAACCAGCAGGCATCAACAATGAGGACTTGTCTCTGCCTCTGGCTTTGGACAGAGCCCTTTCCTTCCCAGAGTAGTCTCTGCTTGCATTTCAGTGCTGAAAGACCCAAAGTTGTGTTGGGATGCAGTAGTCTGAAAGCCTCCAAACAGCTCCTGCTGGGACAGCTGAGCAGATAGCTCAGCCCGCAGGAGAAGGGAGGACAAGGGGTTGCCCAGAGGAGCCAGGTGGGGCGGTGAGGAAGCCCCCCCCTTAGAACAAGAATTAGGGGACCAAAAGGAGTGGGAGAGCAGGGTTTGGGAGGGCCTTTTTGTTTGTTTCTTTCTTTAACTGTGGGGCAAGAATGAGTTGTCAATGCATTTTTTTTTTTTCTTGGTGCTTTCACCAGCCATAGGTCATTACAGCAATCCAAAAAGTAGCAGCAAGGAAATCTTGAACACTGTCATCTCAGACAACTCTAAGAGTCAGGGTGAGTTTTATCCCAGGAAGGACTGTTAGCTTTGGTCCAAGCTAGCAAACTAACTAAGATTTTCAGCTCAAAGTCACTTCTAAAAATATTCAAAACTAACATCCCCCAGAGAACTTTCCCAGACAGCAGGGGAAACACAGGGGAAAATAAACTTTCTAATACAGATCTCTAAACTGTCTCCATTGTTTTTTCTGGATGCTTTTGCATTTTCTGGATATGTACACAACTACATCCCAGTACTCTCCGTTATAATGAATCATTATGTCACAAACAAACCCCATGCCTCCAGCACAGCCACGGCAAAGACCCGGCTGGTGGTCCAGATCAGCACAGACAGAAGTACACAGAGCTCAGGTACCTGCCCAGGGGAAGGATGCGGTCACCTGCCAACATGCAGCTCACTGCTTCTCTTGGTCCCCCTCCTCCCTTTTTCTGAAAAGGCATGTGTATCATTCAATCAGCTTTTCCAGTCCATGCAAACGCTAATTGCCATGCTTTGAAACATTCTGTACCCCACTAGAATTAAATGGCAAACCAGCAGTTCTGATCTCATGGTGAATGATTTATCCGGTGATATACTACATTCCTGCAGTGTGCTTAAGCAATAAGGCACGCTGGGGAGAACGTTTGAGTGATTAGTTTGCCTCTAGTGTGGGCTACAGTCAAAGGTTAACGACCTTGAGCACCCAAGAAGTTCAATTAATGCCTTGAAATGGACTACCTAGAAGGCCTGACGGCTATTATTAAATGGAACATTGACACAAGGAACACTATTTCATGCCTTTGCAAGGCTTTGTAAACATGGGTAGAGTACTTCTCACATCCAAAGCACTCTAGCCATGTTTCTAAATTAGCAAGTACCTGAAGAACTATTTGTTGAGATGGGCCCCAACTGCATTACAGGCACACACTTCCACCATCACAAGTTTGGGCTGTTCAGAGAGCAGTGTTTGCATCAGAAGAGAAGCAGCTTTGCTTTCTGGTGCTAGCAGGATGCAGGCAACGTGCCGTTCTTTACCACCTCCTCCATTTCTTCAGCCTCAACTCCCACCAAAATGCCCAAAAGCCTGAAACAAGCAGAGTGAAAAAGAGCATATCCTTCCGAGTCCTGCTGGGGAAGACCAAGGAGCGCCAGCACTCCTTGAAGTAACTCGCCAACTTCAGCATTACTAATGACTACGGGGACGGACCCATCCCATCCACCACAGAGAGTTTGCCACATGGACTCATTGCTCTGCTGCATCCTTGTCACGCTGTCTGCGAGGGGAAGAAACGTACACCGGCAAGAACCAAGAACTAGCTCGGCAGATGATTTATTGAAACGCTCTGTAGAAAGGCTCTCCTGTAAATCCATCCAAGCAACCCATCAATACTTCCAACTGATGCCACCAACAGGCATGTTCCTCCACCCTCCCAGAGGAGTGCAGAGAGAAGCAGCCAGCTCATTCATGGGCCAGAAGCAGCCCTCTTCAGAGATGGCGCTACCAAGAGTGGAGCTAGGAAGAAACCTCCAAGGACGATGACTTGCACAGGAACCACCCATTCCCTCAGTGCCCTTGAAGTCACACACATGTTGCTCTGCCTCCAATGGCCCAGTCCTAGCTTCTTCCTCTGCTGAAGCCTGATGCGAGGCCCTTTCTTTACAGGCCATCCATCCATTTTTAGTTCATTTAAAGACCTTAACCTATAACACCTTCTCGGCCAGGACCAAGCCAGTTGTGATGCAACAAGGCAGGGGTGTGCTACAGTACAGCCAGCCCAGAGCTGCTCTTCTGAGGCTGCCCATCCCAGCTATAAAACTCCCTGCCAAGACAAATTGGATTAAGCTCAGGTCAGATTATGTGAGAGCTGGGCTGCAGGGACTTTTCACTCTAGCCTTTCTTCAGTAAAAAGAACTCCACAGGCTCAGCATGACAACAAGGGAAGAGAGAAAGGAGAGAGACTGAAGCCATGAAGAGAGAACTGGACTCCTGGGGAGAGGAGAACAAAGAGAGAGAAGATGCAAGGTAAATAAAAAGGCACAAGGGCTTAGTTGTGACTTCAGAGAGAGAAAGCGGGGGGCAAGGGGTCAACCTTTACACTAATTAACCTTGTGTCAGCAAACCCTGAAAGTCTGCAACCGCCCCAATGACTGTGGCATGGGCAGTCAAGTCTGGCCCATCTTCATCTTTTAAACTAAGGATAAAGGCAGTGACAACAAGGTGACAGTTCCACCTTCAGATCCCAGGCAGTTTGCTATGCTACAGGTCTGACCTGAAAAGGGGAGTTTGCTCTGGAATCTCCCCACTTTAACTTTGTAAGAAGCAGCATTGTGAAAATGTGCACCTGCTCCCTGATCCACCAAAGCACAGACACGCGAGCTAGCCTTTAAATACAGGAGCCTCTGTTAACCGAGCGTGACTACTCACAATCTGAAATTATTAAGCATTTACGTAAATACTCTCCTGGATCAGGAAAAGTATTGTCATGGGTGTCCTCTAGCTGCACGATTAACTGAAGCAGTACCCGATTCTGTCAATGCTATTGACAGCATGGTAACCATCATGCAGCAAGTAACACAAATGTAGAAACTATGAAGACTAATACATAAATTGAACATCCATGTCTTGTAAGTGTATATATAGCATACAGAAAAAGAGTGGGTTTTATCTCTGTCCTCAATGGCTAACAGAAAAACAGTAAGCCTGGTTTGGGTGTTCTGGCAAGTGGAAACATAGCGTGATTGCCATTTAATGCATTTACTTGTTGGCTTGGAAAGAGAATTCAAATTCTTGGTGTATTAACATTGAAAAAGCATCATAGAAAAAGGTGCTTTCTTCAAACACTGAACAACCAGCTTTATTCTGATAAAGAAAACCGATCTCCATAGCACAAGTCTGCCTTCCTTACTGCATCCCTCTAGAGCAGGGGATTCCCCAAAAACACTGGGAGATCCACTCAGAGCTTCTGCATACGGCCTGCAGAGAGGCTTCCCCCCCCCCCCCCCATTATTGGCATGGTACTGCATTACAATCACATATACCTAGAGTTACTGCAATACAAATTAACTTTGTTATACAGTTACCAGGAAGACCTGCTGCCACTGAACAACCCCATGAACAAAACTGTGGGGACCCCTCTTTTTCAAGCTTCTGTCTAGAAATTTTGCACGCCTTTTTCCTCCTGCTACAGAACTTAAATACAAATTTCACAGCATTTGGGGAAGGCAAGGTCAGCTCTGCCCAGTCCCTAGCACACAACCACCTAATCAATAATCACAGCAGAAGAAAGACCATAGCTGCATTCCTGTTCCCTCAGTATGAGGGATCAGTGACTGAGAACTCCTGCCTCCTGAAAAGTCCCTTTTGCTTCCCAGTCCAGTTCGTATTTGTTTAAACCCGAGGCAGGCAAACAGGACACAAGCCCCCAGGAATCCATAACCATGATGCTTCTGGGTTGCAAAGCATCTCCACCACCATCTGTTTTCAGTCACCCTGAAACAAGCTCTGAAGAGTCAATTGTTTTCTTCTAGGAAAAATAAACACGCAAGCTGCAATTCTCCTGTTTTCCAGCAATTTTCTGCTGTGGGTAAACGTAGCTTCAGATTTTAGAACCAAGTCTCATTCTCATCCAAAGAATTTTGCAATATAATTACCTCATTTTTACTGACTTGGATAACTGCTGCCCTTTAAAAAAAAAAAGTGTGTAAAGTCTGCAAGACTAATTCCTCCTCTTGCCCCTTTGTTATAAAATCTTGGAACAATTGATAGTGATTAACCTCACTTGATATTTCTTTGGTTCTCTATTTGTTGATTTAAAGGCATTTTATGATTGATTGTTTTCAGTTGCTTGGACAGCTGTCAGATCTGTACTGTGGTTTGATTTGGCTTCTAGGGAGTAAAATTATTATTTTTCTTATTTTTACAGCTCTAACACATAGCGGCTGACAGAGGCAGCCCTTCAAAAACCATATATGTGAAACCAAAGCTACCTCCAGATTGAAAAGATTGCATAGAGATTCTGTAGGTAGATCACACAAGCAAGATGCAAAAGGCAATAATATGGTCTTTTTTTTTATTTTATGACTAGTTTAAGATGCCCAGCTTGCACACCGAATGCACATACTCTCAAATACAGTGGCAAAATCCATCGCTAGGCGTAACATCAGTGGCTTCACAGGAGTGGCTCTGGCCTTCGGAGCGGCACTGGCAGAGCTGGTGGGCTCTGCGTTTTCTGCTTGCTTGGGCACTGGGGTGCTCCAGCCCAAGCAGCGTCCCCATCCCTACGTGCCTGGGAAAGGCTGTGCTCAGTGGAAGGAGTGTGAAACAGGGTACAAGACTCCAGACCACAAAATGAGGACAAAATGAGACATAAAAGAGTTAGCAGAATTCAAGAAAGAAAGGTGTTAATACTGAACTGCTCCATATCCACCAGCTTCACCTCCCCTTTTCAACCTCCTGACTGTTTCTAACAGAGACCTACGCCCATTGACTCTGAACCTTACTTACCCTCAATTTTAGCCTATTTTCACCTCTGCATCTTCCTTTTACCTGCATCTCACAGCTGTGTCCTCCACGTGTCCACCCTCTCTCTCCTGGGTCTGCGCTTTTCTCATGGTCCATCTACAAACATGACCAACACCACTGGCACGTCAGCCTTGGCTCACCCTCATGTCTCTTTTTCCGATTCCAGACTAAAACCTCACCAGCCACTATCTCAAACAAATTATGGAGAAAGACCAATCATCTGTCAAAGTTCCTCCTCCAAAATATGCAGAATAAAGTTTCTCTAAAGCAGAAATCTTTGATATTAGACAGTGCATTCATATACAATACTCAAGTTTTCCTTGTTTTCAGACAGTATATGAAAATCAGGTTTTATTGTGGAACTTCAGGGCCCTGCATGATCACAGTTGCATTTTCTCTGTGGCCTGCTGTGCTCATTTATACACAATATCAGTGCTAACAACTTGACCTAAAGCAGAACTTGCACGTGAGCTTAAGTGGATGGAGAGCGCCACTGACTGCTATTGACTACAGTTTGCTAAAATTTAAGGACTTTTGCATAAAAGAAAGAATGTTCTTACTGCCATGGTGTCTTATTGGACAGATTATGAGATCTGCTTAACATAGCTTGATGTTTGTCCCTGTTCAGTGACTAAACGCTAGGAGGGGACTGCTTTAAGCCAAGCACCAGGTGGTGGTGGACACCGTCACAGCCCAGGGGCCACGCTTACTTCCTCCGCCTTTTTTGTAATCTGTTGCTTCCACTGCCCAAAGCGAGCAGCACATTAACACAGAACAAGTCCTCAGAAACGCAGTGAAATGAGGGATGGGAATCATTATTTTGCACATCCCCACTGCTTACAAAGGAAGGCGCCTCCAGTTCTCTCTGCCACCCTGAGACACCCTCTCCTTCCACTGCCCACGTTACTTCTTAGTCTGCCTCCACTACCACTCCTAGTTGGCTGCATTGCTGCCAGCTCCCTTAAAGAAAAAAACCAAACACAAACACACACACAGACAGCTCGCTCTCAGTTGCCAGATCGTTATTCACCCTTTCAGCCCATTCTGAAGCATCTTAAATTATTTAGATGAGATGCCTCTCTGGTTCTCTTCCTGAGCCTGCAGCCCTGCTACTCTTTTCAAACTTCACACTTATGTTTTTCTTTGATTTTTACTTTTCCCCTTCTAGTCCCCTCCTCCACAACACGCTGCAAGCAGTGGAAGCAAGCCCCATATTATGCCCTGAGAGACTGGTTATAACAATAACCTTGAGCTTGGTTTTACTAAATCACTCATACTGACATCTTTGCTTCTTTGCTTCCTAAACCATGGCCATAAGCTGTTGGGAAAACAGCACAACAGTTGTATCTTCACGTCTATGCCCTCATCACCTTCTCTAATATACTGCCAATATGGCCCATCAAATCCACCAGGCCACATTCAACCATGCACAACACACGGATCTGGCACTACAGACTACGGGTGAAGCTTCCCCAACCCTTGCTCACGTACAGATCTTTCAACCCTATCGAACGATCTGGGAATTCCTTTCCCGGTTCCACAAATCTCAGGGTGTTCCTTTCCCCTCCATCCCTCATCATCTCCTCAGGGTACCATCTTCTGCAGACGTGCATCACCGCTGCAGCAGTACTGTCTTCTGCCAAGCCAACTGGATGCAGGATGGATTGAGACCGTCCTTGAACAAGTCACCGCAGTGTTCCCATCTCTTCTGCGTTCCACCACTCTGGTCTCCTTTCTGTCATCTGATTCCTCTTTATCCACATGGCCTGTTCTCATACCCATTCACGTCACACATTTAAGAAGGTGACAAAGAATGTCAGATGTTTTTATCTTCTAACTAAACCACATTTGCTGCTTCAACCACCAGCTTAGTTCACTGTTCTCCTTTTAAATAAACACAAACAACTCCAGAAGATCTAGTAACAACGGAAACAGGCGGGCAGCAGAGCAGTACACACTGAAACTCAGCATGGTCCCCCATTAGGGGGAAAATTTCAAGTGCTTTAATCATGACAAACGGCACCACAATGAGTCAGTGGATATGATGGGTCAGCCTCTTGGCTGGTGCAGCGCCAACAGCTTCCACAGGGGTTCATCAGGCATGAATTGGCCCCATATGTGAAAACCCACTACAATTTGTCCAGTTTCTCCCATCCCTGTGGAGCAAAGTCTCCATATGTGAGATCCCACAGAGCTGTTAGCCAATGTAACATTTCAATAACAGCAAAAACAACCAGGGCTGCACAAACCAGCAAAGCAATCCCATTGCTCATAAACTGGCAAGTGACCTGGGTTGGCAATGTTTTTGTTGATCACAACCCTTTCTATGGAACAAAACATAGGAGCTATCACGCCAGAACAGACTCTGTGATCCATCTTCTCCTTGTCTCCTGTCTCCAGCAGAGGCCAACATTGATGCTTTAAGGGAAGATTAAAAATGGATATACGAAGCCTGCGAGGCACCTGGGTCAGTTGTGCAACATTTTGCCCTTCACCCAGGGCAAAACTCCACTACTCTTATATACAACTGGGCAATATTATACTGTGGTATCCCAGATATGAAAGACTGTCAGGTGCTGTCATAAAGAAACATGCGATAACAAGATTGTCCTTTCTTCTTCTCCCTTCCTTTTTATTTTAGCTTGATTAATATAACACCACATCCTCTTCTTAAGATCAAATCTTTGACTTTTCAATGGACTGGACTTTACAAATTAATGCAGCTTTTTGACACAAAGCTGAATTATTATTCTTACTTATGTTAATGTCTTCTCTTACAGAAGAAGAAGGAGTTTTATAGGATTCTTTCTTGAACCTTTCCCTGCTTCAGAGCTCTAATCCCTTTCCTTGCCTTATTCAATGCCAAATTAGTGTTGGTCTATTTGATCTCTTTTTAGAGATATTCTCTCACCTAAAAGTTTATACACTCTTATTCTTTTCTACCTTTATTCCACATTGTCTTGGGCAAGCTTTATGTAGTTCAGCTACAAAAATATTTAGCTCTACCCTAAACCAAGATTGCATTCTCAGTTCCTACAATGCAAACCAATAGATCAGGTGAAAAATAAAAAAAAAAAAAAAAAACAAAAGAACTGAAACGATATCTTCTGGCCTGTTGTATCTGAAGCAGAGTTTGAAGTAGAAGGGGAGTTGGCTCTGATGATACTGATGGCCATACAATGAATCACGTTCTTTCTAAACTGCTGATATTTAAGTACAAACAGTGCCTCATTTCCAAAGTAGAAATCATGATCAGGAAACTGTTTTATTTGTATGTCTTTTTGTCACAAAAAGAATGATTTTACAAACATTAAATCAATAGAAAATACAATCTGATCTATTATTTTTTTCTATTTTTTCCTCCTATCTCTGAAACAAGTACTTTTTGAACGCTGTGCCTGCAAGCCTGGTAGAACATGTCAACAGGAGGAACTTCTAAATCAATTTAAAAAAAAAAAGTATATTTTATTTAGTGTAAAACAAAAATATCTAAAGAGACTTGCTTCACTCCATTTATATATTATTAATACTCGTATCATCTTCTGATTACAGAACCCGAATTATACAGGGAAAATGCTTGCATCCATCCCCAAGCTAAATATTTTCTGAAGTACCAACTGCCCGTCCTGGCAGCCCCACCGCCCTCGTTAGGTGATAAATTAGTGCTCGCGCTCCCCTCGCACGCCTTGCCAAGCCAGGCAGAGCTCAGCCTGCCAAAGCCTCGCCTTGTCCAAACTGCACCCACCCTCTAGTGGGATGAGGGAAAAGTGCTGCCGCCTCTCCCGCGCCCGCCTTATCCCGCAGCGCGGGACGACTCGCTGCGATGCCGAAACAGCGTTCGTACAGGGCGAGCGTGCCGAGACTTTTCTCTCTTCGCTTCTCTCTACCCTCCACGCATCTGCTAGGTGCACGCTAGTGAGGCGCGTTAGTCTACAAGATGACTGCAGCCCTGATGAGTTTCTCCAAGAAACTTTAGGGGCAATCCTTTCTTTCCAGCTTTGCCTTGCAGTCTTCCGAGTTGGTGCCATTTTAACTACAGTTTCATAGGTGACTAAGCAGCGACTAGTCCAGTGAATTAGCAGCTATAACTATCATTATACCTTCCTTTTGCTATAAAGAAAAAAACAAACACAGAAACAAACAAAAATGCTTAGGGGGAAAAACAATCCAGCCCATTTTCCTCTATGTATTAGACAGACCGATACAATTGACTGTAAAAACCAGAAAAGTGGAATATTGTTGTTAAACAAAGAGCACTGCAGTTGCGGTATGATCTGTGAAAGAGCAGCAGAGCTGTAAACAGGTTTCAAACCACGACCTAGGTCAGCTGCACAGAACATAACATGCGAGCAGGCCTTAGGGCAAAGCACTCTTGAAAGCGTTTGCAGCAACTGAAGGCCAGACCCTGCTTCCCGCAGCCAGGGAGGAGACAGAGCAGGATGCTTTGCAAGGGGCAGGCAAGCAGGACCAAGGCTAGGAGCAGGGCAGCACCCCAGCTAGAAATACAGCCCCCCAGTACCTGGTAAGAGCTGAGCAGGTCCAGTAGCCACGGCCAGGGTCAGCACAGTCCAGAGCCCCAGGCAAGTACAAATCAAGGCACGAGGCTGAGCACAACAGCCCCACAGCACCAGGGGCTGAGCCTAAATGCAGCGCAGGACCAGCGGGCACGGGGTGGGCGGGTGAGGGCCCAGGTGGGGCTGCTCAGGGCAGTCAGAGCCCGCAGGCACCCTCTCTGCTCTACCAAACCTCTCAGTAAACCCAGCCTAACTATCCCCAGTGAATTCAGGTGAGTCAGATTAGGTCCAAAAGAAATAAGTGAAGATTGACAGCAAAGAGGCAAAGTGAAAAACTAAGAAATATATTCTGTTCTCAAATACGAAGATGGAGTTTTCAAATAAATCCACTGCCTTCAGCAGTAAACCTTGATGAAAGCTGGAGATAAAGAATTGACTCTACAAACAGTGATGCCTTTTACTAGCCTATTTTGTCCACTACATACATGACAGCAAGGTGAAGGACAGAAATAAAGCAGCCAAGGCCAGTAAAAGCGAGATGGGACCTGAAACCATTGAACGGGACTGAAGAGAGTATGATCCCTTCCTCGACATGATGCAACCCGCAGCCTCCAGCAGCCTGCTAGGCAGGCTCAGGTCTAGAATGGGAACAGCGTAAAGTGCGGGGGGGGGGGGGGGGGGAATAAAAATAAAGCTATCATTCATTGATCGCATGGTCCCACCAGGAAACATGGAAACCTCTGAATCGTCTGGCTTGCTCTCTCCCTCCCTATGGGTCTTCTGCAGAAAGCATAGCCTGTGTGCCCAGGAGGTGACGAAATCCCTAATGCTGTACGGCACATGGGGAATTTGGGGGATTGCAAAACAGGATGTTTCTTGGAGGAAATACAGTCTCAGCAAGCAAAAGGTTCAAGTACGGTACATCTCACAATGATGTAAGAGCTTGATTATGCATCTCGCTTAAAGCCCAGCTTAGGGTTTTAGTTCTAGTAGAACTAATAGGCAACACCTGCTGCGATGAAAACAATTTCCGTCCCTGAACTCTAGCAGAAGTGTTTATCTTTTGAGTTAGAAAATGTTTCTCTAATGTCTGAACAAGACTCCAGGGACAGGAACATATGCCCAGAAGTGACGTTTCTGCGCATTAGATAGCTTATAAAAATGAGAATTAGAAAAACCTGGTATCATCAGACGTCTCATCCAATAAAGGCATTAAATGGAAAGTACAGAAAGGTTCCTCTACCGTTTCCTCTCCCTGGCGCTGTAGTCCTGGTTGCTCTTTGTAGAGCAGAAACAGAGGCTACTGAAAAAGCTTGCTGGGGTAAATTCCGAGTTCAAACTTCAGGGCTTTTCCAGACCTGTCCCTGGAAAAACTACCATTGGCTTCAATGGAAACTTTACCCAAATACGGGCCTCAGGACTTGGGCCTCTTGGTTTTACTTACTAATTTTATTATTAAAGGTTAAACAGAGCTGTTGACAGTACAAACGATTTTCTTACGTAAGCAGTGAAAGGGAGAGTGTCAGATATACAAGATAAAACAATACTGCCAAGTCAAGGCAATATAGGTTATGGGTGAACGTCCTTTCACAGAACATACCGCACCAAATCCCGAGTTTCGCCCTCTTCCTCAAGCAAAACTCCCACTTAAACCAGCTGGAGCTCAGTGTGATCAAGAGGCAGGGTCGAGCCTAAGAAAGGACCTCGGGGTTCAGCCATGGTCGCCACAAGGGCTTTAAGAGACTGCAGCTGCTGAAAACAAAAGAGCTCTACCTTTACAGAACAAAAGGAGCGAGCAGCGAAAGTTCACCAAAACCCTCGTGCTTTGCTTTGCACGGAGACAGGAGAAGGCGCAGGTCCCAGGCTCGATCAACAAAGCTGAAGGGTGAAGCATTGCCTCGTTTTGAACTTATGGGGACTGTTTGTCCTACTAACATCCTCGAATGATAAGACAGACCTGCCCTGCAGATGTAACTGCTGTACAGATTCATTATTTAACACCCATTAAATACTACAACTGCAAATTAAGTGCTTCGGCCATTCAGGTACACACACACGCAACCCTTAACGATAAACCCCCTGCTGATAGGAATGTCAGGGAGGGCATGTAGGGCTTTCCTCCCATACTTTCTGCTATGCTATTCTTAATCTAAAGCTTGGACAGAAACCAGAGACTTGTTTTTAATTCTTGACCAAAAATAATAACAGCAAATGATGTGATGCTTAAAAATAATAACCATCCAGTCAAAGGCAAACTGTTCTCAGCTCAGTCTAACAGCGCCTTGCTGGTTTGGTGATTAAGTGGCAATGCAAAAGTTAACTTCATGGAAAATCGACTGTTGTTATAACGAAATGGCACTGTCAGAGCCATACGATAGCTCTGTCTTTAATAACAATGCAGCAGACAGTGAGGGAAATTCCTGTGGTCGTCTGTCCTATTCAGATACAGCTATCACCCAATAGATAATCAGCTGTACAATAGGCAATGGTGTTGCAAAGTTTTTGACACAGTTAACACATTAACACATTAGACAAATGTAGGATTTGAGCCAATTCTCACCAAAGCCAATGGAAAAACTCCAGCAGAGTTGTACTGGGCACAGGGATGGTGTCACACGTATTGTCAATCACGTAGGAAACACTGCAGTCACAGCAGCCTCTTCTGACATCAGCGTCTGCTTCTACTTGAGGCTTTGGCAGAGCCTCATGAAAGACTGGCTCTTCTTCTCCTGTTTCTTTTAAACACCCTGAGAATCACTGGGGTTTGGGTTTTGGCATAGGGCACTCAAAAGGACATTGTCAAGGTTCACAGAACTGAAATCTAAATCATCTTTGTCTTTCCTTCTTAAATTTCATATACTTCTTAAGGTGTGATTTGACTTTTATCCTTTTGCTTTACCCAATGCCTTTTAAAATAAAGAAGAAACAAAGCCTTGCTTTACAATCAACCCCGCTATCATAAATCACAGACCAGCTCCGATCGGGTACTACTGAAGCGTGGTCATATCAGCAAACATGCCAGTATATCTAACCACAGAACATATTTTCTGAGCAAATGTTTAGTAAAACTCACATCATTTGCTGAGTAAGAGTTCATTGGGATTGATCTGCTCAGGAAAGGAACATCACAGATGAAAACATACTGTTCCTTTAGTGTCACAATACTAACACAGCAATAAACACTACCTCAACTGACAAATCAAGCTTAAAACAACAAAATCCTTGTGCAAATGGTACACAGAAATACCAGCACTCCTAGTTTAAACTAAAAAGCTAAAAAATAATGAGAGAGAGAGAAAGGCTGTACATTAATCATTGTAGCACTGATTCCTGCTGGGTTGAAGACACGAATGAATGGGCAAGAGAACCTGAGCCTGGAAATAGGCTCACAGAGACAGAAGTAGGAGCCTAAATCCAAGATAATTTACCCTTTTTGTAAAATCAGGGCTTCAGTAGCAGAAGGAAACCTGTACGTTTTCCTATTAATATGGAAAAATATTAGCCCAAGGCTGAAGAAGCAGAGACAGGACAGATAAGAAGTGTGAATGAGGTATGAATGAAGCCTCTCTCTCCCTGCCTCTCTTCTTCCCCATCCCTACCTCCACCCAAATTTGCTGCTATCCACGACTTTGTAGTTAGCACATCTGCACCAGCCCCTGCTGCAGGGACCAGGCTGCTCCATGGGCACCCCAGCAGGGAGCTCTTGCTCGCCGTCCCCGGCCGGGAGCCCGGCAGAGGCAGGGGCTGTGCCAGCGGAGCAGCAGGTTGGCAGCCGAGTTCGTGTTTCCCGTTGCTGCGCTCGCAGATGCTGCGCTCGCAGATGCTGCGCTCGCAGATGCTGCCGCAGAGCCGGCCCCGCTCCCAGGGAGGCTGTGGCATGTCCTCTTCTGCCCTGGCCGGGCTTCAGGGCACCGTCCCAGCAGTGGGTGTAGGAAGCAGGGACGTGAGTCCTCTCCCCAGTACGCTTTCTCAGCAGATGCTTGCTGGTTTGCAACTGTTTCTGCCAGAGATCTTAGCTTTTGGCCTAATGCAGTACTTCAAGAGCACTTGATGAAGCTGCCCTGAGAACACAGCCTGTGCAACACTAACTAAAGGAGGTTTCCAGTCTCCTGTCTCAGAGCCTTCAAAGGAAAATGGTTGAATAAGATGATAAGCAGGTAAATGGCTACTTAGTTGGTGATGATCCATCAGCATCAGCCGCCTAACACCAGCACCCGTTATCAAACTTTGCCCAGCGTAATACCCTTATCCCCAAAATTTAAATCACTACAAAAATAATCTTTTTTAATGAGGTGGAAATGTGTTCTGAGGGGCTTCTTTTTATTTCACTGCAAAGAACACAATCAACATATTTTTTTAGGTGAAATTCATAGAAGACTGCCCGGTTTACCCGAGGAAGTGGGGAATGAACACTCACTGCCATGTGCCTGCAGAGGTAAAGAAATTACTTCTCAGAAAGGGCCAAGTTCAGGATTTCAGCCTGCGCTTTAAGCAGGGGCTAAGAGTAAAGTCCTGCCTGCTGGAATTGTGAAATCTCTGTAAGCAAGTTTAGAAGCAAGTATTAGCACAGCTGGCAAAGGCTTTCAGCTAGGAAAAAGCTGCTCTACTGGTGAAGACGTGCAGGATGGTGCAGATGAACTGGAGTCTGCAAAAGCACATCGGATGGGGGCTGTGCGGACTGGACGGCTGTTGAGAAGCTGCTGCAGTATTTATGACGGATTTTAGGTCCTTTTACCAAAGTGCTTTACCCATAGCTATTAATAATTTTTTTTTTTTCTCTGTTCCCTGCATGGACTCTGGTTTTGTAGACAGCTACGATGAAAACCTTTTGAAATGCCAGACAGAGGGGGGAGATGGACCTGACACATAATACGCCATGAGGAGGCTGGTTTGGTAGGTCCTGATGGAGCACTTCAGCCCAGTGATGGATCTGGGGAGCAGCTCGTACTGAGCCGAACACAAAACTCGTAATGGGAAAAGATGCCTGTTCTTACAAGGGCTCCATTAAAAAAGCTTTTGTGAAAAGTCAGGTAATAAACAACTGAACAAAGGAACTTCAAAATCTACATTGGTGAAGAAAAAGAAGGTACAGAATGAACCTAAATTATACAGATTCTCCCAGTGAAGCAGAAATAGAGGTCTTGTTAAAGCACCAGCAGTTAATTCCCATTCCCATTCTGTGTAGAATAAAGCCCTTCCAAAAAGGATCATTAGTGAACTGGCTAAAAACTGGAGGAGGCCCAAGTGCAAGCTTGCGGTAGGTGTCCCACAGCTCGGAGGAGACCATCTGGTTCCCATGTGGGTTTGAGGCCAGATGACATTTCTAGGCAGTAGAGAGGCAAAGGTCGCCAGCGACAGGATTGCCCAAGTGTAGGGAAACCACATCGGAGAAAACTAGAAGTTGCTGAAGCAGCAGAGCCACCATCAGCACCTCTTCCCAGGGCCCAGACAAAACGCTGGCCACTCAGCTGCCATCGAAGGTATGACACTGGCAGCTTGAAAGCCACATCGCTGATCAGAAATAACTCTGACCCACGGAAAACGTGCACAGCTGAAGCACATGGGAATGGCAAGAAGTAAATAAACTATAATTATCAGCTACATCAGAAGAAATCCAGCTCTTAGTGAAGTTTATGTCTATATAAGGGGTGGACTTTCAATAAAATGATCACTATCTCCAGTGCTGTTCAGTTTTGGGTGACCTCCACTTCAGCTACTCGTTGTTTTACCACTGTGAACTGCAGCTGAGTAAGGTGCTGCCTTGGAGCGAGTTCATCTGTCTGCCAGCTGTGCTAACACATTTTCCCCTGGATATTTTCCAGACATCTCCAGTGGATGGGAATAAGAACAAGCGCTGACTCTGGGGGCAGCTCATGGTTTCCCCACCGTTCCTCCAGGGTGACAGGGATGAACTGCTCCCCATGTGGACTCCGAGCAAAATTGTGGCAAAACTCATTCATGACACAAAGGATTCCCCATGTGCTGATGCCATTTCAACTGGCTGATGGGAATCAGCTGTTCACTGCTGGACCAGTTCACGCTGGACCGAAGACCATATTCTGCAGGAGAAGGACGTGACCAAACAGCAGGTGCAGCTGGTGGAAAGTCACTTCACGGGGACAGAGTTCAGTGTACCTGGTGTCACAAGAGAAGAGGTTGGCTCTGAAATAGCTCAGTGAGTCAAAGGCTGGCAGATGTGACAGCAGAAGGAAGAGAAAGGATGTAACAAGAAGAGCAGCTCTCATAAAACTCTAGTCCCTTCTCCAGAAATGAAGACGTTAGGACCTAGCCCTCATCCAACATTGGACTGCGCTTAAACCAGACAGAGGTCTCCAGAAGCTCCGTCATCATCACACTGGTCAGACGGCAAAATCACATCCTGGAGCACAGCCAGAGGCAACTACCTAAATTGCAGCAGTAAGAAACGCCAAAAGGTGCTCAGACGTACGCATTGACTATTGAAACCTTCATTTACAAACAAATCTACTGTTACCCCCATGTAGCAGACATGAGTGAAATATGTTAGAGTTATAGAATCACAGAATCGTTTAGGTTGGAAAAGACCTTTAAAAGATCATCAAGTCCAACCATTAGCCCAGCACCGCCAAGGCCACCACTAAACCATGTCCCCAAGCACCACATCTCCCTGGCTTTTAAATCCCTCCAGGGATGGGGACTCGGCCCCTGCCTTGGGCAGCCTGGGCCAGGGCCTGACAGCCCTTTGGGGAAGAAGTTTTTCCTAATACCCAACCCAACCCTGCCCTGGCGCAGCTTGAGGCCGTTCCCTCTCGTCCCATCGCTTGTTCCTGGGGAGAAGAGACCGACCCCCCCCGGCTCCAGCCTCCTTTCAGGCGGTTGCAGAGAGCGATGAGGGCTCCCCTCAGCCTCCTCTTCTCCAGGCTGAGCACCCCCAGCTCCCCCAGCCGCTCCTCCCCAGCCTTGGGCTCCAGCCCCTGCCCCAGCCTCGCTGCCCTGCTCTGGCCACGCTCCAGCCCCTCCATGGCCTTCGTGGGGTGAGGGGCCCAGCGCTGAGCACAGCATTCGAGGGGCGGCCTCACCAGTGCCCAGCACAGGGGCACCATCACCTCCCTGGTCCTGCTGGCCACACCATTCCTGATACAAGCCAGGATGCCATTGGCCCTCTTGGCCACCTGGGCACACTGCTGGCTCATGTTCAGGCGGCTGTCGACCAGCACCCCCAGGCCCTTTCCCGCCGGGCAGCTCCCAGCCGCTCCTCCCCGCACCTGCAGCGGTGCCTGGGGTTGTTGTGCCCCAAGTGCAGGACCCGGCCCTGAGCCTTGCTGACCCTCACCCAGTGCCTGGGCCATCGACCCAGCATGGCCAGGGCCCTCTGCAGAGCCTCCCTGCCCTCCAGCAGATCAACGCTCCCGCCCAACTTGGTGTCCCCTGCAAACTGACTGAGGGTGCCCTCGATCCCCTCGTCCAGGTCATCGATAAAGACATTGAACAGAACGGGCCCCAGTACTGAGCCCTGGGGAACGCCACTGGTGACCAGCCACCAGCTGGATTTACCTCCATTCACCACCGCTCTCTGGGCCCAGCCATCCAGCCAGGTTTTGACGCAGCGAAGCATACGCCTGTCCAAGCCGTGAGCAGCCAGTTTCTCCAGGAGAATGCTGTGGGAAACGGTGTCAAAGGCTTTACTGAAGTCCAGGCAGACACCATCCACAGCCTTCCCCTCATCCTCTAAGCGGTCACCTTGTCACAGAAGGAGATCAGGCCGGTCAAGCAGGACCTGCCTTTCATAAATCCATGCTGACTGGGCCCGATCCCCTGGCTGTCCCGTACGTGCTATGTGATGGCACTCAGGACGATCTGCTCCATAACGTTCCCCAGCACCGAGGTCAGGCTGACGGGCTGATCCCCAGATCCTCCTTCTGGCCCTTCTTGTAGGTGGGCATCACATTTGCCAACCTCCAGTCAACTGGGACCTCCCCGGTGAGCCAGGACTGCTGATAGATGATGGAAGGTGGCTTGGTGAGCACCTCCGCTGCTCCCTCAGTGCCCTTGGGTGGATCCCATCCAGCCCCATAGACCTGTGTGTGTCTACGTGGTGTGGCAGGTCGCTGACCATTTCCCCTTGGATTATGGGGGCTTCATCCTGCTCCTTGTCCCTGTCTTCCAGCTCAGGGGGCTGGAAGATTTGTAGATTAGATATGGTGCCTGTAACATCACCAGACTAAAGCAGTACCCAAATATCAAGGCAAAACGAGTGATGCCCTGGTCTACTGAACGTCATTCAAACCCATAAATGTTCAAGAGATATGTCAGAGAATGATACGTGATCTAACGCAAGATTTGAGAACTGAAAACATCTTCACTTAGATTATGTCATTTGTGTCCTTAAAACACAGAGGGAACTTTTGGTAGGAGAGTAACAGACTCCAAATCATTTTAATCAGATAAAGTTTTAATTTGCAGGGACCAGACAGCAATTTGAGAGAAATCATATCCTCCTGGTGGGATGTTTAATCATCTGATTATTTCAGGAGGCACACTTTGGCACACTAAGGTGATGGAGCTGTTGGTAGGCTCCAGGAAATTGTACAGGTTTGCTCAAAACTTCACAGAAGAGGCACAGAACTATTATGTCAGCTAATTAATTGAGATTTTTGACTGGGAAAAGGAATACTCAATCTATTTGAGACAGTTAAAATTGCTTAAAATCAATCCCTTCTCATTTATCTGAATTCAAAGGGCTTCAAGCTGATCTCAAATCACCAATCCATCTCACCTTCCCCGAAATACCTTCAAAGTGCTGTCAGTCTGCATTTGAATCAGCCGAGGTGACTGGTAGGCAGTGATTGCGTCACCTGAGGAATCTATAAAGGTTTGGAGAGCAAAATCAGTATTCCGCTACTAAGCTGGAGCCTAGCAAAGATGTTACATGCTAACTGCTAGCTGGTTAGCAGTTATACGCTAACTGGTTAGCAAAGATGTTATACGTGAAGACCAGGAGTAAGTTTGGAGTTCCCTGGGATGTGCCGTATTCCCTCTACTCCCCCTGGTTTGTGCAGGGTGGATAACGCGCACAAACTCAGCTGCGCTGAGCCACCCCAGCCTGGCTCGCTTTTGTTAGGTCTGTTGATGCACAAAGTATAACTCGGGCTCGCTGACTTGTTCTTGCGTAACCCCGTCACAAGACCAGTTTGAATCTATTCTCGCTGCTCTTTAGCCAGCTGAGGACATCTGCACTGAATGCTGCTTTCCAGGCACATGGTGAGGAATGCATACACCCACAGCATATACAGCCATGGATACCCATACAGCTCCACGGGCGCCCTGGATTGCACTGCGTGAGGAGGGCTCTGGCGGGGGTACGCTGGGGTTTCTGTACCTAACGGATCTTACCCAGCAATGAAGGAACTGAACGGCCTATTTTTTGCAAATGCAGAAACAAAGATTTTTGGCCTGCTTAGTACATCGAGACTGCCACACGTGTTCATTGAAAGAAAGGCAAATGCTGAGGGAACTCCGTAACCCTCCCAGACAGATGCAGAAAAGAATTTGGAAATACCCCAGTGTGTTCCAGCAGCCTATAATGGGAGACTGGCTGTGGAAGAAGAATTGCTGGTATGATCTCAGGACTCAACCCACTGTAGTCAGACAGTCTGCCCACAATGATGGGCCCAGCCAAGACAATACAAGCTCTATACTCACTGATAATCTAGACCCAAATACAAACAACATCGCCATGCCTGCCTATGCTACTCAAGTGGGCAGATGAACATGGAGACGTAACGTAGATAGCAGGCTACCTGGTCTCCTAGTTTCAACACCAGTGAAATGCCTTTGCTGCTTTCCAAAACTCCTAATGGGGCCAGTTGAAATGATGGATGTAAACAGCTCCTCCAGCCACAGGCAGCGCCGGGTATTCCTACGAGGACTAAGCTCCTGTGTGTATTACACGGCTGCCTCTATTCAGGAGGCTAAAAAGAAGTTCAGTCCTGCTTGTATATGCTGGAATCATTACATACAGTGTTCCCATAAATCACATAAATGAGTATTACTATGTCACTAGTTAGGACGGTTGCTGTTATTATTGAAAAATCTTCTGGCAATCCAGTCCTAGTGCCATCCAAGCCGAGGCTGGCCTCAGCACAATTTATACTGGTCTCAAGTCTGTGCCCTGCAAACAGTTTCCCAAAAAGACTCTGGCAGCTAGACAGTCCGTGTTAAGGCTGCTGCGCCCATTCTCCATCATATTCCCCAACCCAAGGGTGAGACAGGTTGACACAGAGCCATGTCACCGGCCATGTCCCCAGCCACATACCACCGTCCTCCTCCAGGCTGCTAGTGCTCTGTGGCCCTGGAGCGGGGTCTGCTCCACAACCGCTACACATCCGAGCCAGAGACAGCCTGTTTTCCGCTTGGGATGAAACACCTTGTGTGTCACGGGAGACTGGGGAGAACCAAGCCCAGCCTTCCTGCTGGGGACATTATACGCACAGACGAACCTCAGCAGACGCACTCAGGGCGCCCAGCAAAGCTGCTGGTGAAAGAAGGCACAAAAGCATAGGCAGCATTTACCTCGGCCAGTGTGCCATCAATCGTCAGAATAGAAACTTGACTAAACACGGAGATTTGAAAAGGCAGAGAGGAGTCCTGGGAGGCAGCAGAAGACCACGGACACCCTGTCTGTGGTCTCGTTCTGCACATTCCACCCTCCAGTCAGCTCTGTCTGAACCGCTTACCCAGAGCCCAATTTATTCCTGTGGATTTTCAAGAAATATGAATCCCAAAACAAGATGTACTGAAAGTTCAGTACATGGTATTAAAGCTAGTATCCATCATGTCAGTTCTGTCTCTCGAATGTATTCATTCTGCTTGTTATTATCATCTGGCTATAATCTACTCATAAACAATACCCTCATGATTTTTTCTATGCCTATTTATTTCCTCAGTCGTTGACTTGGTTTCCTGAGGCTATCAAAAATATATATATAAATATTTATATAAACACATCTCTGTTTTGAAATGGTCCCTAACTACTCATAAATGCAATATGACATCAACCAAAAATCAAAGTATATTTTGCACATGGGACCTACTACTGGCTATGAAAATGGGTGTAGCTGAAATGGCCCGAGGAAAGGACCCACCCAACCCACATACAGAACCCATTTAAATAAACAGCGGGGCCAGTCTTGGTCCACAGACGGGCAAAACTCTCAAGCGGGTGGGAGAAGAGCCACCTGAACCAGCACGGGGGGACACCGTGCACCGGCCAGACGTGCAGACAGAGTCGTACACTGCTGCAGCACCACGGCTTATTTACAGTTGGATGGGTGAAAGAGTGGAACAATTGAATTCCATTCAGGGACACGTTTCCAGAATAAAATCTGATTACACTAGAATGGACAGCAAATATTATCTCTGAGGGTTTTTCTCACAGAAAACAGCATCCAGCAATTCTTCCATTTTGGGTTGTAGATTTAAAGCAACTTAGAATAAGGAGAAAAAAAACAAACCTTCTGAAATAATCCCTTTGCAGACATGAGAAACTACCATGTACAGTCCCATGCTGATGAGCCCAGCTATAATCCAGTCTTTGCTTTCTGCTGACTAGCTGAGCTCTCGTGGTTTATTATGTCAGTGGAACCCCTCAAAAGAATTATAGCCTTTTATTCAGCTCCGAACCATGTATTATTATGAATACTAAACTGGTTCAAATAGTCTCCTGGTCCTGCTATAACATTAGACAAAGTCTTAAGTAATTACCTATCTCTTCAAAGAATGTGTTTTCATTGGCATCAGATCCCACGGAAAGCAGGCGTGGAGGCCTGTGGATACGCTGGGCACAGCGTCCCCAGAGCAAGCACATGGCAATGTATAAACAACAGGACAGAGCTCCCGCCGCCACGGCACTGCAAAGTCAAAGGCTTCCACAGCAAGCAAAAATCTAGTCTTAATAAATCATAATAAAAACACGTCCAATGATGCTCAGAATACAGATGATGCAGGCAACATGCACGTCACAGTGGCAAAGTGCAGGCTGCCTTGTGAAAAATAATAATTAAAGGTACTAAGAAAGCTACTTTGAAAATAGCTGTTAGCATCAGCCCTGCAAGTCTAAGTGATCCCGGTGGAATCAGTAGACCCCGTGGCAGCAGCAGGACTTTAATTTGTATTTTAAAAGTTACCTGTTCCAGTACTGGTACCTGCTCACCGAACACCCCCAAAGCAGCAGCACCACGGCTCTGTGGCTCTGCTCGCTGCACTGAGCCCTGGTTTTCCTACACACAGTCTGCAAGTCCTGCTCACAACTGATAAGGTTTGGGGGATCTTTTTAGTCTCAGCTGCCTGGGCTTGACACTTAACCATTCCCTGAAAAGCTTTTGTTTCCATGTGAATTTCAAGTCCCGGTAGTCGTTATTTCACAGGGAGAATACAAACCCAGAAATTGGGTCATGGAGGTCACCAATGGACCAGCACATGCGAGTAGCCCTAAGCCAACATGGTTTACAGGCTGTGCCGCTTGTCAGAGCATCTGCCTCCATCCCATAGAAGTGAAATGCGAGGTCCCACCAAGAGACTGTAGTTAGGCTGTGGGAACAGTTAGAGCTATGGGTTAGTTCTTGTCTGATCTGCACTGAGAAGTCCCAAAGCAGTGCGAAGACCGTCTACACGTACAACGTGAAATGTGGTTATGAAGAGCCCAGGATGGGACTGCAGGGGTGCTTTTCCCTCTCGTTGCTCTTACCTGCTCTGCAGAATCGCATTGAATTTGTTGGGTCCAACGTGAAAACAAAACCTGACCCTCAACTTCAGCATCAGCTGTTGGCTGAACTGAATCAGAGCAGAAAAGGCACAGGAGAGACAGGCAAAACATCCATTCAGTTTGTGTTTGCTGGCATCTGCGTGGCCGTTCACGGGAGAGGCAGGTTCACTTGCAATCTGAGGTCAATTCAACGGAGAGCCAGGACCGGCGGGTAGGGAAATTTCAGAGCGTTATATTGCTTGGACTCTGATTCTGGAATCACCGTGCTCTGCAGAGAGTCGTACTTTGTGGGCGGTGACTACGGTGCTATAATTACCACTGTAATTACACTGGCATGTTTCCTTCTTGGCGAGCCCCATGGAATTACAGTCCCGTTACCTGACCTGGGTTTCTGATAGTCCTCGCACAATGGGCGATAGCATTTTTTTTTGGCCTGGCCACAAGCTGGTAGGGTTAGTATGAATTGGAAGGCCAGGAATGCCAGGAATGCCAAGACAGTTTCTTCCAGAGAAAAAAAAAACGTTGTTAATGTCCACTTTGACTGCACCTATCACTCGTGGCTCCTTCAGGAGGTGAGGTGGAGGAGGAACCAAGGAGCCTGAACATCCAAAGAATCTCGCACCGCAAAGGAGAAGGACACCCTGGGACTAGCAAATCTCACCCATCTTTAACTTCTGCCTCACGTAACTGCATCATAAGCACACATAAGCTGGGTGTGTCCGATAAATATGTCAGCCATGACACTTAAACTTAATTAAAGTATTTGCATTGCGCTTTGGCATTAACATCGTAGTGGTAATTCTCACCTCTCCTACAGTTATTGCTTCAGGATTTGGCGGGTTCAAAACCGCAAAAACATCTCGTGTTGCCGGTGGAACCTAGTTCATCTCTGGGGTTTGATCCTGCCCATAACAAAGGACGCGTTCACCTTAAATTGTGTCAAACCAAGAGGACGCCGTATGTACCAGGCGGTCTTCTGGCAGGGGGACCCAGGTAACATTTTCTTGCTTTATATGAAAGCATGTTTTTCCCCAAATCAAAGAAGATTTCTGCAGAAGAGCTGTGATGAGTTTCCATGCTCCTCCGAGCAGGATCTGACGCGGCAGCCCTCGGTCGGGAGACGGAGCTCGCTGCGTCCCAGCAGGCCATTGTCTGGATGAAACCAGAGACTCCACTGCAAATCTTTTGCAGATTCTTCTTTGCTTTATAACACACAGTGGGATTCGGTTTTGGTGACTTCGCTGAACAATTCTCTGAAGCGAAGCCTCTTCTCAAAACTCTTTTCTCTAGTTTCTGATGTATTTTTCTCCCTGCTGATTTGGAGTCCGACCTGGGAACACGAGCGTTGCAGGGTGTTCAGCACTCCTCTGCGTCAAGCCGCAGCTGACTGAGGTAGCCACTTCACTCAAGGAAATTATTTGAGGTTTTCTGAGAGCCTCTTGACAGTAGGTAAAGATTGTTTCAGCTTGTGGGAGTGCCAGCTAGAACCCTTTATAACCTGAATGACACGTAATGTCATAAAAGCTCCTGCTAAAACTCACTCTGTCCTCTCAGGATGGCAATTTTGACGTCAATGTCTGTCTTTTCAGCCATCACATAGCGGCTCATCTGGGTGAGAACCAGCAAGTCGGAGGTTGCCTACAAGTGCCTCCTAACAGGAGTCCCTTCCCTGTATTATTTTAGTTAAGAATGTAACTCGGCATGTCTTGCAGAGCTCTTCCCCATTCTCTCAGGGGAAAAAAAAATGTACTGCTGTGAGAAAAGGGGAGAAAGAGATGCTTTTGGCCAGTGCTCTTATCTGGTGACTAAGCAGGCTGCAGTCTGATACGTCTCAATCCGAACAGGCTCATTTTGACGACCCTTTTGCACATAATTACCAACAGAGCTTCCATTTTTCTTTAGCGAGTGCAGTAGTCACAGAAATCATGACTGTTCGGCATTATCTGCCTTATATTAGTTGTAATCACATCACATTTTTGTTTATATCCACAAGTAATAAAAACCATGCATATCTTTAGTTTGACTTAAAGAATAAAGTAAATACATAATTCTGGCAAATTGCTTGGAATTACAGTTTAACGGCATCTGGTTCCGATATTCTGTAGTAAATTGTTGGCACCAACATTGCCACTTTTTTTTTTTTTTTTACTTGAACCAAAATGTTCTCAGAAACATGTGTTTTTCGTCCAACTTCCATGTAATCCATTTTATGAAGGCCGCAAAGCTTACGAAGTCTGAAACTTAAACTACCTGGGCAGAAGGGATTGTTTCTGGACACTCATTACACAGCTGATTAACTGAGGAATAAACAATTCTGGCATGCAACGTAGCGTGTCTGTTGTTTTGGCTTTTTGTCTCAAGGAGTTGTCTTTCTCGAAATACCTCCCCAGGTACAATGTGTACATTCCACCCTGTTTTGCTCACAAATTACATACCTCTCTTTTATGTCAAGTCCAATATAGCTGCACCAGGTTTTCTTATTCCACATAAAAAGTAACCAATTACTTGAGTAAATACCTGTTTTAAAAATATCACAGAGTGGTTTCCTGCTGCTCTGACTACTAAAACGTTCAGCAGGATTTCTGACCCTTATAAATCTTTCAAATAGTTCATATTTTATCAAAGAAGCCAGACCATCTTCCAACCTGGTGCATAACTCATTGAGACCATTTCTCAAATACTCGATTTTCACACAAGCGACCAGGAAAAAAATGGCTGTTTAATTTTTAATATAATTAGCTCTGACTTCTCTTGCATTTCATTCTCTGTGGCTTTATTGTCAACTTCTGCTTGTTCATCCTAAAAGCGACAGTTACCAGAGATTCAAAAATACTAAATCGATGATAGACGGGGGGAAAGTGGCTTAAAGCACAGCCCTCCGAAGCTCCCCAGCAGACATAGGTTTACTAAGCCTAGCAGGTTCTCCAGTGTCAAATCCCGTGGCAGTCACTGTCAGCAGCTTTATCCACACCACCCGAGAACCAACTTGTGGGAATTAAATCGGCACGTTCCCAGGGCAGGGCCCGCACCAGGGGGAACCGAGTCCCGGAGGCAGCGTCCCTCCGCTCTCCCGGACCACCTTCCCAGCAACGCTTTGCAGCTCTGGGCTGCTTCGTAATGATGCAGCATTTGCAAGTCAGCACCTTGCACGAAGCCCCGAGGTGGGGAAATTACCCAGGAGAAGAGGCAACAATAAATTCCCCGGTCTTGCTTATTTTCTCAAGTCTGATGAAATCCCATTGCGCTGCTGGGGCTGCACAGCACAGCGTACTCTAACTCTACTGCGAAACGCAGTTAGTCACAGATAAAAACCCAGGACCCAGACCTCGGCGCACCTTCCCCGCAGCATCCTCTTCCCTTTCGAAGTCGTCGGCCTCCCCGTCCCTCGTAACTGGGTGCGCTCGCTCTCCCCCTGCGCACCGGAGCCTCTCGCGCAGCATTCCTCAGCCTTCACCTGCCTCAAACGGCCTCGCAGGGACGCAGCCCTGTTAATAATCACAGAAGTAGCTCTTCTCCCCCAAAACCCCAAACAATTAAATGCTTCCTGTTTAAAGGTAGTTGCAAAATGCTCGTGCTACTGCTGGATCGTATAAAGTTTTAATCAAATTATGAAACGCTCTTAAAAAGCAAAACCTACATACGTTAGCTAAAGGGAACTCAAAAGTGTATTCCTAAAAGCCAACAGTTGCTCAAAACTGCTGGAAGTGGTGGCAATCCTCTCCGAAGTGTTGCTCCCCAAACACGTCGTCAGACGCCTCGCAGCCGGACGCCATCCTGCAGTCACCCTGCAAGCTCCCTGCTGCGGGAGCAAAGCTGCAGGCTCCGCGCCTCGGGATTCAGGCATCCCAGGTCTCCTGGAAACCGGCCTCCAAGTCACTGGAATTGGTAACCATTCTATAAAATTACCTGGCACTCAAACTGGCAGCCGATCGTGCTGCCAGGGAGCGAGTTCCACCGCGCTCCAAAAGATGCCAAATCTGCTAGAGCATGACTTGCGCATCGCGCGCGTTTCTCCTGACAGCGCCCACCTTCAAAGCGCCGGCGCAGCTTCTTGCCTGGCTGAGGCAGGGCTGAGCGGGATCGCATCCCAGCCCGGGGGCTCCCGGGCGAGTGGCCCTGGCAAGCAGCGGGGCACCCTGCGGCCCCGAGTGCCACCGGCCGCCCGGCGATGTCCGCCGAGGTGGGAAAGGCGCAACGTGCTGACAGCCGGCAGATTTCTTCACCAAATAGTGACACGAGGGGGTGCTATTTTAGGCACGGTTTAGGTAAGGAAAAGAGACGTGAAAATAACCTTGGATGGCGTAATTAATGCAACATGGGCCGAGGGGGAGGCGAGCCGCACCGGGGCGGCCCGGGCTGCGTGGCTCGAAGGACACGCTCTGAGAAGTGACGAGACCCGGCCAGAGAAGGCGACCAGAGGGAGGAACGCGGGGTCTGGCGCACGGAGGATGCGTGGAATTCCTCAAAGTCAAAATTGCAAAACCCATCTGAACATGGTAACTTTAAAAAGAGGCAGAAAGATGGATGAGGAATGGCTGCAGGAGGGCATCAGACCGAAAACAGCAAGGGAAGAGGCACCAGGAGAAAGCACAATCTGTGAGGCACAAGAAAAAAATTGAAATATATATTATATGCATAATACAAATTTGCTGGTTAGGAACAGTACATTGGTTGTTACCCCCTCTGACAGAGAAAAACTGCTGTCCCTTAAATTCTCCTGCCCGTGCTCCCTCTGCGCTGCTCCCGAGTTCGTTCAGTCCCTGGTCTTTGAACGCTGGAGATGAGAATTGTTAAAGTCGAGCTACTCAGACCTAGCAAAGGCAATTAAAGAGCAAAACTCTTCCGCAGTATAAATAGTAAGAGAACAAGGACAAAAGAAGGGCCACCAGGCACTCAAGTGAGGTAAAAATGAAGAAGAAAAACCTATTCCTTTAATGGCCCTGTTGTCAAAAGGGGCAGAGCCCATCGCAGGGGCACGGGGGCTTTGCAGACATCCGCGCTGGCACAGCGAGCTCCTCAGAGGAAGGCTGCAAGTTGCAGTGTACAAGGCAGCAGCGTGTTGATAAAAGGGAATTTCCACATGAGCTTGGCACCACCATTAGGAATTTCAATCTTAAAAAGATGTTTCGAAGTCAAACCCTAAAGAACGATAAACTTTGCACCGCTCAGACCCGGCAAAGCAACCTCCTGGCCTGGGACAAACCCAGGGAAGGCCGAGGCGAGCGGAGCTGGCGGGGGCTGCTCGGGGGGTGTCAGACCGTGCCTGCTGGTGCAGAGCCGTGGAGCCATCGTCCCGCGGCGCGGTGTCACGTCCCGCCGAGGAGACCCTTGCTCGGGGAGGTGTGAGTGGATTTCCTCAAGTGCATTTTGACAGCTGTGAGGGAGCGGGCGGCGGCAGCAGCTGGAGCCATTCCTGGCTGCCCCCCCCCGCGGGACCCCCGCCCGGGCCCCGGGGCTCGGGGGCGGCCGGGGGCGGCCGGGGGCGGCCGGAGCCGCCTGGGGCCTGCGGGCTCTGATGAAACGCGCGATGTGCATTACGGCAGGGCAAGGGGAGGCACGGCCGCCCCCTCCCCGGCGAGCGCGGCGCTGCTCATCCCCGGCGAGGGGTTTTCCTGCGCCCCCCGCCCCGCTCCGGCTGCCGGCCACAAGGGAGCCGCCCGCGGGGGGCTCGGGGGGGCTCGCAGGGGTGATGCTCTCCCCCCGGTGATGGCGGGGGGGTCACGGAAGGCAGCGCCGAGCCCCGCTCTCCCGGCCGGCTCCGCACTCGGGTACCACGTGTCCCCCCCCCCGGTGATGGATTTGGCCCAAATCCCCTCGGAGCTCGCAGGGTACAAAAGCCCGGGGGGGGGGGGGGGCGAGGGGGGAGTGGAGAGTTTCCAAGAAAGTCAGCGCAATAGCGGCTTCGGAGAGGCATTTCTTTCTTTCTTTCTTTTTCATCAAGTCTTGCCGTGAGGAGCCGGTGCCGCAGGCCGGCCGGGGCGGGCAGCCGGCTCCGGGCACGGGCCCCCCCGCCGCAGCGAAGTCGCCTCCCCGGCCCCGCGGCTGCGGGGGCCCCGCCGCCCCCCCGCTCCCCCCCCCCCCCCCCCGCAGCAGTGCGCTTGTCCAAACCCCGCTTTTTCACCTTTTTTTTCTTTCCCCCACCCCGCCGCCCATCCCGCCGCGGGGAGCCACCACCCCCCCCCCCGCCGGGGTGCGGTCCCTGCCCGCTGCCCCCCGCACGCCCATCCCCCGCGGCGCGGCGGGGGGGCCGGGGGGGGCGGGAGGCTGCAACCTGCCGGCGGGGCCGGGCCGGCCCCCGGCGGGCGGTCGGAGCCGGGCGGCGGCTGCCATTGGCCGCGGCGCGGAGCGACACCTGCTCGGCTCCCTCATGCGAGTGACACCGGGGCTCGGCGGGGATATTTGAGGCACCCTCCGGCGCCGCCGCCGCCACTCCGCGCTCGCCGCCGCGCCGGGCACATGCGGTTCGCGGGGCCGCGGCGAGGAGCGCGCCGGGCCCGGGTGCGGCACCCCGCGGGGGAGGACGCGGCGGCGGCGGCGGCGGCGGCGGGGGGAAGGCGCGACCATGTGCGCGGAGCTCCGCGGCGAGCTGCTGGCCCTGGCCCTGGCCCTGCTGCTCGCCGGCGCCCGGGCGGCGGCGGGGACTGAGGCCACCCACCCGCCGGAGGGGCCGCAGGACCGGACCCCGCCGCAGAAGGGGCGCCTGTCCCTGCAGAACACAGGTACGGGGGGCGGCGGGGGGCGCGACGGGGGCCCGCGGGTCCCCCCCCCGCTCCTGGAGCGCCGGGGAAATCGCCGCCGGGAGTCCTGACAGGCGCTTGCTGTCGGTGTCCGACTGTCAGGCATAAATCATCAGCGGAAATAAGAGCTCGCTCCTAATTACCTTTAAAGCCCGGCTTTGCCAAGCACGTGTTGCCCTTGCAACAGCCGCGGCCCCGCTCCGGGCCGGGCAGCCGCGCCGGGCGCGGGGTCGGTGCCGAGCGGCCCCGGGGCCGGCGGGGAGCCCTGGGGAGCCCGGCGGGGCCCGGCCCGGCCCGGGGATGCTGCCGGCCGCGGGGATGCGGGGCTGGAGCTGGGGAGGAGAAAGTTTCTCGGCGCAGCGGTTGCAGCCGTGTCGGGGGGGGGGGGGCGGACGGGGACGGGAGGGAAGGGGAAGCGGCTGGAAGTGACTGGTGCTCTGCCTCCTCCACAGGGAGTCGTGCAATGATGCAACGGACCGGGGGTTTCTCTCCTCCTCTCCCGCCCCCTGCGCTCCCTCCCCCGGGTATTATCTGCCTAGAAAGAGAGAGCTGAGGCGTGCACTTTGCTGGATCGCTTCCCAGCCGTGCAAAGAGAGAGCGCGGGATCCAGACGCTTCCCTTCCCCCCCCCCCCACCCCCCCTTGTTTTTCTTTTTTTTTTTTTTCTACTTTTTTTTTTTTTTTTAACACTCTCGCTGCTGCGAGACGTGTTTAAACACACACGAGCAGGAATGCACGAATGCCCATTAGGGACTGCCACATGTGAATCACGGCACTGTGCAGTTCTCAGCACGCTGGAGCCAGGACATGTGATCCGGCGAGGGCTTTGCATCCGGATGCCAACACAAGCACCACAGCCGAGCTCCCGGCCCCAAAAAAGCCCAGCTCCGCGCTCCGCAGCGCTCCACAAAGAGCTCCATTTTCCCCCCCGCCGCGCCTCTGTCTTGGCGCAGCTTTGCGCGGGTGGCCGAGACAATCCCGTGTCCGTCTGTCCGTCCGTCCCCCCCCCCCCCCGCGGGGCTGCCGCGTCCCCCCCAGCTGCGCTTCGGGGCAGGTAGAAGGGAGAAAAAAAGGAGGAAAAAAAAAAAAAAAGAGAAAAAAAAATGCAATAAAGGCAGCGGCAGCGCCTCGGTTTGGGGCTGGGGGGTGATGCGAGCCCCGCTTCGCCGCCCGCGGCTCCCCTCCGCCCGCAGCGGGCCGAAAGCGGAGGGAAAGTTGCTGGGAAGGCTCGGGAATGGGCCGCATGGCAGGGGGGGAGGCCGGGAATGCCGAAACGTGCTGCGGCGGGGAGGGGGATTAGGCCGGCTCCCAAGGGCGAGCTTTAATTAAAGGTACCACCAGGGCACAGAGCACGGCAGTTCTTAGCATCCTCAGTTCTGGTCTAAAAGCTGCCCCTGTTTAACTTTATCCCCAGGCTTTTTCAGCAACCACCTTCCCTCTGGCAGTACTACTACATCCATTTTTTTTTAAAGGACCAGACGCTGTCTTGTTAAGAATTAGATTTGGGGTATTTTTTTTTGGTAAGTGAGTATTAGACAGCATTTCTTACAGCATTACATAACATCTGAAAGGGCAGAATAAACACGTATGTAATGGCCAGCTCCACCAGATCTATTTTACCTGCTACATATATAAATACATATATTTGCCATCGATTTCTGCATAGGTGAGGACATAGTTGCAGCTTTATGCAACGCTCAGTGCAAAGGACTTTATTTATCGGTGGGATTTTTGCCATTAACTTGGAAGCCATCACGACAGGGGAAACCCAGCGGTCTGTAAAAAACATAATGCTCAATCACCAGAAACCAGCTCCAAGTACCAGAAATGAGAAATTTTAGCTGGCTAGGTCCTGGGCTTCGTGTTTTGGTACTTAAATTTGATGGGGGACTTTGTACGAGTCAGACAGCAAAAATCATGCCCATCCTTTGCTCCTGAGGAATGCAAAAGCGTTAGACAGTTCTCAAGTGAAACAGCTTGACGTAAGCATAGTGGATTTGGCATTTACTTCTTGGCTATCACTTTCATAACATAATACACCCAAGTTTTGGCCTAATTTCTGCAAAAAGTGGGCATGCTGTGGGTACAATAACTGTTGTCACATGTGTTTTTTCGTTTGAACTGATGATGTTAGCAAAATAACTCTTTCCCTCCCCACCCTCCCCACCACCAGCTTCTATGAACAGTTCTTCAAATTAACTGTAATCAATGCTCATTCTAGCTGAAATCCAGCACTGCCTGGTTAATGCTGGCGATGTGGGATGCGGAGTGTTTGAATGCTTTGAAAACAATTCTTGCGAGATCCGAGGCTTACACGAGATCTGCATGACATTCCTGCACAACGCTGGAAAATTCGATGCCCAGGTAACGCAGGGAAATGTCCTACCTGTCTGCTTGCTTCCAATATACACGTGGCATGTACTTGAGTTCTTTAACACATCTTTGGCAAAAAAAGTTAACTGTTACGGAGCAAATCTACTTTTGCACGTGACCAGCTTCAACAGGAATCTTCCCGAGGGCCCAGACTCAGACCCAAGAACGGGAACAGCAGCGGACAGGCGCTCTGCAGCCACAGCTCCCTGCGATCGCTTCTCCCTCCTGTACCCAGGATGACTAAATCAGGACGCTAACGTAGCTGAACATGGTTTTCAGAAACAGTAAGCGGCTTAAGCTTTTACACCGTGTTTGTTCAAAGCCGACTCTGAAATGCAGCTTGGGCACCCAGTTCACCTAGACGTATCGAAATATTTCCCGATGTGCAGTTAGTAAAGCAGGTCCTCAAGACTTGCACACGACCAGTACAGGCAACCTCCTAAAGCTGCTGTAGTCAAATAAGTCTTTGGATCAAGCACTGACGTTAAAATACATTACTGACATGGTATGCGGTATTAAGTTTGTCTCCTTCATTTTCTCCCCAGACCATTTTTGCATCATTGAGACATCCTGTTATTATGTCTTGTAAACCTCCTCTCCCGTTTCAGCATGGAGGGAAGAGAACATGACGACGGGCCAGCAGCATTTGGCTTGACCAGGCAGTTCACAGTATAACTTGACCAAAAGCACCAGCCTCATGGCACTGTTAAAAGCACGGTGTAAAGCAGAGCTGTCCTGAGGATTCAGCCTGTTCCGTGAGGGATGGTGGGACCACCCAGTAGGACGCACTTTTGAAGTGCTGGAGTCTGAGGCTCAAATTCTCAAGGACGTACAAAGGTCTGGCGAGCCATTAAAATGGGAACCGCTTCTTCTGCGGGTATCTGAAAACCTTCAGCTTAATTTCCAAGTGGCTCCCAGAAAACGTTCCTTTATTTTTGCACAATATTCTGTCACTGAACAAGGTCGAGCAAAGAAGCAGGCCCTGCTGGGAGGGGAGGGAAGCGTGCCCCCGAGGCTGAGCGTAGCCACTGCCGCCTGTCCCCCAGGGTCCCCAGCTATTGCCAGTCGCATCCAGCCCATTCCGGGTCCAGGCTGTCTCCGTTGCAGTGCAGAAGTACTAAACCCCTGGAGCTTTATTTAATGCAGAGGTGACTTCAACCTCTGCTAGGACATGGCTTTTCATGGCTCATCTCTGCTATCTACAGTTATCTCAGGCTGCATTAAATGACAAGACTAACACTGGCCATTTTCTGTTCTCTGCTTTCTGCTCTCCTTCTTTCCCTCTGAAACCTGAGAATTGATGGCCGGTTTGATTCGCATAGGAATTTTCTTTTTTTTATCCTTATTTGCCTAATGTGCTGTGCACGTTTGTTACTGAAGGGAAGGGCAAGCCAGTGCCTTTGGTAGAGGGAACAGAAGGGGATGATGACGGAAGCAGTTCTTTGATCAGCAAGAAACATTTCTGGCTTGAAACAATTTGGGGACAAAATCTGCTTGCAGGTCTGGGTGAATCTTAGTGAATGTCAGTGGAGCTGTGCCAGCGTACTCTTTGGATAAAGGTTAATAAGAATGTGGTCTTCATGAAGCGCTTGTGTGAAATAACCTGAAGCTCACGAAGAGACGGAGGCAGCGCAGGAAGCTTCCCCGCACCGATGGCTCGGCAAAGCAAAGGGCGCCTGAGCAGAGCTGTCAGACCGCGCCGCACACACGGTGTACGGCAGCTGTAGTACCGGGTGGCGAAGGGAGACGGGGAAGGGGTGGTTTTGGTGCCCGCTAAGCGACTGAACGAAGGAGTCGCAAACAGGGGTTAAAGAGATGCTGCTAAAGCAGCTTTCCTGCAACTTACTTTTTTTAGTTTCTTGATTTTTTTAATCTCACTCAGAATTTCTGGCAGCAGACAGGCATCAAGACACTGTAGGATTATTATTAGTGCTGATTTGAGTCCCTCTCTGAGGAAGTGGTAGCAGAGAGAGTGCTGACGGATGGGGAACGGGGCAGGTGCCTATAGACAGTGCATCCATGTCTGTGAGTTTGCAAACTAATTTTAAAATTAAAAAAGCCTAATTTGCAGTTGCTGAATGGGTATCTGCATGTGGTCCTGGGGACCTCAGCCCTCTCCGTGTGTGAACCTGCTGTGCTGACACCCCAGAAGCGAACAAAGCCAGTAACTCAGGCATTCAGTTATTTCAGGGTGCTTACTTTTGCCCTTCCCTTGCTGGGCATTCGGCTGTTGGGGTAGAGGAAACCTCAATGCCAGTGGGAAGCCCTGTGAGTTCAGCTGCCCTGGAATAGCAAGGCCAGGTAACTTGGCGTGAGCTTTAAGGGCAGAGAAACCAAGAGAAGAGGGGGACAAGCCATGAAGTGGTACCCTTAGCAATCTAATAACCCTTGACATTGCCCTGCAGAGGAGCAGCTAGCTGGGCATAAATCAGCTGCTGTGCTTAATGGACAAAAATACAGACCTACTCCATTTCTTTTCTTCTCAGGGAAAATCCTTCATTAAAGACGCTCTGAAGTGTAAGGCTCATGCCTTGAGGCATAAATTCAGCTGCATCAGCCGTAAGTGCCCTGCCATTAAAGAGATGGTGTTCCAGTTACAGCGGGAGTGCTACCTGAAGCATGACCTCTGCTCCGCTGCCAAGGAGAACGTCCAGGTCATTGTGGAGATGATTCACTTCAAAGACCTGCTGCAGCATGAGTAAGTGCCTCCGCGCTGGTGCAGTCAGAGGCGTGGGAGCTCCTTCCAGGAGCACGATGGTGCCAGCGGGCTGTGCATCTGCCCGAGAGCTGTTTCACCTCCTCCTGGCCTTAAGCACGTCTTGTTTTCCCATGTACCAGACCAAGGTAATGCTTTCTTCGCAGGGGCCCTCGAAGAGTAGGTTATTTACGAAGGGCTAGATGTGGCTGTGGAAGGGAGTGAAACGGGTTGAAGTTGGGTCCGGCTGTCTCTGTGGTCCTTTAGCAAATACAGCGTCAGTGTCTGCTGTTTCCAGAGGCACCTCACAATGTCTCCGTGCTTTCTGAGCTCAAAGGCACCGTTCCGGACCCCAGTATCTTGTTAAAGATGACAGCTAGAGGAGAACGGGGAAGAAGGTCTATGCAAAGTTGTCAGTAAGATGATAATTTCTTCTTTAAATACGTACTTTCAAATGTCTTGTAGTTAATTGTCCCTGAAAGAGCTGCAGTCCCCCAGGTAATCTCCCATTCATCTTATTCCTTATTAATCTCAGATGCTTTTTAATAAAACATGGAGGTGTACAAAGTGTAGGCACAAGTCAGATTTTGAGGAGTTCATCCCTCTGACGGGGAACACAGCTGCCCTCCGAGGAATGGCAGGCGTGAATCCTATTTGGAGTTGATCAAAGCTGCTACATGACAGCAACAAAGCAGGCACAAGCTGTTTGTACCAACTCTTTGTGCACAGATGCAAAAATCGGAGCCTGTTTTTCTTGCAGGTGAACATCTCGCTCCCAAACAAGAAGGCTGAGCCGCAGCCTGGCAGCCGGCTTACCTTAGAGCATCTTCCTGCCACGCCTCTGTGCCTCCTTGTCCCTAGCGGATATTAGCACAGAAACCCCAAATCCCAGTCAGCATGACAGATGCTTTTTTTTTTTTTACAGAATCATTTCTTCTGGACTTTTAGCCTTGCGTTTTCATTGGTCTCCAAAGGAGCTATGCCCCAGTTCCCTCACTTTCTGTTGAAAACCACCCCCCTAATGCTTAAGCTGCAGTTGCAGAGAGATGCTTTGATGCCAGTTTGCTCTGAAATGCAGAATGGTTTGCTGTGGTTTGCACGAGCTGAACACAGTGGCCTGAAAGCAAGGCCCTTTCCATGGACATTCCTGAGGCCGGGATCAAAGGCATGGCTGGTGGCCATTTTCAGCATCTCACGGAGTCGGAGCTTAGCTTTCCTATGCGGGACTCCCCAGATAGAAGGCAGCCAGCCTCCTCCCTTCCCCTAAATTTAGCGACCATCTCTGAAGCTTTTGAACTCAGGAACTTGTTCAAGATCAATAGGCAAGTGTGGCAGAGCTGGAAATAAAATCACGTCTGCTGACTTGCAGCCTTGTGCTCAGTTCAGGTACTATGGGCAGGCCAGCTGAAACGCAGAAAGTAAAACAGCGAAGGAGAAACGGGCCAGTATTAATCCGCAGGGCTCTGGCAGACTCTGAATACCTGAAATATTTGGCAGCTGAGCCACTTTTTAGTCATAGCGGCAGCCTTTTTCTTCCGAAGATTTTTGCAAAGGTTATGCCCAATTTCAACAACTGATTTATCTTTTTTTTTTTTTTGCCTCCTTCTGCTGGATCACTTTGTATGCGATGGGCTCGGTTCTCTCTCATCTCCTATTTTACATTTAAAACAAAAACTAAGAGCGGGGAAGCAAGTGGCAGCTCTCAGACTTGTTCTCTGACTATCTTATTCTGCCCGTGTTCTCCCGAGGAGTGCTGAGGAACGCGGCCGGGCGGTGAAGCCTCCTGAGTCAGCTGCGGTGGGGTGGGGGTCAGCCCGTTTGCTATGGTGGAAGTGGTGACAGGCCCTGGCAGATCCGTCGCTGCTGCATTCCAAGGAACTTTTTTTAAATGGCAGAAACAATCCAAACATGGGAAATATTTTGAGATAGGGGAATAGGTGGCTCTCCAAGATTAGTCATTCGAAATGAGTTTCAGCAGTTGGGCAAAGTAAAATCAGGGTAGTGTCAGACGCTGATTGCAGTCTCTTGGTTTTCCTCGTCTCTTCTGACTTAGTTCATGGGAAGAGATTTAGACTTGTCCGCAGCCATCGGAGCTGGTGGACGGGATGCCTACAACCACGGCTGCGGACCCCAGGCACCTCTCCACTTGCACTGTGGAGGGTTCCTACCGCGGAAGACTTCTCATCACGTCCTTCTGGGCCTGCTAGCCGCTGAGCGGTTGTGTCAATAGACAACATCAATATTGACCCACAAAACTTGTGACCGCAACTATTGTAAAGTCGCTGCACCGGGTGAGCCGTGGCTGAGGAGGCCGAAAGCGCCTGCGCTCGGGCTGCCTTGTGCTGTGGGGGCACGGAGGGATGGGTGGGAAGCAGAAACGGTATTGGGCCAGGGCTCGCTTGGAGTCCGTGTTTGGCTGGGAAAAGGTATATACAGAAAGCTGTACTCGACTCTGTAAGGAAATTAAGAAAAAAAAACTTGGTGTGGGAAGAAATAGTGCCACCAGAGTGGATTTCCATGTGTCTGAGCTCTGTGCAGTCAGATCCTCAGTCCGGATGGGATCTTGCTTGTGGTGGAGATCACCTGCTGCTTCAGGGAAGGCTAAAGATGATGAGAAAAGCCAGAGAAGCTCTAGCTGAGTACCTGTTGCTCGTCGCAGAGGTGAGGAAGAGCCTCCCTCTGGCAGAGGAGTGACCGGTGCGGGCTCTGGACCAGCCTGGAGACAGCAAGCTGTCTGATGAAGTTGCTGGCTCCGGACACGAGCGGGTTTCCTTTATCGTGTATCCTAACAGCGATGAAGGGGCATGGAAAGGGAGAGAGGCAGGTGTGAGAGAGCGGTTCTTCCACTTGACAGCCCCATTTGCCAAGCGCGTAGACCTCATGTATTCCTCTGGTGGACATGACGGTTCCCCCAGAGCATCTCCGGTGGGGCAGCAACCAAGGCAGATCCAGCCCTTGAATGAAGCTTCGTTTGACAGGATGCCATCATGCACGTTTCGGACAGCGATATGGCCAATTATAATATAACGTATTGCGTAATAAACACGTGTCGCAGAATCGCTCTGCAAGGCTGCCGTGGCAGCGGGTAGCAGGGGGCTCCCGCTCCTGAGCTGTGCTGTGCACAGGGGAGGGTAAGGCAGAGAGGCCGTACGCTTGCTGACTGAGAGAGAACCCTTATATATTTTTTGACTCTCCTCTCTCTTTCCCTTACCTCTAGGCCCTACGTTGACCTAGTGAATATCCTGCTCACCTGTGGTGAGGAGGTGAAAAAGGCAATAACAAGAAGCGTCCAGGCCCAGTGCGAACAGAACTGGGGAAGTCTCTGCTCCATCCTTAGCTTCTGCACCTCGACTGTGCACGGTGACACCATCCTGGGTCCCGAGAAGAAGCCGGGTGAAGCCAGCAAAGCTGCTGCTGGCCGCGGGGACATGCTGGCCCACTCCGACTCCGACCACAGGGAGAGCTCCCGAGCATCGAAGGGCGAGAGAGGTACTAAGGGCCACTTGAACGCCCATGCCCGGGTGAAAGCTGGGGGCCACGGTCCCAAAGGGGCACATGGGATCATGGACCGGGCAGACGAACTGTCCGACTTCTCTGACATCCGGAGGTGAAAAAAGGCACCAACTCCCCGTTCCCCTCATCCTCCCCCTCCACTGGAAACCTCCTCCGTTGAGTCCCGTCTTCCCGTCTATGGACATTCCAAAGCATTTCCCATTCAGAGGTCAAGCACAGGGCATTGCAAGATATATATGGACCTCAGCAACAGTGTATATAGTAGCAAAGGGAGAGCAGTGGCAATGGGTTATCAATCCAGCAAACTTGACACTCGAGCAGCCACCAAACGTGGCAAAATGTCTCCGACTAAATTCTTTTCCCCTTTTTTATGAAATGGACATCGGCTGAAATTTAGGATCTTGTTTGGGGGTTGTTGGGTTGTTTTGGGGGTTTGTTATTTTTTCTCTTGGTCCCCTTGGCTGGGGAGAAGGTTCCAAGAGGGCTCTGCCAGATTGCATGTGGCCGCTTGTGGCTTAGCACCTCCGAAGGTTTAGGGCGCAGCCTTACAGCAGATGGCTGAATTCCAGGGGGATTTGGTTTCTGCCTGTGGCTGAGAACGCAAGAGCTCAAGGCTCTCTATGTGACACTCTGATGAAATAGCTACCCGGTCTCTCGCACAGGAACCGTGCGGTCGGGAGCTCCGCCGCTTTCTCTTAACGACCTTCTGAGCCATTGTTCCCATCGGGGTGATGCTGCCCAGTTTAAGTGCCCCCTGTTTCTTTTTTAACCACTGCACAACTTGACACTTGCTAATCCAGTCCCGTCAGCGTATCAAAGGCAAGTAGTCAGCTTCCAGACAAGGCAATGTGACTGTTACGACTCGCACAGTATGGAGGACCCCCAAGAGTATGCTCGCGGACCTCTAAGAACCCTGTGCATAGTCTCTGCTTACACCTGCCCGCTCAGTGGTACAGGTCCTGCACCCGTATGGACAGCCCAAGCTTAAAAGGTCGGGCGTAGGCTCGGACAGCGAAGGACCCCACGTACTTAGTTCTTCTGTAGGGCCGCGTTGAAGGCCCATCAGAAACGCATCTCTCCTTAGCAGCAGCATGGCGTGCGTTGCTGGGATGTGGAGCCCCGCTCTAACCTGCCTATCAGCTGTGGTTTAGCCAAATGCCAAAGATATGGAGAGGGGGTTGGCTTGGTTTTTTTAATTGCCATGCAGATAACGGCCACCAGTCTCTGCAGAATGAGTTCCTAAAGATGAAGAGTGTCAAGAGCTTATTGTCTCTAAGCAGTTTTCAGTGTGAATGAGGTGTTCGGACACATCTCTCCTACCCCCTATGCAATTGTAATTCTCAGGTTGCAGATCTGCAATCCTACATCCCCAGATCTTGTACTGGAAATGGAGGTTACAGCACCCACGGGGACAGAAGGGTGAGCTCTTCGGCTTCCTCTAGAGAAAAAGCGAGTTTTCTTAGAAAGTGGGAATCACACCAGGGATTTGAGCCTTCTCATTTAGAAAGTTTGGGAGGAAAGCTGTGGGGGCAGGAAGGCAGTTCAGTAGAGACAGAACGTACCCAGTGAACTAACGTACGTCTTGTCGCATGGTGGGAAGGAGCTGTATAAACAGTAGAGGGTGTTGGAACTTGGCTACAATTTCCAACTCAGATTTTAGTTACTGCTAAGTGAACACAGCTCCTAATAGCTATATTCAGGGTTTAATGCATGTATCCACCCGCAGAAGTTATAGGCGTTGCTTTTAATAGAAGCCACGTAGGAAGCCAGAGAGGACCGTTAAGTTGAAAAGGTGTGTCTCTATGTGATCGCCGGGTCTTTGTTTGAAGACATGACCTTGATCCTGCCTGATTTTAGCTAAGTTCTGTGTCAAAATTTTCATTCGACTTAATTGGGAAGAGGTGGGATCGGGGCAGGTACTGTAGCAGCAAAGACCACGCTGACCGGAGGAGCGGAGCTCCTGGCAGCGAGAGTGCCCGCCGCCCCGTTGGGTTGCAGCGCGGCTCTCCCGCGGACGGGGCACCCAGCCTGTCCCGCCGAGGAGCTTGCCAAGGTTTTGGTTGGGGCCTGCCTCTGATGGCCAGCTCCTCTGCTCCGAAAACTGAGTGGCTGCTGGTGGGACCATAAGAAGGTTTCTAGCGTGCCTCCACGGGTTTCCCGTGAGCGTCCTCTCCCCCTTGGTCGCCCAGAGCCACCACGAAGAACAAGCTCAAACCAAAAAGACAATCCAAGCGTTTTAGCAAAAAAAAAGAAAAAAAAAAAAAAAAGAAAAAAACAAACGCAAAACAGAAACAACTCGCTACCAACGTAACGTTCTTGCGTTGAACTAAAATAAAACCCCTCTCTCATTAGAGGCCTGATTCATCAATGGGAACCAAACATATAGATCTACATCCTTGAATGTCTCAGTCAACATATCACCTCAGCATGCATACAGTTTTATTTGTATTCATTCGTTCTGTGGGGAAAATTGTATATCCCCCTTGTTTAGGCAATGAAAATTTGGGGGGGGGTAGGGCAAGCTGTGGGCGGGAGGGATTTTTGTATAAGGCATAACTTTTTTTTTCCTCTGTGTGTGAAGATTTTATGTGTTCATCTACTGATTCCACATATGCTATTATTGTAAATATTTAACATTTCTATTTATTATAGTGTCTCCATTTAAAAAAGAACACTGCTGGCTATGATAATTTAAACGTACGTTATGACCTGTGTTGTATATATTCATGCCACTAGTATGTTTTTTTATGTTTAAAGCTGCGTAAATATAGTTTTATACAGTTCCATAATGTTATTGACAGCATAAATCATTTATTTATTGTTAAACCTTCTTTCATATCTAACAAATAGGGTGCGTTTTACCTGAGATTATTTTATTGTGACATCTACATAGCCTTAATTCTTTATAAAAAAGAGAGAAAAAGTCCGTTTAGATACTGTATGATGCTTTAATTAACGTTCCTTATGAACTTGCTGTTCATGAAGGAGGTTTAGCTTAAAAGCCAAGGTATGAATGTTTCCTTTACGCTTTGCATCTGGAATGAGCCTTGTTCTGGAATGGAAATACTGGGAGAAGCAAAATGCCTACTGGAAAAAGATAGCAGTAAACCCTGGAAAATGCTGTCCTAACTTAAAGTGCTGAACTAAAAGGAAGAAAAGAAAAGAAAAAAAAAAGACAAACTGTCCTTAATTCCAAATCTCTGGGAGAAAAACATACTAGTTTTATCTCATCTAGAATTTGCAGCCAAATAAGCTTGTAAAAAAAAGAAAACGCGTATGGCTTTAGACAAAGCTCTGTACCTTTCACACTATTATTTTCCTTAAACACTAATAAATGTTTTGAATAAGCCTGTGGCTGGGTTTTGCCTAACTGGAATTTCAGCTGCTGCGATAAGGGGTAAGAAAAGCCCTGTGGGGCAGGGCCAGCAGCCTGGGCCAAGGGGGGCAGAGGTAATCCGTCTGCTCGTCCCCCCGCGCCCGTCCCTTGTGCCAGCGGGGCGCGGGGCCGGGGCCAGCCCTTCCCCCTATACCAGGGAGAGCCGGCGCGGGGCAGAGACCTTGTCACCCGTGTGTCATTCCCCCGGGGGAGGCAGACGGCGCTGGCTGCTTGGCTGGGACCCGGCGGCTTGGTTTGAGGGTGGAAAGGGAGACGCAGAACAAACGGGAGGATGAAAAACACGGGGAGCAGAAGCTCCTGTCCTTCCCAGGCTCAGACAAAGCCTCTCTGCGTTTTGGGATGTTTTTCCTTAGCAGGCTCTGGCGACGGGGCTCACTGCAGCGTGTCAGAGCCACCTCATCTGCTTTGAACTCCTCTGCGCTCAGGTTAGGAAGGGAGTAGGGGGATGCAGGTGCTTAGGGGGTTTCTTCTTCTCACTGCCCTGACGATCTGGGTTTACAGAATCCCCTTGGAGGTGGCAGCGGCACCACGCGGTGCTCAGCCGGGCTGGCTGCGGGCGCAGCTCAGCATCCCCGAAGTGCATCCCTAAGGGCCGGGCCGGGGAGCTCGGCCGACCACGGCACCCGCCTGTGGGCCAGGCGTCAGCAGCCCCCAGCGCGGGGCCGAGGCCCCAGGCGCTGGATTTCAGCCAGACCCATTAACAAATACAACGGCAACGCTTCCTAAAAGCTGTAATAGCCGATAAGATTTGTCCTGCATGTATGAAAAGCCCGGTCGGTTCACGTAATAGCAAGAGTTACCCCTTCAAGATTTCACCTTAAAAACAGAGGACATCCATTTGGATCTCCACTGTCAGCTATTAATAATCCATTATTAAGTACCAGCCAGTGGCTCTGTACAGGGATGTAACAGGCACGTACAGCAGCCGTAATTCTCTCGGATCGCTCCATCACCATCCCAGCAATGATCAGATATCAAAATCTTAAATGCTTACTGGAGTTGCAGCAAAGGAGAAAAGCAAAAGCCTAAGATTTACAAAAAGCAAGCTGCAGAAACAGCACTTTGTGTTGTCTCCAAAGTCATTTTCATACAGCGTTGGGGTGTAGGCAGCAAGGGGATGGGGAAATGATGAGAAAGCACCTCAGAACATAAAGCACGGATTTTTTTTTAAGGCTGCTTCCATGAAAAAGCACATTTTTAACACTCCTCCTGTGGGGTTTAAAAATAACTAATCCAGTTGAAGCCTTTGGATGAGATGGGCTTCACAAGCCTAGATGTGATTTGCAGCAATCTAGGACCTGTAGCGTTTCTTTGCCTTCGGGTGCAACAGCTCTTTATAATCCTGCCACGGACTGCCATCGAACACCAACGGGAAAGTGGATCTTGTCAGCAGAGATGTGACAGAGTTTGGTGGGATGCGATCCCAGACCTGTGCTGGTGCTGGACCACTCGTTGGCATTAAAGATCCCACTGCATTTTTTTGGAGGAGCCGGTCCGCACCGTGGCTGTGATGCAGCTAAGGGAACGGCACTCTGCCCTCTCCCATCCTCCTTGCAATTTCAACTAGAAAAGTTATTTTTCATCTCCTGATGCGTAAAGTGGTGAGACTGCATTCTGCTCCAAAAAGTGGCCAGACATCAGTGATGGAGAAGTGACCCTGACCTTCCCCCAGGGCACCACGGCGCACAAAATAGCACAGTAAGTAACAGAGTGCTGACATCAAAAAAGTACAGAAGCACAGAGAGAAAAAGAAGCCCTGAGACTGCAGAGCAGGGATTCTGCATTGCACAATGCTGAGAAGTGTGTAACTTAAAATATGTTTAATACCAGCACACAAGTCTGCTTCAAGACTGGAGTGATCTTAGTTCAGTTTGGTCTGAGTCACTTTGCAAGCGAGGTAAGGCAAACCAAAGCAAGGCGATTCACATTGCAAACACACGTCCATACACAGGTCTCATCCAATCGAACAAATCCCACCGAGATTCATACATGTGGTCCATTTGGATTTATTCTCCTACGGGCTCCCTGTCTAACCTCCCAGAAGAACAAAATTAATTCCAGATATTGGCTTGCTCAGGCATACCAAAACATTTACAAATGTATATGGCAATTTACATATGTCAGCCCACATAGCGAGCTGAGTCAAAGCCACTGCCAGGGCTTCTGCGTCCGTCCTTACCGGTCCCTAGGCACGGCCCTTCGCCCCCCCCGAGCCCGCGCCTGGAGGTGCCAGGAGAGCCAAGGCAGCTCCACGGCAGCTCCCTGCGGCGTCACGCCGGATGAGCGGACGGCAGCGACCTTCCCAGGTGAGGGAACAGTTAAAGCTTGCCGGGAAGCCTCTCAGCAGTGCGTTTTTAAAGCTATTTCCTGACACCTCACCAGAAACACAAATCCCACTCAGTTTTCGCTGCTAGTTATGTTCGTGTTTCCATGCTCTCCCCGCAGACTCTCGCAGGAAAGGCTTCTCTCACACCTGCTAAAGTCACAAACTGCTGCACGCTTCCCCCGCGACAAACGCAGCAGATCGGGAGCGGCGAGCAGCCCCGGGCAGCCTGCACCAGCGTGCCCACCGCAGCCCCCCGCCCCGTGGCCAGCACCGCGGGGAGGCGATGCACGGGGGTGCAGCTGGACCCCCCGAGGCAGGAGCTCCGCCGACGCCTCGCGAGGTCCCTCCCGGCTCTGCTCCTGCGCTCCCGGCACTAACAGGTCCTGGCACGGGGCTGGGGCTAAGCATAACCATATAATTAGTGAAATCCTAACAATTTTTGTTTCTGTACATTTTCTTTAGGGAAAAACATCCCAGCCAGTGGCGCATTTCATTTTGAAATCAAAACCTCATGTCTTTCTTGATCGGGAATGTAAAATGGGGACTTGAGGGTTTAAAGACATGACAAATTATGGGAAGCTGCAGGGGCTGAGAATTCCTATCTCCGAGGATGCCGACTGTTATAGCCTTGACCTTTTCTGCAAATACCATCCTCCCTTATAAAAATGTGGCTTGGAGTTTATTTATAAATTCTTTTAAAATAAGAAGTCTTTGGAGAGTCTGCTGTGAGGTTCTCCACGTAGATGGGATATAGATTCTTCCGCTGCTGGGAAGTAGCGCCCGAGGGGCAGTGCCGCTGCAGTGAGCACGCTGGACCGCGCTGCCGTGCACCTCGGTGGCTCCGGTGACACTGCAGAGATCAGGTCTGGCACGTGGATCCGACAGCAACCTCAAGAGGGTTGAAACTGAGCCCGGGTCGGCTTACACGGTGCGAGAACAGAACGCCGCTGTGGCACAGACAGCGCCGGCTTCCCTGGCATCACTGCAAACACAAGCTGAAGGAAGCGCTAAACCAGGCTGCATTTAACGCAGCCCAGGATCAGCCCTCCGCTATCTAAGACATTATGGCACGTAATCCCCTCTATAAACCCCGCTCCCATCTCTCAAATTTGCTGCAGTTTGTATCTGCTTTTCTCTATCCCCCAATCGCACCGGGCTACATTTGTCACCCATGAATAATCCCACTTACATTGCAGAGTCTCTTCCTACCCTGGAGAAAAATGCAGTGGGAGGTGTGGGGAAGCTCAGTGAAAGCTGACAGCCAGGAGAGACTGGGAAAGGCCTACAGAGCGCCTTATTTAGATGTCCTATTTTAAGATAAAATGAAGAGGAACTATGCACATTCAGCATTTTGTTAAACTGACGTGAAATCGAGCCACTACGAAATCAGTTTGCAGAGGGGTGTGGTGCATATGCTTGAAGCCATCTTGAGAATATTAGTATTATTATTATTGATAATTGCAGCAGCTCCTGGCTGTCAGCAAGTCCCAACCTCAGGGCTATCAATCCCTGTATCCCAGGAGAGAGGCATGGCCAAAAAGAGTTCCCATCGCCATCGGTAGAAGGAAACATTGTCCTTTGCCTCCGCACGCAGAAAACAAAACCGTGTCTACCTGGGCGCTCCGCATTAGCTCGCTGCACAGGACGCTTCTGACCAGTAACCACAGGAATTCCACGTTTTCCTCTCGGATCTACCACCTACACTTGCTGGTCCAAAAGCCACCGCTAACCGCTGATGGGGCTGCAGAAGCCCATCAAAAGCGTTTGGGGCTGTACAGAAAGGGGGAGGTAAAGCAGCCGGGATGCCTCGGAGGGGACAGAGGATGCCCAGGGAAGCCGAAAGTGCTCTGCAGCAAAAAAGGGCTCCCGAGGGTCCGGGCAGCCCACGGCGGCAGCCGGCTGACGCTGCAGATTCCGGGAAGAGGAGATGTATTTTGTGGCTATCTGCATTACATGGACTGGTGAAAGCTGGCCACAGCCGACAATCCAGGACCGGGGAATGAGTCTTGGATAATAATTAAAGGCCCAATCTTGGGTTCACCAAAGCCTCTGGTAAAACATCTTATTGATAATATAGTAGGACATTAGGATTAGGCTCCTGCTGGAGCTGGGAATCACTGAAGCTTTCCTGACTGCATAGGCTTATCAGGAATAGTCTTAACAAAATCAGAAAATAGATGAGGCTGAAAATACTCTGTTCTCAAACATCCCACGTTCAGAAATGCCTGGATCTGAGGCACGGGGTTTTTTTTGCAGCACTCCCTAAGCACAGACCATTTGCAAACCGCGGAAGAACAGGCAATCCATAGCGTCTTTCAACAGCAGCCAGAATTATACGAGACGCTTTTAAATATGACAAAGATAAGACTTAAATGCTGCTTTTAAAAACCTGAAATAAAGTTTACTGGGCTTTATGACATTATATACCGTACTGCTTGAATTCTGGCCATCCTAGACATAATGGCCTCTCCCTTTCCTTCTGTCGATCACGTAGCACAGCTTCAGTACAGCCTGGAAAAGTGGTCAGGCCCTCTTCAAAGGAGAAAAGACCAGCTGTCCTCCCGGTGAAGACACTAGCAGGTTGATAGCATTTAATTGAGAAAATACAGCAGTTATTCTAAGCAATATCTTAGAAGTCAAAAACTTGAAAGGGTGGAGTAAAAAAAGACCAGGAGACAGTATGGAGAATATGTGATGATGCCACTGAAGCACATAACCTTATTTAGGAGCTTGCTTGGAACAGGCTGTTCTTACAGGATTGCCAGACTGACCAGAAACAAGAACAGCATTAAGGTCCAATTGACCAATAAGTTGGTCAAACCCTCTCTCATGAGACTGCCGGCCAAATTTGTACACACCGAAGGTCAGATAAACATACAAATGTCGCAACTGCCTGGATTCACATTCCTCTGGCGATTCACCTATGTTTTCTCCTGTCGGCACCGAGGGTTGGAGGGGACGGCGGGCGGCTAACAGGAGGATCACGTTCGCTACCAGCACGAGGCACAGACAGTGCAGGGAGGGCAGAGGCTGCAATGCAAAACCTGAACTTCACAGGAAAAAGAAACCCCAGACCCCGAGCAACACCCATCCTTCTCTTTGAAAGAAACCCGCGAGTATTCTCCGATCTTTGCAATTCTCTCGAGGATGAGAAAATGAGCGAACTTAAAATCCTTCAGGGGCCATAAAACCTGCCAAGCCATTATAAACCAGGTACTACCACTGAGGGGTTGCTTCGGAGCAGCATCAGCAGGAAGGGAGGGAATAACCCGAGAGCTGGCTCATCTGCCACAGGCACGGCACCCGCAAACGCAGCTTACTCCGGCAGAAACACAGCGGGGCCGCTCTTAGGGAGCCTCCTATGGGACCAGCAACTCTGCAGATGCACAACACGAGGGCTGGTGCCCCCAGGATGGTATCTGGTATTGGATAAATCAAAAAATAATTCTGATTGCAATCTCACAACCCACCGAAATCACTGCAAAAGCATAAAGCTGGCTCCAAGCTGTGTGCTCCCACTGACCAAAATATAAGTATGTTGATGTGGTGCGTCTCAGCTGGATGCACGTGAGCGAGCAATCTGTTAGTGCACGGGGTCAGCGGGGTCGGTGATGCCCATGGCAGCAGCTCACAGGTTACAGTAACACGGCGTGCAATTAGCCAAAGTGCTGCTGCTGGCAGTAATAGCACAACAGGCCCAAACGGAGACGGCAATACCCTTGTCCCGAGTTCATCTGAAAATGGCAAAAAAGGACTTAAGAGTCCAACCAGACCAGAGGAAAAGGCGCAGAAGGAAAAATAAAGACATGGAAACATCAGTTCTTATCCATAGGACCGTGACGATTGCCGCTCAGTGCTGTCTGCAAACGGAGCAGATCTGTAGCAACACCAGGCAGAAGGAAAGAGAGAGAAAGAGAGAACACGTTCGTAGTCATCCCTGCACCCGTCCCGAAGGCTGGCTTTGTTCAGCAGTCAGGGAGGCACCAGCTCCCTGCAAACCTAGGTTTTCTCTCCCGATGAGGACCAAGGGCCACTAGTTTCATTTCAGTATCTCTGTACCTAGTATCTGACTGCAGCCTGGCCCATCTCTAGCAATGGCAACTGTGTCTCTAAGGTATTGAAAAGCACGAGAGAAAGAAGACACTCAAGTTAAGAAGGCCATCTCTGCTATGTGTGGCCCTGCTGCTAAGCTTGTCCTGCAGTTCAGATGCTTTCAAGCTCCAGAAAGGTACAGAATTAGGGTTTATTCCTGTTGCAGAGCTGTATTTATAAGGCCAATAGAAAGAAAGATATCAGAAGAAAGGGGGGATGCAAAGCAGGGACTGGATTAGCTGCCTTTAACAGCTTTGGTCTCTTTATTATCAGATAGGTGGAATTGCCACCAAAACAAAGGCCAGGAAGGACAACCCCGCTGTCTCCGGTTGCTAAAGCCCATCCATGGTGGAAAAAAAAAGCTGTGGGAGCACTTGCCAACATCTTCACATGGCCAGTCGGGAACTGCGCAATCAGCCAGGAGAAGGGTGGGCTGGGATCAGCCCCGCGTTAACAAGCCCAGCTGGCTCTGCCTTGCGCCCGTCTCAAGAGTTTCCAAAGACAGGGTGACGATTGACCATAAAGAGGCCCTGGGGCACTGACGCATCGCTTTATTTCTGGCTTTGAACTTCAGAAACCTCCAGGGTTTGTGGACGTGTGCCGCCGCTCACACCAGGTGAATTCACCCAGGGAATTGACCCGGGGTCTCTGTTTCAGCCACGCAACCACTGGAGAGCTTCGGTGCCTGCTTTCCATCTGACAGCAGCACAGCTGAACAAGAGATGCAAAACTAATCATACGGAGAAGGGAGCCAAAAAGGGATTCCAGCAACATGAAAACCAGAGGGAAATGCCAGAGTCATGCTATCTGCGATCAGTATCTGTGACCCTTCATTTTCCAAGAAGTAGCAATGATAAGGCAGCTCTGTCCAGGTGAAGGATATCAGCAGGGCTAATTGTAGCTGAGCAGACTGATTCTCATGGTAATGCTGTTATCTCCCTGGATTCCAGCTCCCAGCGGCTGCTGTCACTGCTCATAATATCCAGCAGCGAGAGAGGGAGGAAGGAAGAGAAAGGGGGAGAAGGAGAGAGAAAAAATGAAGAAGAAAGGAACAGAGAGGGAAATAACAAACAGAAGGGAAAGCGTAAGAATAGTCAAAAAAGAAAGGGAAGGAACAGAGAAGATATGGAAAGAAGCGAAGGCAAATGGGAACCCTTCGCTGCTCCACAATTTCCTCTTAAAGGAGTTGCAAGAGAGTGGAGCTGATGGCAGAAATTGCCCGCTGAGGGTGGATGGCAAGAGGCAAACTCAACCCGTCCCTTCCCTGAGGACGTACATCTTCCGCAAGGAGGGACCGGGAAGACGTGGAAGGCAGAGAGAGCAAAGGAGTTACTCCAGAGACATTACCGCTCTGCTGACTCTGCTGGCTGCTTGCTGCGTGTAGAAGGCTCAAGAAGTTTAAAAAAATGTAGTAAAGAAGGGAAGAGTACTACTAACGCGCTGCTAATGAGGCTGAGCCTGCGCACACAGCATAGCACAAAAGGGAGGCTGCTCTGGTCCCTGAAAACTCTGCCCCAAGAGCAGAGAGATGTGCTTCTCCAGCGGGAAGGGAAGGGAAAGCCAAGACAAGACACTGATAACTGCATCCACTGCCACCACATCCCCTGCTGCTCCTGCACCCGTCCACCAATTCTCTGGTCCCCCCTGCCCATCCCTTACAGTGCCCTACTCAATTTCCAGGTTTTGGACAGCCCCAGCTCCACAGGAGCATGAGTTCTGGGCAAGCTGCCCCCGCGCCGTCCCCGCGCCATGCCCTGCGCACGCCGGCAGCCTGCTGTGCACGTGCGCGGCCGGCTGGACCTGTCGGACCTGCCGTGGCCGGCAGGTGGGTCGGGGCCACATGAGCGTTACTCTTGTTATTCCTCCTCAGATCCAGGTAAATACCTGGTAGGAGAGTCCATGGACCGAGGAGATGACGCTCAAAACAGCCACAGCAAAGGATGAAAGGAGCAGCGAGAAGTGACTTGCTCAAGAGCGTGCAGAACAACAGCAATGTCTAGTGCAAGATGGAAGGGGTTTGTTGCCAAAATATAGGTGTCAGGAGCCAGCTGGGTTAGCCAAGACGGCCCCCCGGGGCTGGCAGGTGTAACCCAGGACCTCCTGGAGACCGGTGGCCTTCTGGAGCCGCAGTTGGAGGCCAAGTAGGACACCTAAGTTTGCAAAATTGACTACAGGCTTATTGTAAGAGCAGGGCCTGATGCCCCAGGCCAGGCTGTCTCCCCACGCAAGGATTCAGCTCTCTGGGCTGGGGAAACACCTCCAGCCCGTGTTTGGAAGCAGCCATGGGGGCTCCGAGGAAAAAGGTCCAAACCCCTCGCAACAACTCCTAGGGCCATGTGCTTTAGGAATAAATGTCATGAGGATGAGAACAGAAGAGAAGACATCATACCCAGCCGAGGCCAATGCCATCAACAAAACCGGTGTCAGCCCAAAAGCAACCTGCTGGGTTGTATACAGAGAGCCAGTGGGTGCTCTCAGTGTAGATAAACGTTAACCTATTCTTATTAAATTTTATTTTTTCATTTCACCTACATACATTTTAAATGACATTAGAAAGAGAATCAAACGTATTATAATCTCTTGAAATCCTTCGCACTACAGAGAAAAATTGCACAAATCATACATGATGACAGCATTTCAAAGGAAAGCCAAACTGCTGAAATGGTGGAAGCCACAGACCGCGACCAGAACATGTCAAAAAGCTCAACAAGCTTCCGATGAAAATAATGGTTACTGCAAGTATGGAAAAACAATCAGAATTGTTCATTCTGGTTTATTCAATCAGTTTGATTGAGGTACTTTATCATTCAGGTGTTAATTAATGACTTGAAAAGCAGGAAAATTTATTTTCCTCTTCTAGCCATGAAAAAGTCTCTCGGAATGCATTCTGCTAGTACTAAAACCTTGAAGACCCTGACCAGGAAAAATATCTCATTTAACTCACTACTTGAAAATAACCTTAACCCATCAGCTTTACATGCAGAACAGGCCTCTGTATACTTTGGGTTTCATATGTATTTGATACATTAGACAGTTTAATTTAGATAATAATTCCTTCTCATAATTTCTTTTCTGCATTCCCATTTCAATCCTGATAAATTTTAAGAGAAATCACAAAAGAAAACCAGATCTGGCCAAAAAAAAAACCCAAACAAAAAAAACCCCACCCCCAAAAAGGTGCTATGCATCTTTTTCTTACGTAATAAAGTCTCCTCCTGAGAATCTGACTAAACGTATGATAAGCTGTATAACTGTGTAAGTAAATGTGTACAGGTATGGCAAAACCATACAAAGGTATGGAACAAAGGTAGTGCAAGGGCTGTATTTAGGGCTCTGACCTGCATCCTCTGGGCAACCACAGCAGACCAGTTTAAGATGCCCAGAGGATTTTGCTGTGGCTTGCTGACGGTCACCACTCCTGGAGCAAAACCGGCATCGTGGGACACACGCCTCCATTTTGGGAATGCCAGAGAGGAGTTTGTTACATCGGCTCGAGCCATCGACAGAGGTCAGTTTGCCCCCCAAAAAACAAGCTATCGGGCTGGAGAGCTGGAGTGCGGCTCGTCCTGTCCCACAAGAACACAAAACGGGGAGCTGGGGCGGTGATACCTTACACTGCTGCCGCTAGATTCACCGGAGCATATTAGCCAGACGTTCCCAACAGCGTGAACCAGGATTTCTGCAAGGAGATAACTACAACCTGCATCAGTCCGGGGCAGGACTGGGATTCACGACACAAACATCTCGATTTAAAGCATGATAATGTCAGTGATCGTCACCACTTGGCTATGTACCAGCCCACCATGCTCAAGCCAAAGCTGCCCTTCTCCTCCTGTGCGTGGCACAGAAAAAAGCACAGCAACACGGCGCAGGCAGAGAAGGAATTTCCACCCTTATTGCCCTGACACCCCCAGATGTGCGGAGCAGGCAGGAGATGGAGGGATCACCAGCTGGCCGTTTTCCCTGGGCAGGAGGGGTCGGTGCAGGTTGGATGCAGCCCTCCGTGGCCTTGCCCCGCCAGGCCCCCATGCTGCCAGCAGCTGCGGCGCCCGCTCGCAGCCAGAAGCACAGGCTTTGCGGGGAAGGCCCTGTCCTCCAGCAGCCATGCCTACTGCACACCCTGGCTCTGAGGCCCAGCGGCTCTCGCAGAGACGCATTTATTTCCCTATTCTGCAGCACCATCTTGCAGCAAGAGGGAGGAAAGCACCTTTCGCAGACAGCACGGAGAGGTGGCCCTGGAGGACTTGGCTGCAGCCTGGACTGCAGCTGCAACCAGGAGCAAAACAGACAATAGACGAAAGGTTTTGATTAGGGATGGAGAGCTACGGCCTCTAGCATCCCAGACAAACCCCAGCATCAGTGCTGGGGTTCAACTGAACTTGGGAAGAGTTTGCAGGATCCAGTATTTTATTGTTAAACTCTTCTGCCCTCACAGCCCCTTTTACTGCCTACCTCCCTTGCTGGTGGCTGCTTTTCACCCAACTAAAACCAAGTTATCTGCTAAATTCTCTGCTTGAACCTCCCCGCGAGCATTGCTCCCTCGGGCAGCCACCAACCTGCCCCGTCCTGGCACAGCCCCATCTGCGACGGCAAGGAAACAAGCGCGACTCATCTGCACAAAGGCTAATACCTCCCCAAAACCTCTAAAATGTTGTTCCCTGGTCCCAGATTTTCCACGCTCTCTCCCACACAGCTTTAGAGCATCGGGGAGAGCAAAGGACGTGACCGAAACCGTGGCAGCAACAGCAAAAACGACCCTTCACACTCTTGTCCCCCGCTGCTTAGGCAATACCAGACATGACGAGAAGGGGGAGAGGACACGGCGCACGTGGAGGTGTTTGCTTCAGCTTTTCGATGTTTGATGGCACTCTTAGACAGGTTTCCTCCCTTCTGGAGCAGAATGTGGCTTTCTCCTGTCAGTACCTAGATTTCCCAGATAACTGAGAATAACAGCAGAGGAGGTGCAAGTACTTAAAACAGGAAAAATATTAATTTAGAACCACCAAAAAATGGCCAACGGGCCCTGAAACAGTGGAAACTTGATATTAACTTTGAGTAAACTTTAAGTGATTCTTGCAAGAGCCTTTTTAGTAAAAGAAATTAAAATTTAAGAAGGCTGTTTTCAGGGAAGTTGCACTCGGACCATTTGTGTCATTAATTCTGAAGCTAGTTGCATTTTTTAATGAGAAAAATAATCCAAATGGACCAAAATTACCTGTCACCAAGACATCAGGTTTTTTAATTCTCCAGTAAAAGAAAAGCGGAGTGGCGTGCGGCTGGGAAGAGGGCCCAGCTCAGCCTCCTGCACGCTGGGTGCACCTTCCCCTTTGCGTCAGCCAGCGTGAGCGCACATGAAAACTTCTTTCTGTTAAAGAAAACCCCCGCGATCTTAACCAGAGGAGGGCTGAGAACAGCCACCACCTTGTGTGCCGACTCTCGAAGGCAAAGCTTCGCCTCCTTTTGGCAACACCAACTTTTCCCACAAAGCCACGGCTCGGATTTGTACGCAGGAGTGGGAAAGGAGTATAAACCGTTTCTAAACTCAGTGGGTTGTACAGGCCACAGATTATGGCCGGGATTACCAAAGTTATGCACATTTTCTCAAATTCTTGGGGGTTTTTTTGTTGTTGTTCCTGTGTCTTTTTTATTCACAGACTCTCTTGTGCTCCAAACCCTGCGTGTCCCGGCTCTAGCTGGGCATGCGGCTCGCCAACCTGCTTCAGCCTTTCCCCGTACCCACAGTCCTCATCCTTCCCTCCTGCAGTACCTTTCCGTTTTCACTTGAAGGCAACCTTGCACCACACATGTCCATAAAAAGAACGGGGCTGGGAAAGCACAGCAGCTGCTTCACCCGACAGCATCCCACCTTGGGTGGGAAGGGGCTGAGCTCCAGGCGCAGAGGAGAAACACCTCATTTCTTCTTCTGAGCTTTGATTCATCCACATTTGCACGCTCCTGGCTTTTCGTTTAGCTCCTCGAAATGTGGTTTCACCGCTCTCGGACCACCGTAAAGCGCAGGGAAGAGAGGACCTGCGGCTGCGCGGGCAGCCCGCGCGTCGCCGGGTGATGCCCCAGTGCTCGCCGCCTGGTCTGGCTCTTCTCGTCACCAAAAGCATCAGCCGTGACCACAACTAATAGCAGGGACAGAGTGGGAGCTCAATTTTGAGCCGGGATAGAACAAGCTGGAAAGTGTGTAGATAAGAGTGATATTTCCTAATCAGCTGTCCCCGAGGAATTTTATCCTTGGGTACTTGGGGAGCCAGTTATCTCGGCCATTAGTGAACTTGTGAGGGACAGGTGAGATACCAGCAGACGGGCAAAGGCCAAAGGGAGCGTCTCTCTTCAAAAGCAGAGGCTGGGAGGAACCAGGCAATTATGGACCTTAACTGTGATGCCAGGAAAAACACCGGGATAAATAAGTACCTGAAAAAAGCCAAGATGAATAGCAGGACCCAGGGACTGGTCCATAGCGAGTGGTACAACAGGGTGATGTGTTTTATGCAGAGAAGAAGAATACAAGGAGATGCAATGTAGAAAAATTTAAGAGTCCAGGGCTCTAAACGTGTCTTTTCCATTCATTTCAGGGAACAGACACATCGATAAATTATATACATCCACCTCTTGACACTACTTTGGAAAGAACAACCAATAACATTACTGTGCATTAAGCCGCATTTATGAAACCGCGCTTCAAAGCAGAGCGGTATTTAACATTTTCTTCTTTTCCTTCCGCTCAAAATGACCATCTGGCAACAGACTTTCTGGAACGGAGCCTTTTCTCTGGTTTCTGTTTGGGGACAAATCTGTGCCAACTTCCAGCAGTTCCTGTGATTTAGGGATGCAGAATACAGTCCTCTTCTGAAACGTATGTGGGCTTGAAGTCAAACCCAGATACAGAAAAGATCTGGTGTGAAGCAAGCTGTGGGTTACGATACAGTTTTCTCTATGTGCATGCAATATGTCAAACTAGAAAGATTTGCATCCCTTTCCATGCAGTCTCAGGCTAAGTGGTAAATTCTGTATATTATCCACAGTTACTTTACTTGCCCTAAACTAACCCCATCAAACCTGTCTGAAGTTGCATTTAAAACTTCTAGAAACTTTCATTTGAAACCATAGGATGCAAGATCCTCCTCAGATATAGCGGGCACAAGTAAGGTCAATTAACTTTTCTTTAAAAAAACAAAAAACCAAGTTCAAACTGCAAGAAGCTAAGAGGTCTCGGGGTAAAAGCTCCCGTTTCAGGAGGATGTGGGAGCCTGGGAAGGCGGCGTGGGCTATCCCTAAAGGAAGAACAATTCTCCCTCTGCATCAGCCTGGGTTGCTTTCAGAAGCAGCATCTGAAACTGCTAAGAACTAGAGTGTAGCGCACACGCCCAGCCGTCACCGCGCACACAGGGCCTTGGAGACGCAGAGGGAGAAACAGAAGTCTCATCTAATGACCTGCCCTGCCTCTGTAACTATCTGGTCCCAATTCCGCCCGGTCTATGGGTAGGAAATAGTAGGAAATGAAATCTAAGACCCTGCTTGGAAACTTCAGGCCAGGTTTCTGATCTTTTTTCCGAATGTCACAGCACACTGGTGACAGAGCTCTGAAACCCGGCCACGTCCACCCGGGGCACGGGAGCAGGCAAGGAGCCGCCCGGCCAGCGTGGGCAGAGAGCACCAGCACGGGGGAGCCGGGCGCCCCGGGCCCAGTGCCGGAGGAGGATCAAGCGGGGGACAGGCACGCGGCTCCTCGGGGAATGCCACCAGCCTCCCCTTATTTCTCAGGAAAACCTCCAGGAAACTATCACGGAATAAACCTTTTTTCTTAAAGGTCTCGTCTTTCTGGGTCTAAAATTTGGGAGGACAGTCTTAGAGTATGTTATAAATGGATTAAAAGTATCTTGACTTTTAGTGCTTGGAGATAAAATGTGGCTGAACAGTATTTCCAAGGAAAGAGGTTAGCATCTAAGCAGAGGAAAAGACGGAGGCAGTCTCTTTGCCTTTGCAAACAGAACGAAATGCAGAAATAAACATCAAAACCCAGGAGAAATTAATTACTTTAAAAAATTCCTTTCAGCTATAACAGCCCCAGCTTTTATTTCCATTTATTAGATCTACTAAAGCAGGAGGCCCGAGGAAAAATTTTAAAATCATCAAATCGTGTTGCTTCTTTTCCAACAGCCCAGAAAGCCATCCACAATTTTCACTGAAGTTTCTACCTATGCTTCATCTTCCCTCTTAGGAAATGACCACCTTAGAAGCCAGCCTAAACTGAAAAATAAACGTCTACTAATAAGCCTGAAAATAATGTTACAAAGTATTTGCATTGGTATTTTATGGGGGTTTTTTAATAAAAGCTGTTACAACAGGTTACAGCCCAGTCCAGACCGTGCTGGTGTCCAAGTGCTGCACGCACATGCACGTTCGTGCATGACAGACCATGCTGCAAAGACCTCCCCAGCAAGGGCAAGGAGATGGACAGGGCCTTGTCACCGCTTCGCCGCTGAAGCAGAGGCAGGTTTGGGTCCCCGCAGCGAGGCCCCGCTTCGCTGGTACCATTAGGGAGGCTCTCGGTTAGGAGAGGTGCGGGGAGCGCTGTGCCGGCACGGCCACAGCCGTGCCACGAGAGCCAGCCCCACTGCCGAAATCAGACCTCTCCATCGAGAGCCTGGGCCAAGCCTGCAGAAGACCAAGGAGCAGAGCTAGATGTTCTGAGAGCCATTCCAAGGTTTAAAATATAAGTTGAGCTTTCCTTGTAGTGACAGAGAGGAAAACTTCATGTCATTTTTAGTAACCCTGTAGGATTTTTTGCAACGGCTCCTGATACGTGGCGAGCTGACGCCTACACCTTGCACATCACCCTCTTTGTGGTAGGTCTGTCGGGGCTTTGTATTTTTTAGCAGCCAGCTGAGCAAGCTGCGTCCAGCAGATAGGTGTGTTTCCCAGCGCAGGGGAATATAGTAGCTCCGTTGAGCATACAGTAGAATACGCTACGAGAATATAGTAGCTCTGTTGAGATAAGAACAGCATTGGGAGCACATGGCTCTCAAATATGGGACAGCCACTCAATCTGCTCTAACTCGCTCATGTCACTGGCAAAGTGGAACAAGCATACAGTCTCCTGACCGACTCACCCTCAAAGGGTTGTATTATTTTCATGGTGAATCTTTCTCCCTGGTTTCCATTTTTCCTTCTGGGAAAGTCGTTAAAGTTTTAAATATCTCCATTCACACAAGACCCACCTAAATTCCTGTACACCTATATCCCTGCATACATACGTGTGCGCGGCTCCTAGACCCAGCCGTGGAGGACATAAGGCGCTGAGCTGGCTTTTTGACCACTTCTCAAATGCTTGCTGCTGCCTCTGGTTGCAGACACGACTGCCTCCTGCCAAATAGTAAATAAAGGCTCCTCCCCACTCTGAAATTAATAGCAGCTTGTTTTGCCTCCCTGCCAGACAGGCTGTAATCTAATCGCATGCCCTGTGGCTTTACCCAGCGATCGCTCTTTCCCTTCCACTGTCACATCGCATCGCATCAGGAATTCCTCGGCACCCGCCGTAGGTGCATCGGACTGGGACTTGCTCTGCGGCACATCCTGAGGCGCCCGTCCTCATGCACATCTACGGAGGCCGAAGTAAGAGGAGGATGCGTGCTAGGGGTGCTGGGTTGCAGACGTTAACGCAGCGTTACCCAGCTGCGAAGCCAAAGGGTGTTATTTGCCAGGAAACCTCGAGAGGCAGCTTTCGCTTCTCCCAAGCAAGCGATAGCTCCGGCCCCGCAGTGGCTGTTGAGCAGGAGCACACGGGTATTTGGCTGTTTGCAGCCTACAGACCTCTCCCCTGGGGTGCACGCTGCTTATAGGGGGCTCCGGCTGCTAAAACTCACAGCTATTTTTAACAGATACAAAAGCCAAATGGTAAAGGTAAGGAACTACAGCAAGGCACTCGTATCAAACCGACAGGGAAAGACTGACTGAATACGATGGTTCAAGCCTAAAAGAAAGGAAATAAAGAAGATAGAGGAGAGCAGCAGAGAAGGGATGGACCTGGAGCTTGCGGAAAGGTTAGCTGGCTGTGCTGTTTTGGTCCAATTTGTTTGGGAGAAGACAACTCATACGATTAGCTTATCCAGCCAACGAGCTGGAAGGGAGTCCTGGACAAACATCCAGGAGGTGTAGGCCAGCGCGTGTTTGGGTCCCTAATGTCAGGTGAACTGCATCACTTCTCCAGGAGATGGAGAAGCAGCCAAGTCAGATGGCCAGCAGCCAGCCTGGGGCTGCTGAGCATCCAAAGCAAGATCTGCTGCAGGCCTTGCTCTCAGATAAGCAGGCACACTCAGATCCAGATGCATCCTAGACTTGGACCTACGTGCACATGGGCATGAGGGGCTCACCAGTGCCCAGGTCGGCTCCTCAGAGTGCTTCGACAGAGGAGCGGGGCAGGCACGGACAGAGGTTACTCCTCTCAGGACCTTCACAGTCCGACCATTTCCTAGACTATTTTATACGTGCTCAAAAAGAAAACAAAAGGCAGCACCAATTCCCCTGACTCCTCCTAAACCTGGCTGCAGGGAATACGCTCTAAGCACTGGTGCCCTCCATAGAAACCAGCTCACCAACCCTTCCACTGACACCCTGACCCCGAACAGCCCCCGTCTCTCCGTGGATCTTACCCAGCACTCACATTTTGCCCTTCTGCTCAGACCGCCTCTCTCAATAGCTTCGTTCTGACACCACTGGTAACCTTTTGGATCCCCTAAATCCAAAGCAGGGTGTCGGAGAAGCCAAATAAGCGAAACTAATGAACCTCCCTTCCTTGGAGAACCTGCCCAGGCTGTACTTCACCTGATTAAAACAGGGTAAGTCCCGGTTCCGTGTTGGCAGACACAGACAGCAGAGCACATTACCTGCTGAAATCAGGCAGGAGCACAAGATGCTGCCCTGCATTAAAGGGGGAAAGAAGCTCTGAGCTTGCTCCGTAGACGGCTGTCAGCTCCTTGGACCCGCCAGCTGTGCTTTGGCCGCAGCCAGGCTACAATCTGCCGGCCGTGTCAAATGCCCCGTTTCCCCAGGTCTGCAGAGCTCAGAGAAAAGAGGATCCAGACAGTCCTTTATCTTGGTGACAACTTTCTTTTCTGAAATCAGTTGGGAACAACATGTTCGGCTATTGCCAAAAAAGATCACCAACAGCTACTGGCATCATCAGCCCTCGGTTACGTGGTTTCCCAAGTGGCACAAGGGATGACAGATTCCTATTAATTCCAGTCAGCAAATGGATTATAAATACTCCCCCAGCCAGTTGCCACCTGATAGGACTGTCCCCGAGTCCTCCAATTGTGGAAGGGAGTTGTCAACTCTAAATTTACCCACCAGCATGTATTGTATAAAACGTACTACTCTGAGGTCCTTGGTAGACACTTGTGCTGTAGCCCAGCATGGATTAGACCAGAAACTGCTTGTTCCATCAACCAGACAGACATCTCACTATTGCTTATCTCAAGGCTTCGATGGCAGAAAGGAGAGAGGGATGGCTTTGACAGGATGCGTCGGTGTATTGGTCATGCCATTGCCACAGCAGTCCCATCAAGCCTGAGCTAATAAAGCGATCAAAAGCTAGGCCCACCTAACACCTTTCTGATGAGCTCACAGCTTCTGTTCCTAAGGATAGCCTTTCCCAACAGAAAAATGCACCACCACGACCGATATCAGTAAACCCACTCCAAGGATGGGGTGTCCAAAACCAGACAGAGCTGATAGGAGGCAGACGGAGATAGTATTCCCTGTAAAAAGCAGTAGGCAGGATGCTAAAAGCTCGTACAGACTATTCGCTTGAAGAACCGTAATTAGACGGATTTAACTTTTACAAAACGGAAAGCAAAGAAAAAGAAAGCAAGTGAGGAGCTCCACTTTTTTCTAGCTTTAGAACAGTCCCAGTGTCTGCAAAGTGGGCAGATGCACGTGCTAGCGGCACCCGTCTGCAGTAGCTTTTCTCACCCAAAAAAAAGGGTCTGCCTGAGCGGGAGCACAGTTTGTAAACGATCGCTTCAGGGCACTTACCTAAAGGAAGCCCATTTTTTTTGCCTGTTGCTTGTTCATGCACAAAAGCTTTCCAAGCTCATCAGCTGGAGACAGCATCTCATCCCTATTGTTCGATGGCCACAGGTAAAACCTGCCCTCAGATGAAGACACGGGAGCCTGTGGCTGTTGGGGGCTGCACGTCATTTTGCTCCTTTTGGGTTTTTTCTGCTTTCATGCCCCAGGTTATGGTCTAGCGGGGCTCCTCAGCGCTGCTGGGGACACCCAGCCTCTCGGGCCGCAGCAGGAGCCTTCTGCTCACCGTCTGCACCCGCAGCTGGGGACCCCCTTCCCCGAGCCCTGGGGGCTCCCAGGCAGGGCTGCTGGTCCCACAAGACGGCACTCGGCCACAGAGCACGGGACAGCGGCCCAGTACCCCGCTGGCTGCTCCTGGACAGAGCAGGCTCTCCCACCTCATGCAGACTTGCCCCACATTTCCATCATTTTCACCTGCTGAGCACTTTTTAGCAGTTGAGCCAAAATGGTACCTGCCCGCTTTCTGGAAAACCGCAGGGGGGAGCAGGGCTGGAAAACGATGCGGCACAAAAATCCTGGGGATCTTTGCTCTGAGGAACTGTAGCACACCTCTGCGTTTAGGAGAAGATTTGACTTTGTGCCGTTGTACCACAACAGGCATCTTTGTCACCTACATGAGAATCGCCCTAAGTGTAGCCGAGTTATACACCTTGCTAAACAGCAGTTTCTCCGTGCTTTCTACGTACTTGGAAGATTGTGGCATCTTTTAACATAAAAAATACTTTTATTTCACACTGCAGCTATCTCACATGGAGTACCCCAAATCCATGGATGCATTTAACCTCAAACTCTGCACCTTAAATTCTTTAGGCAGTAGGGGCAAAGCTCCTGGATTATTTCTTCCCCGCGTACGGGGTAGGCAAAGGCAGAACCGCTCGTACCTTCAGCGCACTCGGGCACCCCTGAAATGAAAGGGGAACTAAAAGTCTCAGTGGTTTAGCAGCTCGCTGTGGAACAAGGCCCGGAGCCCTACAGCAGGGATCAGACTGACTACTGAACGGCTGCTCGTTGCGCAAGCAGCGTGCGTCCTGCGCGCTTTGTGAGACAGAGGCTGTAGGAAAAAAGCAAAGCTGAAATAAGACCAAAAGCCCGGGGAGGAACGTACACAATAGAGGGTCACATCCCGAGCGCCGAGCGCCTGACCGTGCAGCTCACACAACGTCCCTCTCGCCTCGTTTTTGCTCATATAAAAAGTAGTTCAGAGCGACTCCAGTCACACAACAGGAAAATGCAGATTTACTCCAGGGCTGCCGGAGCTTATCATAAACAGGTACACAGAGCCAGCGTCCTTTACTCACATCAAAATGTAGAGCAGAAATCTGTACTGCAGGACATTTTATCCCACTGGAACTTTCCTACTGGAAATAGTTTTCTACTGGATCGTTCCTATCCTACTGGAACTTCAATCCAGCTAATGCTAACAAGTCATTCAGAACGACCGTGGTGGGAACTAGAGCAGGAGCAAGTCAGCTAAGCGAACGGATCCCCTCTGTTTCCATTCGATCCCCACTCGGGGGTGCACCGGCAGTGACGAGCCCCGTGCCCCCTCCTGCACACCACCTGAAGCCAGCGCAGCCAGGGCTCAGCCCAGCAGAGCTTTCACATCCCCGATGAAACCTAAGTTCCCAAGACAGGAGACACAGCCATTTTCCGCTCCGTTTCGCCACAACTTCCATCACCTTAAGGGCAGAGCGCCGCCTGAACGTGAACTACTGGATCAGGTTCATATTTTGTAAATATTATTGTTATTTTATGAACTTTGGCATCAAGGAGAGCAAAGCTAGAGAGGCTGGAATATGACACAATGGTTTTGAGCTTGGCTGTTATCTGTCCGTTTTTTAAAAAGCGGGGAGGGAGAAGGAAAAGGATAGTTTAGAATTGTGGTTAGACACATTTTTTTTCTCTAGAGGCATTTAGGTTTTTGCCTTTGCTTTGTTTATTCTTCTTTGGGAATAAGTAAAGTCATATTTTTAAACATAGGACATCCCCCCTTTCCTTTTTAAATACTGGAATTCCAAGAGTCACCCCAGACAGGGCTCAGGCTGCTCTGACTCCTTGGAGCCAGATGCATCTTTCAGAGTGTTTTCTTGTAGCCTAAGAAAGTATTTATTTTTTCAGTCATTCCCCTCGGATGTACCTTTGTTCGCTTTCCAGGAGCGGTTCAGTTTCATAACTTTTTTCTTTTAAATCCCGATATGTAATAGAGTTCCTAGTCTGGGCCTCAGTTCTGTTGTGATACTTCAAGCATGTGAGTGATCCTTGTAATTCAGATATTTAAAATTTGACCAGCTCTTTCGGATCTTACTGAATCAGCACTTGCGCATTTCCTTATTTCTCTTTTGGGGGTTTACTGTCTTTTTACTTTTCTTAAAAGCGGATGCATGATCCAGCTCCACCACACACAAAGCCAAGGGCACATTTTTACCAAAGCATGCTTTGACAGCATGAGCGGTGAAGATCGGGGCCCTGGCTGGCAGCACGGGTGTAGCCCTGCTCTCCGGGATGGACTCTGCCAAGCAGGAGGGCTGGGAGCCATGGGGCAGCTAATCCTGAGCTACACGTACCGGGGGAGCGGGGGAAACAACTTCTGCTGACACGGCGAGGGGAAAAAGCCTCAGAAAATACTTTGGGATAGAGATTTCCACCTTCCCAGGCTGGCTGTGCCTAAACTGTGTTTCCAAACGCCAGGAGCCGCAGCGAGGATCCCGGAGGTCTCAGTCCCCCCGTGCAGACACAGTGTCGAGTATCTCAGCTGGAGCCGGAGGTCGGGCGTGCATCGACCAAGCGCCTGCCCCGGGCGCGGAGGGGCTGCGCTGGGGCGGCCGGAGGGTCGGAGCGGAGAAGGCATCTGGGAAGAAGCACTGCAGAGCCTGACAGCTCGGAGACGGCCAGATGTTTTCATCATTATGGAAAAAATCTGTTGGTGCCTCTTTGCCCAGAGAAGCACTGGAGGAGGAAATATCCTCTTGAGCTCTGATCAGGGCTGCATATTAAAACTGCGACAGGCCAGGGTCAAAAAAACAACAGAAATGGGAAGGAAGGGATCTTTTCTGACTCCGGCTTTAACATTCGATGTGAAGGTGCCCCAAAAGGCTGCACTGCCTCCCCAGGGATCTTTTCCCAAATCACTGCCTCGGAGAGCTGGAGAGACAGGGCCTGAAAGATGGGCGCAAGCAATGTTTCTCCAGCACCCCCCCAGCGCTCCCTCGTCCCTCCAGCTGCAGCAGGTGCTGCCCCGGGGATGTGCAGCCCTGGGGACGCGTAACCTGGAGTGCACAGCCCTGGGGACATGTAACCTGGAGTGCACAGCCCTGGGGACGGAGCTGCACAGCCCTGGGGACATGTAACCTGGAGCTGCACAGCCCTGGGGACGTGTAACCTGGAGCTGCACAGCCCTGGGGACGCGTAACCTGGAGTGCACAGCCGTGGGGACATGTAACCTGGAGTGCACAGCCCTGGGGACGCGTAACCTGGAGTGCACAGCCCTGGGGACGGAGCTGCACAGCCCTGGGGACATGTAACCTGGAGCTGCACAGCCTCGAGGACACGCAGCCCTGGAGCTGCAAGGGGACTGAGCACAGCAATAACGCAACGAGGGACTGGGGACCCCTCTCCTGGCTTACAAAACGGGTGCTGGAGGGCACCCGCCGCCCTCCTGGCTGCAGCCGCCCCCGTGCACCCCAGACCCCTGGGTTAGTGCCAGAACCCAGAGCAGCAGGCCCTGAAGAGCGAGGCCCAGGGCCGGGTTTCGCAGCCGCACGGGTACGAGGTGCCCGGTGCCCTCCGCCGCCCGCAGCCCCCGCAGCCCCGGGTGCCCCCGCAGCCCCAGCGGAGGCCGGGCCGCCGCCAGCCCCGTCCCCGCGCCGCTCCCCGGGGCTCAGCCCCCCCCGGAGCCCCCTTCCCAAAAGCAGCGCGGCCCGGCCCCCCCGGCCCCCCCCACTGATTTTAGCTTGCAGGCACGAAGGAGACGGCGCAATTAAAAACCGAAAGCGACCCCCGAGGACCGCGAAGCGGGCAAAACCGTAAGAAAACGCCAAAAGCCAAACCCAAACCCCTCCAATTTCTATCAGAAATAAACCCTATCCGCGCAATAAAAGGGCGTTTAGCGCTTCGGGCGTTTCAGCTGGAATTTTTTGTTCTTTAATCGACAAACGGACAAGGCTGGGGACGGGGCGGCAAAGGGGGCGGCCGGGCCGGGAGGGAGCACCGCGGGCGGCCCCCCGTGTTGTCCCCCCCCCCGCCCCCGGCGCTGCCCGGGCTCCGGCGGCCGCTCCGACGGTGCTTTTCCCTCTACCGCTGAAAACCGGGCAGGGAATTAATGCGGGATTTGGGGGTGGGAAAAAATGCAGATCTGGTTTTATTTATGCGACCCTCCTTTGAAATTTAGAGACTTGTGAAGAGATCCGAAACTTGGAAATTTTACCCAGGAAAAAAAAGAGTAAAAATCTAGAAGAACTTTTACAAGATTTTCGTTTCTTTCCACCCTTTTCTTCTTGACACACACTAGAAATACATCGCATTTTACGTTCTGTGAATCACATATCCACCAGGCTGATGAAAACGCTTTCCCGCGCCTCTATTCCCCCGTTCCTCTCTCATACAGATCTTCATTTCGCACGGCTGTCCTCCCAGCCGTTTTTCTCTCTGCAACACAAGCCGCGGGAGCCCGCGGAGCTGGCGCGTTTTGGAGAGGACGCAGAAGCGGCACCGCTCGGAGAAGCCGCCGGTCCCCGGGGGCGGCGGAGCCGCGGAGCGGCCGCTTCCCCGCCGCGGGGGAGGGCGGGTGGCCGGGCCCTGCGGCGGGGGGCGGCCCGCGGCGGGAAGGGGGCAACCGGCTCCGTCTGGGGGCCAAAGCGAAGCGGGTCCGAGCGTCCCGGGCTAGCGGGGGTATTGCCCTTTTTTATTTTGGTTGTTGAATTTGGGGTTTTTTGTACGTTCGGTGTTTTGCTGTGTTTTTTAAAAATTATTTCTCCTGACCTGGCAGAGGCGCGGCGGCCCCCCGGGGGCGGGTGGGGGATTTTGCAGGACCGGGGTGAGCCCCGTCCCGCCCGGGGCGGCCCAGCCGCAAGTGCGGGAAAAGGAACGGGCCCGTGGTGCGGGGGACAAGGAGAGAAGGCAGAGCCCCCGGGGCGGAGGGGGCCGCTCGGCGGGGACAGGGACCCCGTCCCGTCCCGTCCCGTCCCGCGGCTTGCCCTCGGGGCAGCCGATTTCATGCCTCTCCCGTTGCGGGCGCAGGCTGGGCCCCCGGCGGGGCAGAGGGGACGTGGCCGGGGACGCCGGAGCGGAGGTGGGGGTCAGGGCTCTGTAACCCTACTCGCCCAGGTTCATCCTCCCGCCCGTCTCGGCGGGCTGATCCCCTCGGGAAGGGGCTCTCCCAGCGGCTCCGGGCTGGGTCCTGCTGCGGGGAGCCCCGGGAGGGGCGGAGGGCCGCTGCCGGTCCCTCATCTCCGCGGCGCGGAATCACTTTTTAAGACAAATAAAGCCCAAACACCGTCTGATGTTAAATACGGCTCCCCCCGCCCTGCGCCTCCAGGCTGCGCTCCCCTTCTCCGCGCTACCCGGAGCCGGGGGGTGGGAGCCGGGCCCCCCTGCCCCGGCCCTGCCCCGGCCCCCCCGGGCTCCCGGGGAGCGCAAAGCCCGCACGGTGACACCGCAAGCCGGAGCGGATTTGCACGGCCGGCAGGAAGGTATCCGAGAAGTCAGAACCTTTTATCTCCTCTGGAGAACATCGTGCGGACAGACGAGCCGCAAACCCCCTGAAATCCCGCGGCCGTGTCGGGCTTCCCGGCCCCTTCCCGCTGGCGCCGGTGGGGACCCTCCCGCCCGGGGGAGGCGGACGGGGCCCGGGCTCCGAGGGAGCGGGCAGGGCGGCCCCGCCGCCTTGAGAGCTTTGTCCTTCGACATGCCCCACAGCGCCTGGAAGGAATTTCGTTTTTAAAACAATTTTCCTGGCCGTCACCGGACACCGGTGCGTCCTGGCTCCCGGACGCGTGGGTCAAACCGTTGTTGCATTCACCAAACGTGAAAGCCTCTTCGGTCCTTTAATTGCCCCGTCCCTAAAATAACCGTATCGCTCCTGCCCTGCGTGCGTTCCCCTTGGGGCCGTAACGAACGAGCGGCTCCGTAATTAAGCGGCCGCGTTCGGGAGCCGCTGCCCGGGGAGCGGCGGGCGCGGGAGCCGCGGTGCGGGGCAGGCGGCGAGGCCGGGACCGCGCTCCCTCCGCCCGCCAGCCCCGGGCGGAAAAAGTGACGGGCAGGGTAAAATTAAAGCTTTTGATTTGTCTGACCGGCGCCCAGCTCTCGCTTCAGCCGCGGGGGAAAATAACCCACCTCCAGCGCCCGAGGTGCCGGAGGCAGCTGAGCTGTCAGATCCCAGGCACGGAGCCCAGGGCAGGAGGGGAAAATCCACGGTGGCATTTGCTGTCCGAGTCCCCCCGCCCGGGTCACCGACGGAGGCGGAAAGCGGCGACCGAGCCGCCCCGGGGCCCGCCTGCGGAGCGGGGCGGGGGCAGCCAGACCCCCGCACCACCGGACAGGTTTACTGCGGGCTTTGCAGAAGTTGTCCCGAAACGCGGGGCAGGCGCTCCGCTGCTTCCCGGCTGCCGCAGCCCCGCGCCGTGCCCCGGCACCAGCAGCGCTCTCCAGCCGGGTCCCGGGAGGGGAAGGGCCCGATGCTGCCCCGGGCGCACGGCGGGGATGAGCGGGGGCCCGGCACCGCGGCGGCCGCCCCGCACCTGCCCGGCCGGCGGAGAGCGGGGCCGTCCCGGAGGAGCCCCCCGGCCCCCGGGCAGGGGCGAGGCCGCCTTCACCTCAAGGTCAAAAGCCTCTGGTTTCTTGCGCAACGCCCGGGGAGGGGGAGAGCTGGCGGGGAGAGCAGCCCTGGCGCTGGGAGCAGAGCGGGGCGTCCGGGGAAGGCGGGCTTCTTAGAGCTTGAAAGGACCAGGGGGAAAAAGACAGGAATGGGGGGGGAAAGACAGGAATGGGGGGGGGAAGAAAAAAAATATAAAAAGAAAAACAAAGAAAAAAGGGAGGAAAAAAGAAAAGAAAAAGGGTAGCAAGAGAAGGAGAAGGTTTTCGCCGCAGCGGAGCGGAGCGCCTGGACAGCTCCAAAGCCGTTTTCCTCCGCAGAACTGCCGAGGGGTGAAAGCCACCCCCCGGCCCCGGGACCCGCCGCGGCGGACGCGCACGGCAGCCCCGCTGCCACGCCGGGAGGGTTTGTTCAAGCAGCTCGCCGTTTGGTAGCATCCTTCCAACCGTCTGAAAGGAATAACTACCCGAAAGCCCGGGGGGAGCCCTCGGGGGGCCGCAGAGACCCCGAGGTCCCAGCGGCTCCCGCCGCCCACGATGGGAACCGGGAGATTGGCACAAGCGCTCCCAAGGAAACCCTAATAGCTATTTCGGGACTACTGGCTCTTAACAAATCTATAGCACCTGAAGTGTTAGCACTCAATTAGCGACAAGGTTTCAAACCCCGGCGTTTACTGGCGAGGTATAAACAGAGTCCTCGGGAGATAGCCGGGAATTAGAGCGGGAGGGGGGCCCTGGGCATCTTAACCAACTGGGATTAAGAGGAAAACTTTTTTTAAAGGCCCCATCTCTCTCTCTCTAAGCAGTTCGAGGTGTCGAAAGCTCAGGGGGGAGAGAGGATGTGCTCTCCGGAGCTAATTGCGGGGTTGGGGAGTTTTTTTAATTTGTTCTCAGCAATAAAAGATTAAAACAAAACAAAACAAAACAACCCACAAAGACCAAACCACCAAACAAACGAATCTCATTTAGCAATCCCGGAGAGAAGCCACGAGCGGGTGGGGCAGGCAGCCCGGCTGCGGGGGGCTTTGCCGGGCGGGGGCCAGGCCCGGCGCCCGGGGGGAGCGGGGACCCCCGGCTTCCCCGCGCAGGCGGCAGGGCGGCGGGCTGCAGGAGGTGTTTCGGGGCGCTGCTGTCTCCCCTTACTCCTTTTTGCCTGCTCCTTCGGCGCCGTTCTCGTTTCGCACCCGCTGCTCTGCGCTCAAACGCGACCCCGCCGAGGGCACAGGCGGCGTGGGGGGGCCGCCCCCCCCCGAGGCCCGGGCAGGACCGGGCCGGAGCCGCGGCCCCGGAGCTGGGGGAACCGGTCGCCTTCGTCCCCTCGATGGCCGAGACACCGTTTACAGCCGGAGCCCGGCTTCAGGGGGCTGCGGGAGAGCACCGGGAAAGGGGGGGGGGGGGGGGGGGCGGGTGCCGGGCCCCGACCCGGAAAGTCCGTGAGCTGCTGTGTGTCAGTAACTTATCCATCAATCAGCCGGACACAGAGCAGACCTGGCCTCTCTTTGCGGAGTGTTTGCTTTTTCACCAATTATTGCGGCCCTGCAGCTCTTTTTGTTGATACAGTAGTTCTAAAAAGTGCTAATGTTCATTTATCAGGGGGCCGAGGCCGGGACTCCCACTAGTTGTGATTCTTCCAAAAATATAAACACGAAGAGAAGGGCTAAGGCTAAAGCCCCCATTTGTTTCTAAACTGCAGTATTAAAAGTGATGCACTGGTGGAGATAAAGCGGAGATAACGCTGTCTGTCTCCAATGAATGTCTCCCCGACGCATTAATGACATTCCAAATGATAGCTCCGGCTTATCGTTCAATTAATCACTTCCACCCTCTGCAGCCGGGCCCACATCGATCGGGAGCCGCCGTGGGACGGGGGGTCTGGAGGAAGCCCGGCGGCCAGCAGCGGGCCGGCCGGCAGCCCCCCTCCCCGCCGGGGCAGCGCTCCGGGCCCGGCCCGGGGCCCCCTTCCCTTCCCCGCCGGGTTCACCGGGCAGAGGGGCACCTCCGGGGCCGGCACTGCCATGCCAGCTCCGGGCCCGGCCCGGGAAGGGCGTTTGGGGCCCGGGATGGAGGGAGGGAGCGCCGGACCCCGCTCCTCCCGGCCCGAGGGAGGAGGATGCGCCGCGGCGGGCGGACCTGCGGCCGCGGCTCGGGAGCCGGGGGGGGAATCGGGATCACGTCGTTATTTTAGTATTTATCGAGCCTATCCCGATTAGCTTGTAATAAAAAGGAGGCAAGGAGGGCGGTGCAGGGGCGCGGGGTGCCGGGACAGCCGGCGAAGCCCCGCCGCAGGCCCCTCTCCGCAGCCGGGGCTGCCTCCCCCCTCCCCGGGCGCTTCACCCCTTCTCCCGCGCCCGAGGAAGATCCCCTCCGAGCCCCTTCCCAGGGAAACCCGCGGGCAGCGCAGCCGCGAAGAGCGAGGTGGCCGCCCCCGACACCGGTATTTCGGCCCCCGCCGGCACCGCAGCGTCCGGACCCGCTTCGCCGGCAGACGGCTCCGGGGCACCGGCAGCGAGGGGCTGCGAGCGCCGGGGGCGGCTGCAGCGGCCGGCGGCCCCCAGGCAGCGGGGCGAAAGGCCCGGCATCGCCCGCAAAACGTCCTCAGCTCGGCTCCCCGGCGGGGAACACAAAATCTCGGGGGGGGGGTGGGGAGGGCAGCAGGCAGGGCAGGAGCGGCCCCGAGGGCAGCTGCGGGCAGGTGCCGCCTTCTCACCCCCTCGGAGGGTTTCTTTTATTTTTTTGCAAAGCTCCGGGGACCCCCGCAGGGCCCCTCCGCTCGGCTCCCCGGCCCGGCCTTGCCTCCCGCCGCCCTCGGCCAGGGGACGGGCCGGTCCCCGGTCCCCAGCCGGGCGGGCCGCGCCGAAGAAGTCGCTAGAGCCGATTTTTTAATTTTTATTTTTTTTTTCCCCTCGCCCCCCGAAGCCAGAAAACGCCGTAACGCCCCTCCTCAACCTGCGACTTTGCCGCTAAGGTTTATTTTAGCCACTCCAAGCGCGTTCAGTTAACGAGCTTCTGCCCCGGGAATGCGGGGGCCTGCGGGGACCCGGCCGGCACCGCGGCTCGCCCCCGGCCCGGCTCGGACTTGCTCCTCTCCTGCCCCCAGGACCCCGCACATTTTGCAACGCCTCCGACCCGCGGCTTGGTTTTGTTCGAAAGCTTTACAAAGCGGCGCGGGGACCACCGACCGGCACGGCCCCCCCCAGCGCCAGGCGGGGGCTGCGGCGGGGCCCCCCCGGCCGGGCCCTGCGGGGGCGGCTGCGGGTCTGTCCCAGCCCCATCGCGGGTTTCCCCATGAGCCCGCTTCACCCGGCGGCGAGCTCCCGTTCTCGGGTGCCTGCGATCGGATATCGCAGAAAACTCAAAACGAAACCTCCCTTCCCTCGCTTGAAAAAAAAATGAAATCAGCACATATTTGGTTGATGGTTTCCTCCCGGCCTGTTTATTTAATCTGACTGTATGATAGATGGCATCAGATAGTGGCTTTGTACACATTAGGCCATTCTGGATTTTTTTTTTTTAATGGATCAACAAACTCAGCGGGGAAAAGCTGGATAAATACAGTGCCGCCCCTTTAAACGAGCGGGGATGTTTTTGAGATGTATTACTATATTAGGTGACATGGAACTTTGCATCTCTCATACCATCACCGCAATGTTGGCCAATAGAAAGCTAAAGTCACCCAAAAACTGCCTAGTCCCTCCTTCCCTTCCCTTATGGTCCGGTCCTACCTGCCTCCAGTGCACAAGTCACGGCCACCCGCGGGAAGGCTATGTGCCCCCTCCGAGAGCCCACGCTCCACCGCTGCTCCAGGTTGGCTGCTCCCCGCCTCCTCTTCCATGACCCTGGGCTGCGGCCGCTGCCCCGCTCTCCCCCGCAATGTTTCCTAGCCCTGTGACAACGACCCCCTTCTCGGTCAAGGATATCCTGAACCTGGAGCAGCAGCACCAGAGCGGCCTGGCGCCCATGGAGCTCTCCTCGCTGGCCTCCCCCTCCTGCATGCTGGCCACCTTCAAGCAGGAGGCGTTCGGCGCCGAGCCCCCGGCCCTGCCCGACCTGCGGGAGGAGCTGCCCGAGGCCCACCCGCCCAGAGCCGCCTTCCCCGGCTCCTACTACGTCAAAAGCTACGTGGAAATGGACTCGGCCAAGGACGTCAAGGCGGACAAGAAAGGTAAAGCCCGGGAGAGCCGGCGGTGGCGGCCGGGGGCCTCCGGGCTGGGGGCGAGGGAGGCGACCCCCAGCCCGGGGCCGAGGGCGGCTTGGGCTCCCGGGGGCGGAGGGGCCGGTGCGGGGCTGCGGGCGGGGAGCGAGAGCATCTCCATCCCCGCCGGGCCCGCGGTGCGGGAGCGGGAGAGCCCCCCCGGCCCGGAGACCCCCGCGGCCGCCCGAGGGGACGGGCAGAGCTGCGGGGCGGCCCGAGGCCCCCGGCTCGTCCGGAGCGAAATCGGGGGACCCGGCTCACGGCTGAGCGTTCGCCCCTGGGGTCGGGTGGGACCCAGCACAGGCGACAGGCGAGAAATCCAGGCTGCGGCCCAGGCGGCCGCGACTCGAATCAGCGCACGGAGCATCCGTGTTTTCAAACGAACAAACAAGACCGACGGAAAATTGCTGAGGAGGCACTTAAGGAGCGGGGCAAGGCCGGTCCCGCTGCCGCGGGAGCCGGGGCTCAGCGTGCACACGGTTTACTGAACATCGCTTTATTCTTTTGCACGTTTTTTTTTTTCCTCCCCCTTTTTCCTTTGCCCGTTTATTTTGCTGCAGAACTGTGTTCCCTGCACAAGAACCTGGAGCAGGAGAAAAGAGACCTGGAAGATCCCGAGCGCCCCAGACAGAGGAAAAGGAGGAAACCTCGCGTCCTCTTTTCCCAAGCCCAAGTCTACGAACTGGAGAGAAGGTTCAAGCAGCAGAAATACCTCTCGGCTCCCGAGAGAGACCATCTAGCGAACGTCCTAAAGCTCACCTCCACCCAGGTGAAAATTTGGTTCCAGAATCGAAGGTATAAATGCAAAAGGCAGAGACAGGATCAGACCCTGGAAATGGTGGGCATCCCCCCGCCCCGGCGGATAGCGGTGCCGGTGCTGGTGCGCGATGGGAAGCCCTGCCTGGGGGAGTCTTCCCCCTACAGTTCGCCGTACAACGTCAGCATTAACCCCTATAGCTACAACCCCTACCCCGCGTACACCAACTACAACAGCCCCGCCTGCAACGCCAACTACAACTGCAGCTACCCCTCCGTGCAGCCCATGCAGCCCTCGGCGCCCGGCAACAACTTCATGAACTTCAGCGTGGGGGACTTGAATTCGGTGCAGACGCCCATCCCGCAGGGGAACGCGGGGATCTCCAGCTTGCACGGCATCCGAGCCTGGTAGAGCCGCCCCGGCCCCCAGCCTGCTCCCCTCCCCGGCCCGCGGCCGCCGGCGGGACCCCGCGCCGGGCTGGAGGGGCTGCGGCCGGGCCCGGGCCGCCCCTCGGCTGCGGGGGCGAGGGCGGCTCGGTGCAGCATCCCGGCGGCCTTCGCTGGCGTGGCCACGGCCCGGCCTTCGGTATTCCGTGCGGGAGCGGGCACCGCCTCCGTGCGGGAGCGGGCACCGCGCCCGGCGGCCCGGCCCCGCCGCAGCTCCCGGCCCCTCTCGCTCCCCCGTCCGCCGGGGTCTTGGCCCCGGTAATTCCCCTCCTTCCTTCCTGCAAAGCAGCCGGTCATTTTGCTTGACTTGATCCCAACAACAGCGAGCCGAGCCCCGCGCCGCGACTCTTCTTCCTTTTTTTTTTTTTTTTTTTTTAATTTTTACTCTATACTAATTGAGATCCACATTTAATTTTTGCACTTCCCGTTCGGCCCCCGCTGCCCGGCCAGTGAAGCATCTCGCCGGCCCCCAGGGCTCCGCTTGCGGGGCTGCAAACGCCCCGCCGGGGCCCGGGCCGGGAGCGGGGCTGGGAGCGGCTCCCGGCGGCGCACGGACGGGGACAGCCCCCCCCCCCCGGCCGAGGACTACAGACACCCCGACCTGCCAGGTCCCCGTAGGGTTATGCACTAAAACGTGAGTTAGTATTGAAATGCACTGTCCGCCCCGCCGCCCGTGTTCCCTCTGCTGTACGAGCTGATGGAGATCAGCGAGTTCTCATTAAAGTGAGTGGCTTAACTTGCGCGTCCCTGGCGTTCCTTCCGCGGCCCGGCCCCCCCCCAGCATCCCGGGCCCCCCCCCCAGCACCCCGGCCCGGGGCTCCCACCGGCGGGACGCTGCCGCCTCCTCCGCTCCCCGGAGCCTTTCCCTGCCGGTCTCCCCCCGCCCCGGTCCCCCCTTCGCTTTGTGTAGCCCTCCCGTAATCCCAGCAATTCCCGTTTGGACGCGTGCAAACGGTGTTTGCATTTGAACGTCGTTCAAAACTAACTGCCGAGCCGCTTTTCGAGGCGGCAGCCGGGGCAGGGCCGCCATGCGCCGGCCGTGTCCCGTCCCCCCCGTCGGTGACCGGCCGGGTTCTGCCCTGCAGAGAAGAAGCGAGGCGAGGGGGGTACGAACACCCCAAGCCGTAAACAAGGGGCTGGGGCTCTGGCGGAGGGGAGCTGCGGCAGCCCCTCCGCACCCTGGCCCCAGGGGGGAGAGGGGTGAAGGACCCCCCGCCTGCCCAGGGGCAGCGAGCGGGGCTCCCGGTCTCTCCCCGGCCGCTGTCACAGTAGTCGCTATCAAATGTCAATTATTGGGAGTGAGAAACAACAAACATTGTAATTCAGCACAGTCAAAACATCCTCTGAGTGTCTGAGATTGTCCGGCCCGGCGATAAGGCGGTGAGGGGAACCTGCAGCCTCTCCCGCCGTGGCCGTATCGGCCCCATCAGTAAACAGGGATGGAGCCAGGGTGGCTGTGGCCCTGGGACGCGGGATGAAAGGCCGCTGGTGAAGGAAGCCGCCTGCCGCCTCTGTCCCTCCTTCCCGAGGGGACCAACCTCACGCGCCGCGAAGGCAGGGCTGCACAGATGAGGGGCTCCTTCCTACCTGCAGATGGGGGGGAGCCCTGGGTGCTGCTCCCAAAGCCCGTACTGCAGCGTGGAGCACGGGCACCCGGCCAGGGCTCAGGGCTGGGCAAAGGGTGGCCTTCCGCCGCCCCCGGGACAGCCTGCCTGGGGGGCACTCACCCCACAGCGGCAGAGGGACACTGGGTCTGTTACAGCGAAGAGCCTGCCAGCGAAGAGCCTGCCAGCCTGAAGCAGGGACGCAGGGCTGCCTGCCCCTAAGGGCATTGGGGGCCAGCCCCACAGCTGTGCAGCCCGGGAAGAAGCAAAGGCGACTTCTCCTCCTCATCTGGAACCTTCCCAGTCCTGGGATCACTGGCTGCATGATGACTTTTGCTTTCTTCCCGCACAGGCTTTGCATTGGCAGGACACACGGGCTTCAGCAGATGGGAGAGAGGCAGCAGCTTAGCCAGACAATATTCTGCTCTAAGGGGGCCAAGGGTGTCTGCCCTCTGGAGAGCCCCGGGCAAAGAGCATGGGAGGGGGCAGGAGAAAGCTGGGTTTAAACGCTGGCACTGTTGGATGCTGTGGGGGTGTCACAGTTCGGCGCCTCAGTTTGCCTGATCTGTAAAATGGGCACAATGCTGCCATCCCACTCTGTGACACTGGTGTCAGTGGCAGTTGGATCCTGCCACTGCAGACCTTGGCCAGGATCAGAGCTCACAGGGAGCCCTCGGGAGACAGGACAAGTCCCGAGTTAACATGAGGGAAAGCACTAAGATTAGGTAAAACCTGAACCACTGCTTTCAGAAGCCGGCCCTGAGCAGGACCCTTTACTAAGTGGTCTGCCAAGATGGGCTGCGCTGAGACTCCAGGAGAAGCCGCAGGAAAAAGTAACTCCACACATCAACACAGCACCCCTCTCCACATACTCCAAACATCCTTTCCCTTCCTCAGATCCCTTCATTTCTTCAAATCTGTTTATTTTCCTCCCGTAATATCTCAGAGCGACAGCTATCGGGGAATCCGACTGTCCAGCAGGATTCAGCCCGCTGTTGCTCCGCAAAGGCTGTTCTGGGCACCGGCTTTGGGTCTGATTTCCAGGAGTGCACTGTGCTCATTCCCAAGAGGGACGGATGTACTACAGCCCCTGCCCACACCGCTGCTCGCATGCTCCCCTCCTCCCCACGCCTCCCCATTCCTGCGGGAATTGCATCACGAGCAGATGCAGGGCAGGATAAGACAGGGGCTTGCAACAGCAGCCGGAGCCTTGGAGCCGGTTCAGCAAGCGATTTAGGCAGAGGACAGAGCCGCAGCTGGCTGAGGCCGAGCGCGGTGCCGCAGCCCAGCTCCGGCAGAGGCACCAGCGGTCGCAGAGTGAGGCAGGGCGACAGACCTTTCGTTAGCTGGATTACAGGGAAGCGCACGAGAGAGATATAGCGGGAATTAACCCCCAGCACGCTGATTTTGGCCAAGGGGGGCTCACTGCCTTCACATGCAGAAACACCCCCTTGCTGCTAGTCCTGCTCTTCCAGGTCTGCCTCACCTCCGGCTGCAGCTCCGCCGCAAGAACGGCCTGGGCAGGCGGCACGGCCAACGGGGTCAGGCGGCGGTAAAAGGTCTCCCCGGGACTTGGGAAGGCAGCGGGGCCGTCGGCACACACCGCAGCACGGTGATGTGCTCTCCTGAGTCCAATCCTCTCAAACGCTTAGAAAAACTGAACGCATCAAACTTGACATGTTTTCCTGCCTGAGCCTGAAGCGTTTCACACCTATAGAGCCATAGGAAAATACGGTACTTGGAAAACATTATTCCAGAGGAAAGCACAGGATGCTGGCGCTTCCCCAGGGAACCCGGCAGAGACCCCCTCGGTGTTTGGGGGCATGCTAAGTGGTGTAGGAAGGAGGTTCTAATAAGATTTGCACTTGGATTTGATCTCACTGTCCTTTCCTCAGCTTTTTTTTGGATCGCGCAGCCTGGCGCTGGCATTCATTTCTCTGTTTTAGACCAGCTTTTTTAGAAGAATTCAGTGCCCCGACTCCACCTGAAGGTAAGAGCAGCAAGCGCAGCCCAGCACCGCTTGTCTAATTCAGACAAACCGCATATGGTAGGTTTGTACAAACTGTTTGGAATTCACACAATTCGTACAGGAACAAGTTGTCAGCTGCAGGGGACTGATACCAAATCCCTCGCCTTTAGCAGTTTGGTAGAAACTGAAGTAACTGTTTTTCCCAAATAACACCCCTGCAGTTCCTAAAGTGCATCTGCGGCCAGAATTTTATTTAAGTTCAAGGAGTTTTCCCATAGAAAGTTGCTCTCTGGAGTCAGAAAACAAGGAGATACGGTCCTGGCAGGAATTAGCTAAATGTTTCAAAGATCCTGAGAAGCCCCGCAAGAAAACAGCAGCTCAACAGCCCTCTCTCCCAGCCCCCTGCTCCTAATTCATCTCACTGACAACAGTTTAGATCAGTATCAGCAGTAAGTGATTTCTTGTTAATGGGGATTATTAAGAAGAATCAACACCTTTAAAATGCTACTCTGTGTTGTCTGCAGAGTGAGAAGGGATAGGCTTTCAGCCTAAGGTCTGATTTTTCATTCCTGGGCAGTTAGTTCGTTACTACAACACGAGCTTAATGCTACATTTTGATGCAGAAAGAGGGAAACGGAGATTTCTCCCAGCAGAAGATCAAGCACTAGCAATACATTTGTGAAAGTTAATCAATCAAGGTTTAGCAAAGTGACACAGAATAAGTTACTCGAAAATCACTGCCTGCCTCCTGCAGTCATTTTAAACCCTGCCACTCCGGAGCATCGTGCAGTGAGAAGGCCTCATGTCAGGACAAGATCACCCTCGGAGCAGTCCATTAGCCAAAGCCCTTTCCTAACCTCTCCCCAGTTCACTTCCACACCAAAGGGAATTCCAGTGGGGTTTTTTTCCACCAGCTTTTCAACTCCCAAAACAGCTTGCTTTATTATTTTAGTACAAACTCCAGTCCAGCCTCTACAGAGGTCTCATCCTTCCTGCTCGCTCCACTTCATGGGTTGTGCGCTGATCCACATGGATTTTTCCTTCTGGGTACCCACAAGGGGTCTTTAAGGACCTCAAACTCCTCTCCTCTCCCTTCCCACTGCAGTCCTCAGAACACACAGAACAAAAGCACCAGCTGAACTAGACTATTGCTACAGGGAAGGTTGTACTGCCCTGCCTCAGCTAACAGACCGGTTTTAAAGCACCTCTACCATTTCCACCATAGTGCTGCACAGACTTGCCCCAGACTGCTGCTTGAAGCGGCTACCAGAGCCGCTGGGCCGGCCGAGATGAGTAAAACTAGGCGAGTTTCTCTGTCTTTGCGTAAAGGAGTTACTGGAGCTGCAAACGACAAAAGCCACGTCAATGGAGTCGGGATGAATAAGCTAAGAGGCGGAACAAGACAGAAAATAAACTGTTTCCTGGGAACGGAGCAGGAGGAGAAGCTGACAGAAGCCCAGGAAAAGAAAGGAGAAATTCAGAAAAGCAAAGCAGGGCATTTTTAAACCAGCTCTGTGCGCTGAGCAATTGATGCACTGACTCTACTGAGACTGTAACACGTCTGTTAAGTCACCTCTGCTTAAAATAACATTTTTTTGGTGTCACCAAAGCAGCATAGGCGAATGGCTAAACCACAGGTCTAAGTCAGGAGATCCGGGCACTCTTCCCAGCTCCATTAGCGAGGGGCATCCCCTTTGCAAGGGGGTGAGCACAGGCAGACCCTCGCTCCTACCCAGCTGTGAGCAGGGGCCCTGCAAGCGCAGGTTCGCCAATGTGATTTGCAGAGATCGCTCAGCCCTCGCTTCGTTTGATGTGCTGGAAAAACAAGTTGTACAAAATAAAAACTAACTTGCAAAGGGGCGGAATCTCTTAGTGGCCAAAATAATTTTATTTCTTAGGGTTGGATAAAATTGACTGGTCTTGTGGAGGCATCCTGGAGCTAAACTACTGCTTGTGGAGATGGGAAGGCTGAAGGAGAAACAAGCGTGAATGATACTGCTGTCCGGTGGGCAGGCTCAGGGTGAACAGGCTCAAATAGCAAAGAAAAAGGAAATTTGCCAAGTAGTTCAAATTCTGTGAACTGCTTTAACTACTACTTAGAGCAAGAAACATAACAAACATAACTCACAAAGGCATTTTAGAGTTTTAGTCCTAGAGCCAACAAATCTGGTTCTTTAGCATACAATTAACTTCCCCAGTCAAACACACCTACCCTCAGAAACACTGTCTAGGTGTTCTGCGTACTGGGAATAGGATTCGGTGGGCTCTCTTGCCACAAGAACACACCATAGTTTATTTTAGCACAGCAGACATTTCCTAAATAGACTGCATTGTCCTCCAGCATAAGCTTTGAATAAGTCACAGTACTGGCTCCTAGAAATTGCCCCCAAATCCCATCGTCCTGGCCAGGATTTGTTTGTACGCCTTATTGTCTGTGAAGAAGAAAAGCTGCTTTCAGAGCAGCCAGCGGAGGTGCAGCCTATGGACATGTGCATAGTGCTGGCTGGCTGTCATCAGGAGAAGCCGTTAAAAAACAGGTCACAAAAAAAACCTCCCAAACCATTTCAGTCAAAGTTTCTTATATCTTTAAGTACAAAAAAAAAAAATCAGAATGAAGTCCTACTGCCTGGCTTCAGCAAGTCAGTTCTAATGATATCAATGAGATGATTTATGCTATTTCAGGGAAGGAAAACACAAATCTTGGTTGACTTGAGGTTTCACGGACCGCTTTCGGCAGCGCGCAGTGTCAGCTGCTGCCTCCCTCTCCGCCGCATACCCGCAGAGACAGGTCCAGATCCACCCCGCAATTACACACACTTCACTTTACGGACGTGGTTAATCCCACTGAAGATTCTCATACCGACACGGACAGCGTACGAGGGCTCGGAGTGGAAGTAGACGGACATGCTGACACCCGGCTGCATTTCTGGCATCCTCCCATGCCGAGGCTCCAGTATCCTTCTGCTATTTATTTCTGGTTATGGGGGTTAGAGGAGTCTTTATACTTGCTCTGGGTTAAGGGGTACCTCTGAGTTTTTCTTTCCAATTACATGCCCAGACAGCAATCCCTACCCTCTACATCAGTGGGTAGCGCAAGAGTCCCCATCCTATAGCCACTACAGGTACAGAGCTGCCACGCATACGGCTGTGCTCAGAACGCAGGTTCCTCACTGGCATCTTTATAGGCAGCTCTTTGCAAGCAACGCCAAAAAAAAATGCTTTACTTAACCCTAGTTCTGAAGACATGAAAGCGGAATTGCTGCTATAAAAAGAGACGTTCTGCCATATCTCTCATCCAACACTCACAGGCATCCAGCGTGCCCGTCTGGGACCTCAGGCTAATTTCTCCTTTTAGATGCACAAAAAAAAAAAAAAAAAAAAGAGTGAGAGCTGCTGGTCATCGGCACCTCCCGAGCCAGGCCTGAGGTGACTACATTCGTCTGGTTAGACGCCGACTTGGAGCCCACCAGGGTTTCACCTTGAGAATTTAAGCCTAGATGATTTCTCACACAATGAGGCGTTAGAACTGGAAAGCAAATTTCCCTGTTCAGTCCTCGGCAGCAACGCTGTTTATAGCATTTCATGTTTATACACACAAAGATTATTTCCCATGTAACAAGATGAAAATAAACGATATTTTTCCCCACCAAAAAAAGTAAGAGCACATGAGAGAATCACCCCTGGTGCCGGGACGCCACTGGGCCCGTTGTAGGTTAACTTCCAAATATCCTCTTTGCTTGTCTTTCTTTCCTAACCGCGTTTCCAGTCCTATTGGTCTCAATGTTCCGGTTGTGAAAACAGTGCGCTCTGCCCCTTTGATCAGCTAGTGAAAAGCCCTTTCATGTCTCCCTGTCTTCATTACCTTACATTTTAATTGCTGGCCTTGCATGGGACAGACAGGTGGTAGGAGGTCACAGCAGGGGATGACGGATGGCTTTTGGCAGCGCCTGTCCGGATTACCCGCGCTGAATTCAACCTGTGCGGCAGCAACCCGTCCTGCGCCGGGGGATCAGCGGGGCATGCACAACACCTGATGGCTACAGCCACCAAAGACCTATTTTAGGACCTATTAGAAAATAATAATGATCTACACTTCTTCAGTTCTTTCAGATTAGCATTTCAAAGCACCACACACACAAGTGTTACTTATTTGGTGGTCATCCCTACAAGCTACTGGGACCACCATTTCACAGTTGATGAAATGATACATCCAGAAACAAGGATTTAACTCAAGTTACTTAGAAGATCAGGGAGTGTGAGAGGTGAAACCCAAGGTTTCACATCAAAGCTCCTGCACCGATGGCTGAGCCCTGGTGGAGTGAAGATTTCTGAATAAAAGAATCGATTTCAGATGCCAATCTTGTTTTAAATCCCATAAAAATCACTGGGGAAATGGTTTTCCTTCTACACACCCAGAGCTTCCCTTGTTTCTCCCTAGAAGATGACAATTCAATGCTTTGGACCCCTGGTGTCCAGGAACTTCAGTTTTACCCCGACTCCCTCTACTTACACTTCGTAAATGCATACCCGCATCGTCACCATGATACAGGTTTCTTCTCCAATGCATTTGACTTGCTAACTTCTTGGTCATGGCAGGAGTTACTCGAGGTTCATTGCAAGGAGAGCTATATTGCATAGTAGGTACCATAGCGCTATTTTATCTACTCAAACAGAGAAGGGGTAGGAAATCATAAGGGGGAAGGCACTTTGGACTCTATCATAGACGATATCAGGCCAGACCATCTTACTTGTCCTTTCTGGCCTTAAAAACCTCGAGATGGAGCGAGTGGGCTCCCAAAGCAAAGGATGGATATAAATGTGCTTCTAAATGTCACGTATTTCAGACCCAAACTTGAGTTCAAGGCCCTTCGAGGCACAGAGAAGCCATGATCTCAGTTCTGGTGACACAGGCGGCTCTTCTGGTGAAAGTCAACACCTTTATGCTCAACTTGTCCTGTGTAGAAGGGTATTTTGGGGGTGGATTCATTCAAACCTCCGTGTATAACCAAAACAGAATAGAGAGGGTATTTTGCCAAAGTCAGACTTATTTGCTCCCAGTAGTAAAATGCACCCTTACTACAAGTGCAAAAGCAATTGGTTTAAAGATTCTTCTCCGGGAAAGCCAAGATGGCCCTCCCAGATTCGTCTTGAAAGACGGAGACCTTGATTAACTGCAGAGCAGAAGGAAACATCTCCTGACTATTTTCTCCTCCTCCCGCTGCCTCCCAGATGGCCATTCCTTTCATTTTCCAGGCAGGTTCCTTCCCTTCGCACAGCTGTTCCCAACTGCAGCTGAAATCAAGACACCAGGACTCGTTAGCTCTGCTCGGTCCTTTCATCCAGGAGTCAACGTGACGTGCTCAGGGAGCGTAAGCCACGGGCGCCAAGTTTCGGCTGAGGTACAGGTGTCCGGGACCGGCGAGGCTATTCAAGCAATTAATTCCCACTTACACCACCTTGTTCTTCTTTAGGTGAAATAACATCACACAAATTTTGCGGATTTTAGTGTGTGCCAGTTGAAGAGCATCATCCTCTTCAAAATGCATCAGAGAGATGCTCTCAAACCAAGAGTCTCCTTTGAGACCATTCCCGTTGCATCAGCCAGCATCCCAGCATCCCACCCGCCTTCTGAGGGAAAGTGGAAGTGTTTTTCTCAACTGATTTTGAACCTCCTCTAAATAATGTGGGCTACAGGACTCCATTCTATATTTTTATTTTTTTCTTAAAAACAGAACTGATGACTTAGAAATTTTTGAGTCACTGACATTTTGTGGAAAACTTTTTTTTTTTGGGGGGGGGGGGGGGGGGGGAAATCACTCTGTGAAAATACAGCCTTGCTGCAATTCACTATTCTGAAGAGTGCTCTTTACCTATGCTTGTTATTGCTGCTGCTTGGTGCTTTGCTTTTTCCAGTAAACTCAGTGTTCGTGAGATCTTGAAACTGGGAAGACCTTATTTTAATTCTGACTCTGACATTCATTTGATGCAGAATCTCAAGACGCCGTTTAACCTCACAGGTCGCGTTACGGACAGAGCTCGGGTGAGGAGCGCGGGTGCCCCATCGCCCGCTGAAGGCAGGCAGGCTGCAAAGACACGGCCAGAAATCCCTGCTTCGGAGCGCTTGGATGGAAAAACGGACGGGGCAGGGTTGAGCGCGGGAAAGCCTTTGCACAGAGAGGAACTGACTTTTCAAAAGAGAAAACGCTTTCTGATGACCTGAGCTAAAGATAGGATGAGCGCAACCAGCAGCTTTTTAAAGCAGCAGATCTCGTCTTATCAGACGTCCCCGAGGAGGGGAACGGCACTGTCACCGAGTCCGGCGTTTTTCAGAGCTCTTTCCCCAGCCATCGGGATCACCCGCAGGGCCGGCATCTCGGCAAGTCGCTGGTCCTTCTGGGGACTCGGCTCTGCCCCAAAAGCCGGGGGGGACCCTTCTCCGCGCCGCTCCCCGGTGCCCCCGCGCTCGGCCCGGGCACCGCGGGCGGGCGCTTCCTTTATCATTTTGACTCTTGACCTTGAGACAGAGGGGGCTCTGCCCCGCCACCATCGCCGCTGCCGTCCAGCCCAAACCCCCTCCGCTCCCCGCGGTGGGGAGGCTTTAAAGAAAAGGGCATCGTGGTGATAGATTTGTCAAGACCAAGGGTCAAGTTTATGTTGATCTACAGGTGTCAGAAGCGTATTGATCCAATGATTGAGGTCCCCGAGAGGTCACCATAAAGCCTCAGGGGGATGAAAATACCACATAACTTGCTTGCAGATGTTGCAGAAATAACCCGATAAGGTAAAGCGACCGCCCAGCAAGTGTTAACAGACGCCATTAGCACAACAGGTGATGCCACAATGTTATTTTGCTGTGAGCCGGGGTGGCCAAACCTATAAAAAGGTGAAAACATCAAGCAATTCAGGCCCTTGTCAGGGCAAAATAAGGACATTTTATTTCAGCTTAAACTGGGGCATCTTTGGCTTGCACGAGATGAAAGCCAGCCTTTAGGATACACACTTTGCCCTTTTTGGTCAGGACTTTCCATGCATTTCCCCGACAGTCGTGGATTACGCCCAACTCAAAAAACGCTTTTGTGAACGTAATTATTCTGCAGCTAGAAAACCCATTACCCTAGGTACAGCCATAGCAGATACAAACAAGAATCTCTCGTGCCCATTTCCAGCTGCTCAGCCAACGCTGATGCCGAAGGTCTCCCAGGGGGTTGACGGGGACCGGCGTGCACCGCGGCCGGTGACCACGGGGGCCCTTCCAGCAGCGGTGGCGGCTCCGGGCTTCTGCCACTGGAGCGTTTAAGCCCAGCGGTTACCGCAGAGCGCGATGCTCCGTCCCTTTATCGCGTCTCCTCTCCCTGCGGCAGCCGGAGCGAGGTCTAATTTTAAAAAGCAGCGATACGGTGCTGGCGCAGTCACACGCGTTACGGTTAGCTGCTGGGTATTTAAATATAAACGCGCGTACGCTGGTCTACAGCTAGGCTATGACGCAGTTGACTGTACTCGGTCAAGCCGAACAAAATGCAGAAAGTTAACCTACTAACGTGTTGAAGCTCAAAAGTTAAAATAGATGACTTGCCAATTTTCTTGTTAGAATACTTTAGGGATTAATAATCCAAAGTATTTCTCCGATATACCTAAAGTAATTTTAACAAAAACAAGTTAATAATCAAAACCCAATTTTTACCTGACTCTCTTCCTTTGGAAGAATAACCCTTAACATAATAAAGCAAGGCAACATATTTGCCCTCATGGTATATTCCAACGAAAATTAGAAATATAATGGATCTCATCGGAATTAATAAATCTCATCGAGAGAGAAGAAACTCAGAGTTTAACTGAAAATAATTTTGAGTATCAAACTGAAAATTAATATATTGGACTCCATTCATAATTCCTCTATAAAAAGTACAAAATTATATTCCAATAAAGAGACTTTTTACGACAACAGAATGTTATTATGAGAATAACGTGCCATAAATCTGAGCGCAGTACAACTGGGCTATAACATGCAGCTGTCGGCGTTAAAGCACAAAGATTAATCGTTTTGGGAATGTTTGCAGCATCTGCGCCGCAGAGCTTCGGTGCTCACACTCAGTTATAAGCAGAATAAAGCAGTATTGCTGCTTCCAGAGCGGAGCTGTCGGCCGCGGGAGCCCCTGGCCTGCCTCAGCACGAGCAGGCAGCTTGTGCCCAGCGCGGGCATGCGCTGGAGGATTTTGCTGAATAGCACCCAAACCATTTCAGAGCATAGACAGTCATATTTGTGTCACGGCTGGCTTCTCCCACGCCCAACTGCGGGCACAGCACTGGAGAAAGCTGCAAACCCGCCCGTGCGATCCGTGCTGGTAGGGAACACCCCAGAACCGGCACTGTCCTGGCTCCGGAGCGCAGCTGGGCAGGGAGCGGTGAAGGCGTGCGGGGCTCGGCAGAACTTTATTTCACAGTGCTACCTAGTGGTTTCTGGAATAAACGATCAGTCAAAATGCATTCGGCGCACAGAACTTCGATGTGAAGTAAATACAAATGTGCATAAAACCTAAGCCTCCACCACGGCCTGAGAAGGGTAGGAACTATATATTTACACCACAGGAGAAAAAAAAAAAGAAAGAAGGAATAAATGCATATGAACACTTGGGAACTAATCCCAAGCATTTGGGACTGGATGTTCATACACACGCGCACCAGCAGCCCCAGCCCAGCCTTCTGCAGCTGTACCGATGCCAGGACAGGCAGCGCCTTTATGGCACAGCCAGGATTTTCCCTCCCTCCCTCGCCGCTGCCGGGACCAGCACAGGAGCGCGGCCGGCCGCAGCCCCGCGGCAGCCGTCCCTCCCCTCCCTCACGGCATCACGATGTTGATGCCAGACTCCGACCAGATTTTCCCAGATTTCCTGCCAGCACGAGGATGCTCCGCAGCAAGAGCTGCGAGGCCGCCTCCCCTCCAAAACCTTTCCTCGCTCCTCTCAAACTTCCCTTTGCTCCGCAACAGTTCAGCTGCCGCCGCCTTCTGCGCGGCCCAGCGTCACCTCCTCCCCGCCTGGCATCTGTCGGTCTGTACTGATCTATATATCGAGCTGTCCGTCCTCCAGCGTCGCCGCTGCCCTGCGTTTGCCCACACAGGAGGCAGCGCTGCCCGGGTTTAGGTTTAGGCTGCGAGGTTTAGGTGCTACAGCAGCACAAATACAAGAAGTCCCGTTAAAAACAGATAGGGTAGACCGAGAGCCCAGCCTGGCAGGATTCAGTGGAAGATGTTAAACCCAAGCATGAGATGCAGCCGCTGGACATGACGGTTTTCCCATATTTAGAAAGGGGAGAATGGTACTTGCTTCCCTGGGCAATGCCTTATGATCGCCAGATGAAAGGAGTCATGTAAGTACTAAGTAGTATTAATAGTCACAGGTGTAATATATATATATGAGAATAATATAGTCAAACAATACTTAACAGTTATTTCCAATAGCAACATTTGTATAATGCCATCGACACTCAACTGCTGATAAGTTGGACACACTTAAGGAATTTTAATAAGCCTTTGAAAAGGTTTAACTGATGTGAATTAAGCCCTGAGATAATTTTGACGCAGGGCTATCATTCTTCAGTTAAAAATAATTGATCTTGAATGTAAACGTCACGTCTTACGCCCTAGTGTACAAAGGGAAAGAAAATGTCATTTGTCACCAGCAGCGCCTGGGGCTGAGGAACAGCGCGGCGAGGCCGCGGTGCCGCCGAGCTGCGCCCGGGCGCACGAGGGACCACGAGGGACCCCGCCGCTCCGCTCCCCCAGCGCCACGGCGAAGGTACCCCACGGGAGTAAGGTTCAGACAGGTTAACTAACAATACTCGTGGGGTTCCTACTACAGCGACACTAAATCCAGCGCCCTCGGCGAGTGCAGAAAGGACTGCTAATATCTTCTGGCCTTAATCCAAAAACCAGCTCTGCTGCCACTCCCCTCTTGCAGAGGCAGAAGCAAAGCCTTCATCCAGAGTTCAGTACTGAACGTACGAGTTCTTTCTTTTGGAGAGGAGTAGTCGATATTTACTGCTTGTTGTTCCAGGCGTCAAGCTTTCCCAACCGGCAATTTCTCTCCCGAAGCTCACCATCTTTTCTGCAGTCCTCTACCAGCCAGGTAATGTCACGTCTTTTTGACAAGGTGATAAGACCAGAAGCTCTTGTTGAAATCCGCAAACCTAAACATCCGCCCTCATCTTTACAGAAATTAATTACCTTGCAGTAATGAGAATGTAAATTCCCACTTGCTGTCTTTCACCATGAATATTACCCTGTTGGCTACAGTTATTGACCATTAAGTCTGTGAAAGATCTGGACTTAAGTTTGGGTCAAAGTCTGCAATTACCAAAGATATTGGTGCAATGACAAAAGTATTTTAAATAAATCTGAAGATAAAGAGAATTGTGGGTTTTTTCTCCCCCCCCCCCTTTTTTTGACCGGTTGGTTTTGAATAAGCAGACAGATTACTGGCACAAACCAGTCAGTGAAAGCCGGGAGTCGCTGACATTAAGCTACTCGCATTTTTGCTTCAGCTATTTTCAAATATCATCTCCGACATTGAAACAAATGGGAATAACATTATGATCCTTAGCAGCATTTGCAATTTTATAACCAAACAAAAAGCAGCATGCTTTTAAGAACACGGCTCATAAAGGAATTCTTCATTGTTTAGTCCAAAATATGCAGCACTGATATACACATAATAGATAATTTATATATATACACACACACACAATTTATAACAATAACAGGGGAAGGCTCGCTTCTCTTGGGAACATCAAGTATTTGCCATTATCAGACACAGAACAGGAGGCCAACTGGATCAATAGCCTTACTCAATATAGAAAAATCTTATCTTCATTTCGGACGAGCTAGCCATAATGTCAGCACCTAGATGCCACTGACAGAGTTATCTCCCAGCAGCAGCAGCAGTAACTGTTTGGTAGTTGGCCGACACCTATGAAAAGCCAATAACCCAAACAGAAGTATTTTGTCCTGCTGTCCATTTTGAAGATAAAGGGAAACCGACCCATCCCTTCCCGGTGTCTGTGCGTTTATCGGGACTACAAAACAACGCTTCGCGGCCCGTGGGGGCTTTGGTTTCAAATCGCCATTCCCATTGGGACGATGCGAACTGAAGAAGTTGCGGGTACAACGAGACCAGACCCCAGGAGGGGTCAGGTCCGAAAGCGTCCCTGGACGCGATACTTCGCCATCATGCTGTTGAAAAGAAGAAAGCAAAAAGCTTTCATGTTGTTCTATATATATGCGGTTCTATCTATAGGGCCTGGTGTGCGCTGATCCCCGAGGAGACGTTCTCCCTGCCTGCCCTTTGGGCGCTTATCGCGGGACCAGAGGGACGCACGCAGCATTATCACCAGGCCAGGCTCAGAGCAGCCGAGTGGCATTTTCCTTTCATGCAGCCACCGACACCAACCGCGGGGCAAAGCGCTCGGCAGCGCCGCGGCGCAGCCCGCGACCCCGCCTGGCAGCCTCTACAGCGGGAGATAAGTGGGATACGCGAGTCAGCTCCGATGTCGCAGCAGGAGACAAAGGTCAGGGGCGATAACATCTGATCAGTCGCACGTTGCGAGGTTAAAAATAAAAGGAAGCCCAAGTGGAAGCGAGAGACCGCGGTGGTCTAAGGTATGGCGAGATGTCACAGCACCCCAGGGAGAGACCTTCACCGGACTTGCTTCTCAACTCCTACCAAATTATTTGTCATGACTGTGCATGGCTGCATGAGCCTCACGATTCATCCAGCATTTTAGCACCCAAGACATCGCCCCGAGGCAGACGCGCGGCCGTGGGCACCGCAGCTCTTGCTTTATGGTAGCGCCCAGGCGGAACTGTGCCGTTCCCACAACGCCACGCGAGCCCCGGCCGGCCGGGCCTGTCCTGCTCACCTGGAGCAGGCGGGATCAGCCAGCCGGTGAGGACGTACCTCGGCAAGGAGAAACTGGCAGCCGCAAACGCTCCGAGGCTATGATTTAGGCACCTGACACTTCCGTGATAGCCTTAAAATCATGACATTAAAAGCCAACCCCAAACCAGAGGCAAATAAAATGAAAAGCTCCTTTTTATGAAGCATTCCATAGGGTTCACATTTAACTTGTTTGCTTGCTACTGTGAAGACCATATATCTGCTTGTGTAGAATTTGGTACTTTTCATGATGACACGGTGCCAGGAGCTGGCAGTTTGCTCCGCACATCACTGGTGCTGGTGGGACCAGTGGCCCCAGCCCAGTGCACAGAGGAGGGGCTTCAGCCTGGGAAACCCGTGCGCACGCACATGGAGACAGACAGACGCAACTAGGTAACATTTTCTCAGTGGCTGCAGAAGCGTGAATAATTATAGACAGTAAAGGACTTCAATATTAACCACACGTGCTGTGCCTCTGCTAACTTGAGCGGAGATGTCGGTGTACGCCACACGAAGGGCCAGGCCCTCAACCCAATTAAGTCAGTAAAGATTCCCAGTCCCTTCCTCAGACCGTAGCGCCTTCTGCGTGCGGATCAAGTGCTCGAGGCGCAGCTGCAGCGCACCGGCACACCCAGAGCATCTCTCTCCACGCGCTGCCCAAAGAAATCGGCACAAACTCTGCCATCGTATGTTCCTGTGAGAAAACTGACACCTCAGCTCAGTGGGCTGTCGTTTGCCTTGTTGCACAGAGCAGCCCAAACCCCGTTTGTACTGTTTCATATAAGCAAGCAGATAATAATAAAGTTTAGCTTATTCAGTGTAACAGTCTCAGCCTGAACAAGTCCAGGGTCTGCTGCAGGGCCAGACACCTGCATTAAGCCACCCCACAAGAGCGGGAGGAAGATGCAAGAGCCCCTGGATGCATTTTATGCGGCTGAAACCCCAACGGCACAATGGGGCAGATGCAGAGACCGCAGACGGAGCAGTAACTGGTAATGGGACTCCCAGCTGCAGTTAGTCCATGCGTCAGAGATCCCAGCACAGCCTGCAACCAGGAGAACATCAGTTTTCAGGAATGGGCCGTCCCTGCTTGACCGGCAGCCTGGGAAGTGTTTGTTCAGTGAATATTTGATGTGAGCGTGGACATTCACAGTGTGCTGCGCAACTGGAAAGATAAAGATGATCCTGCTCCAGATACCACAGTAGCTAGTTATACTACTTACACAACATGAATTTGAATGATGTGATTTGAGATTTGTTTTCAGGAAGCACTGGCATTTTAATTTTTTTTCCTACCAAGCTTTGAGCAATGCAGTACACAGCAGAGACAGATGAGAACTCTGACTTCTCCACCTGTGAACATTTTAGGTTTGGTTAGCCTTCTTATTTCTTTATAGATAAGTGACAAATCCTGCAGTCATCAAATCTTGGAAAGATTACCTCATCACCAACTGATCCCGTTATTCCCTAACAAGCACACCTTACATGTACGGGGTTGAGAACTATTCAATGGTATCATCAACTGCTGCACTAGAAGAGAGAACCAAATGTTGTACTAAAATTTAAAGTATGAATACGAGCTCTTTCCACCTCTTTTAAGTTGAAATTATTTCTCAACTAATGTAAAAATACCATACTTAAAAGTACAAATAAGGACTGAATGGGGCCGAGAAAGCTGGGACTGTTCAGCCCAGAGGAGATAAGGCTTCTTATCACGGGGAAGAGGATCTTATCCATCTGTAGAAATACCTGAAGGGGGGTGCACAGAGGAGGGAGCCAGGCTCTTTCCAGTGGTGCCCCGTGACAGGACCAGAGGCAATGGACACAAACTGGAACAGAGGAGGTTCCCTCTGAACACCGGGAAATGTTTTTACTGTGGGGGGACGGAGCACCGGAGTGGGTTGCCCAGGGAGCCTGCGGCGTCTCCATCCTTGGAGGTGTTCAGCAGCCACCTGGACACAGTCCTGGGCAACGGCTCTGGGTGGCCCTGCGCGAGCAGGGGCTTGGACCAGATGCCCTCCAGAGGTCCCTGCCACCCTCAACTGGTCTGCAACTCCGAGAAACATGGATAACCAGGGAAACTGAGCAACCGCAGAGGAAACTTCCAGCCCCATTAAAAGGGCTAAGTTTTGAAGCAAGGTTCCTGTTCTCACCAGCTGCCCTCAGAGAAAGAACTGCATCAGTCTTTCAGCAATTCGAGAAAATTCATTGGGGGACGCTTGGCATTAATACCGCAGAGCATCAGGACTGGCCCATACGGCGGCTGCCACCCTGCCCTGGCAGCACTGGGCGCCTTCGGTCGGGGTACGCGGCACCTCCTGCCTGTTTGGAGAACGCTTACCTCGCCTTTAAGGGACAGAAAGGCAGCAAGCACTCAGGCACCGGTTACACGAAGGGCTCAGTGCACTTTGCAGCAACACACAGTCACGGAGACACCGCATCTTGCTAAAGTATTTGCTTAAGATTTCTCTTCTGGTGGAATCGCCCCTTTACAAAGCGGGAGGCGAAGCAATGGTAAGCCGATTGCCCGCTCCCCCCCCAAAGAGCAGCCCCACACATTTGCAGACAAGTATGCACAGGCCCCCTGGATATTCTCAGCCCCCAAAGATTCCAGCCTGACTTGCCTGGCTTGCTCTGGACCACTTGGCATGTGATAGCAGCCGCGCACATTTGGCAGAGACATTTTTAGAAACTTCCAAGCTATGAATTCACCCTTCCATTTTGGTAAAGCCAGTTATGTGGAAAGCATTTCAAAAGCAGAACTTCAAATACAGACTCAATTTCCCCTCAATTCTTAGAGGGGGAAAAAAATAATATTACACTTTTCATTTATTTTCCCACAGAGAGTTATCCTGTAATATTTCTGTATTTGCTGACACTATAACCAATAATGAAATAATTATAAGTCAAATCAAATCAGTCTTTTCAGCACAGTTACGCCGTATGTTAAAACTATTTCCAACTCTTTCCCTCAGGTCCATGTTTTATTGCAATCACTAAAAAGTGACTTTCCTTGAAAAAATACATCTAATTAAATGCTTCAGAAGCGACCTTCACGCTGCACGCCTCGGGGATGCGCTGGGGAGATGCCCACGAGCCCAGCTACGGCACCACGGATACCTGGCAGGCGCCTGCTCCTGCCCACGGGCTTCCCATCACGGCCACGTAGGAACGGAGACCGGGATCACGCCTGCACCCACAGCTCGCTCACCACGTGCTGGCAACACAGCTAAATATCCAGCAGCGCTGTCTGGCCCCTGACACACCGAGGGTCAGCTTCCAGGCCTTCTCCCCTTTTCCCCAGGCGCTCAGAAAAAGCAAACCCATCTCAGCAGGCTGGGCTCCCCAGGCAGGACCTGACACGGACTCCCACAAACCAGCAAGCTCGCGGCCTCTCACTCCGCCGAGGCACCCGAACCGCCCCATCCTCAGCCCTAAGTGGCTCCAGCTGCACAGCACAACACCCCCAGTCCCCGAAAGGGCTTCGGCCCCCTTTGCCGGGAGGAGGCAGGTAGCTACCCACCGCTCAGCTGGGGAGTGGGAGCTCATTAACCCGCAGCTGCTTGATTGCTACCAGCTGCCTGCCTCGGCCCCTCAACTCCAGGGCAAGGGGATTTCAGGCCCTTTTTAAGCTCACAGTAGTTCCTTGCTCCTTGTTTTAAAGGAGTATTATTCTTTGAAGGAAAAAGATTTTCACTGCAACTGTTCTGCGACAGTGCATCCCACTCTCAGCTTGCAGGGCCGCATCCGATACCTGCTGCCTGCGGGGAGGAACGGTCCAGGCAGCAACAGCAGGGCTCCTGTTTGCTTTCCCTTGCGTAGAAACTCTGCGGCACAGCCCTGAACACTTCTCCAGAGCCCTCTTTCTTCCTCTAAAGCTTCCCGAACACCTTCTGCTCCGCAGTCCCAAAGCTTCTGGCCTCAGGAGGGCTCCAACCCTTGGCCCCCACATCACGCCCGAGCCCAGGGGAGCAGAGGCCGCCCTCTCCTCGCTGTCCGCAATGGGTCTGCTGCACTTGTCAGGGCACGCTTGAAGGGTGAAGCACCAAAGAAAACACTACTCCCTTTCAAATAAATTGGTGTGATGCCAGTTTTTACCCTTCACAACACAACCTCGGGCACGCAGCAAAAGCGAGACCTGAGACGCCGCCCTGTGCGATTCAAACCCCACCTTCCCATTCAGAGGTGGCCACGGAGGCCGGTGGGCTGCCCAAAAGGCAGAAGGTGCAAATATAAATCCCCCTGTAGACGCAGAAGAACCGCACGGGCCCAACTTTCCACACTCCCTGGATAAACATCACAAATATCAGAAACAAAAAGCCAGGCACAACCACCCCCTCTTCCCGCAGCACCGCTCCCGCACGCTGATTCAAAACATCAGATTTAGAGCCTTACCTTCAGGCCAGGAGCAAGGTCCGCAGGCAAGGAGCAAGCCGGAGGCCATGCTGCAGGCTGGAGGGAGGAGGTTTGAGCATGCCCACCCAGCCGTCCCCAGCTGCCGGCCGTGTGGGCTGATTGCCCGTACCCTGGGCACCTACCACCAGCCACGGCTCGGCTCCAGCACCCGGCCGCCAAGCCTGGGTGGCTGCTGAGGCACACGTTAGCGATGGCGCTTCACCAAATCACCCTTCTTACCCCAAAGGGGAAATATCATTTATCTGGCTGGCTCCCCTGATTATTTCCCTTCAGGTCTGTGGCCCGTCAGGAGCCTGGGTGCCCTCTGGCTGCCCAAGGAACGGTTCAGCTCCCAAGTGCTGCAGGTGGACCCGTTGCGTCCCGGGGCGGATTTCTGCTCTTCCCCTCTCCCCAGAGGTCCAGTTGTCCTTGATCCTTGTTGACTGATTTCCCTTGTCTCTAAGGACTGTAAATGCACAGCCAGTTTATGCACAGCAGGGAGGTATGTTTACAAAAGGACTAAATTTTTTTAATGAAAACTGGATGCAACAGAAAGCAAATGTCATAAGGAAGGGCCTTAAAAGTTATTTTTTGCTCTCAGAGTGTTCCAGCAGGTCAAGGTCTGAAAGCTCACAAGATGAGAACCGACCAAAACCCAAGACATTCAGCAACAGACCTTTTATTTTCCCCCAAACTGCTACACTACAATCCCCATCCAAAAAGATCACCCCTTTAAACAAACTTTACTGGAATTCTCAGCACTGTGAGAAAGCCGCTGCTTTTTTTAAGGTCGATCGACGTTCTGACGGGAGCACGTCGCAGAGAGAAACCCAGGGAACCGTCCTGCAGTCGCGCTGCGTCGCTGCCTACAGCAGGGCGCTCTCTGCTTGCCATCCCAGCATCCTGGAGATCAGCAACAACCTGTTTTTACACTGCATCCAGGGCGGGAGGGAACACCGAGGCAGCTCGGGTGCGACCGCCTGCAGGCACCGTGTTTCAGGAAGACGAGACTGTTTTCAAGCTGGCTGAAAAAAATCAAGCCGCGCTGCTACATCTGGCCCAGGAGCAGTAAGCAGTCCATAAAAAGGGAATTTTATTGATCGCTCCGAAGTTGCATAAAACAGCACTGCACTGCTCATCTGGAAAACAGGAACTGCTGCACAGCAATTTGTTTGAAATGTATTTATAATCTAAATAATCTTCATGTCTTAAGTATTATTTGTATTTAAAGCCATATTTTCCAAGACTGGGGGACAGGCGGACATACTGGTATCAGCCCTCGTATGTTCACACACGTCTGGGCCGCGGGGCACGGGGACGAGCGGGCTCCGGGGAGGGCAGGGGCCTGACGCTGGAGACGGCGCGCGCGAAACGCAACAGCCCCCGTCACCAAGCCGGGTGAAACGGGCTCCGTCGCGGCGCCACGGACGACGCGCACTCCTCGGGTAGCCGCCTGCTCATCAGTGACTTCTTCCAAAGCAAGGCTTTTATTATTACAAAGCACACGTGTTGACTTTGTGCAAGGTATCTTTTTAACGCCAAGTAATTTCTCTCTCAGTCAAAACGAGAACATGCACGTTGTCCATTTATTTCAATCTTTGTGCGACTCCGTCTCAGGAAAGGCCACTAGGAAGGCTGCACTGAAATACGGTGAATAAACACGGGAAAAGCCAGTCCATTCTGTCTAGCCTGCGTACGCCGGGACTTCCAGGGCCAGAAATCGCTCCCGTCTCCCAGGCGGCAGTGCCCTCTGCGGGCTGCGCTGCTCCTGCCGCAGGTCTCCCACCCCTTCTTACTGCCCCGGGAGGCGAGGCGCGGGGGCCAGCTCCTCAGGCAGAGCCCTCGGCTTTGAACTCCGTTACGAATTCCAACTTTTCCCGTTTACGCACGTAGCCACGCAGTCTCCACTTCGGCCGTCCGTACTCCGGTGTGGATTGCTACAACCTGCTGCCACTTCTGTGTTTAAGCAAGCTCTAGCAGCAGCCGGCAAAGGGGTAAATCCTGAACACTGGTAACACCTAGCGAATGAGTATTACAACAACAAGATAATCGACTGGTCACCTCTCTAAATGTACTATCGAGTACTAACTACAAAGGTAACCGAGCCTGAAATTTCACATAAACTTACATACTGCAATTTGCTTGATGTCGTATTTCTTAGGATATATGTAGCACTGCCTTTTAAAAAAGTTTACTTCCAACTACTCAATTAAGGCAGCGTTTAACCAGCCTGTGCGCATTTCCTGAACAGAATGTCAACTTCACCAGTCAGCTCTGAAGAAGCAATGAAACAATTTCCAGAGGGGAAGGCAACACCAGTGTTAAGATCACCGCAGTGCAGTTTTTGGTACTTCAGGGTACTACAGGGAGCGTGGCAGGTTGGTATTGATGTTACTAAAGCAAATCAACTCCCGTTACTAAAGCACAAGAGGTATGGAAAGTAATCATTGAAAAGATTTTACCAACCGAGAAAAGATCAACCCTACCAGCAAGAAAAACTTTCGAACCTACAACTTTGCAGTATTTTGCAAATATATTAAGTGGAATTTTATAAAGAAAAGGAGCAAAAAGGCTTTTAACAGATTGGCAATGTAATTCTCAAATATACTGCATGAATTGATAGGAACAAATGGGGCTCCCGTTTTTGCTTTGGTCAGAGCCGTCCCCAGGCAGAGGAACAGAGCCAGACTGCACGTGTGCTATGCTCCCAGAAAAAACAATCCACAAGCAACCACTGCTGTCAAATATTAAACAGAATTTTTACACTGGAAGTTATTCAGGCTCTTTCAATCTGTTAGATTTTGGTTTTGAACAAAACTCAGTTTACATGGATACAATAAATAGTTTATTAATGGAATGCATGTTGAGTTTCTCTCTTCCATCCTTCCTCTTACTCTCGGCACTTTACATGAAGATGTCAAAGCAGCTTCCAGTCCGAGCCAAGGAAAAAGTTAATTTCAAGGCAAAACGAAGAGAGGTTGAAAGTTAAGACTGGCACCTTTCAGTGCCCAGTTCCTCACGTGTTTGTCCGGTTCCCCAAACCTACAGGCAAATTGGTGTTTCTTCTTTCCACACCTTGATCTACCTGCTTCTTCCCAACCTGTGCTCATTTAAGCTCTTCTTAGGCAGGTCGCATGCTCCATGGGGACAGCACAGAGTCATGCCTGCTCTAATGCTCTTTCAGCTATTGCAATATCCCTTTATTATTTTATTTAAAAACCCTACCATTGTTATGCCATCTCTTGCTGATCTTTCGTAACAGTTCAGTTCAGCTTTGGAATTTTACAAAAATGGAAAGAGTCTTTTTTTCAAAATATAGAGCACCGTGGCCAGGAACAGGGCAAGGGCGAGAAAGATTAGCAGCTTGTCCGTCAGCTCCCTGCGATTGTACTTTGTTATTAGCTTTCGCCCCAGCTGAATGGTCCCAGACATGGACTTAAATTCTTCATTTGCTTCCAGGATGGTTCGTGAAGAATTGGCTGAAATGAAGGGAAAAAAATAATTCAGCTGGTTGCGCTTCAAGACTACATGACAAAGGATACAAGCATGCAATATTTGGTAATACGGATAGTGCCTGCGAGATCCTCCTGGGTCAGGCTGACTTATGGCTAAGATAAATGCAGACTGTGTTCTTGCAGAAGCTTCCATGACTCAGTCCTGATCTGCTAAGGAAAAAGGCAGGGCAAAGTAAGAGTATTGGAAAGGGTGAGAGTACTGAATGGCTTAAAGGCCCTACATCCCCTTCCTCAATTTTTAATTTTTAGGTTACCAGATCGAATCTAGTTCACATTTTTTATGAACAAAGTCAGCGCTACCCGAGAGCTCGCTGGAAGCAGAGCGAGATAAGAATGGTGCTAGAACCACCAATTTAAGAAAGAAATCAGCATCACTGTCAGCATCAGCTCTAGCAGCAGCAGGACAGGTCAATATTTGAATGTATTAATTGCACAACTGAAACTATTCCCCCAAGCCAGAGCAGTAAATCAGCGTGATTCAGATGGGGTTGCAGAAAGTGAAAAAGCAGCATGCAGCAGTAAGAGATCCTTAATTATTCAGTTCAAACAATTTTAACAGTTTTTAATAGTTATTTTTGACAAAACATATGTCTTTTGGTTTGTTTTTTTTTCCTAAAAAGAGAAAATCAACTAGAGGAAAAGTGTGTTGATCAGTCTCAACTAAAGACGGAATTTGAGAAAATGCAAAAACAGCAAGATGGAACATCGGTCCCTTTCAATGTCTTTCCCTGTGAGAAAACAAACAAGCAAGCAAGCAAGCAAGCAAACAAACGCACGCCCCAAACTCCTCAGCCTTCCTCCTTTCAAATTACTAAATGAAAGCAGAAGCCCAGGAGTCCCCTTTTTCCTCCATTACAGAGCGCATACCCTGTATGACAGCGAATGCCGTGTATCACTCTGTACCGAACTGATCGATTAAAGAAAGGTCAAACTCCAAGCATGTTGTCTAGTTCACAAAACCAAGCACAGTAGAAATACGTCTGCAATATTCTGCAAACCATTACGCCCCATCTTAAAGAGGCATTTTGATCCAAGTGAAAATAGAAAGCTTGTTTCCCATCATTAATGACAAAGCAGAGCATCCCTGCTTCACACGTGCATATATTCACTGCGTAGGAAAGGACTTGCTCAGAAAAAAGGAAATTCTAACTACTGATTCAGAATCTGCAGCTGGGTTTTGTAATGAGCTTTGCTAGTTTTTCCCTTGATGAATTCCAAGTGCTGTTCAGTCAGAAACAGGGTGAAGAAGTGTCTGCCAAACTGTCTTTTTAATGGGAGAAGAAACATGCTGCTTTTGCATGAACAAACTGTGCCCAGCTGCCATCCTCGGATGGGGGCAGAAAACCAGGAGGGCAAAAGTTGTGTCATTTATCCTCCTCTTTAAACTGTTCTCTCTTCTGCCCAAAAGCACAGCTCGTAAGAGGCCGAGGCAACGCAGATCCAACTTCTAAATGCTTCATGAATCACCAGTTCTGACAGGTCACTTGATTTATTGTCTTACGAGTCTGAGCCAAAGAACTGGGTGAAATCTGGTTTCACAGTCCCTGATGCACTGCTGACAGAGCAAGTGACCTCGGGTTCAAGTCACTTGATCTCCTCGTCTCTTAGTCATCCCAGCTGGAGACGGGGTGAAAACGGTCTCCCAGCCATGCTAAGTTTCCTCTGCGTACGGACTTGTACCCACGCTTTTATTTTCTCTGCCATTACCAAGCGCGTGCCAGGACAGTGGCACAGAGTAACACCAAGCACGCTCTTAGCGCCGCGTGAACTCACGCTGCTTTTACAACTGCTTTTAGGCTTTTATATGAAGCTAAAACAAGAGCTCCTCAGCCTGCCCCCTTTTCCTTGTTTACTCATAACCATGAAACAGGAATTCTAGCAAACAGCTCCACACAACGTACATTATTATTTCCTATTTACATCCAACTGTTAGAGGAGTTCTGCTGGACGCTCCTTTAATTGTCATCGTAGTACGTTCTCCTACAGCAAAGCAGGTTTCCACGATACTCCACACCGTGTCAGTTTGCCTCCCCCCATCCTAACAGAACTGGCGAAAGGTGCCTCAATCACCCAATCCATACCCCAACACCCCAATACCAGCTGTACCTAGGGTTTGCACGGTCTCCTCGCTCTGCTGGACCTGCTGTGACATCATCCTGCTAATGCCCATCAGACTCTCCGTGATGTTACTTGCACTCTCTGCCAGGCTTTCCTTCGTAGTCTTCCTGAAAAAGAAAGGGAAAAATTAAAGCAGGAAGGGATAAAATTATGTCTTTGGGTACTGCGGGGAAAACGCTGCTGCCAGGGAACTTAGAACAGCGCTTGGCACCAAGTGTTTCTGCCAATGTACAACAGACACAACTAGTTTTTACCGCATGAGAAAATTGGATTTATCTTCACTGAACAATCAAAAAAAAACCCCACGGAATATTAAAGTCATGAGGCAAAACACCTGCCAGTGGCTCAGAATCTCACGGGGGCCCGTATTTCACCACTTATTCATCCACGCCTGTACAACTTCATGAGCAGGTATGGACGCACTGGTACAAACCACCACTTTATTACCCTGTGTATCCCATTTGTTGCTTCATGATACTAAATATGCCGACTTTTCAATACAGAAATTATATAAGCTTACATCCAGTTTTGCACGTGAAAAGAGCTTGCATAATGATCCATTATTTGTTTATAACCCTGATTGGAATTAATGTAAAAGATGGTCAGAAAAACTATGAAGGTTAACTTATCCCCTTTTCTGCTTAGACATGCCAACGCCAAGAAAACCTGAAATTATCACAGTCCTTAACAGTTTAAATCTTCACAAAAAGTAAATCCACTCATAAAAGGAAAGCTATGTTCCAGATACAATTAAGGAACTTAAAACATTACGTCACTTCTATTTAAAACTAGTGAATATAGCGTACGCTGTTTAAATCTCAGATCGTACAGTGGGAGGGTGTGATACCTTTGTCTTAAGGAGTCTCTTCCCTGCAGCAGCTGATCTTTCTCAGAGTTGTCGATAGCAATTTTGCAAGCTAGATTTGCCTTTCTCCAAGCTGCCTGATTGCTGAAATCACAAGAGCACAACGTTGGCACGTGATGGTCACACCTTGCAAGCGAAAACAACTTTCACAAAGCAATCGCCACTGTAACCGAGAGCCCCAGAGACGTGCATGGACTTTCTCTACGTTATGCCACAGAATAGCAACACGCTGTCCTGCCATTTCTTCTCCTAAGAGTATTGCTTATGGAGCAAGGGGAGAAGAAAACGGTGCCAGCTGTCAAAGGACAGACCCTCAAGCCACCTACTTACATGCTCAACTGCTCAAAGGGACAGGCCACGGTTAGGGAGCCAGGACAGGAGAGAGGAAAGGAGAAGGGCGTCCTACTCCTTCCATCCCCGATCCTCTCTTGCCCTTGGGCAAAACAGCATCACGTCAGTGACCGTATTTGCGAAACAGGATCCGAAAGACGCCGTGCCGAAGTCGGACGATCTCTGGTTACAGGGGGCCTGTACACAGCACCAGCTGCCCGACCCACCTGAGCATTTGTTTCTTGTGGCTTTCCACTTCCCGCAGTAAGGCTTGTTTCTCCGACTCTTTATCTTGCTCCTTCGCCATCTGCTCCAGCTCCTTTGGCAGAAAGCAGAAACACGAAAATCCGATCAACAGCTGCCGCCACCTGCCGCTCGCACCGCCCGCCCCCGGCCAGGCAGGGCGTTGACAGGCCGACAAACCCACACCCGCCGGCGGGACCCTCACGCCGGCCGCCCGGGGCAGCCCGAAGGCTAGGCCGCACGGCGCGGGCCCGAGCAAAGGCCGCTCACCGGAGGGCCCCGGCCGGGAGCCCCACCTGGATGCGGCCGCGGAGGTGGCGGAACTTCTCCTTCACGGCGGCGTTGAGCTCCGTGAGGGCGCTGAGCGGCCCCGGGCAGTCCCGGATGTCCTGGAAGACAACGGCCCGGTCAGCGCGGCCCGCGGCGGGCATCGCCCGGCCCGGGCTCCCCGCGCGAGGCGGCGGCCGCCCCGCAGCCCCGGCAGGGGGGACCCGCCGCGGGGGCGGGCGGCGGTACCTGCACGGCCGCCTTGATCTCCAGGTCGAACTTGACGATCTCCTGGTGGCAGACCCGCACCGGCACGCAGGCGGCCGCCGCCATCTTGGGAGGGGAGGCGGAGGCCGCGGCCCCGCCGCCCGGCCCGCGGGCGCCCCCCCGCGGGCGCCGAGGAGCGGCCGGAGCCGGAGCCGGGGCCTGGGCCGCCGCCCCGGGCCTTCTCCCGCCCGCCCCGGGGAGCCACGGAGGGGCCCGGAGCCCCGCGGTGCGGCGAACGGCAGGCGGCTGTTCTGTTGGGCGTACCGCGCTCTGGCGCCGCGGGTGATGCGGGTGTTACCGTCCCTCGGGTAGCGAGACGTCCCCTCGCGCGCCGAGTAAAGGCGGTTTATCACTGATGAGGGCTGAGGCGGGTCCTTAGCCCCCACGGGCTGAGAAAAGGGCCCGAAGCAGCACCCCACGGGAGCACCGGGGCCGCGGAGGCTGCGCGGTGTCGAGCCCCCGGCCCTCCCAAGCGCTCCGGCGGACAGGCCCAGCCTTCGACCCTCGGCAGCGGTGCCAGCGAGCGGGGCCGGGGGAGCAACGCGAGGCGCCTCCTGCACCCCGAAAGGAGGAAGGGGAGCGGGGCTGGGGCCGGGGCCCCGCAGCCTCGCCGGGCAGCTGTCGTGTGGGCACGGACCGGGGGAACCGGGCACCCCTCACCTGGCTGCCGTCCCCGCCCCAGGAAAGCTGCTGACAAGGCCCAGGAGACCCCGGGCGTTGACTTGAGGGGAGCACGCGCCCTGCGCCGTCGCTGCGCGCGCACAACGACTCGAGACGATGCTTCCTCCACAATTTTTATTTTAAATTACAAAGGATGTTGCATACATTGATGAATTTGTATCTGAATAGAAGTGCTAGGGATCAAGGGTGACAGAGTAAACAAAGTCAATAGTTTAATTGTGCCTCTTTTAAAAAAAAATAAAAACTGCACAACTATTAACCAACATTAAACATTGCAACTCTTAACAGATCATGCTTTTAACAAGGTAAATTTATTTTCTAACAGAGACAAGACTTTCAGTAAGTTTTTCTGAGCTCCAGTTGGAAGTTGATTATAGAATACCAAGGACAGCGTTACAATCATGACCCCAAGCAGAGGCAGAACAGGATGCCATGTTTTGTTTAAAATGCCTTTTTTTTTTTTTTTTTTGCCTGTCAACCACCTGCGTCCGCATGTGCCATCAGCCTTAAGAGTTCACCCAACCACAAATACTGAGCAGTAAGTTTTACTTGGACATAATATTCTGGGAGGACAGATAACTCAGATCAGAATGAACATCCATCATTATAAGAAAATTAATAAAATTAAGTGCTACTACTGTTTCTTAATCAGAAGATTTTGATAGGGCGGAGCGTGCTTTTGCCAATTCCAAATCCAATCCAGAAGTTTTCCTTACAGTAGCTCACTCACCCAAATTTGACTTACGCAGATACCCGACTACAAAATATTCGACTCAGAAACTCAGAACGCTGATGTTACCTAAAACGTTTGGAGGTTTTTTTTTTTTTTTCTTAGGAGGGGGATGTGGAAAAAGTGCGGCTTAAAATAGCTCCGGCTCCACAGCTCATTAGAAAGACAATAAATGCATAGTCGGTATTTGCTCTTGTGGAAGTTCATGAATGTCTAAGAGGCTGAGGATTATAATTCAGTGCGCACACACACCTTCTTATCATGCTAGAAGCATTGGGGGGAAAAACATGGCATATTGTGAAATGTAAATTGTAGAAAGATAGAGACATTTTTGTATGCTGCAAAGAAAATATAACCTAAAAGTGCCATCTTTCATTAATGACATTTAAGAGTCCCAATTTATATTGGGAGATATTCAAGAGTGGTGTTTTCTCAACATACTAATGCCCTTAATACAGTTACAAGAAGAATCAGTCACTGAAGCAGCAACTGTTTGAAATGTACTTCACATGATCCCTGGGGTAAACAACATAAACCTCAGCGGTGTGCAAGGCTGTGTCAATAAGCCAAGACCACATCTAGCAGCACACTTAACTAGATGATTCCAACTGAAGCCTCCAACTTAAAAAGAAAATAAAATCATGATTAAATGCATTCTTGAAATTCAGGTCTCAAGGCCAAATACAGATCCTAACATTCGCAGTACATAACTGGGTTATGCCTCAACAGAATTTCAGGAAGACTAGCAAGCATGTTTGAGGAACAGAATTGCATTTGCTGTTTCTGCTGAAGGCAACTTGTATACAACCCTTTGAAATTCTCCTGATAAAGCCTTTCAGAGCTTTAAAAAAAATAGCTATGTTTAAACGAGTTATGGAAAAGAAAAGCACATCCAGTCTTTATATTTTGTGAATAAGCTAACTGTTTTATTAATGAAGGCAAACATCAGATAAATATTAGGGGGCGGGAATCTTTTCAAAATAAAATCAAAACTGACACCGCTGTGTTTCAGAAGTGTCTAGTTGCTTTTAAGTTAGTTAAAAGACCCTTCATCCATTTTAGTTTTTTTTTTGTTTGGTTGGTTTTTTTTTTTAAAAAACAAACAAAAAACAATCACTTTTTTCCTGGCCCTCTTAGTATGGAAAAAAGTCTAGCTACGCAGAATTAGGAACTGAACACAGCTGAGCCTGACTCTCACATCAGCTTTACAGCAATGCAACTTCATTAAATCACAATGATTTCAACCAGTATGATAAGAAAATCCAGCCCATCCACACGTAAACATAGCTTTAGTAGTAAGTCTCTCTCATCCAAAAAAAAAAAAAAATAGTACTCACCAAGTATCAGTAAATGTGTTCAATAAACCCTAGAAGGAAGGTTAGCAAAAGGGGCTTAGGGCTCAAAAACACCCTTCGTGAGCACCCCCTCGTTTTGCAAGGCCATTCAAAAACTGGTCTTCCATAGAAATACAAAAGGACTGCTACAGAGAGCAACTGCAATCAGATCTATCCCGACTTTCTGCAGGATGCTTTTAGCAGTTCTGATTCGATTTCAGAAGGGTTAGGTTCGGAGAGGTCAGAGGGAACGAAAAACATTTAGTTCTAGATGTACGAGTAAGGCACAATATAAAGCCACATCATCATCTGTCATGAAGGAAGAAGGAAAGGACGCGACTCATACATGGTACAGCAGAATGAGCAGTCCATCGATTCAAAGTGTGGCACCGAAGTTCAGACTGACGAGATCTCAACAAGAGCAGTTAGGACAGCATGCTTTTAATATGGAAACAAATTCTAGAGAATCCAGTGTATCAGAAAAAGGAAGAGCTTTCGTTTGTGTTAAATCAAAAATGTATAATTGTTTTTGGATATAGGATTAAAAGTGAATATTCACAATGCCTACACTCAAAAACAAACAAAAAAATCCAGGACTTCATTAAGATCCACATACCATGTATGAACACTGAAAATCTTTAGAAAACGGTCTTCTCTAAAGATCATCCAAAAATGCATGCCACAATTGCCAAGAAACAGAACATGTACATTTGTTGGTTTTTATACCCTTATAAGATTTTTGTTTGTGATAAGTATACACTAAATGTATATATTTTAATGACACTAGAGGAAGCAGATTGTTACTGGCATTAAAGTACAACCATTTCTAGACGGTTTAAATGCCACAGAGTCCCCTGGTTAAAATGTAAAGCTGCACAGCTTGCCTATGTCACCTTTATGATAAAGTTAAACCAGCAAAAGGTCTTATCTTTACTCTACATTTTACTGCCAGGTTTTATTTATATCAAGTATCGCTGCAGCATTCTGACCAGCCCAGAGTTAGCAGCAAGTGGCAGGAATCATATAAAACGCAGTTTCTTTTTTTTTTTTTTTTTTTTTTTAAACAAAGTGCTTTTCTAAGATATACATACATATAAATAGGTACAAAATAAAGTGTCAACATTAAAAAGCTCAACTATTTAAAAGCTTTAACTTAAAATAATACATAGAAAACACTGAAATGCAAGGGTATGGAATTCACTAAAGATTCAAAGTCTACTTTGAAATGCGAGACCAAAATCATATTCTGGTTTTCAGACAAAAATAAAAAGCTATAAAGTTGTATTTGCCCAGTATTTCCGAGCAGTAAAAAAGGGGCCTTTTAATACCTTGTCAGTTTAATTTGTCACAGAAGTTTTTACCTGATTGCAAAACTGCTCTCTTCACGTTCAGAAACGCTGCCTTGCCTACACAGCTTGGATCTGGCGTAAGGCCCTCTGGTATCTGAGCAGCGCATTAACAGCATTCATCAGGAAGGAACGACAGTATTCAAATCTGGGTACGGACACGGCCCTAACTTCCCAAGAGACATTCTCTGTCGGGGTTCTACGGGCCGTATGCACCTCCGGAGTAACTGCACCGTCGGCAAGAATCGCGACAGGGATACACCTGACCCCCTGCGCAAAGCAGCAGCAACTCGCCTCACCCTAGCACCAGCACCACCACCTGAAACAAAACCACCCACGCTCCACTCAGAGTTTGCAAGTCTGAAGTGGATTTACAAAGTTTTGCCTAAATTGCCCAGGGTCTTTGTTCAGTCTCCTGTAGGAAAGACTTGCTGTACAGCTCAGTAGTGGTATTTTGGCCTCCTCCTCCCTTTCGAGTCTTCCAAAGCACTGAGACACCGAGTAAGCTGCGTGCACGCTCGCAAGCACGCGGCAGGCCTGCCACCTTCATCGGCCGCTCTTACTGCACTATTACCGATTCAGACTTTTTTTTATAGTACAAGCTTGGATATAAAAATAATCTACTTATAAACAAAAAGGAATCACAGTACAAACAAACTCAGACAAACTAGAAGTGGAGAAATTCCCCAAAGGGAGTGGGGAGAAAGCCTTCATGGACTTTTGCATTTTTTTTTCAGCAGCTACATTTGAAAATATTTGGTATTTCTATTTTCAGTAAACAGTGTTCTGTCATCTTTAAATAGGGAGAGAAAGAACAGGGAGGAACGGGGCGGGGGGGGGGGGGGCGGGCGGTCCATGAAACCAGAGAATGATCTTGCCTTGAGATAAAGGACTTTCTCACCGAAAGCTAAAGCTTTTAATCTGTACGTTAACACTGACTACAAAGCCAACTCTTATTAGCAGAAGAGCAAATAAGAACTGTGTGTTAATATTCCTCAATCATAGAAACTACTGAATTAACAAGAATAAGTCACATATAAGTTTGAAGAAGCTAGTTTCGAAATACCTGTACAAAAATATAAAAGTCTATAAATTTTTTTTTTCTTTTGTTTGAAGCCTGTGTTGATCCTTGGAAACATCACATGCATAATAATACATCAACTGGAAAAGTGGCAACTAAGGAATTAGATATTTGTAGCTCTTTTTTCTCTTTACATATATACAAATTACAATAAAAATAATTTTATTTTGGTTGTTTGGTGGAAGTATACTACAACAAACTAAATATTTTTTTTTTAAATTCTCAAAGTTGAAAACTATTTTACCAATAGCTTACTAAAATCCAAATATATTAAAATCTCCTACAGTAAGTGCAGAGAAAAAAGATTTAAAGACTCCGAGACGGCCACCAACTTATCTACCATGGAAGCGAACTACAAGAACAGCAAAATAATATTGTTATGTATGAATGCTCCTTCTGTAGATAATTGGACCCAAACAAAAAAATTCACAGTTCAGTAAGATCCCTAACCCTGACCTTTAATTTTTTTTTCTTTTTTCATTTGTTTTTACATTCAGTACAGTATCATATAAGCTGTGCAAAACTTTACTTAGACTGGCAGTTCGCCATATCAGTTGCATTTGTCTTTGGTACAAAAATAAACAATCGCATTAATGTGCAAGTATTTGTTTTCTTCCGGCCAAAGTACCGAAATTGAGTTTTCTAGAGCCATCTTTTATACAATACATAGACTCTGTGGCATATATCTACATTTTCAACATATTCCTATATACATTCAAAAATTTTAAGAGCTGGAACAAATACATTAAAACCTATAATCTTACCATCTATACATCTTGGTTTTTCCCCTCAGGGTTTTCTTCATACAAAACTTTACCAGCTTATACTGATAGCTCTCCCCCCAAAATACAAGGCACAAAGAATATACTTTTTTTCTCTTGCTTGCACAGACATTTAAATACTATATTAAGCTCAGAAAATTAAAGTCTTATATGGCACACTAGCTCTAATGCCACGTGTGCTATGTACAAGTTAATGGTTGCAAAGAAAGCTTACTGTTTTTTTAAGAAGAACAAAAGAAAATCCAATTACTGAAGAAAAAAAAAAAAAAAAAGAAAACAAAAACTCCCTAAATTGACAGCTTTACCAAAAAAACAATTCCTGTTATTTTACTTGGAGCATAAACCTGTCACAATGTCTGGCATGTGCTACAAACTTTTACTAGCAAAAACATGGTTTTGCTTCTAAAAGAAAAGTGATATATTCTGGTCCTAGATAACATAATTTTAAAAAGAATCCTCATCTCTCTATTTAAGCTTAAAGCAGCTTTGAAACTATCTGGTTTATGCTCCAAAAATGCTATTAAGCATTTTATATCATGCTTTGATTTCTTTTACTACGTTGTTATTTCAAAACAATGGAACCTAATTGTAAGTGTTTACGTAATGCTCAACTGACATGCAGACCAGAATGCCATTTACAGGGAAGTACTGACAGCACGGGTGGAATCTGACCAGTGGGAACGGCTGAAGTCAGGTCTTAAACTTTTGACATTGGTATTCGTAGCCCTACAAGGCCACCGGTGGGGTCTCCTTCTGCAGTCTTCTCTAGAACTTGATTCACAAATTCTGATGTCTGTCCAGCTACAGGGAGTCCTACAAAGGGAGGGCAAGGAAACGTGCTGTAAGGTTACTCTCCATTGCACGTATCTGTACGTTCCTCTAAGTAATACAAAGCCAATGAAAGCTTTGGTTAGTAACCAGCCAAAAGGCACAGACAACTGAAATTAGGAAGCACTTCTTTCTTTTCTCTATTCCAGAAACTGTCTGCTGTCTAACGTATCATAGATTCTCTGTCTCCTCACATACACGCAAACACATGAAGTTTACTGCTTACCAAGAGTGTCTTTAATAAGTACGTTCAACTTTTGTTCCATGTTGACTCCTCTGTCATCTTTAGGAACCTGCACCCGACTAACTATTTCTTGTTTAATGGAGTTGATCACAAACAGTAAATTATCTGCAAAGAAAAAAACCTGGCTTAGATTTACAGCACATTCCCCCTGGAGCAAAAGAGATCCACAGCTGTCCACACACTGTTATCTGTAAGTGTCAAAGGTGTCACATCACGCTTACTGTAAAAATTAAGATGTAACAGTTTACATCTGTAAACATATTTTCAAAAATGTTTACATCACATGCATACATTTACATAATTTACAGCCGAAAAGTAGCTCAACACTGCAGGTAACCCAATTTACGTACGCTTTATGGAGTGGACTGGTTTTGTACCAACCAAACTGTTGGGTTTGTACCAACCCTGTTTTCTCTATAAACTGCCAGGTATGACCCAGGTTACATGATGGTGCAAAACACAGACTTGTCCAAACAAAAGAAAAATTAAGATGTGAAGAGTTGTATTTACCATATTCCGTGTTGAGACCCCAGAGTTTTACTTTATTGGCTTCATACTGGGCTTTCTTTTTTAGTCTACAAGCCCTATAGTAAGAAGAGGGGAAGAATTAGAACACTAACAAAAATTCCAGAGTACTAAGAGCATCTGTTTGTTTGCCACACGAACTTATCAACCAATACTGCCAGAGCTGTGACGTACAAAATCATCTATCTACTCACTCGCCTTTCTGCTACCTGTATTTGCTCACATTTCACACTGACGGATTTTATCACTGTATCAATCGTTTGCCCTGCAGCTAAATAAGCCAGCTTCCAGTGGAAATACATCGCTACCTAGGGAACAGGCAAACTACATCTCCAAAGTGCCAGTTGCCCTGCTTTGATAAACTGGTAATTAGCCCATTGCAGAAGCAGGATCTCTTGAGGCAAAAATTAGTTAGATCTTAATCGTACAGTTGTAGTAATGCAAATGTACTTTCATGTAGCGTTATCTAATACGTACCTGGAAGCCAGCTTGTTCTTTTCTTTTCTTGACCTCGGTCTGGCCGTTAAGGGAAGTTCACTGACTGGCGTCAGGTCACTGATCACCTTATTCAGCTTCCTCAGCTCATTACCAATCTGTAGAAGTTTTCTGGGGTTGGGAGTCAGGTCTTCTACGTCAGTCCTCCGTGACTTCTTTGCTGCATATTTTCCTGTTGTAAATATGCAGAAAATTGGGTTGGGAAGTGGCACAATACATACACAACCCTGCAAAAAAACATTCTTCAATATGTAGTTTTTTGGGTGCAGTTTAAGTTCCTTTGTTCATTACAAGAGAATGGACTGGAATCACGTGATCCCTAAGGCCTTTCACAATAGAAAGAGCATTTCCAGACAAACTGCTTTGTACAATTCATATTATATCCAGATCAGATGAGAGCAAATACCGCTGGCCAGGCTACTGGATGTGACCGACGGTATACACACAACTGTGCGGAAAAATGTATGTCACAAGTTCAAACCCAGTTGTTTTGCCCCAACTGTAACTTTCTAACTCATGTGTTCAGCCGATATATCCTCGTGCACACTCAAGTTGATTAAATTCCTAAATGATCTTATTATTGCTAAAGTTCTGTATTAAGAAAGAGTGTCAAGGCCTGGTACGGAAATGATCTTCAGTGATACCAAGCTTCAATGATCCAGATAAAGGCTAGTCAACCCCTTTTGTATGTATTTGAAGCTATTTAAGGTCTGTTTTTCCTGAGGAAATACACAAGACAAAAAGTCTTTATTCCTTAAGATTCTTTGCCACTGCTATGTGTCTTTTTCTAAGTTTCTATTAAAAATGCCAGTTGTTACAGACACTTGCAAGAAAATGCTAATAAAACTTAACAAAACCTGCTCCGGAAATATTTATTAGAGTGCTGATAATTTAGCATGATTATCTGAGATGGCAGATAACCGTGGTACATGGCTGTATGTGAAAATAAAAAAATCCTGCATATGTTATATTCTGTAGCTTCTGGATGTTAAATCATGTTTGATCCTACAAATCCCTCGCATACGCACCTGACTTAAAGGCCACTTGCTCCTCCAAGTGTCTGGTGGGACTGAGTCCTCGAGGCACGTTTGGTTATTTGTTGTTTAATTACAAGTACAGATATAAGCCTTCATAAGAAGGAACAGTGGTAGGGGCTTTAGGTACTGATATTTCACTACAAGATAAATAAGCATATAAAAACTAAGGAGATAAAAAAAAAAAGTTTTCTTCCCTGAATAAATCTACAAGTAACAACAACAAAAAATCTTCTGGTTTAACAGAAGGTAAACTGCCATGTTAGAGAGAGCAATTTTCAACTGTAAGGGAACGTTAACATTACAACCAGGGAAGCTGGTTTCATTTTCCCCTTCAAAGCCAAAATCAAATGGAGCAGCCTACCAAAGAGGTCCTGTGACGAGAAAACAAACATCACTCCTAAGAGTGGTTTGTTCTGGGTGGTGTTAGTCATGCGTGCAGTACAGCAAATTGCTCATCAAAAAGTTACGGGAATAAAACACAGTTTTATAAAACCAGTTGGTTTAAGTTTCTCAGAGGGTATCTTCAAGAAATAGTTTATTCACAGAAGAGTAACTGCTTCACTGTGCTGCATTCACATAGGTGGGAGAAACAAGTAGGGAGGAGCAAAACGAGACAGTTACGCCTTATTGCTTGTCCTTCAGTTCATACTGCGGTTCATGTCAACTTGGCATCTCAGATCGCTTCCAGCTTACTTCTAACACAAGCAAGACTGAAACTCACAGCTACGAGGAGCAAATATCGGTCAAGTGACCCATCCAATATGTTTACAGTACCGCACTGAGAAAATTTCGAACTCTTGGGGTTTCCACTGAAAGCCCTTGGAAGTTACAATTCTCAATTCATCCACTTTCCTTGGGAAGAAACCACACGGAAAGTTACTACTGTATGTTCACTGTGCCTTCTTTGGACACTGTGCAGAACTCTGCTGAACTGAGCAACAGACTTGCAGTGTTTTAATCACTTATTTTCATGGCCAAAACGCAACTTCTCAGCACTTGCAAGTATGAGAGTTTGGCTACTGAAGGTGTCAGAACGAAAGACATTCACGTATAACTAGGACGCTATTCTTACCATGATGGAGGCCATTCTTCTGATACATGTTACTTGGTAAGGTATCTCGATTCCACTCGGACGGCCTCAGCATTCTTTCTTGTTGCGATGGCGTTAGTTGCTCGCTGTACTCCCAGAAGTATCTTCGCTTGCCTCTTTTCCGAGAGGATATTGCAGTCATTTCTTTTAAATCCTCCACAGAATCATTTTCATACCCTAAAAGGATGCATTGCATTGTTTATATAATGTTGACAAAACTGTTTCTAGCCCTTTAACGGTGGACTGAGCATTCAAGTTAGGAGCAACGCCACAGACAAGGCCTGTTTTACGTTATCTAATAGACTTGGGTTTCGGCATCAACTACTACCGGGTACTTGCCTTAAATCCAGGAACAGGCATTGAGCCAGTGATGGTGCTTCATCAGTTGAAAAGAGACAAATTATTTATGCATTGAAAGCCCCTTTACGTTCTCTGCCCCCTTAAGCTCTATCGCTCCTCTCCCCCACAGTCCCTCCACTGCAGGGTACAGGACCCAGCTGTTGGAAAGTGCTCTTCCATCCCTACAATTTTCTCCATGAATTTGCAGGAACATAATCCTAACTCGCCTCCACGGTTTAATTCATCTTTAATCAAAAAGCATGGAAAGAGAAGCAGATGATAAAGATGGATTAGCAAAACACTAATAAAGAAAGCAAAATTATTCAATCATAGATTATTCTGAGTTGGACGGGACCCATTAGGATCATTGAGTCCAACTCCTGCTCTTCCTTGAGTTCGAATACCTTTGGGAAATAAATCAAACCACCCGTCTCTAAGAGCCTAGAGGAGGGGGCTCTGTTATCGGGACGATGACCTGAAACCCGTAAGAAGAGACCATCTGAACTGAAGGGATCTGGACACAAGCTGTTCAACCTCTTCCTCACCTCTTTAGTGGGATGAAGGGAAGTGATCAGAGGTCTATTATGATGCACTTGATAGGATGAACTGTTCGTGAAGTACATGGAAACCGTAATGCCACTATCCACATTGCGTAAACATCTATGCCGTAATTTTGTAAACACAAACCACAGTTTTTAAAATCCTAGGTATGCTTTAGAAAACAAAGACAACCTATACTAAGGTTAAAAAACCCCAAACCACTGCATCACCTTTTGTAATAAAATGCTATATAACAGTTCACATTTACCTAAAAAAGAATGCATTTCAAAACACCACATACACTGACAAAGCTTAAAGAAAAGCCAACCACTGAACGGACTGTGAGCTTAACAAGCCTTGACCCCCTACGCTTGAGCTCTGCTTCATCTTTTAACAGTAGCACAAAGAACACTTTCTTCTTTTTAAAACAGTCCATTCAATGAGCCTGTTTGCACTTGAAAAACCAGCTGAAAGAGAAAAAACAAACCTTCTTGCTTTGGTTTGACTCTCACCTCATAACCCAAAGTACGAATAAAAGCTAGGTGCGCAGAAGGATGAAATCAGTTCTAAAGTTCTGATTCTTAATCATTTCATCAACTCATTTACTCTGATTCTCTGGTTTATTAAAAAGACAGTATTTTAAAGGCAAATCAAACAAGGAAACATGCTTTATAAAACATTTTTTCTTGTATAGCCAAAATGATTATGACAATTTACATTATAGGTTCAAATACCATAAATATTTTTAACTGTACTTCCATTTTACCCAAATGCTGTTTGACATAAGTATCAAAATACTCTTAAAAACCCCACTTACTTTCCACTTGAAAAAAAAGTCAAGCTATGGAACTCATTATATAGAGATGTATAAATTTAGCCCATCTTCATGATAATACAGAATTAAGCCAACTGATGAAAACAAATCTCTTTAAGAGTTGATGTGTACAAATGTACAAGGTTAAAATCAAGACTTCCTGTTTGCTTGTTTAAACTGTAATTAAGTTAGCAACTGAAATTATGTTGACTTAATGCATCCTGCCTTGCAACTCTAGCATCGACCTGCTATTATTTTAAAGTTACAGAGAATAACCTAGTGCACCACGTCCTAACCTAGTCCGTAACATACAGAAGTGCCACAAATCTGTTTAGCTTTTCTGCACTGTATTCATCTTCCTTGAATTCTCCTCCTAGCAAAGATCATGTAGCAGCCTCACTTTCTTCGGCGGGCTTCTAAGAAATCTGAAAGGGTTCTTGTATTTACCTTTCAAGCCCTTCGCAAGTCCCTCCTAAAAATCTTTGTTCACATCCCTTACTATGGTTCTAGGTTTAAATTCAATAGGGTTAAACTAAGTAAATCAGAGAACAGGATAGACGTGACTTCTGTGTCTTACCAGATCAAAAGCAAAAATAGCCCCACCAAAACAAAACCAGAAAAAACCCTGCTCTCTATTATTTAATCATACTGACTTCTGTCAAACCATTTACGAGTCTTTGTCCCCCAGCTGATGGTCCAGCTGCTCAGAACAGATGCAATGCAACTTCTTTAAACAACCTCCATGTCTCCACAAGCACCTTCCCCTTTCAGCTATTTCTTCTCCAGTGGTACTGAAAACTGAATCAGTTGTTGCATCACTCATTTCTGGAATCTCTTGACTACTTGATGGGAGAAGCAGTCATTTACAAATATTTCTATTAAATGAGATAGGTAAAAATATACTAGTAATGGCAAAAGAAGTTTAAGCACTAAAAAAGGCCTGGGCTGATAATTCCCGTAATAAATTACCTTTGCAGGTGACCAGAATTGCTAAATCTCTATCATGGTGGTAATAAAAACACTGTTGCCCAAACTTGCCCAACAGCCAGTCACATTTTAATTATTTCTCCAAGTTCCTGAAGTTTACTATATCCAAGTATTTCTTCAGACAACACTAACGCTTTAAGAAAGCATTTCAGGCACTCCAAAAACATACATGAAGAAGAATAAACAAAAGCAAACTGCGTATAAAATACATCAGAGGGTCAGCAATAACGAGTAAGTTTTTGTACTTTCAGTAAATTACATCTTCACTCTAGAATTCTCAACTGATTTTGGTTTCAGTACTACGGAAGGTTAAATCTTCCTGTGCCATGCCTATTTTTAGAAACTTTATCCATAGCATTTCCCTTTACTCTAAAGGTAAAAAAGCAACACAAAGTACAAGAGCGACACAATTAAAATACCTGGAGAAATTACTTTCTAATATAATCTAAACATACGATGAAATTGTTAGTATCACCATACTCAAGGTGAATGGCTTCATTCACTTAAAGGTCTAGCAAGCCTGTATAAGCCAAGTTCCTCAGTTCCTGTCCTGGACGACGCAGTTGTATTTAGAAGGCGAGAGCAATTGCTTGTCAGTAAAATTTGAATAAACGGCAAATAGTTCATGTAATTCCACCAGCCGAAATCCCAGCATTTCAGTAGGACATCTCTTTTTCAGGGCTACCAGGCTTTCTGTGCAACATGCCTCCGTGGGCTGCAAGGCACCGTGCGGTACAGCAGTCATTACAGCGCTGTAATAGCTACTCAAAGCCCCGGAAAGTAGAGGGAGTTCCATTCAGAAGGAGGGAGGAAGAGGTTTGAAAATGCTAATAAAAACATGTTATGTACATGTACAAGTAACATAAAGGGCATAATGCTTAACAAGTTCAATGCCAACTCAGGAAATCTACTTAGAAAATAATTTGATCTGGGAGTTCATGACGACACACACTGACAAGCTTTAGGGAAGCTGCTGTTTTTAAAAAGGCAAAATTCTAAAAAGGCTGCTTTCCCCCCCAAAGTTATATATTGCCAAACGTCTGAATACCTTAATGCTTATATTCTACTACAAAGCGTTTATAAAATGTGAATATTATAATACTTTCTACAATGAAACTAATACTTGGTTACAGTCCTGTCCCTTTCCCTTCAGATTTTATTTTTACACAACGTTACCGCTTTGTTACCTTCTAGGTGAAGGTTAGTTCTTATTTCTGTTGTTAAGGCTCCATTTCTACATGCAGAAGAGAGGAATTCAGTATCCTTTGAAGACCCACTAAGTGTTACTGCTGAAAACCACCAAGAAATGGTTCTATTAGTTTCAGTGGCAGGTATTCTTTGGATTGTGTGGAAAACTGTACCTACAGCAGGACTTAAGTAATTACAAAATTATTTCACGCGGGCTATGATTTCATACCAGCTATCAAGAGATACAACTCTGGATAAATTCAAAGCAGCAACCTACTGAAGCACTAGAAAGCTCTGCACATCCTATCATCAAGCCACGAAAAAAGAAGACAACAAATGCAGGTAGTTACTCTGTGACCTTAGGCTACAAGCTTGATTTTCCTGTATTCTCTATTATTTTTGTTGCATGACCGCAGTTTATGCAGTTTTTCTCGAAACAGGGCAATAGAGACCTTGTATAGTTTTCATTAATTACATTTTGCAAAGCACTTAGAAAATCTGGAAGTTCATAATTTAAGATCAGTGCTGCTCAGCTGTAACTATAAAGCATTCAAAACCATTCTTTCCTACTTGGCAGACCAATCCATCAACCTCCATGTTAACAAAGCCCAACATTGCTGGTACCTGGTTCTGAGAAAGTATCGCTGATGTCATCATCTTTATCATCCTCATAATCTTCTTCCTCGTCGTCGTTTTCAGACAGCTCGTGCTCACTGCCGAATCCTTCATCGTGGTCCTCATCTTCAATATCATCCTCATCATCCTCATCTTCCTCGGGGTCTCCTTTGGCTGACTGTTCACCCAAACTGTCTGTTACAAAAAGAGAATAGTTGTGCTCTTCTTTCTTCTGCGAAGAATCTGACACCGATGTGCTGGCAGAAAGACTGCTCTCCCCCACAATAAGCCCTGGGGCTTCCTGGGGTGGACTGAGGAGCAGTTCTTGAGTCTCTTTAAAAGGCAATATAGGAGGCGTACTGTGACTATGCGGGGACTCTATTCCTTTTCTTTCTTGTCTCTTTGCTACAGCACCACAATAGCAGGTGTTCTCCTTTGCTGCATCAGCATGTGCCTGGCTCAGCACTGGTCTGCTCTGCGGTAAAGGATTGATCTTTACTTTTGCCTTTTTAACATAGTCTTTACATTCAACATGAACGTTCACCTTTTCGTTATTGTACACGTTGGTCTTCACCATGATTTGTGTACTGGAAGCAGGCTGAGTTGCAGGTTTGCTTGCCTTCTGAACACAGTCCGACAAAGGTGCCTCAGCCTGAACGTTCTTGGAGGAACAGACTGGGGCTGCTGCTCTGGTTGCAATTTTTTTGCCAGGTAACAAAGAATTTAAAGGGTTTTGTTTTACACTGAAGAGCAAATCAGGGTAATAGAGTGAGTCAGAAACGGGCTGGGAGTCCTCGCTGTTAAGCTGAGCCAGTGTCGGCGTTTTGCTTATCACCTCTTCATCTTGATATGGGCTTGAAAAGTCATCAAGGCCCAGGTAATCCACCTCTTTTGTTCCCCAGATGTCACAGCTGGTTAATTTAGTGTACTTAGTTAGGTCTTCACAGTAGGTGTCCCACTGCTCCCACTTTGAGGTGAGAGCAGCTTCTTTGTCCAGGATGTCCGTAAAAGACTCCAAGTTCTCAAGGTCTTTGCAGTCCTCCATTGAAAGTAAGTTGTCTCTGGAGCTTTGCTGATAGTCCATTTCTCTGTCCTGTGCACAATAAGACAAGTTAAAAATTAATACAAAAAAAGTGTCAATCATCTCTGTCCTCTACTTGATCTAGTACGGTGAGCTTAATTCCAGTGAAGTGTAAGAGAGCGATAACATATGAAGATACCTCAGCTTCCAACTAAAAGCTTCTTTTCAAGGTCAGAATGAAGCCCAGCTTCCATGCTTCAGCAGCAGATACTTCTGAAGAGATTGCTAAAGATACAAGTCAAATGCTGCTGGATTCTTTTTCTGCTACTGCAAATGCATCTGGTCATCAGGAACTAGACTAGTACCAACATCCACGCATTTAAAATATGAAGGACATCACAGGCGAGCTGTTGTAATCTCTATTAACCTAGGTCAGTCTTTGCTGTGTGCTTAACAGAATATGCTCAAGTTTACCACTCCCTGGAAAACCTCATTCTAACACGATCAGTTAATGACTACGAGCTACCTTTCTCCTTTGATGCGGGGGGGTGGGGGGTAAGAAAAAGAATGCTAGTGTAAGTAGCTCATGAGTCAACTTTTATTTTGCTTCCCCTGCATTCACAGCTTGGGTGAAGTAGCATATAGCTGCTCTTGCAGAAAAGATTGTAAGGAAGAGTCTCAAGCATCATTACATAACATCAACACAGCTCTCTTTGAGACTTGTATATCAAGCCTCTCCTGACCGCCAGCTTTAAGGAGCGTCTACTGAGGAAGCATCACATTTGCTGGACAAGCAGTTTGGCTCTTCCCTAATCAGTAGCTAGCAGTAACGAATAATCTTCTAGCATTCTTGAACAAATACCCCTTTATTACTACACAAACTCAGGGTATTGGTCAAGGAGAGGAAGTTATGTACGCACAGAGAAAGATGACCTACCAGTTCATACATGAAGTCTGGATCTGAACTGCTTGCCAAGAGATCCGTGCTCATCAGAGTCTGCTCTGAAAATGCATGGCTCCGAAAGGCGTCCCCAAAAGGAGGGTCCATTCCACTCACACTGGGCTACAAGAAATTGATGCTGACATTTGAAGCATGCTATAAAAAGGCATATTCTTTACTTCAACAAAACATAAAGAGTATCGCCATTTCATCCAAGTCTCTGAATTTGTGCTGTACTTGCATCTGGAAGGTTTTTACCTACACAGATAAGCGTGTCATTTCTCAGAGAGAGAGAGAGAATGCTTTAAGAGCAGCTAACAACATGCAGCTCTTTAATCAAAGGACACATTTGTATTCATCATATAGCTGCAAGAGCATTGCTCAGTCATTCTTTTTTGTTGGTTTGAAATTCTCATGCGTTTGCCAAGCTTAGGGATATGTTAGCATTTCTAGAAGAGGAAAGCGAGTACTGGCAAGATCTGTGAGTATCAATAGGCACCACACGCTTGCAGGGCCTTCACCCTAATACAAACCATTTTGTACTAAAGCAGTGTTGACTGGGTTTAGAACCATTAGAGCTCATAAAACTTCCACCTGAGATTGTAACAAAAGCAAAATTTATTACAACTAAATCAAGAGTGTTATACCTCGAGAGAGAGAAGTGGAACTTTGCAAAAAAACCATTATGCAGGATGACTGGGTATGCAGGGAATGGGCAGCAAGGCTTTCTGCTACATTTAATTCCAGACCTCTATTTCTCTTCTAGACACACTCGCCCTGAGGGCTGGGAAGGGAGAAACACTGTACTGCTGAAAGTCATTCAGTGTGCTGATGTGTGAATCACTGCAGTAATAAAAGGCTGCTCTCCAGGCATCCACCCTCGGCAAGGCGACAACTTTGCCAAATCTTGCTGTGTGAACAAATACAGCACCAAGAGCAGCAACATAGCTTCCACCATAGACACTACTGCCACCCTAAAAAATATACACCCTTTAATTCTTCCTACTAATGCCAGTCAAATTTTCTCTTAAACTCTCTTTTTTTTTTTTAATAAGGAAACAGAATTATTTACAGAAGCAAATAAAATCACAACAGACTTACCTGAGGCATTTCCAAGCCCAGATTCCCCAAATCCAATTCCAAACTTCTTGTTTTATTCACTTGTAGGTTCCTTTCCAGCTTTACTTCAGTCTCAGTGAGTTTACACAATCCATGCAATGAAATTTTTCCTTAGGACAACTTCAGTTCACGCCGGTGGAGCTCTTCTATTTGTAGACTTCTGTGTAGAATAAACACAGCAAACCCCCAAGGAGGTAAGTAATCCTTCACCAAAAAGGTAGTGCTTAAAAAACAGCCACAGTGAAGTAAAGAAAAAAATTTCCCCGAAAAGTGATTATTCCTCATGCTGGAATGTACAGCAATTGTCTTCCCCTGCCATCTTTCATCAAATGAAAAGCCACAGATGCTACAGAACAGAGTTCCTGCTAAAACCTTTTTGGCCGAGTTACATTTTGTTGCCTTTTTTCCTCGTTACCGAGACCACGAGCTCCACAGACATATGAAAAGAAACGCCTGCCTAATTGGAAATAATGACTAGCATACTGCTGGGTATACAAGAGAGAAACAATCTTTATGACTAATATAACAGAGGCAATAAATTCTAAAAATGTCTCAGGCAAACGTCTCAAAATACTAATTTCAGAACAGGCAGTAATACTGTTTCAGCGATATCTCCTCCTTTTCTTAAGAGATTAATCCACCCAGCATCAGATAAGATTATATCAATCACTCATATAGCAACATCTAGTGGTAGAGGGATCACAGCAAGCACGCTCACCGCCCAGCAGCAGAGGAAGGGAAGAGACAGGCTTCCCCAACAGAACAAATTAAAATTTGTGCCAAATTTGGCACATACTTGCCTAATAAAATATCTCCTCTATTAATTTCAAGTAAGGCACATGTTGAAATTGGTCCAATTTATCTATTAGTAATTTTACCAGTTTAGTAGCTTCTATAGACCTGCTGCTACTTCAGATGTATATCTAAAGACTTTTCCGAGCCTCATATCCTGCTTAATCCTGCATTTTTTAACAACATAAGGAAAAACTGAACTGTAGAAAAGCAGGCACCGCCATAGCACAAATATCAGTAACTATATCTACACTAGAAGTATGACAAAAGACTCATAAAATAAGTAACAGGAAGTAAAAAAGAACAATGTTATATCAAAAAGAACAATAAAAATATCATCCATGGAATCAAACCTTAGTATCTAACGTAACTGCATTGTCTTCAAGGATGCTGCTTTCTTACCGTCTTGCTTGCCTGCAAGATCCCTACCCTTATATAAAAAGTCTCTTTAACAAAAAAGCAGCATTAGAGGAGCATAATCAAAAAACCGAACCATCATACTTGTACAGTTTTTCAGCATTATCAGTTAAAATATATTTGTTTCTTTGAGCAGAGTTCTTCACTCAGCACTGCTGACCTAAGTCAGACTTTGGTGCAACCTGCTCGGGCTACGTTTATTCTCTCGTTTTCAAAAACAAATAGTAAAGTGAAAGTGTTCTCCTACAGCGGAGCTACGCTCAGAACCCTCCTCCCGCCAGCACATGACAGCATCCCCGTGATTATTCCTACTTTCAGATAGTATCTCAGCTATTTTGTTGTATTCAGCATATATACCATCAGACTGCGGTAAAAACAGACACTATGCGAAGAAGTCTTTACTTATCAAAACACACTGCTTTTCAAAGAGCGGCTAGATTATAAAGAAAAATTACGAGTCCAGTTCTACACAAGTTCTCAGTAAAACCATGCTACCACTGCCAAAGCAAGCCATTCCTTGTAGGGCCCTGCGTCGAGTGCCAGTTCCTTCTGAGAAAATTTTCTTTCTGCTCTAACACTTCCAGGGAACTCTTTTTACTTATCTTAAAGTGACATTTAAAGTTAGTTTGCATCCCAGGGCAACGTGCCTCAACAAGCCCCGTCTCCCTTCTCCCAGCACAGGCCGCACCGCAGCAGAACTAGTCCTGCCCGTGCTGCCAAACTGGCACGAAGGACTAATTCACTTTTCAACCTGGCCTGACCTAGCAGAATCTGTTCTTTAAAACAAACATACGATGTTCTCATACGCAAAGAAAGAGGGGAGAAGGATATCATCTTTAATACCAATCCATACCTGAGTAGCACCTTACTTCCTTGACATACGGAGCGGCAGAGGTTGACGTCGTTTTCCACAGAACATCAGATTAATACGCTGACGCCAACACCAGAACGGCATCATTCACATGGAGACTGCCAAAGTTCTGCCCCGCACGATATAAAGGGGACGGAAAGGAGGCGTTTGCTGCCTCTTTACCAGTTATTCTTTGTCACGTTGTTGTTAGAACAGGTACCTCAAGCCATTCCACTGCCTTTCAGACACAACTAGGGAAGGGGGGTGAAACTTAATCTGTACTGACACTGGTTTGAGTAACAACCGACCAACGCTTCCAAGTGTCAGGACCAGGGAGCTTTTGGATCCTTTACAAATCCTCGAAACAGACAATAAACGCTCAAAATACTTTTACCGTCTCAAAGACTGGAGTAATCTTTTAGCTATAAACTCATAGCACCACTTAGGAATGACGGTGTATGTGCTCCTGGGTCAAAGCAGTATATCAGCTAATCTGATCGTCCCCCTAAATCTCTTTATATTTCATTCTTGAAATTTTATAATATTAATATTTAAATGTGATTTGAATCTCCTTAGGACCTATTCAAGCGTTCCACAACATCAGATTTTTCTTGGTAGCTCTACGGAGGGAGGAAACACAGGGAGGCCATAAAAAGACACTGCCTCAGGGAGCAGCCCCATCTGGGCATGCTTCGTGCCCCCATCAAAGCAGACCTCCTTCCAACCGCTTTCTGAATTTCCCAGAATCATCCAGACCTTCATGAAAAGGCTCCCAGTGTTCACACTTAACTACCAGTATTTTTTCACGAACCGGTAAATTAAGATGCATAGTAGAAGTCAACGACACATATGGAAGCACGGACGTAAAATCTGAACTCGCTGTGAAGGAAAGTAACTTTGTGGATCACAGCTGAAGTCCCATTTTTACAGAATTTATCACTATTGGCACTCGGCTCAAGACCCGAGTTAGAACAGAATAGTACAGTTGTTACGTTATCTATAATGAATACAGATTTGAATGCGCTGAAAGATCCGCGGCAGAGCTCAAGAACAGTGGTATAAGAATTACCGAAGATAAATATAGCAGGAATTCCTGCTTCAGGACAATTTTTATTAATGCCTTACACGGGCCCTTCCCAAACGCAGAGACAGAGAGGCGAAATCCTGTAGTTGCTCCACAGCAACTGAAGGGCAGGTGGAATGCACAGCCCGAGGCCCCGCCGCCGCTCCTTTTGGCAGCAGCCCGCGGTTCAATCAGATTAAGGTGATTAAGGAACCAGGCCCTGCGTTGGTTCTGCGTCTGCAGATTCCTGAGTCACGGCAGCGCAGAGCTGCGCCCCTGCTCCTAGGAGAAGGCTCGCTCCTTCGCTTGGGCGTGAGGAAGGGCAAGACATCTCAGGAACTGCCACGTTCATCTCACATTTAAGAATTTGGGGTGCTGATGGAGGCATGCATGTATACATTGGTTAAAATCCCCACCAGTCATCGATAAGTAATCAAAACCTGTTCTATAGAGTTAATAATTCATTAATCTAATGACAAATGCTAATAAAAATCCTCTGCATGCATATTTACTGTTTGAAAACATGCATTTAAAATAGTTTAATAGTGGTCCCAAGACACCTGGGAAGACTGAACTTCAAACAATCTAAGGGCAGGCTTATTACGTGACATTACTGGTGCAGCAGTACACTTACACGGGCGGACAGCAGGACCTAAACTCAAAACAGGCAGCATTACGGAGACGCATGGCAGTTACCATGCACGTGCCGCTTCCCGGGACTAGTCAAGCACCCTTCTGCAACAACCCATCATCTCCAAAGAAGTCCCTACAAGAGAAAACCCTAAACTGCCAGCTTTCAGCTTGACAACTCTGGAAGTCTTCCTCAGTCACCTGTATGAATCATTTGTACTGCAGCTATAACTAAAGTTGCTATTTCTGTCTCAATTCAGATGTGTATTTTGTACAAGCTGAAAAGCACACGGAGAGTCGCTATACCATTTTGTTGACTGCACAGTGCTTATTATCACAGCAGCTGAACGCCTGTTATAAATACATTACATGAACAATTACACCGTTCATGATGGTGACCGTGCATCATGCAGCAGTTTGTAGTTACATTTTTGATGCAGATAAAAAACCAGCACCTCGCAAGAGCCTGTCCATACTGAACCTACAAACTCGGGCTAAAACATTCAAAACGCTGAACTCTGAGTTTCAGAGAATGCACAAAAACTATGCCACGTATTTTAAAAGAACCATTATGTACTATGCAGCGTTTGCTGTATCTGGACATTTTACCAAGTCCTACAGTTAGAGAGGCAAGACGTTCTCCTACGCTTCTCTTAAAACTTTTTCTCCTTCCACGGTTTGTGCCAGTTTGTTTCCTATTACAGAACATGCTCTGCTCAGTGCGGTCTTCAAGCGCAGAACGCATTTTTCTTAGTTTTGTTTCTGAGTGTAATGGTCTTGGTGTTTTTTTTTTCCTTCTTTCTATATGCTGCTTGAATTATTAGCCAGGCTTAAAAAAATTCTTTTCCTTTTCTCCCCCACCACAAAGATGCTAAATTTTCTTTTGTGTCTTTTTTGGGGTTTTGTTACTTTTTTTTTTTTCCGTAGCAGGTGAGCGAAGAGACTCTTGTAAAAGGTCTTCCTCTGCTTCCACCCACCATAGCCTGCTCATCCAAAGAAGCCAAGTCCCTCTACCTTCTCAGTGAGGTATCTGTATTAAAATGCCAGCATAAGCATCTAAGACATTATGCCCTTTGCTTTCCCTATCCCGGAGAGCAAGCAACAGCTGCTTAAGACACCCAGATCCTAAGTCTGACAGAGCATTGCCATTTGAAAGAACTAAAGATACAAGACTGTTTCACTTCTTTTAAGCCTCTTCCCTTCAGGAGAGGGAAACTGCTACTTCACGGTCTTTGTTCCTTTTCCTCTGCTGACCTTCCCTTCCGCCCCCAACATTATTTTACCAATCCTACTTGCCCACGGCAGGCAGGCTGCAAGATCTGGAAGTGATACTACTAAACAGAAGCTCTGGTCTCCAATCACACGCAACACCTCAGGTCAAAGAATTACCAAAAAGAACACAGCACTAGGATCGTTGTTTGAATTAACACCCCTACGCCTCAATGCCAGCTACCCGCCTTTGGAGGGGTACTCCACTTCGGCACGACTGCGTGAGCAAATAGGCAGATGCCAATAACTGATCATAATGCAAGAGGCAGAAGAAAAAAAGTGATTTTTTTTTTTTAAACCAACAAACAACGTATTGCATCTGCGTATTTTATAACAACTATGCCCAGAATAATATATTCCTGCTAGGAGCGCTAGCTTTTCTGTACATTCTGGAACAAAGACTGAGATTTTATTATTATTTCAGTGCCAAGAGTGGGATGTGCAGCATGTTAAACTTATTAGAACGATATTAACACACTTCAATTCATTTAAAAGACTTTTTATAGTTAAAATACAAATTGCATAAACCTTTATTAAAATACCACTGTAGAGTCAGGACAGTTGTTTGCACAAGAGAATTAGCAGTAAGACTAACATTCACATGCTTTTTTTAAGCCCGAGATTTCTCCTGAAGCAGAGTGCGGCCAAAGCAATGACAGAAAACGAAAGCAAAACTAGACAACAATTTAGCTTACAAGCTCCAGCAATATTCTACATCCCTACATGATGGTTGTTTCTATATTTTTTTCTGACAGTGCAAAGTCTTTCAGGGTAAGAAAAAAATTAGTTCTGTAGTTCCCAGAAAAAAACCTCTTCTGATGAAGGGACTGGTACAATCTAGCCTACTCTTCATACTGTAAAATTATGTTTTGTTACACTTTTGTTAGAAACGGGTTACCAGAACAGCATACTTCAAAGCCAGCAACAAATCAGAAAAATGCAGTCAAAATAGTCCAAAAGGTAAAAAAAGAACAGCGTAAGAGTTCAAAAAGAGAAGGAGGATTTTTTTTTTTAATATAATAATATAATCATGGAAATGACTATGGCAAGGTCTAAACCTTAAAATCTATGATTTTCAGAGAACTTTTGGCTTGACTTTCAAGCCAATGCAAATTTTCAAGCCTTTCTTATGAAGTGCCAAATATCCTTATCAAACTTTTATTTTAAAACATCATTTAATTAGGCTTCACAAACCACACAGCATGGACATGCAAGTCATGGGAATCTAACCCAGTGCGTTCCTTTATTTATACCACACTATCGGCCTATTAGCTGGAGAGAAGCTTCTGTTTATTCCCAATTAATTCCTGCTAACGCTGAAGGGGCTTCAAACCTTTGGTCCTTCAAAAAGCTCTTTTGCCACTCTCATTATTTAAAAAAGACATGGCAAGGATGCTCAACGGCCTGATGCCTCTGCTGCAGGCTTCTCTTATCAGGTAATGCTCCCATCAGACACAAAGCAATTCTTTCTTTGCTCAGGTAAACTACTGGCTACAAAGCACTGTATGAGGTCTCTGAGTTGTTATTCATGCCCCTAAAAAGTACTGTCGCTGAGCATTGAGATTTCTACAAGAAACCTTCCCTGTTAAAACAATTGCCCAATATATTTCCTATAGAAAATGCAACTTCTCATTTAAGTTGCCAACAATAAAAATCGACCAAGTTTCTAAAGCACCCGTGTCTGCCCCTCTATAATTCTTACTATGAAAATGTATGCGTAATAATAATAATAATTAACCCTCCCCACGAGGATGCTTAGAAGCCACTTGGTTAAGCAACCTGAGGCCAAAGGCTAACCAACCTTTTACCACCACCTTTAAAACATTTTAAAATGTTTAAAAGACAGTATCAGAATCCGATTCTGTTTTGCAGGCTATGTATTGCATGATTTCAACAAGTTACCCTCAGGTGGCAACAACATGAAGGCTACGCTTACTTTAAATGAGAAGTTAACATTTCAGCTGGCATAGCTGAATGATTCAAACTGTTCAGCCTGTTGCGTAGAGAAGCCTGAAAAAGAGCGTGTATTTTATACTGGAGCGTGACACAGTGAATTCTGGTCATTAAATTATCTTTGATACCCGATCAGCTCCGTTGGACGGTGCCCTGAGCAACGCTGCGGGCTGGCCTGGCCGCGCTGCTGGCCGCCCTAAACCAGAGCCAGCTCCGGGGGGACCAGGGCGCAGCGGTGCCGTAACATCGCCGCGTAAAATAACGTCCAGGCGGTGGGCCTTCGGGGCGGAGGGGAAATAAAGTTCAGGCTTTGGTCCCTGGTGACACCGGGGCTTTCGGCAAGCCGCCCCCGACTCAGGGAGCTTAACCCAGGCCCGGGGAGGCCTCGAGGACCCGGGGGGGGGGGACGCTGAGGGCCAGAGGCGGCCCCGGAGGCAGCTCCGGAGGCGGCCGGGGGGAGTTACCGGTATTTTATAAGTCCAGCCTGCGGGAACGGGCTCGCAGCAGGAGGCGGGACCGCGCCCCGTCCTCCCCTCGGAGCGGGGAACCGATCACCCCTGTGCGGGCACTGCCCACCCGCGGGCTGCGCACCGGCTGCCGGCCGGCTCCGGCCGCGCCCGCGGACCCCGGCGGCCCGACCCCCAGGAGCGAGAGCCGCCCTGAGGCACAGCGCTCCGGAGGGACGGGGCCGCGGGCACCCTCCGCAGGCCGCGGCACCGCTCCGGCCCCCGGCCCCGCCGCGGGCGGCCCCCGGCCCGCACCGCGCCCCCGCCCCTGACCCACTAACACACCTCCCAGCCAACATGGCCGCCCCGCCAGCCAGCGCGGAGCGCAGCCTAGCCCGGCCGCCGCCTCCCCGCCCCGCCCTCCCCGCCCGCTCAATGGCTCCCTCCTCAGCCAGGCGCGCTCCCATTCGCCGCCGCCCACGCCGCTCACCCGCCCAGCGGTCCTTTCAAGCTAGGGTGAGGCGACATGTAAACAAACCCCCTTCCGCCGCTCCGGAGGGGACCGGCCGCAGCGCCGGCGCCCCCGAGCCCCGTCCGCCGCCCGCGGGGCACCGGGACCCCGCGCCGGCCTCCCCCCGCGGCCCCTGCGCGGCGGGAAGGGCGCGGAGGGCTCCCCTGCCCCGCGGGAGGCAGCCCCCGCCCCGCGGCTCCCGCCGGGGCTGGGGGCGGCCGGGCCGGCCTCCCGCGGAGCGCATCGCCCGCTGCCCGCGGGAAGCCCCTTCCCCAGCGGCCGGGGCAGCCGCTCAGCCTTCGCCGGTGAACCTCCGTACCCCCCCACCCCAGCCAGTTACATAAAGCGCCGTGGCGGAGCGGGGAGAGTCCCTCCCGCCGCCCTGCCCCGCCGCTCGCCGGCCCGGGACCCCTCCCCGCCTCCGCCGGCCCCGCAGCCCTCCCGCCGGGCACCGGCACGCCCCGGGCAGGGAGACCCCGCACACCCACGGGTCAGCCCCGGCCGTCCCGAGCATTCAAACAGGTCGAAAGCGGAGGAGGCGACTGCGAGCCTGGAAAAGCAACAGAGCGCAGGAACCGCCGAGCCCCGCTGCGCCCCATCCCCGCCGCAGCAGCGCCGACCGCACCGGCGCCGCGTACCCGGGCAGCCTCTCCCCCCGCACAACCAGCAGGACCGGTCTCCCCCGGCGGGACGGCGCTTTCGTTTCCCCGGCGCTCGCTGCGAGACGCTTTCCTTGTAAAGGCACGGGCCGCCCCGAGGGAGGGAGGCTGGAGCGGACGCTGACAACTCGCTGCAAGCCCGCGCTCCGTCCCCGCCGCAGCCCCCCCAGCCACCGGCCCGACCCCTCCGCTCCGGCAGCCGGCGGTACCGGACCCCCCCCCCCCCCTCCCCCCCGCGCACGGCCGCTCTCCCACAGCACCGGCCGCCACACCCCCCCCGCGCCGAGCGAGGGGAAGCGGAGGGGGCGGCGGGCTCCCGCCGCTCCCCTCCCGTCCGCCGGGCAGACACACCCCCCCGCGCCCCGCCGCCCCCCGGGGCCGCCGCGGCCCGCACTCACCGGGCGGCCGGGGCTCAGCAGGGGGCGCGGCCCCGCGCGCTCCGGCCCGGACCCCCCATGCGGCTCGGGGTTTGTTTTGTTTATGTCCCTTCCTGACGGGTTCCCGGAAATCGCGTGACTCGCCCCCCTCACGTGGGGAGGGCGGGCGGGCGGGGGAAAGGGCCGCGCCAACCAATCGCCGCCCGCCGCCCCGTCGGCCAATGGGGCGCCGCCTCGGCCGGGCCGCCCCCGTCACGTGACGGGGGAAGGCGGGGGCAGGCCGCGGCCGCCCCCGTCGCTTCAGCGAGCCGGGGGAATCGCTCGTTCACAGGAAAGGAAAAAGAGACCCAGCCCCCTCTCTGTAACGCGTATTTCTGCTACTGTTCAGGCGACCTGGGGCATTTCACCCCTCTGTGGTAACAAAACTTCTTCCCCCTGTACCCAAACCCCCTCGTGCCTGACACTACAAAGGAAAAAAAAACCCCAAACAAACCACATTTTTTTGCCCCAAAGACTTCGCCGATGCGCGATTCTGGAAACGGGACCAGCCACCCACCTCCGACAACCAACTTAAAGCCCTTCGCATGAGTCAAATGCTTCCGCGACTTCCAGCAGAGGAAAAGCAAACTTGATCGGCTCCTCCCAGCAATCTCCCGTGAGGGGCGCAGACGCCGCTCCTTCCATGTCCTAAACGACACGAACAGAAGGAGTTAAAAGCATTTCAAATGACCCTGGCCTAAGCACTTGCTCTACGTGCTGCCAGCGTTTAGGGCTTAAAGTCTTCAAGACGACGGAGCCCGTTTCTTTCACCTTCCTCACTTTTTACCTTCCCCCAAACACCAGTACAGGTCCGGAGATCAGCCTGGTTCCCTCCTTTCCATCCCTTTCAAGCACCAGCAAGCTGCCTTCACACATACTGCAACATTCCGCGTCCTCTCCGGTTGCCACGAAGCACGAGTGAGCTGTTAAAGGCTTTGATACCTGCATTGTTTGTTAAACACCCGTGGCCGAATCTGCCTGCTCCCATTTCCTGCAGCCGTGCAAAAAAAGGAGCGATCTGCAGCAGCGTTGGTTCCTGGCACACCGGGAGCGGCCGTTCCGTGATCACGATGCAGGCAGCAGGTCACACAACACTCAGCGGAACAGAAACAAAACATTATTTTTTCAGCTTCTTCCATCATGCTACGGCCTGGCATCCGTTTCAGAGAAAATATTAACCATGGAGATAAAGGGAAATTTCTTTAACTGGAAAGCAAATAAAAATTGAACTATGGCTTGTTTGTCCAGGCTTTGAATAGCTCTTTACATTAAGCGCACCAACAGCGAGACACGCCGTGTGAACCGTGCTTTACTTCTCCTGTATCTCCTGCAATGAGGGACAGCTTAGAACCGAAACCAGAAAGCTTGTTAAAGAAAGTGACAATACCAATATACTAATGCCACTGTTGTCACTGGATGTTTTCCTTTTTGATGTCTCACTTTAGGGTAGATACGACAGGCAGATCAATATGTTTTAGAAACTGTTACATATTCAAACTTGTCAACAATGTCTTGAAGCATTTCTCCTCCCCTCCTCATACGATGTCAACATACATTATCCTCCACACTTCAAAAAAACCAACTAAACAACCACCCAAGCTTTTATAAGATCATTTGGTTTCCAGTTTTCTTCGGAATTATTTGCCACAGACTACATAGCATTATGGTGTACAGCTTCTTGCATGTTAAACCACAGCTCTCAGTAGTAGGTAACTTGAATAAATCCCCTATTCCGGTCCCAACAGTCGCTACGCGTCCTTGTAATAATGGACACATTTCTTTTGCAACGCACGCTGTCCAGTTTTCCATCACCGCAAGTTACAGCACGTTGTCAGGATCTCGGAATTTCCCGTGTAGCAGTGAGTACTATCCCGCTGAACAAATTAGCAGTGCTATCCAAAAGGAAAAAGGAACAAAAATGAACCGCTCCATTACGTCCTTATGCATAACAATAAAACACAGTAAGGAATAATTGCCGTTTAGCTGGACATGATGTAAGGCGGTAAGAAAGTATACATGAAGACTCCTGTGCATGCAGTAGTATTTATATCCTTTGAAGCTACTCGTCGTTACTTGTATCGAAATATCACAACCACATTGCTTGTTACTGTATGTATCCTCCGCAAAGGCCAGGGAGTAAATCAATCTCCTATCGAAATTACTATTTACGCTTCATTCAGACTACTCAGGTTCTCTCTGCTACTGAGTCCCCCTCGTATCAGACAACGGGAAGTTCACGGAGAAGAGGCTCTCGAGCTAAGCCTTCGCTTCTTCCTGCAGACCTTTCAGCAATTTTAGATTAGTGAGCTCGTCTCACCACACCATACAACTTTATTACAGTTTATCCACATCACCTAAGTTTCCTCAGCTCACCTCTGGCTAACTATCACCTGATTCAAACCACAGAAAAGCACGTCGGAACAGTTAAACATGGCACAAGAACGTTTTGTATAAAGCAGAGGATGAGTTTTATTTCCAGGCATGAGAAATTAAGACCAAATTTCCCAAGAATACAACTCATTTTAAAAAGCAAATGCCATCAACATCTGGCACCGCTGTTTCTCCTCTCCTCATACAGTTTCATCGCACACATTTTTTCCAAGTGCAGCCAAACAGAACAGGGGTGAACAGCACAGCAACAGACAGCCTAAGACCTGTAAGATATATACAGTGTTCCTACAGAGGGAGTAACATGAACAGGAAAGCCGACTATGACCCATAAAAACTCGATGAAAATTTTGGAAGTTAACAGACAAAAATTTACAGTACCGAAGAGGAGTATAAATAGCATTAGGCACACTGTTAAACAGTACAGTAGGAAAAAACACAGGGCTTTGAACAAGCCGTTTGAAGGACAATAGAAAGTTAAGGCATTAATGCAGGCTTGGTATCCAACCAACTATGTTAAGGGCACCTTTGGGTCAGTGGAGTTTTTCATCTGGAGGAAATGTCTTCTTTACCTGCAAAGCAAGAGGCAACTTAGTTATTCCTTTCCATGGAGACGATTTACTAATTGAAGACCTGGTTGTTAACCACAGCTATTTCCATTCCACAAATGCACTGAGAAATGGTCAAGAACTGTAGATAATTCATCTATATGGAGCTTCAAGAATAATCTCTACTTTCTCAGTTCCTTAGCAGTTTCATTTCTGAAGTTACTGCAAGTAGTTTTAGATACGTTATAAGCTGGTGGAACAACTATTTTTCTAGAAAGTTTTCAATGCTGTGGCAGCATCCAGTCATCTGCACGACAGCCCTTCTTGCGCTTGCATGAAGAACATTCCTGGTCTGAGAACACAGACTGTAACTTGACAAAGTTAAGGAGAAAAGGCGGCGTTAGATCACATTGCTTAAGAGGCTACAGCCCGTATTTACCACGGCTACAGAAGTTTGCATGTTCTTACAGACTGCCATCTAAGCCATTAACTCGATTATATAGACAAGTCATCTGATACGCTGTCGTCACTTGAATTGGAGGGATACGGACCGAAAAGACCGACCAAACTTCTGTAATTTGGCATAGATCAATCAAGTCGGCATCTGCAGAAGCTCCTCACTAGAACGCAGTAGCCTCCTGTGTGCATTTTCAGCCTGCTCCGTTGGTCAAGTAAAATGGGTTTGCCTAGACTATCCTCATTTTTAAGTAACATCTCTCCACTCTGGGAGTTAGCATGTCATTCTCTTTGCATTGTCCGTACTAATCCATCCAAACCTCAACTGAAAGAGAAACGGGAGGCAGAAAAAAGTATCGTACATGCGCCTTGAGTGCTGGAAAAGCACATCTCAAAAGCCAGAAATAACTGGTCAAACGAGAAATGGTAGCTATATTTATGGGATTCTGTGCAGTGTCAGAGAGAGAACGCAACTCTTTCAGATGGAATCTAATTCACAGCTCCGTCTAGTGAGAAACTCCACAGGAGGCTCTGAGTGCAGAGGCACACAACAGCAAAAGACAGGACGCTGCAGCCTGATCAAGGGAGCCACCTCCTCGCCGCTCAGCTCGCTCAACACTACCAGAGTAATTCAAACAAGATCGGGGAGAACAGCATGTCCTGCAATAGCACATTTCTAGCAAGAACGAACATAGTATTTAACTATGGTATTGGAGGATTGTTGTATGCTTTTACTTTTTTAAAGCGTTCTTTTTCACAAAGACAAAAACCTTAATTTTATTCAAAAATCAAGCCAATGAAATTGGACATATCCAAGGTTAAAACACACTGCTTCATATAACACAACAGCGTGCGCTATATAGGTCTCATTCCCCATTAAGAAGTTTGAAAATGACAGCTCCTCACATAAACTTTCTGGCCATCCTAGAACACGTTAGTTCCCTCTCTTCCTTGGCACAAATTTACCTCCCGTTCCCTGGAAAATCCTTCACTGAAAGGGAGGGGGAAAGCCCTGATTCTTTTAGCAGGTGCCTAGAGTCCAAGAGCTGTACCTCACTCCAGTTTGTCCGTGCTGGTTGAAACACACAGACCATTTATCAGTCAGAGGGAAGCCCAGTTTTTATATCCGAGGCATCTACTTGTCCAGATAACTACATTTCAAGTTCAGATCCCAGGCAACTGAATTATCCTATGGGATTCAGGGATCTGTATGCCCATTACCAGAATACACTGGTCTCTGTTTTCGCTAACTAATTATGTGTTAACACATGAGCAGTGAAAATGCACCTAGGCAATTCAGCTTGACTGACTTAGCTAATTACAGGCCTCTACTTGAAGCAGGGCCAAGTCTACCTTTAGCTTCTGCTTGTTGCTTAAAAGCGAGGATACAGACACACACACCCCCCCCGCAGGCTGACACCACCACGGTTCAGATGAAGCCTACTTTGAAGCAGTGGAGCTTTGCTGCAGGGTAAATGTTCAGGATGCTCTGCAGACAGCATTTAACTGAGCTATAACATCAACTGTCATCTGTCTGCTGCTATTAGACTTCTGTAAACAGAAGTTAAAAGTAGTAACAGCAAGGGGGTAGGCAGTTAAACCTAAAAGGACAAAAAAAAACAAAACAGGTAAAAAAACCGAAGTGTGTCTAATTATTCAGTTACCAGCATAAAAACTAAAGTCATGGGTACTTCCTTCCACAGCTGTCCTTCATTTGAACCTTCAGCTCCAAACGCCGCCATTCTAGAGAAACCTGAAGTCATCGTGGTACTTTTAGTACAAGACTTGGTATTTTTGCTGGTCATGCCAGAAAGCATGCCCAAGAACTGCAGCAACAGCATTCCAACAGCACTACCCAGATAGCAACCGCCAGGCTCATCCATGATTGAAGTCGCATACAGGCTATCATTAAAACAACTGAAACATTCATCTGTAAGCTCAGTGTTAGCGCTATACACTGACAGGAGATAAAGAACCATTCCAACTGCAGTTCTCGCTCTGACTTCCCAGATGAACGAGGGCAACCGTACATTGCCTTGGAAATCAGGACAGGCCTTGGATGAAACGGCAGCAGGCTTGAAGAAAGGTTTAACAATTGTTAAAGATTAGGAAATCCACTTATGCTAGCTATTAAAAGACACCCCAGCCCGATTTTTTTTTTTTTTTGTAGGAAGAAAAAAATGTGCTGTTCTCCTTACGAACCCCTGCTTACTGAACACAGCACCACATGGCATGATAGCAGAGACAAATAACCGTACAAGAATTCAGTCCAAGCTTTTCACGGTGTCCAGTCAAGATTAACATCCAAAATATGTTTTGTTGCAGCCTACAGAAAGATAGATCTCTCCTGCAAAACAGCTAGCAATTCTGAACACACTGCTTACGCTACTGTTCAATTTCTCCAGAAGCTTTAAACATACCAAATATATTAATAAATCTGATCATACTCACCTAGTCAACAAATTGCAGCCGAGGACAGACATCCTTAAGGCCAGTGAGATTTAAGATACCAGATTGTTTCATTGCTTAACTGCGGCCCAAAGAGAGGGTTGAGTTGAGCCAGAATCGCAATCAGCCAACTGCAAGACAACCCCCCCAACCCAAAAGAGAGATCATCAGCCAAATCAGAAAGCTTATGACAATGGAGAGGCTTGTCCAAAGCACAAGTACTATCAGAGAAAAGATGATTTTCAGGAAGGTCTAGTATCAAATCAAAATTTTACTCAAGCTCATACACAAAGACCAGATACCATCAATGAAGATCTGGCACAGAATCATTCCACAAATGAAACAATAAATTGTCCTGTTCAATTTAAAGCAACACAAAACCACCTGACAGCATTTCTCTCATACTTTTCCTTTGACAGGACAATGTTTTGAGACATTGAAACTCAGGTATTTGTGGGCTCAGAAAATAGAAACGTAAGAGAGACAGACCTTTTGTCAGTGCCTTTGAAGCACCCTTTAAACAAAAACCTCTCAGAAACATGCTCTCTCTCTTTTGCTCTTATTTTCAGCGTATGACAACCTACCCTTGCAGACATGGTATATTTTTCATCCAAGATTGAACAAAAGTCAATTTAAACCCGGCACAGAGGCCAAGAAACAGGGACCTGAAGCAAAGGAGTACAATGCTACAGGAACACACACACACACACACACACACAAATTAAAACCCCACAACAACAAAACCAATACGACAAGAAACCCCGGATCATCAGCAACAGCAGCCTTGTCATCAGAGCAGTTCACAAACTGACACTGCAGAAGCCATAGCCAAAACCGAGAACAAGAGGAATGTCGTTTGTGGAAAACATCCAGGAAAGCTAAACAGAAATAAATATTCCACTGTTAAAAGATACATTTGCTTTGTAAATATTACAAGATTCAGAAAAAGCAATGGATGCTTCCATGGATTTAAATCTATGTTAAATACTAACTATATAAACACATTTAGTGAACACACTGGCTCATCTGTCTGCTATTTCTAGAATGCTTTGTAAGGAGGAGAAAAAGCAAAGCAGCTTTGTAATGGGAGCTGCCACAAATGTATCAGAGTGCTTAGGCAGTCATGGAAAATTCCACACAAACCTTGATGCTTTGACCAGCAAACGAAGTGCAGGTCTGCTGTAAAATGGCTACAACAGCCAGGGGCAAAAGACGTGGGCCAGACTTAAAGAAAACGCATCAATCCTCTTAAAATTTACAAATATTTATTTTCAATGCCGCTTTCAGTTTTGCACAAAGTAGGACTCGAGTTAAAACGACCTGCTGAGCCTGCAGCAGTCCATCGGTCACGCAAGCCTTGCAATATGTAGCAGGCTCTACAAAGCAATTAAAACATCAGCAAGACACCAGCAAGACGAGCCAACAACCTTTAGGCTGACATGTTTCTACTTTGCTATCCAAAGGGACAACAACAACGTATTTTGAAACCACGCTAATCACTTTGTGACATTTACTTAAGGGAAAAGCAAATTAGCTCTTAAAAATACCACGAAATTTATGTTGCAAGGGTTAATTTTCACATACAAAAGACAGCTAGAAGGGGTACCAGAGCACTGTACCATCTGCCTTCACCATCCTGAACTAACAGAAGTGGGAGGAGGGTAGGAACACTAAAAGCCTGTTAAAGCACATTATTCTCTTTCTCACTGTACAGAAGGAAGGAAGTCAATGCACAAGTATCTCACCTCTCTCTGCCTCCTGAGTTCAGACCCAGCATGGCTGTGAATTAAATGAGCTGGAAGCACATTCAAAATATTGACGTGTCCCAGCTGTATAACCATGCTTTAGGCAAGCGCTGTGCAGTTTTCAAAAGCTATTTGTTGGGACCATGCTGGATACCCAAGCTCCGAGCCGTGGTGGCATTACAGGTCAATAGCATAGTCCTCCTCCCTGCTCTGCTAGGGCCTAATAATTTAAAGCAGTAGTTAGGCACTGAACTCTACGACTCCCTTGCATTCAAGATAAGTCATAAAAAAGCTTTTCCCACGTTTTGCTAAAGCAATGCTGCTTTATACAGTAATCTATCATGACAACGCAAAACAGAACGCGGCATTCAAAGTAAAACAAAGCAAGCCTCTGTATCCAACGTGTAATGTTCTACAGTTGCTAAAATCAGGTATGGCATTCGAGCCACCCACGGGTCCTTAAATTCTACCAGATACCAGTTACAACAGTTCGTGTTAATTACCCAGCTCAGACAAGGAAATTAAAGTCCCTTATGTTCTACCAGAAAGATTTTTTAAAAGGTCTTTCTGCCATAACTGCCATCTGTCTATGCTGCCTATTACAAATTAAGGTCCTGCTATCTCTGTTTAAATGTCAGTTTGGGCAACCATATTTTAATCCTTTTAGGTTCAGTAGCAAATAACACCATTTTTCAAGGACCCTGTCCCTCTGTTAGCAGAATATCATGGTATTGTTTCAGGAACTGCTTTCTAAACAGCAAAATAGATTTAGACTTTGGCAGTACCTTACAACATGGTGCCACCTATAATTTGTGCAGCAGTAACTCCTTATACTTTGCCTTATATTTTATCAGGTTCCTGAGGCTCGTGTATTCTCCTTCAAAAGGCTGCTGGGTACAATACCTGTACGCAAATTATGCACTTACCCATGCAAAAATTTTCCATAGAACAACCAAATTAACACCATGCGATCGATATCGTTATTCAAAATGATCACTGTTAAATCTAAACACAGAAGAAGCAGCTTTCAGTTGAAACGTGAGTGACTTCAAATTTAATTAGCACAAATTCAGTTTGATGCAAATCTATTTGTCAATCAAGCGGTGTTTAATGAAAACAGGAAATTGTTTTTTCCCCTATTTTCAACTGGAAAGGTAACTCAAAGAGTAAGAAAATAGGTCTAGCAGAGTTCTAAACTAACTCTAAAAAGAAGTCGATAACAGCACCAGCCACCTGCTAAGGACACACAAGTACAGAAGGCCATACCTGGGACCACACAAGTTATTTTAACCCTAACATATCCAACGAAGAATCCTCAGAAACCGTTCTTTCAGGCTTCCTTCAAGACTGGTATGAAAAATTAGTCTCTTTCTTTAAGGAAAATTAAGGCCTGAATTTCTTAAGAAATTAAGGTCTGAAATTTTTTCAGTGCCTCCACCAGAAAAGGATATGGGAAGAACAAACTTACATATGTTTGAATAAAATAGAGGAAAGAAGGGTTGGACCAGATGATCTTGTGAGGTCCTTTCCAAACGGGGCTGTTCTATGATTTTATACAGAATTCATTTAAAAAAAAAAAAAAAAAAGAGAGAGAGAGAGAGAGAGAGAGAGAGACTGTGTGATGAGGCAAGTTCCATCTTGGAACATGAGGAGAAAAATCTGCTTTTTGTTGTATTCTGCCAAGCAGACATTATATATGTAATTTATGTGGTTGGGTATAACTACGGATGGTTTAAAACACAGTAAGATTTTGCTGCTTCTCTTTTTTCAAGGTGTAATTGGAGAAAGCCAAAGGGAATACAGAAACCAAGTTAGAGCCCACAAGATTACAAAAGAAACCCCTCAATGGACAGGTAAGAACAGGTTATAAATCATGTTAATGACACTGGATTTTTAAGAGGTCTGTTTCGGTACAAAAATCACTAAACTTATAAGTGAAATACCACTGTACATTTGAAGAGTTCACAGCATTCAGTCAAAGTTAAGAAATTCTACAACAAATACATTCCACATCATAATCCAGAGGATTCTACAGATGCCACGTGGCCTCAACTTCAAGGAAACTGTCCTTCTTCAAACAATACAGAAAACAAACCCTAAGCTTCAAGGCTTTTAGAAGAGTAGGACATTATTTCTGTTAAAATACAGAATAGGAAGAACTTAAGGGAGAACTTCAAACTTAAAGAAAATCAAAACAAAATCCAAAACACCACCCCCCACCAAAAAAAAAAAAATAAAACCAACTTGCTGTAACCTAAATGCAGTAACCTAGTGAAACCGAGCATCCAGTTGCCCTTTCTTAGCCAAGCATTTCAGACCTACCGTGAGGCTGGGCTGTGACATACTTCATGTGCAGGCAAGGACGCCGTCATAGCACTGAGATTCCCACATTTCAATCCCAAATTCAAGTTGCTGGCACCACAAAGCTCTTACGTTTCTACATCTGCTCAGCAAAACTTTAACTTACAAAACTTTCATAGATACAAAACACAGAACCAAGTTTGCTGTACTTTCACAATTATCCAGAAGAATGATTTCTTAAGATGTCACGTGTCAAATACTCTGAATAAAAAAAAAAAAAAAAAAAAAAAAAAAAAGCCTCACCTGAATACCGCATGATTAAACTGGATCAAACCTGCACAAGCCTGTGCCACAGGCCAGCCCAAGGTGGAACCGAACAGGCCCCTCCTGGAACGTGCCAACACTGATAATATGGCTTTTGGCTGCCAGTTCTTAAGAACAAGTCTTGAGATTAGAGATGCCTTTTTCTAAATATTCATATTGAGCTCCTTAGAGTAGCATAAATAATGCCTAAACACTTCAGGAAAGTATAAGTACTACTCAGGTTCAAGTGGAACTCTGACTAATGATTTCATTTCAAGTTAACCCTAAAGATCTATAACCAGACTTTTACCAATTTACTCTCCATACCAAATTCTTCCCAAACACCTTTCAAAGTTATTTCTGCATAGCACTTTCTTTGACAAGATCAGTCTCTACAGTCTTAAAAGGAAAAAAAAGAGACAAAAAAGAAAAAAAAAAAAAAAAGAGAGGTAAAGGCGGGGGGGGGAGGGAGAGAGAGAGAGAGAAAGAAAACAATAACCACGCTTTCTCTTGCAGACTCCAGCTGCAGCTGGCATACCTCTTGACAAAAAACAAAAACAAAAACAACCAAAAAACCAAACATGGTATGAGGAGTTCCTCAACAAGTCATTTTGTTATTTCTACTAATTCTCTTACAGAAAAAAAGGCAGCCTCAAAATATACTGTGCATTTAAAAAGAAACAGCCTTAATATATCAAAGCATCACAAGTTTGTCACAAAAATTATTTGTCATATATCAAAAAACCCCCACGTATAAGGTTTTCCACCCACTGCTTCTTCAGCAGGTTGAAGGTCTTCAGAACTAAGAATTCTAAAACCTGTCAAAGAATACCATGTGTCTAAAGCTCTGTGACACATTTGAAAGGCTTCTTCGTAGACGTCTTGAAGATATAAAAAAGGAACTTTTGATTACATCAGAACTGTGCCTTGATTAAGGAGCAAGACGTTATTTATACTTACAACAGGTAGCAGCAAACAGCACATGTCACCAGCATTGTGTTGATAACACTGCAAAAAGGAAGGAGAGAAGCAGCTGATTAGGTGTCACGTTATGACTGACCACAAGATACATCGGAAAAAAAACCCTAGCAAACAAGAACGAGTTCAACTTTGATCATACGGAAGGTGACTCAACGTGAGTGTTCTAACTTCTTCCAGCTGAGTAAGTGCAGAGGCACAGCTAAGGCTCTGCAAAAGAACTGACACAGCTCTGGCAAACAGAGGTGTACAGCTGTATTTAACAGAAATCACTCCGAATAGGAGCAAAATCTCATGCAGTCAGTGTCCTTGCTCCATTTCAGTCACTTCTACCAGCAAATTAGTAAACTACTGAAGCTGGATGGTCTAATGCTAACAGGAAACAATAAATATTTCCTCCATTTGCAAATTTCTGCTTACAGAAAATTTCAGTATCAAAATATATCTTTTATAGCATTAATGAGGATTTTGCAAATCGAATACAAAATAAAATGTCAAAGCCACATGAAATGATCTGTAGGATAAGATTTTTCTTTTCTTGCTGAAGGAAAACTGTGTCAGAAACCATAGTTAAGCTGAAAAGAAGCAAGAACCAAGCAGCTCTTGAAACTGAAAATGGTAAAACTGCAGCTATACACACACAGGATTTTGAAATGGGAGGAAAGGAAACGAGATTTTCTAACAGTGAGTGACCTATGCAGCTCATGGAACTTAGTAGCAAAGTGGAGGGTTTTTTTCCTTTTTAAATTATTAAAAGGGATTTCCCTCTATGTATTTCCCCCCCCCCCCCAAACTGAGTAACAAAAACTCGTGCTACGTCAGTAACTTCCAATCCTTTTGTGACATGGATAACAATTCAATATTTTTCATCTATCAATACACACCCACCTCGTCTACATTCAAACGAACGCTACAAAGCTAACATAGCCTGGGTTCGGCTTCAGGAACCCCTCCTTTCCAGGGAGTCCCAGAGTCATTGCTTGGGAGTTTTAACCCATGCAATGTGAATTCTTAGGGCAGTTAAAGTTTGCACTGACTTCTTTTGCTAGAAAAAGAACAATCCTATTCAGAAATGGGCTTCGGGTAGAGGGGTTTTTTTTGTTTTATTTTTTAAGAAGATAAGAAGTTAACAGACTACACAGTGTTACTATAGACATGGTATAGAATCAGAACACAGCAGTACTCTATTCATATTTATTAAACAATCACATTTTGGAATAACAACAGAACATCTGTTGGCAACCCACATAGTTCCCACATACTTTAAAGATGTGCCTGAAGACACATTTCCAAGGCATTTCTGAGAACAGGCAAGTTTTCAGGCACAAAAGACACTTCAGGTTTGACATGGAGGCAGCAAATATCTGAGCTAAACAGAACTCGAGGGAAATTCCTTCAAGTTTAGATAAACAACTAAGAGAAAAGACAGTTGGTACCTGTGGAGTAGAGGGGATGTCAGAGAGAGGAAGAGAGATTAAGAAGTCATTATCTCCTAGGGAAGAGAGAAAGACAAAAACTTGTCTATTTTTTTAATCTGAGCAGCTATGATCACTGCAGGAAAAACGTCTCTGCTTAGGTGCCCCGCTTCTGTCCTCAGGCCATCACAGCTACAAGGCCCCTAGCACACACTTAAGGGCAGAACGGAGATCTGCTACAGCAACTTTTTCAGTCTCATCTGGCACGAAGCTAGAGGATGGTGGAAGAAGTCAGAAGCGGTCAAGTAAGGAAAGAAAAAGGAAGTTATTGCTCAGACACCACCTAACTTAACAACAGGCCTCCCTGCCGCAGGACGCTGTGTGTGCGGGCCTGCACAGGGCTTGCGGGGAAAACCCAGGCCCGTGACGGGTCACCGAGGCGCGGAGACACCGCTGCCGGCTCCGGCCCCGCAAGCCTCGCAGGCGCCTGCTCCGGCCTCCCGCCGCCGGCTGGCTCTCGGCCGGCACAAGCGCCCGGGCCCGCTCGCCCTCCGCCAGCACGGCGACCGAGAGCCCGCCGCACCGCTGCGGCAGGCGGCGGCGGCTCCGGGCCTGGCGGGGCGGCGGGCAGGGCGCTGCAGGGCGGGAAGGGGGAACTCGAGAGGGCCGGAGCCGCAAGGCCGCTGCCGCCCGGCAGGCCCGCAAGGGCACGGCGCGCCTCCGCCGGGCCGCCGCCGCCTCGGGGCACCGGGCCCGCCTCACACGCTGTCCCTCATGCCTGAGGGGAAGGGAAGGGGAAGGGGAAGGGCCCGCCGCCCCCTCAGAGCGGCCCCGGCCTCCCGCTGCCCCCCGGTCACTCACCCGCGGTTAGGCCCCTTGGGTACGAGCCACGGCAGGACGCCGCCGACCACCCCCCAGAAAACGCTCATGACGATGATGGGCACCGTCAGGCCACCGTACGCCATGGCCGGGCCGGCGGGGGCGGCGGCGGAGGGAAGCGGCTCGGTCCGACCCGGCGCGGCGCCTCCCCGCCCCTTCCTCTCGGCCGGGCCGCAGCGCCCCGCCCCGCCCTCCAATCAGCGCCCGCCACCTCACCGGGGCCCGGGGGGCGGTGCCGCGCCTGGCCCCGCCCCCCGTGCTCGGCGCTGCCGGCGGCGGGAAGCGCGCTGAGGAGAAGGGGGCGAGGAGACGGGGCAGGGCGGCGGGCCCTCGGGTCCCGGCCGCTCCCGAGCCCGGCAAACAGCTCGGGAAGAGGGAGAAGGCTCCTGCGGGAGGGCGCGCCCTGCCCCGGCATCAGCTCGGCGGCTGGCGAGGTCCCGGCGGGCCGGGAGGGGGAACCGGGGGCTGCTGAGGGCTCGAGGGGAACGAAAAATCTCGTCAGGCAGCCGGCGTGCGCGCCCGGACCAGAACCCGGAACCGACAGGAAGGGAGCGACACCCAGGGCCCCCTCCTGAAGCGGCCTTCGCGTTAACGCCTGGAAACGGCTTCGGAAGCGCCGATGGGATTCCCCTCCATCCGCAGCATCCCGCTCTTCGCTCTTCGGCTGGCAGCGGTGTTCGGGAAGGAGCTGAATTCCCTTCCCTCTGTGTCAGCAATGAGAGGGCTGTTCACCGAGCCAGTGAATTCGCTTAATTGCAGGGCTGTTTTCAACACGCTGCAGCAGCTCTCAATTCTAAATGTATAAAGCGCTAAAAACCTCATTTCTTCTTACAGAAAAGTTCATCCAAAATAGCGTTAGCAACAGCACCAAGACCGCCTTCACTCCCACCCTTTTCAAACCAGACAGCTCCAGCTGACGAGCACGGCCGAGGCAGAGCCCCCTCCTCCAGCTCTAGCCTTCACCTGAGACCCCAGGACATCACACAGCAAATTCCGTGCTCTTTGGCCACAACACACCTGGTGAACCTCCAAAATGTCATCCTTTTCTGTCAAATTCATAAGACAGCTTAAAAAACATCATTTAAGAGGATCACAGAAAGAGACTCATGGCCAGAAATAGCTTACTTCAAATGTCTGATAAAATATTACATATATGCAGCGCACACAATGAACACGTTCATGTAAAACCACGAACACATCCAAGTAAGTGTTAAAGATCAGTGGAAGAGAGATAAAGATCAGTGGAAGAGACAGAAGTAGAATGGCCATTAGATGCATGCTTTCAGGATTGCACCACTCTTTCTAATGTTGACTGAAATTCCTTTATGGGGAAAAAGTCTTCAGTTTTCTTAAAAGTAAAAAAAAGGTATAAAAAGCTTTTTCATTTAGTGGAAATATTTTTTACATAGCCAACATCAAAACATGAGAATGAATATTTAAACCCTAACCAGACACACTGTACCAAGACTTTCTAAAGGAGAAGACACGACGATAGGTTTAATTTTAGCAGTTCTTTAATGGTGTCAAACAGGAAACCATCTATTCTTGCATCTTTTCGATTGTTTCTTCCTTGTATTTGCCCTTCTCCTTGCCGACCTGGCGAGATTTTGCTTTACGCTCCAAGATCTTTTTGCGATCTTTGTCCAGCTTTAGCCTAGTGATCACCACCTAGAGAAAGGATAAAGAGTTTAGTGTCTCTTCAGCGTAACAGCACAGCAGCCTGACACAACGGTGGTAAGACAGCACGGCCCAGGAAGATCTGCTCTGGCACTCGAGTGTCATTGCCCTGGACTCTCTCATTCGGTTTGAGCGGAACTGAGGTACCGAATTGCCCCCGGATTTCACAGTTTTCCCAGGTACGCTCAGGGACCAGAGTATATTGACAGTTCCTTCGATGCACAGCCAAAACACTTGCACAAACTGAAGAGCAGCCAAATTTCTATTTATCTACATAATAATTACTTTGAAGTAATCTAATTTCCATTACGCTGCTCAAACATGACGGATGCCACATCCACCTGAAACACAGCGTAGAGCTGATCCCACCACCACAAAGGCAAGTAATGGATCACTATTTTAATTTCTCCATGTTTTAAACAATATTACCTAAATTTTGGAACACTGGAAAACCACGCTGCTGCCGCTGGCCACTATCGTATCACGGCCGTACTGCCTGGAATCGCCAATGCACCTGGCTAACTACGGGCAGCAGCAGCAGTTCATGCACCGTAGCGACTCATAGAAAGACATTCTGAAGAACACATGGGCTACTGAACCGTTGCGAAGCGGCCAGGCAATTACCACGTGTTACTAACACGGACACACAAAAGGTGAATCGCACAGACCATTTGCTGCCACAGCCTGAACGGTATTTCTAACAAAGCAGCAGAAGCAAACTTTCAGCGCATCAGCAGCCTTCAGTGCTCTCTGTGCCCCTCAAACCAGCAAAGAAAGAAATGTGGCGATATTGCTGGAAGGAGTACTTAAAAATACAACTGACAATCAAATCCTATAAACACCACATAGGCTGCAGCAGGGCTGCGCACTCCTCAGTTCCACTGTGCGTTTAGGTCTCTCTTAATTGTAGTTAACTCCTACCTCTTTAGCTAGGAGAGGTAGGAACTGTTCCTCCACCCCACTGCAAGTTTGCAACAAACGAAACGTTCTTCTGTACGTTTTGCATTAACAACCAGAATCTTTATGCAAAGCTTTATCGAGGTCTGATTCCCAATTAAAGAAAACTTTCACAGAAATAAAGGACCAGCACAAAATTCCGTTTCTTTCACTACTGTTTACCACACGAGTCGTTCGCACGCTGGCTCCATCGCAATGTCACCTTGTCCGTCAGATGTTATTACTGCACACAAGCCATTGCGGTGTTTTGGAATAATTCTGCTCTCCCTCCGCCGAACACACCAACCGTTTAGACCAGAAAACCTGCTACAACTGGATTTCTTCCACCAACGCTTCAGTATGCGTGCCCACGTGGCAAGGCTGAAGCAGACTGATTTCATCTGCTTCCAACCAGGTTTTGGCTAGTTGCTCTGTTAGTTTGAAAGGTTTTCCTATTATGATCTAAACAGGCTTTGCCTACTTTTCACGAACTCTGTAAATCACTTCAGGCTAAAACCAGGCTCAGAAGAACTTAGTTCACAATAGCCCGCAAGAACAAATCACGATTCTGGGCACCTGTCTAACCATTTCTAACACCTCCCTAACCAGTGCAAATGCCACACAGCAAAGATGAAGGATTCTTCTAAACCACCTGTTTTGTGCTTTAACACCACCAAGTTCTTCAAAAAAGTATTTTAGCAAGACGCTAAAGCCTCTAGCGGCTTCTCCACCAAATAAGCCCTAGAAACGTCGAGGCGTTCTTGGTTCCAACTGTCGCTTCTCTACCATCACAACACCTTGACATTTCCTTGTTCATTACCCCCCAAGGCGGCCGTATCTCAATCCACTATTCCACGTCGGCGCTGGCCAGCCAGGCCTCCTCACGCCCTTCGCGCCTCGCTTCGCGCCGTACCTTGCTGGGATGGATCCCCACGTGGACAGTTGTGCCGTTGGCCTTCTCGCGCTGAACGCGTTCGATGTAGATGACGTATTTTTTTCTGTACACCTGGACCACCTTGCCGATCTGCTGTCCTTTGTAGTGTCCCCGGACAACCTAAACAACAACATAAGAAGCACACTGTCCCGCACTTCAACCCCCCCCCTAAACAACTACCAGATCTTAAGAAACACCATCTAATTATCCCAACCGAAAACCAGAACTGCACAGGTTGAAATCCCAACTCTGCTCTGAAAACACGTGCCAAAAAGACATCAACTACTGGACAATTTCAGCAATCGCTAAAATGGAAAATACAATGGATCAGAGCCGTGCTTTTTGCTCATTTTCCCTGCAGCAATCCCTAACGAAGGAACTCCGTATCTTTTCAACCAGAAGGCTAATGGCCAACTTCAACAGTTTTTTACCTCAGTTTTTCACCTATCTTTGCATTTTATATTAAAAAAGCCACTTAACCGGGCTTCATTTCTACACAGATCTTTCAAATATCCCAGGTAGCAAGTAGTCTATAAAAAAAGGAAAGAAACAATTCTTTGTTTTGTGCTTTATTGTTAAAAGCCCTTAATCCAGTGCGATAATCAATGCATGCAACTGAGGTGCAGTAACGTTGCCAGCACACTCGTGTTCCTGGTATTTCCCTTGTCCCCGATGTGATCTCAAGAAACGCTCAATGGCCCAAGTCTATGACGACACTAACTTGCATTATTTCTGCAAAACCCATGGCAAAGCTCCAGCACCAATCCGAGTTTCTCCAGCCCTTCCCTTCTGCCCAGGCTATACGCAAAAACCAAAGCGCAGACAGGAGTTCCCACGCGAGAGCACGACCTAAAGGAGGGAGAGCGCAGCTACCTGGACTTCATCGTCCTTTCGGATGGGCATGGAGCGGACGTTGTATTTCTGCCGCAGCTCCTTGGAGAGCGGGGAGGACATTATTTTTCTTCGGATGTGAGAAGGCGCATTGAAGTGTCGTTTGCGGTTCTTGCTACGGTCGGAGGTCACAAATGGATTGAACTTCATTTTGGCTGCATGAAGGAAAACAGTAGTTTGAGAGATGCTTGTTAACACTGTGCTTTATCATCTGCTATCGCAAAGTACGCTAAGACATAAAAAAGCAATTTTAACTTGTTTTTAATCCCGCCCCCAGCTCGTATGACCTTACAAACTGGACTTCAAGTAAGGTTTAAGCCTCTTCCCTGATTGACAACGGCCCCGTGACTGACAGATGAGCTACACGTGCACATCAGACCATTCTGACCCAAAGCGCGCTGCGGCCAGGACACCTGACTGACCAGCCTTCGTTTTGCACTGCAGCACGAGCCGCCTCCATTCATAAAGCGAACGTGTACTTTGGACGCACGGAGCGAGGGAACTCCCACGGCTGCGGGGCCCCCAGCGACGCTCGCCACCGGCCTGGCGCACAGAACCGCTCTGCAAACCCGAGACACCCGGGGCCGTCCCCAAACCTTGACAACCGCGCTACGGGACCGTCCGTCCCGGCACGACTCGTCCTGACTGACGCAGGCGTGCCCGTTAAACGGTGCTTGCGCTCGTTTTGCTCAGCTCCGCGACCCTCCAGCACCACGCACCCGCAGCGGCCGGGCGGGCCGGGGCCCAGCAGCACGCCGCCGATCTCCGCCGGATCACCCGTTACCAAACCACGGGCCGGAGGACCGGGAGCTCCCCAGGGCACCCCCGAAGGCAGCGCCGGGGCAGGCCTGCCCCGCCAGACACCCGCCGGGGCCGGGACAGCCCCGCTCCCCTCCCCAGGCAGCGAGCGGCCCCTTCCCGCGCCGCGGAGGCCTGGGCCGCGCCAGCAGGGCCCGAGGCGCCCGAGCCCCTTCCCGCCCCGCTCCCGCCTCCCCCAGCGGGCCCGGCCGGGCGCGCCGCGGGGGCCCCCGCCGCGCCGCGGCCGGCGGGGGAGAGCGCGGGGCCGCCCGGCGCAGGATGGCGGCGGATGGGGCCGGGCCGCGCCGCGCCGCCCTTACCCCGCTGCTGCCGCCCCGACGGCCGCCCGGAAAGAGGAGCGCGCGCCGCTTCCGCTTCCCCAAGCGGCCGCCGGGATCTCGCGAGATCCTGGGCGCGGAGCCGGGGCGACTGCGCCCCCTGGCGGCCGGCGGCCCCGGCTGCGGCGCGGCCAGCGTCCGGTACCCGCGGGGCATCACCGGCGTCAGCCCGGTGCCCGCCGGGCGTCACGGGGCGTCACGGGACTTCTGCAAGGCCTTTGGCACGGCCCCCACGCCGTCCTGCCTACGTTGGGAGGGTACGGATGTGCTGGGCGGGCCGCTCGGCGGGTGAGGGACTGGCTGGGTGGTCGCATCCGGAGGGTGGGGGTCAACGGCTCGGTGCCCAGATGGAGATCGGTGACGAGTGGGGTCCCGCAGGGGTCCCTGCTGGGGCCGGTGCTGTTCAACATCTTCATCAGTGCCACAGCCAGCGGGATCGAGCGCACCCTCAGCACGTTTGCAGATGACACCAGGCTGAGGGGTGCAGCTGACCCGCCCGAGGGACGGGATGGCATCCAGAGGGGGCGGGGCAGGCCGGAGAGGGGGGCCCGTGTGAACCTCAGGGGGTTCAACGAGGCCAAGGGCAGGGTCCTGCACCTGGGTGGGGGCAACCCCGGTATCAGCACAGGCTGGGGGATGGAGGGGTGGAGAGCAGCCCTGAGGAGAAGGACTCGGGGGTGCTGATACACGAAAAGCTGCCCGCGAGCCGGCGATGTGCGCTCACAGCCCAGAAAGCCAAGCGTCTCCGGGGCTGCGTCCCCCGCAGCGTGGGCAGCGGGGCGAGGGAGGGGATTCTGCCCCTCTGCCCTGCTCTGGGGAGACCCCCCTGGAGCCCCGCGTCCAGCTCGGGGGTCCTCAGCACGGGAAGGACATGGAGCTGTTGGAGCGGGGCCAGGGGAGGCCACCGAAATGCTCCGAGGGTGGCCCAGCTCTGCTGGGAGGACAGGCTGAGAGCTGGGGGGGTTCAGCCTGGAGAGGAGGAGGCTGTGGGGAGACCTCACTGCGGCCTTGCCGTGCTGAAAGGGGGCCGACAAGAAAGGTGGGGACAGGCTTTTTAGCAGGGCCTGCTGCGACAGGACAAGGGGGGATGGTTTTAAACTGAAAGAGGGGAGATTCAGACTGGACAGAAGGAAGAAATCGTTTATGCTGAGGATGGTAAAGCACTGGCCCAGGTTGCCCAGAGGGGTGGGAGATGCCCCAACCCTGGAAACACTCAAGGCCAGGTTGGACGGGGCCCTGAGCAACCTGACCTGGTTGAAGATGTCCCTGCCCGTGGCAGGGGGTTGGGCTGGACGGGCTTTGAAGGTCCCTTCCACCCCAAAGCCTTCTGTGATTCTGCGGTCACCCCGGTACCCCCGCCTCGGTTCCCGCAGCCCCTCCTCCCACCGTGCCCAACGTCAGGGCCGTTCAGCAGCAGCCCCGCCAGCAGAGAGCCCCCTGCCCACAGCCCCCAGCCGAACGGGAGCCCTGTTCCCTGGGGCTTCTGCCCGGTTCCAACCCCTCAGCCTGGACCCCGCTCCCCTGCCCGCATGCGGTCACCTCCATCCCCGCTCCCACGACCTAACTTACCTGCACAAACCGCTTGCCTTTCAGGGAGATCTGGGGCTATTGCATTTTTCCAGAACACAGGTTAATCTGTTCTCGAGGAAAATTATTAACGTCTCGTTGGTAGAAATGAACCCCTCAGTGGGGCGAGGAGCAGCGCAGACACTTGCTTGGGTTTTGGTTTATAAAGACAGGCTGGAAAAGTGTCCGGACCGCCAAGTTGCAGCAGGCTGAGCGCCGGACAAACGCCTTTCCCAGTGCCCTTACCCATCTTTTACAGAGAGTAAGGAGCCTTCAGCACCGTCCTGTTGCTTCTGGAAATCTGAGTTCCAGTCTGTAAAGAGGTTAATCGGAAGCGGGCAGGATCTGTTCCTTCGGGAAGGTGTTGTACAGCAGACACCAAGACAAGTAAGCAATACCAGGACTTTAAAGGAATTGGTTCCTTACTATGGCGCAGATATATAGTGCCCAAATTCACTGTGTTGTAACCCTTTACTATTTCATCTTTAATAATTGTCAGACACTTACTTCTAAATACTTAGTGAGGCAAGGCTAAAAGGAAACCAAGGTGGGGGTGGGAACAAAACCCGGGTTCTGCGGCAGACCGAGTGGCGCAGTGACTAAAGCCAACCGCAGCCAGTTCCAAGCACAGCCCGCTCACCTCCCATGAAAGAGAGGGAGGCTGGGACACTTGGTACTGTTCGAATCCAAGCACTGAATGTCCAGACGTGACTCAGTGCCGATTACAAAAGAGCCTCGTGTTAACTTTCTACACAGTGACCTGCCTTACAGTGATTTCATTGTGAGATAACGCTTAGTTCACTGAAATAATAATTAAAAAAGCAAGAGGAAAAAGCCCTTTTAGATTGATTTTGCAATAGTAGTGCAACAAGAAGCCAATCAAAACACGACTTTTATTTTTAATTATAGAACTAAAAAGACTAATATTTTATTAACATAAGGTTGCAAATTAAAAGAGAAATGCCGGAACTCCTTAATAACCTCCACTCTAAAAATGCAGAAGACTTGTGCTTTAACCGTCGCCACAGCATCCTGCAGGGCCACGTCCTCCCTCCCCCGCCCCTCTCCCCTCTTCGAGGACTATCGAGAAATACCTCATTGACATCTTTCATCTGACACTTCCGACGGCTCTTCTAAAGCAGACACTCATCGCAGTCGTCGTCAGCCCCAACAGTTTGTGTGCCACACAAATAAAACCAACTTTAAATGAGCAGCATTCAGAAACGAACTGCAGACATTATCACCTACGCTGCAGATTTCCCTTTTTACAGAGCAGTAGTTGAACGCAGGTATGGGATAAATCAAACATGCACAAATGCACGTCTTCCAATTTTTTCTTACCCCATTTCCATTTTTTTCCTTAAAAAATTGTCTTCAGCAATCCACTTACTGCCTAGAACATACCTAAGCACAGCTGTCCCTAGAGCGAAACGTTTTAACTCCACCATTGCAAAGCATCCTACGCCACAAGTTCCCACCGTACGATGGAGTGCAGCTCCAGGGGGGCTTATGTAAACTGGAATATACCCAGGTTCTAAATATTTCGCTTCCTACAGGGATGTCTTTTTTGGAAAACCACAAATACTTCTGTCAAAATGCTGACTTGAAAGAGCAAAGTCAGGAATAGGGATGAACACCTACGATCGATGGTTTTCCTTCCACTACGTCTTCAAATTATTTGTGTTTGCATCCATGTTTAAAAGCACAACTACGCTCATTTTGTCTCTAGAAAGTGTTTGAGAAGAAAAGTGAAATCTCAGGAGACAGGCGAGCGCGGGGCAGGACTGCTGTAGCAGCAACCACCTCGCTTTCACATCTGAGAGAGGAAGAGCAGATTCTTCTGTAAACAGACGCTGCAGCATCATGGCCCGACCCACGGCAGCCACGGCTGGAGGACAAGCTCGCCACAACTTCCAGCAGCCCCAGAAGGCAGCCGTGGCTGGGCAGTGCTCCGAGGCTTAGACCTGGCTTAGAGAGCTAAGGTGCGGACTGTTTCCTCAGCAGAGTTTTGCCAGAACGCGAGTACAATTTGGTTTCCACAGCTAGCAAAAAAAATGTGATTTATTAGGTTATTGCAGTGGACATTTTGGCAGAGAAAGCAGGCGCGCTGAAGTATGCATCTGTCATTTCCAAAAAAAGCCACACAGTTTCACTGGTCCGGTTCAGAGAACGGGCCTGGACTGCACAGAAGGCAGCGCTTAATTCGGACAGCGGATGGGAGCAGGGCAGAAATAACGCGCCAGGGGACACAAGGAATCGGCAGCCAGCTTCGCTTGTTTGTGTCGAAGAAACTGTACCAGGGAAGACATTTCAAAAGACTAACGGTACAATCCACCGCGCCGCAAAGGCCTTCTCTTGCACAACTCGGGAGAGGGCCGCGCTGCTAAGATATTAAAAATAACATCCTTGTAATCCACTGGGTTCCCAAGCTGTGAGCAGAGACTCAACAACTTCCAGAGGAAAAACTAGGACGTTTTTGCTGTAAGCTTCAGCCGGTCGCAGTGGATTAGAGGAAATCCTTCAGCCAGCAAGAGAAGCGATTGCAATGGAAAATCCCGGCTCCCACCGGCGGCCGCCGCCATCCAGCGGGTACCGCTCACGGGCACGCGGACGCACGCACCGAAATGAAGACAAGCATCTCATTTTCAAGTTGATTTTTGTAAATGGAAAAAAAAAATGTATAAAATCTATCCATACATTAACAGATACAGGAAGTTACACAATCCAGTTTACACCTACAGTAACAGCAATCAGTCCGGAACGAGAACAGGGAAAAAATTCCAACGCTCTCATTTGTCCGAAGTCGCTACGGGGCAGAGGACGGCGGGGGAGGGTGGGCGGCTGCTGCTTTTTGGTGTGTGGCTAAAACTGGCTACCTTCCCTACTTCCAAAGCAACGAGACAATTTCAACAGACACGTATTAGGAATACTTTTGAAATGTATCTGACTCTAGCATTAACACTGAATATTCAAAGGTTCATATTATTACAGCATAATGTTCGGATACTTCTGCCTCCAGGAAAGGGCAGTGGGCAGTAGATATTATCCAAGAGAAATCCTGCACCCGTCTTCGAATTTAAAGCGTTGACTGAGTTAAAGATTTTTACTTTATGATTTTTATCCATCCTGGAACACTTAAAATTTGTGTATCCTCAGCTCAGACATTTACAAAGCATGCAGAGACTGTTACTACTCAAGGAACGTTTAGGAGGCTACGGAAAACGTGCTGGTGGCTATTGGTCTAACTTTAGCGAACTCACGTCTTCCGTTACACGCAAGCCGCGCCCGGCAGTAGTTTTCCCCTCCCGCCTCCGTCTGTTGGAGGCCCCAGAAGGCAAGGCTTGAAGGAGCGGGCATGGAAGCTCGGGTACCATTTTAAGGAATAAACCAAACCAGCTACCAGCAGGGCCAGCTTGTGGGAACGCCTGCCCTGCTCCGGTGTACCCCTGGGCGAGCAGGGGCAGTCTGGGCGCAGAAAAGATGCCGGACCGAGTTTTGAAGGAAAGGGGAGGCACCTTAAACCCTGAACAGGCTCCCCACGTTTGACAGGTGTATCCCACAGACACACACAAAGCAAGGCAGTAAGCTGTGCTCGTCATCCACCCGAAAGACCGCACCGTTTTTCTGAACGCACAGAATACACAGCCCCTTTTCAAAATAACAACAAGAGTAATAAAGCACAAGTGCAGAACCCAGACTGCTGGGGGGGTCTGTGTTTAAAAAACGTAAGAAAGAATAAAAGCTAATGCTGTAAAGACAACTATTCCCTTTCAAAGCAAAGGCCACATAAAACTGTGTTGCTCAGTTTGGTTTTTACTTCATGCCACCTGTAAACACAAGACTGGATATTCAGTTTCTGGGAAGAAATGAACCCACTTTTACATCCAGAGCAAAAGAAAGACCTTCCACCGCCCGGATCAGGGATTACCCAGGAGAAGGTAGCTGGGGGAAGGCTTCCTCTTCTCTTCGCTCATGTCATTAGAAAGGTCACATCTGAATGAAAGAGCTTTCAATAAAAGCACAAAACATTTCTTGATGTTATTTCTGCCCTCTGTCTCTAACGTTTGCTACGGGGACTAACACTTCCCATTCCTCTCCAACAGATACATCACCTTTTTGGCACCCCGGGTGGAAGTCCTTCCTAACGTATAATTTTGCCTTACACAAAAGTCGATTGTCTAATCATGCAAATCCAACAGAATTCCAAAAAGTGCCACAAGACAGCTCAACTCTTTGCAATCTACTACCTAGTTTGTACACTGCCATAGGAACCTCCCAGAGAACAGACTGTCATCCTCGCTGAGATCTGACGGCGTATTTCATTACGGCATTTCAACCTCTCTTTCTAGGGGGAGAGAGTCGAAATCCACGCCCCAATTCCATTGATTTGTCACGCTCAGAGCTCTGAAATGCATGGAGATTTCTTTGATTTGTTGAAGACGTCTTCACTGAACAGCCTGATTAGAGAAAAAACTTACTGATTCAATCAAATAGAAAATAAAGACAAAAACAGGTAGTGGTAGATTTCTCAATCTTTGCTCCTGTCCTTGGAGACTCGGGTAGAGTTTCACCGCTACTGCATTTTCCCCAGCTGGATCTTCTTCCAGGCCTCTGATGCTGTGAAAATGCAGGAGTCGAGGATCCCAGCTACAGTGAAAGTTCCTCCGATGATGGCACATATCTGAAACGCAGAGAGGGGAAACACGTTTGTCAGCGACCAGGGAAACCCCCCAGCCTGAAACCGGGGGAAGGCTCTTATTGCCCACTGCTAGGGTATTTTCTGGAAGCACAGTGAGAACTGGGTGACAGTGCTGGGGACGTAACTACACGACAGTCAGTCAGGAAAACCATCCCCTACAGTGGAATAACTTAGTGCTCTCCCAAACTCATCACAGCCTGAGCCGATCATAAATGCCAGCCCCGAGGAGCCCGCGGCAGGAACGCTGCTCCTTTCTGGGCGAAGCTCCACCTAACAACGCTTTCTAGAAGCTCTGCGTTGCTCACATCTTCCTACTACTGTTTTCTATTATAAATGCCACGGCCTTGTAGTCTTTTCCCTATTTCACAAGACGCGGCATTTGCAAACAGGCAAAAGACACTTAAATAGCCTGTGAAGGACAGTGACTAACAGAGAAACCCAGCTACCAGTGACACCTACGGCTCAGGCTGTCTAACACTTTCCATTGCAAGGGCTGCTTACAACAGCACCGCCAGCTTAACTCTTCGTGGGCCAAAGTTTTCCATGCAAGATGTCTCGGGTTGAATTATTTAAGCATCAGTAAAAACACGTAATCGTTTTCAAGAACAGAGTTAGGGAAAAAATTAATCTCCTGATTAGCCTAACAGCTTCAGTTCTCAAGTGCGAGAAAAACGCAGAAGTACTCTGACACGTCAAAGCAAAGGTGCTCGGGCTTGGAGCGCCCAAAATCAGGGGGCACCAGTTACGGACTCCGCAACACATTGCTTCAATCCCTTATCTGGGAAACGGGGACAACGCCAAACTTGCCTCCCAGGGAAACTGCGAGGGAAAACACATTTGAAGGGTTCAATACCACGACAAGAGCCGTCCCAGACTCCTTGTGGAAACACGCGATTGCGCTCAGGACGGGTCAGCACAACCCACCTGCAGCAGTCGAATACCGCAGGGTGGGAAGAAACGCTGCTCCCGGGGTGCCACCCCACCCCGCTGCACGAGGCAGGGTTCACATGGAAAGTATGATACACAATAATGTAACCCAATAACGTTTGACAGCCGAGTTATAATTACACAGCACCTGGCATTTCCTAACTCCCACATTTTTGACTTCGTAACTGTGATGCTCTTTTAACTTGGTCTTTTACATTGCGTAGGATTAGGTGGCTCTGAGAATAAGAGACACTGGGTCAGTGAGCACGGGACAAGGGACAGAGCTTATCTTCTGACAAGGGCCTGCCTAGGAAAAGGGGGGTTTTGCTGTGAGGCAGAAGCCGAGAGAGAAGAACCCCAAATCAGTACGCCAGTGTAGCAGGGAGGTGCAACACGACTGACGCAGACGGGAACCGGTGCCACCCCAGACCTACGGTGCCATGCCTCTTCTCCCGCACAGCACCGCACCCCCCCGGCAAAGCCACAGACAGGAGAGCGACACGAGAGGCTCGGTGGCAACAGAACAAACAGCTCGTTAACGGCGAGCAAAGGCAGCAAGAACTAAAGCACTCGTTTACACGCGTATTTATAACCGGGATATAGGCGTTTAGTGGCTTTTGCAGGACAGTTGGCATTCCAGCAGATAAAGGCTTCAAAAACCAGAGCACCAGCCTGAGGCAAAGTTTGTATTTTTAGGGGACAAGTCCGGCTCCTGCCCTCCGTGCCCCCCTCCTCGCCATCCCTCGGGGCATGACGCAGGCTGGCTTTTCAGGGAAAATGACCGCAATAGCTGGGTTATTTCAGTCACAGCAGCTCAGCTGACAGGAGATGTTACACCGCAAACAACAGAAAAACCGTCCAACACCAAGATTTTGCATCATATGGTAGGAAAATCTGATTTCAGCGCAGCAGTGCAAGGGGGTGGGGAACAGAAAAAAATATATATTAATCTGCACAGCTCTGTACCGCTGAGTGTTTGTGAGTCACGCACGCCTGGCACTCGCTTGGCGCCTGCCCCCAGCACACACCCGGCCCTCCTGTCCTTGCGACAAAAAAAAGGCAGCGCCGGGGCTGGCCTCCAGGTCAGCGCAGCAGCTGCACCGCTGCGTTTCTTCATCATCGCCGTTCTAATACGGATGGAGCGTTCCTCCTTAGCAGCACTGAAGGAACTTAGGCATCATGCACTTATTTATATTTAATGGAGTTTTATGCTGGAAATGATCTGTGTTTGGCTCCATGAGGTTAGTTTGACTCAGGCCCAACCATTAGAGGGGGAAGGAAAAGGAATACAGCAGTGTAGTGATGGCAGCAGCGAGAGACCATGCAACGTGGGCGCGCAGGAGGGTTCTGAACAGAACACGATTCCAGGCTGGGGGCTGGGATGCAGGCCGAAGGCTAACGGAAAACACGACTGGGTACGCAGTAGGGAGGCAAGGCTGCAAGAACAATGACAGAAGGGCAAGCGTCCGATACATCAGTGTGGGCCTGGGACGTCTTAAAATCTGAAAATTACTTTTGGGGACAGGGGGGAGCAGGAGGACCCGCGGGTAATTCCCAGTAAGGTAAGGCGCAGAATCCCACTCAGATTTCCGGATGACCTGCAGCACATCTTATAGAACAACACTGTCTTGGTTCTAAATCCGCCACGGGGCTGAGTCCGTGATACCTGTCGGTAACAGGTCCCATGCCTGAAATAATTCTCCCTGCAACCATTTCCCCCTCCATTATTTCCAGTTTAATTTTTTTCATACCTAGAGGGCAGACGAGTCCTCTCAGATCAGGAAAAACATTCTATTCTTTTCTTTGGATTTTGAATGCTTCACCAGAACCTTGGCTTGTTTTCTGCCTGCTCTCCCCTCCCAGCCCCTAGACTGACCTCATCGCAAAACCTTCTTTCAGTTTGGCCACTTACAGGAACTCATAAATTTTCAGCAGCAAAACTTTCCCCCTTGCTCCACAACCTCAACCACAAGGCCACGAATGGCTTCTCTTCATGGGGAGATGCCTTGATTTTAAGCAGTACGGTTTAACAGGCAAAAGCTACCGTGTTTAACACTGTGCCGGGTGTCTGTGGTTAACCCCAGGATCCACGGCAAACTCACAGCACAGTGACAGTGGCAGCACTGACCCACGAGCAACACAAAATCTTATTTAATACTGAATTTTTTGAAGCGTGGCTTGTAAAGTGAAATCTATGCTAAACCAATGCCTTTTGTCCTGCACAGGAAGCACCTCTCATGTGGTACAGAAAATCAGGATAATTCTTCGTACCGCAAAAACCCAAGGAGGAGGCACGAGTTAGAGAGGGTCCGTTGGGAACAGAGGAGACCTGGGAACATTGCTATGGTGCTACAACGCTGCTCGTAGCAGCGCTGAAGTGTTTGGGGGGCAAGCTCATTACTAACAAAGAGCATCAAATAACCTTCCCAGCAGCAGAATGAGATTCCTTTGGCTCTCTGCTGAACAGCCAACACCCCCCTCTCATCTGACTGCTCCGCACGGGATCGTCCCTCCGTAGCGTGTCCTTCCCTCCAACAGCGACACCGTTTCCCCGACAGGCGGCCATGCTTAGCCACACGCTGCGTTATGTCCCCAACGGCTGAAGTCTCTTGCAAGCCCGCAGGATCCTCCCCCAGCCCCGGGACACGTTTAAATTTACTGAAAGCCACACGGGTGCCCTAGTAAACAACCTGCTTGCTGAAAGGAGCCACAGGTGATCCCTGCCTACCCCAGAGCCCCTCTTGTGGGTTTTAAATTAAGCAGCTGCTGCTCAGAAAAAGCTGATGCCTTCCCTGGCCAGCCCCATTCGGCAACGGCTCCAGATGCCCCAGCACAGCCTCTGGCTGGACCTCAGCCCAGCGCTGATTATCACTAACCGGTCTCCAGAGCAACTGTGATGCAAAAGGCCACGCTGGAGATACAGGAAGGGGCTAAAGCAGTGGAAAGGACAACGGAACAGATGGTGTCATCAAAACAGGGCAAGGAAACCTAGGACAAAAGGTGCTTTGATCCTCTGCAGCACTGCTCCCCCCTCCAGCCTTTTCAACGCCACCCTGAACGCTGTAAAGCTTTAAGTGTAGCACATAGGCAGCCACGGCTGCCCTACTGTAAAACATTCCTAGCCTAAATGAGAGCAAGAGCAGGCCACCTGGACCAGGGCCAGAAGGTCCGGACAGTCCAGACCGACAGCCACGGTACAGCATCTGTAACAAGGATCTGTCCCTACGTCAGCCACCTCTGAAAAGGGTACGGCACTGCCTAACAGCTACTGCAGGCATCGGTGCCATCCACACGTCTCCATAGGAAGGACGTTCAATCGGAACGGCCCCCAGTGAGCTGCTTGAGACTACAGCCCTTTATAAGACCAAAGAAAGTAGACAAAAATCAACTGTAAAACTCTTCTTCAGCAGCTTAGCAGCCAGCACGCGCCTGGCTAACTTTACAGAGAGGATGGGGCAAAATTCTAGCTGGGGCCGTCTCAACTCCAAACGCTCACTGTGGCAAGCAGTCAGGAAAGCCTCTCCCTGGACTCCTTACATAAACTCTGAAGCACGGTATCAAATTCCACAAAGATGCTATTTATATGCATACAATGGCACATTAGCAGTAAATCAATGCTAGCAAGGGACATGACAAAGAATAATGCCAGCTATCAATCCTTCCCAAACACTGTTTCCCATTAAAAACACCTCCACACCCTAACCCCCAACAAGATGCGTAAGAAACCCCTGCGTATGAGAGCATATCATTAGGGAAAGAAGTAGAGGCAGTACAAGTCAGAAAATGCTGACGTCTGACTTTTTTTAGCATTATGTTTTGAAACCAAACAGGCGTGCTAAGAAGAGAAGGTCTTAAACCACGACATTTAGATTTTCCTTCAAGCCCCTTTCTCTTGGCATTTGTGTATCCTAGAGATCACACGCGTTTCTGAAGTGAAGCGAAGGGAACTTGGTGTTTATCAGAAGCTGCAAAATCAAAATCTTTAAGTGCAACACAGCCACACTGTTTATGTTACTTCCAATTAAAATATTCAAACAGTTTAAAAATCAAAATCTGAGGTCTTCATTCCAGCCAATTTATCAACTACTTCACATTCTACCATGCCTCACTGGCACAGCAGACTGCAGCTTACATTTTAAGCCAGCTCCCTCAGGACACATTTTTTAAAGTTCTGGAAGATCTTTAAATAGCTCCTTGCCTAACCAGCAGTTTGGACGGCACAGCTTTGTTATAGATGCTGAGATCAGTACTGCAGGATGTTATCTGGATACATCAAACCAACTCGTCAGGAAAACACCTCTGGAATTTGATAATGCAGCTCCTCTCCACTTCTGCCCAGGAGTAAAAGCCTGGAACGGGCATACCCATATTAAGCCAAGCAGCAGCACTGAGGAAAACCACCGCCCTGCATTCTCTGCAAGTTAGATCTCTTCATTGCAGAGACGGTGTGTTGCAGCCTGCTTTACTGCATACCACATTAGCTTTACTTCCAAGTTTCTGATGTGCTGCAATAGAGCCCGGCCTGCCTAGACAGAGTTCGGCACTTCTGGCATAGGATAATTTTCTTTCTTCTTGTGCCTAGCTATTAAATCAAATTGTCAGAGCACAGGGCTTACCAGCTCCCTCCCTCCCACTTCAGTACGACGGCGGTGATGTACTGCTTTAGTTCAATCATGTCGCAATGCTCTGAAGCAGAAACTCAATTCTTCTGGACAAGAAATGCTCAGAAGAGAAAGGAGAGGCAGGCAGGGGAAGGGAGAATTAAAGGCTTGGAGTAACTCACCGACGTGATAAACCTGTACAAAGGCTGTCGCCTCTCTGTGTATTTCACTGTGATGGGACTCAGGTCGTAACGAAACCAGATAGCTGGGATAATGCGGCCAGTGTGACTGTAGGCTACGTACTCCTAGAAAAGAAAGTGGGGGAAAAACGGCAGAAAACGTGAGCAATCTCATTCCAGATAGAGCGTCTGCAATAAAACGGCTTCTGTGGATCTGGCCCTTGCTCCGCTGCTTTGTACTAACAACCTGACCGAAAGAAGCAAACAGTTCATTCCCGTATGACTGCTCATACATCCCGGCCTTATCAAATAGGAAAATAAGTGCTTTACAGTCTGATAACGACATAGCTGGGCACAGAGAGCGACGGTGCTTACTCTCACCTTCGTTCAAAGTTACAGAAGTAAACAGAAAGGCTGCCATTGATTTCTCTAGCTTAGATTTCTTCTATTCAAATACGAGCAGTCTCTTAAGTGGTTGCAGGTGAAGTTTTTGTACTGTCAGTATGTAAATCGTATACTGGGATATTCATCAAATAAACAGCATTTAGTTTGCAAGAACCTGAAAAGCCCTTCTTATCCACACCCTCAGAGCAGCAAGCAGCAGCTCCCGTCCGTGAGGCCCCCGTCGCATCGGGACCAACAATGCGAGTGCTTTCCCACTCCGTATGAATCACGCAGAGCCATGTTTAAACCACGTTTAAAAATCACGCTGAAAGCCAAAATGAAACTGTATACAGAAAATTACTGGCAAAGGTTCAAAAATATTCCAAGCTTGTTCGGGAGAGACATCGTCAGTGATGATCTCCGTCAATGCATCTCTTTAATAACAGGCACAGTGCAATCGATCAGCCACAGGACAACACCCCAACCAGACACACTGCACAACGCCAAGGCAGAACAGACACCAACATCGACTTCGCATCAAAAGCCACATCTTTCTGAGCTCATATTTTCGCTGTGCTCTCAGAGGACATACATATCAAGTTTCAAGGACAGTTTCAAGGACATTTATCTTGACAGACTGAATTAAAAAATGAAAGAAAAGCAGGCCAGGGACTCAGCAGTCTGCCGAGAGCCATCAGCACCGGCACGGCACACACCGCCTCGTCACCCAGCTGCTCTTCCCCTCTTTAGCCCTACGACATGCCTGCCAGCTCAGATGACCTCTTCTGTTTTAATTCTCCTTCACACAGAGGCAAAGACAACCTCATATACTTCAGAAAGATGAAGAAAGGACAAGCAATAGCGCACCCAGGAGCATGATACAAAAAAGATAGTTTTACTCTCCGTGAGCTCAGAGGGAGCTAGCGAAATGGCATCTATCCCTTCATTAATCTCATATAAATCACAAATTTCCCTCTATTTAGTTTTTTTTTTTTCCCATGAATGACAGGAGAAGCAGAATGCGGCTGAAATCCCTAGTCACAATATTTTCAGGGCTTTTATTGCCGCAGTTCTGCAGCGTATCTTGGGACGGTGGCTGCCTGGGGAAGGGAGGAAACAGGGCCTAGGAGGCGAAAGGGGAGAGGAGACAGACAGTCCACACTTCAGGCTCTATTTATCTCGTCATACTAGCCCATCTGTGCCAGACTATTCCAATTTCTGTTTCCCACCGATCAGTATGGGAGTCAAGGACTAAAGCACCGATAGGGGAATTTTTATTTTTAATGAGAAGAAAACGCAGAGGCAGCACTGCTTCTCTGCACTTCGGTTTTGATAGAACTGACCTCATTTTTTCCTTCCTCTCCCCTCTCCCCCACCAGCCCTCCTGCCCTCATGAGTCAGTCCTGGCCGAACGCCCCCATTTGCAACCACGCTCACACAAGTGTCAAAAGCTCCTGCTATTTTCCAAACTGTTTTCAGGACTTGCGTCGCAAGAGCCTTATCAGAACAACAGTTGTGACATTAAGCAGAACAAATACATTGTCATCTGAATAGAGGGAGACAGCCAAATCATTGGGACGCGCTGCACAAGCGAGCCCAGAAGTCCCCCGACAGGAACATTAATCGGAGAACTGGTCCATGGGAGCGCATGCTTGAGTCTCAGTTATGGCAAACTAGCTGTAATTAAGTATTATCAACAGATTCTGGACTTTCACTTAGCACCTGACTGGCAAATCATTTTAAATTGAAAGAGGCTTTTTACCTTAAAAAGTAAATAGGTTGTTTTTTTGTTTTTTTTGGGTTTTTTTTTAAGTTCAATATATTGTATTATTAAAACACAAACATCTTCACAATTAATATAAATTAATTTAAGAATTATGAAGTTACCATAACTATCACAATCCACCATAGTAAAGTAGGCACTGTGAAATAGTCAGCCAGTACATATTTCCTGCTGCAGATTCGGTGGCTTAATATGTGAAGTCAACATTTTCTAAAAACTCTGCTAACTTATTTGTCTGATCCATCCCTCGCAATTGCGAGTGTTTTATTAATAAAACCACGTGGGAGTGCTGTTTCGTATGTTCAGCTGGATTCGTTTCCATCCAGATGCACCTCGACACAAACCACAAGAGCTCCTGCAGCACGTAAAAACCTTCCACACAATTTACAGAAATCTAGACCAGTTACGCTGACCTACGAGAAAGTCGGGAGTAAGAACACCGTTCTCTAGAATTCAAACAATACCACCACCCGCTCCGAGAAGGCCTCACGATCCTGGCGAAGGGCAGTGCAGGAGCAGCAGGAAGGCCCTCGGAAGAGCTTCAGTTCCTCCTCCTCCCAGCAGAGGCTACTGCTCACCTACAAACACGCACACGGCTGCGGAGCAGAGGAGCAAGAGGGAGCAGGGATGCTGCCTGAAGATCCTCCATGGGGATCCCTCCATGGGGAACCCTCCACCGGGCTGCCATGGGCAGCTTCCCCGAGAACTACCTGCCGCTTTACCTTATTTGCTACAGTGTATTGGTATGAGTATCGCTGCTTGCCGCTCATGTCTTCGTACACCGTCGGGACTATCTTCAGTATGTAATCATGAGATGCAAGAGCTGCGGGCAGAAAAGGAAAGTATCAGTTAGCATTCAGAGAAAGGAATCGCAGCCTACATAACGTTTCAAAGTAAACGTGTGAAATCAACTAAAACAAGTAAGTCAGAAAAGGTATCTCCCTCCTCCTTATCTCAGGTTCTATGACAAAGTGACAATTTCACATCCTACGTTTAGGTCCTTTGTACAAAGCTTTGTAAGGTGCTTGGATGACACCAGAACCTGCCCACCATTCAAGACTTCTGCAGCACCACGACCCACGGAGATGAGTTCGGGTCACCTGAACCTTCCCAACTGCTTGCAGCTATAAATGATAAGACTTATCAGCACCACAAAAAGCTGTCCTGGTTAAACCAAGAACTAGCTAAGGCTAGAGCTGCAGCTCACTGAGCTCCTTGTGACAGGAAAAGCTCAGGCGTAACAACCTGTGCAATCCCATTCCTTGTGCACCCATCTTTCTTTCCTTCTCTTCTTCCTTATCCTACAGCTGCTTAACAACTACTAATTCATTTTTTTTTCATTATTTAAATGGCTTGTGACATTTTTCGTGTCTGCTGAAACAGTTTTAAAACAGAATTCTAAATTATTTCTCTGCAGGATCCTTTGGCCAAGTGTAACACAACGACATTTGGCTCCTGAGAGAGAAGAAAAAAACCAACACCAACCAAATAACCAGCCATAGAAACTTTGTTCCAAGAAGCAGACCAGACTGATACCCTGCGGAAGCCTGAACACTTGAAGGAGAAAAGCTATGCTGAATTGTAGCATGCACTGGAAATTTCTGTTTGTGTTGCTGATCATAAAGAAGGGCAATGAAAATGTCTGTCCTTCCAGCCACAGGGCAGAACTTAAGGTAAGAGCTAACTTGCAATACAAGAACAAGGAAAAGTTCTGGTCGTGGTGACAGCAGCAAAGGGAAGCTATAGGAATAGGATACGGATAAAAAATTCAGTAACTCTTGAGTCGGTTGTAACAGACAACGTCCAGGTTGCAGAAGGGCTGCAAAGGACCTTTTGGGCTAAGACTCCTCTATGGTACTGGAGAAAATGGAAACGTCAGTCAGCAATGTCTGGATCATTTTGACTAAAGAGGCAGATTAAAGACTTCTGGATACACGTGGATATAGTGTTGCACGAATGGCCCTGTTTTCCCTTCCACAGAGAGTGGCTAAGACCTGTAATCACCAAGAATACGTACGATTTGAGCTGAGTTTGTCTGCTCCCTCCAAGGCATTGAATGCTCCGTGAACGTTATGGACCTGGAAAGCAAAAAGGCGTATGAAGAAACTATGCTCCGACTTGGTACTCTTGACCTTTGCTTCCCTATCCTATCCTGTAACAAGGAGATCAGCCTGATTCAACCTTTCCGAAAACAAAGCCTCAACCCACTACAAGATGACTTGAAATATCTTTCAGTGACCATCACCACAGAGGTTGGTTCCAAGTAAAAAGGTTGATTTCACAATGTCTTACAAGATGAAAGTCCAAAACCACTCCAAAGCTAAAGGAACTGCAGTTGAAAGAGGCCAGTTGTGAAATTTCATTGTGAGATATTTCCTAAGAGCTTTGCATAGTTAACTGTGAAATTCATTTATCAGGCTGAAAGGGAAATAAATGGGAGTCATATTCAGGTTGAAACCCAAGAGTTCTCCCGTAAAGGTAGCTCATGCCAGAGCTGTTGGGCTTGTCCAGCTTTAACTCATTAGCCCGGCTTTCACACCGCACGCACTATGCCCTTGGAGATGGGAAGGACACATGCCAACGCTGCCATCCATTCGGCTTTTCCTGCAGCTGGGGCCAGGCATGCAAGTATCCGTTTGCCCAGAATAACAGGATTTCCATCCCATGCCTTCCACATACTATGATCTGGAGTCTGATGTCCACTGACAGAATAATCAATTTGTGACCTCTCTAGAGAGGGAAAACCCCGCAGCAACGGCTGTAGATGAGAGGTTGCATCATTCACATAATGTCCAGTAAGCTATACAGAAAGGACAAATAACTCCACAACCTAGAAACTCCTGACCTTAAGCCAGACAACAGGGAAGAAGAGTTTGGAAGAAGTATTTGGTCAGGGGTGTGACAGAGTTTCACCTCACTAACAGGGCAACGCAATCTCCTTCCCAGACCCTCTCAACAGCTGACAGCATGTGGATGTGTTTGTCTCATCCTAATGGCTGCTTTGCTATTCCGAATGCTACCGAGTGGATGATGGTTTGGAGGAAGCAGCACCTGAATTTGTTTCTCTCCCGAGAAAGGAAATTCTGGAGAGACAAAATCATCAGCAAGTTTGACCGGTAAGGTGCTGGCAACAAGCACGGAGCAAAAGCAACAGCTGAACCTCCTACAGTGCCTTTCCGTCTGCCGGCATTTCAAATACTTTACAGAACAGCAACCGTTTCCGAACTACACACACAGACAGTACATGTTCTTTACTCATTGTAAAAAGCATATGAAGAAAGAGAAGCCCCTGGACTGGGCTACAGTATTATGTTCCATTCTTGATACAGCTGAGAAATAAGTGTCTTAGAGCATACCTGGGCCAGAGACTTTAAGGTCCAATTCAAATTTTAAGGTCCAAATTCAAAACCAGTAAATATTTGAGCGGTTACTCAGCAAACAACTGTATCTATCCTGTGAGGTACCTGTATATTTGGACTTACATTCTTTGTCCTTGGCTCCCCAGCATCCACGCCTCTGTTTGTATGTAAAAGTTGTCTGCTCTGCATCTCTCTACACGGCGAGATTGCAAAGCTGTGAGCTACAGAGCTTCCACACAGACGAAGCCAACAGACATCTCCACAACGGCCTGCTTCTGTCCCATCAGGTCCCTTGGTGCATCCGCCTCTCTCGTCTTTGCAACACGGGTGGCATTTGTAACTCCCTATTTGATGTTTTACCATGATTTTCCTTGTGGAATATTCTGGACTCCCATTACAATACTTGCTGTCCGTAGATTGCTAATTAATCCCTGCTCTACAAAGTGCCCAGGTGTGTTCCTCGGGGGAACGTACTTGTTTGTATCTTGTTAAGTACCTGGAGGGACTTCAACAAGGAGTAAGCTTTTGGCCACAGTAGCGAAATTGCTTTGCAACGGAGAACTTGAGCAACCCTGTTCAGCCAGACGTTCTCAGGACTGTCCTGAGCTACCAAGGCCAAATCTAGTGCTTGGAGCAGTGGCACAGGAGGCCAGTCAATGGTTTAACAGTGCCAACGCTTTCTTCTCCTGCAACATGGAGCTCCAAAAGACGCTTGCCAGCGCCTTGAACACCCTAGCCTTTAACCTCTACGAACACATGCAAAGACATATAACTCAGGCAGAGTCCAACAGCAGGCTAAAATAACTTCCAACCTTGCAACTATCAAGGGAAGACAAGACCCCTCGCAAGGTTAAAACCAGGATTATTCAACACGATGATCTAGCACTCGAGAGAATTCTATGATTAAAACCATATAATCTCCTACTTTCCCCATCTCTTTCTTTACTGGGTTACCTGACATGCAAGAACCTCATTGGCTTGAATTTTGGTCTCATCTACATGAGGGAAAAATCTACAAAATTCTGCCACTACTGTGCATGAACTGCTGTTGAAGAACTGAAGCTCATTCAATGCCAGACAAGATTTAAATCTCTATTTCAAACAGACTGTTTTTTCTGGAGAAAAGATCATGTGCCTTAGTGGATCATTCCGGCAGAGTTGGTAACAACCTACAAAGAACTAACTCCCGGCACATGACACAGGCGAACGAGAAGCTCCTCACCCTCTTTAAGAAATACGAGCATATATTACATCAAAGCAGGTGGAGACAACCCAAAATATTCAAAGGTGTACCTAGATAGATCTAAAGCTCTCCGTACTTGCTGGCTCTCTACACTGCTTGCTGAGTCTTGGGAGCACCTGCTCAGTGAACACAGCCGCCTTTAATTTGTGCTGTTGAACTCATGTTTGCCTACAGGATCAGCAGCACCTACATGCTCCATTCTTCTGTAGGGAGATGATGAGCAGTTATTTTGAACTTTGAAAATACTAATCAGAACTTGTCCAAATCAGGAGCCAACCACATGTTTGCTAGACAGGTTTCTCACCACCAGAACTGAAGACACTTGCTCCTTTGCCCCGAACTGTCCAGGCTTCTCGTATCATTCATGCTGATTCACACTTCAGCTCCATTGCTCCAAGACTCCACGATAAAACAATGGGAACGCTACCTTAGAGCGCCAATTTCCCACGCAAACTGCAGAACTCCCTATTAGCACTTACCTAATATTTTTCATAATCTCAGTGTGCTTTACAGACATTAAGCCAAGCTTATTTATATGCTAATATTTCAGCGTTCCCACACAAGATATTTCCTAAAAGAAGCCGGGAGCAGAATCAGAAGACTACAAAGCCACGCTTAGACTTGTTAGCATGAAAAAGGGTTTTGGAAGTGGGTGTACAAGAAGCAGACTAATGAGACGTCTGTGCTGAGGAAAGAAGATTACAGAGAGACTACGGGTAAGCAATGTTTAGGGTGAGTCGCAAACTGGGTGTGCACACATATAACTCCCACCTGTGATGCTAGCTCCTTGGAAGTAGGCTAGAGAAGTGCTGTAATCTGTCCTTATTGAGAAATCAGCAGTTATTACATAACTCACAACACCTGGTGAAACTCTATCCACTGGGCAAGTGCACACATTCAGCTTCTTCCCAGCAGGGAACTGGCGGTTCTACGTCTAACCTGTGTTCCACAGAACAAATCTGACTAATAGGTGTCTGCTACACAAGCATGGTGAAGTGAATTAAAAAGAACTTGACTGGTGCCATGGTAAAGACAGTAGCGAGCACACATCTTCCCTTAGTATACTCACTGCCCCTCCGCTAAGGCAGTCAGGACTTGTTTGCTGTATTAATACTGAAATCAGCACTGCACAGGATTTTGCAAAGCCATGAATCCTCGTTTCTACTCCCCGCAGGAAGACAGCCACATAGTTTTCCAAAAGCACTTTCAGTTTCAGATGAAAACAGCACAGTTACTCTATGACTGAACACTGCTCCTACCTGAAGTGGTGGCACGTAAACAGTTTGCAAACTCTTCTGGACCGAGTGTACCTTGCATGAATGCAAGGGATGGGCTTGCTTACCCAGGCAGTCCTTTCTTCTGCCCTCCCCACACTGCACATGGCCCTTCCATAAAGCCAAAGTCACTCTCATTGCATTCAGCCCCCTAGAGAAGGGCATCTTCAGGGAAGAGAACTCACCTGTAACTTGTCCCCAAATGAGAGCTTGTGGATGATGTGAGTCATGTCAGGATTCTGAGGCTGCGCAGTGGCACTGTGCGTTGACACGTGAAAGTTACCAGGGACCTAAAATTAGTCAAGACAAGGAAGACAGGATTTCACATTTTATCCCTCAAGGCATCGCTAGGCTCTGTGATATGAAGTGGAAACGCCTGGATCCATCCCGCCTGGCAGGCTGTGTCTGCTTAGCAGTGGACAACCTCTGGCACGTCAGAGAAAGGCTCTGAAACACCTTCCTGCACTTGACCACCACCACGCTGCAGACAGAGCGGAGATCGGTTACGTCCTGCAGCCCAAGAGCCTGGCACCCTCACATTGCTACTGCTGCTGACTAGGAGGACATGAGTGGATCACTCCCAACTTTGGGGATTCCTAACACTTAAGGCTATGTCTTTCATCCCTACTGAAATAAGATTCATGTCTCTGACAGGCAACAAACAGTTGCTTAATGTTTTACTCCCACATCTCGCATTTGTAAATGGCCCCACTGCTGCAGGACAACCCAAGAAAGCTGTGGATGTATTCTTATCGTAGTACTGGTCACGAGCGACCTTACATTTGAGAAGATTATCTGTAAGAATGAGTTTTATACAAAAAGAGAAAAAAAACCCCACCAAAACCAACGGGGTTCCCATACAAACTAAGCTAGATCTTCAGCTTCTAGCCCTGGCAATAGCCCTTCCAAGCACAGGACTTTCTGTTTTTAATTTTTTAAACAGAGGGAAATACAAAGTTCTGAAAAATACAGATTTCACCTAAGGACTCAGACCCAAGACAGAAAATGAGCACTGGTGTCATTCCAATGGGATCGCTCTAGCATGCACACACTTTTCAGGTCACTAGCCCTATGCCGTGAAGTCTTTCAGCAGATTCAGCTTAATCACTGTTATGGAGGGTGCAAGAATTTTTTCCTATCGAGAAAAGGTTGGGAAATTAAGCAACGCTGAGGAGCAATCTGACACGGCCTAAGACGAGAGTGGGAGGACGGTTATACAACTGGTACTCGCTGTGCTCGCCGCAGAGACGCCGCACCAGCAGGGCCACGGGAGGCCACATGCCGGATCCATGTGCTTTCAGGAAAGCTAATTTACATGACTTGAGGAACAGCAGTGCACTCCTGGGAAGACTTTCAGGTGTGGACACAGGCTGTGTCATACACAAGCTCGGTAAACAGGGTGGCAGAATCTGCAGTAAGTAGTACACACAGTCATCCCACTGTTACCTTGTCCTCCTCCTTCAGGTTTGAGAAGACACTCAAGTGCAACCCTTGGTCAAGTTTCAAAGCCTGGCCCTGTCCCACTCCAGATATCAGCTCGTACAGAAGCCTGTAAAATTTCTGCCAAGGGACTGCAGACTTTCAGCTCATACACGAGAGGTTCAGGTTTTGGGAGGCAGAAGCGCTGGGTGCGGTGCCCTCCCTCCGACAGCAGTCCCGGCCACTGCCTGAGACAACGCCATCAGGGGCCTCTCACAGGCTAAGCAGCGAAGGGAGCTCCTCGCTGCCGCATACAGCGACCCCTCTGGAGTTGCTTTGGTGAGCAGAACACACCACATCTAGCAGACAAAACCACAAGTATTTCGGCTCTGTGCTTTGGGAATTAACAGAACAAGAACTACCTTTCAAGAAGCCCTTTCCCAGTTCTGTGGACTATCAGCTGCCAGGAATCTTGGTGGCTTAGAGGCGAGGAAAGAAACGTCCTCTTTTTAAGCCCCTAATCCTTTCCATGCCACAGAATCAGTAAGAGGTTCTGCCTGTTATTTTTAGATGCGATTTACCATGACCTGGGAGGAAAAGAAGGAAGTAGGATTTTGTAGCCTGTGGTACATGAGGAGGCGTGAATAAAGGGTGTGCCCTGCTTAGGACACCAGTGGGCCCCAGCACGGCCTCCCCCACCCCACCTAGTCATCTCCAGCATTACATAGCAAGATTATTCAATTCTGAACACACCCATCCCAGAGAGGAGCCTCCTCCTCCAGGCCTGGATTTTCATTCTTTGAGACAGAAACGGAGCATCCCGACAAAGCGTGCGCAGAGCCTGCGTGCACATATGCCAAACATCTCAGCACGGGGCCGCTTCTGTTATGCTGGCACCCTCTAGTAGGGAACATTCCTGTCATTCTGTAGCTCTCGGAACAAAAAAGCACTTGGATAGAGACATTGCCAAAGACCTCTGCACAGTGAGTCACATTTTGGAGGTGCAAAAGTCGTGAGGAGTAAACGTAGAAGCCATTTGGCATTTGTAGGGAGTTCATAGATCCCCTAAACGTTAGGCTGCTGCACTGAAAGAGACAGCGCTGGCCGCAATGCAAAGCTGCTCTCTGCTATTAAGCGATGCTATCTCCATTACCTGTTTTGAAGAACGAAGAAAAAGCCTGATCTGACACGTTCTCTGTGGGTCTAACTACACAGCCTCCTCTCCCCCCGCTGTTCTGCAGCGCCGAGAGGCTTAACCCTACCGCTGGTTAGGGACATGACCGTACGCTCTACAGGAGAGCCACTGACACACGGGTTTTCATGAGCATTTTACAAATGGATCTTGCTAGCGTTTCCCCAGCCGGCACACACTCACCCGCTGTCCTTCCAGCTCACCTTGTTGATGCTGAAATGGCCCTCAAACCTGCAGCCATCCCCATTATTGAGAGGTATCTTCATCGAGTTGTCAATGTGACCCACTTCGTGCCTTCCCATTTCATCTTGGATGTCTAGTCCCACTACTGCATGGGTGGGAGGGGAGGAGACAACAAATCAAAACAAAAGAAATAACAGGAAGGTTGCATAGGAAAAGCATGCACTGTTTTTACTGAGGAAAAAATCCCCATCTTTTTTCCTGACATTTGACTAAACTGTGCTAGTAACGTCATTTGTCAAATATTAATTGTTATACCAGCTCTTCAGAAAGAGCTTTGTAACCAAACTTTTCAGACTGCCTACTTGACACAAATAAACCTCCCGTACCCTGCCAGCTGACTGCAATCTCAGTTACACAAATAGAAAAACTTCAGGCGGACAAGGCAGGTGATTTGTGAAAAGCCAACAACTCGCTGCTGCGTTCAGAGTTACGAAAGAAACTCGGAAGGTTTCTTGCTCCCAGACACCAAACGGTTGCTAAGAAAAAAGGAAATGGGATTTAGAAAGAAGCCGGTGAGGGAGGTCAGCCGCTAACACAGGCTGCGGAGCGAGCACAGGGTGCAAGAAGACAGGGGTCCTGCCCTGGCACAGAAAGCGATGGGGTGTTGGTAAAGGCTGCAGCTACTTGATCTCCATCCACCTGGTTACAGAAGAAGGGCCACTGTACCAGTTTGGGCCCGCTTCAGGTATTCCTTAAAATACAGAGAAAAACTGATAACTGAAAAGGGGTACTCACATTCACAATGCAGGTTTGGCAAACTGATGTTCAGATTCACTTCTATTTTGCCTCCGCTGTCTTTGTCTGGGTCATCCACGTAGAGCTCATTAACTCTGGAGGACAGAAAACACAGGCGAGTTCAGGCACACAGCCACGTTCCACAGGAAAAAACCCAACAACTTGCACGGGAAGGGAAAAAAGGAGACTTTGAAGCAGGGGGCTGGACTGTGTGACAGCCGCCACAGAGCTACAGGACAAAGAGCAGGGAAAGCCCTCCACAACTGCACAGGGGCAAATCACGATTTAACTTTACTTCTTGCTTGGCAAGTGCAGGAGGCTTTAAGCAAGGCCCGTGCACCAGCAGAAAACAAAGCTCCGGCTCGGACCTGTGCTGCCTGCCCCCTTCCCCAGCCTGAGCTCCCAGGGCGATACAAACAAGAACCCGATGCTGAAGAGGCGGCAGGCAAGCGTGCTAGCCCTCCGCACACCTGGGCTGTCACTCCTTTGAGGAAAAAGGGAAGCGTGCGCTTTTCGATTTGGTTCATAAATAGTTGTAGAGAAAGGCTGCTCGCAACTCTCCCCCAGGAAAGCTTATTTGTGTCACTAATTGGCTTTTGTTATTGCTATCCAGCTGACAGAGCAGCGGCAAGAGAAGGCAGCATGGCCTACTTGTATCTCTCTCCTTAATATCTCATTTCGATCTATGAATGGTAACCAAAAGCAACGACTAAAATTGAGAAGTGGATTTGAGCCAGGAACAGATGGGAAGAAACATCCTGGACGGCAGGATCTAACACACTACGCAACAGCCTCCCAAAGAGTAATGTTGTTTCACAGCACCCACAGTGCTGGCACATATTTCACAGAAGACAAAATACAGATATAGAGCGAAAGGAATACAGGAGTATAAATATTTATTGTTGGCACATACAATCCATCTGACACGTAAAAAAAGAAAACCAACTCAAACACAGCTGAATTAGCTGAACGGTCCTAGAGAACCCACGCCAGGGAAACCCACCACACCGAAGCGAGATGGCGAGATTACCTAGCAGCTCTTTCTCCCTCAAAGTCCAACACACTTCAGCCTCATCAAATAAGAAGATTTGACAATTTATCTTCCAGTCGGGCAGATTACAAAGGTATGGGAACGTATGTTGAGGCAAGCTACATAAACTAAACTACCTTCGCTAGTAAGTGCTCTGTATTATTTTTATTTAATGCTCAAAGTGCATGAAACCCTTTGACAAGCCCTTGCCGAAGAGTCTATACGCTAACAGACAAACCAGACCAAGGGCAGCTACAGACTCAAAGTGATTTTGCTCTGGTGATACATCTCTGGCCCATAATGAACTGTTTGCCCTGCGGATTCAGAAGAACCAAGCCTTCACACTGAGAAGCACACAGCTGCCCATTTTTTCGGAGGTAATTGCTCACAGGTCAGTGGGGTTTACAGACACTCATTTAAAACCAGCACAGCATTTGTCTTCAGCTTCACAGCCCTACCTTTCTCTGTCTTTAATTGGCTTGACAAGTTGCTTGCAATCATTACTCAACGTATTTTTCAAGTGATTAATAAAAATGACACAGAGGGAGGGGAAAGATTGCTCATCAGTGACCTAGTTAGCAGCTTCTTGGCTGAGCCCTCTTCTCCTGGGCGGAATGCATTAAATCTTCTACATGTTTATTACTGGCAGATTGGGTAGCGATTGGGATTAAGTCATATGTCCAAATACGTTTGTGAGGAGCAGCTCCAGCCAGGACAGGCATTAATCCCCCAAAGCAATGCACCTTTCCGCGCTCCCTGAGTCCTCCCATCAAGATCCCAGTTGCCAGCCAGCCCGTTTCATAGCAGCACCTGGCTTCTTCCCAGCTCTCTGCCACCCGAGATGTGGGCCGTGCCCAGCCAGCGCCACGGGCAACTTGATGTTACTGGCAAAAAGGAACGTTCGCGCCAGGGCTGGCAGAGGAGCGCGTCAGGTTCAGCAGCTCAGCTGAACACGCCAGCGCTTCAGAGGAAAGCTCTAGGAAGGTCAGTATTTGTATTTGCTGATTTCCAGTTCTGAACCTGCCAGAAAACGTGCGGCCAGGCGCGGTCTGTGAGCAAAGGCACATAAGCCTTTCAGTGAGAAGCGAGTGAGAAGTGGTTGCTGGTAGAAGTCGAAGAATAAACTGTGCACAGGGAGCCCATGGAAGCTCCTGCCTAGGAAGGCAAGCGGTGAGGTCACCCGGCTGCAGACTGGATCACTGAGGCAAAGAGAAGCAGGCCAGCTTGTCCACGTCACGCAGCCCATTAGTCGCAGATAAAGGAAACTGGTTTCCTGTCCTGCGCTCGGGTCACTGGACCAACAGATCCCAACCTGTCCCTTGGGCAAGGCTGACGGCCGCTTCCTCCTCCTCCTCACCTAGTAGCCCCCTGCTCCTCTCCTACTCATGTTCCTAATTTCATAACCCTGTCTATCACTCCTTAGACATCTGACAGCTCGTGACAGTCCGTCCTTCCTTCCCCTCCCTTGGACCTGCAGTGCCACCTTTCATGGAGCACCCTGCCTGCCGAACCCTGCTTCTCCCTCCCAGCTCCGGCCGCTGCCTCCTGCTGGCAGCATCAGCTCTTGCAGAGGGCCCAAGCTAACAAACCCAGCAAGGTTTCTCATCAGGGGCTCCCAAGTGCACCCTTTGCGCTGACCTGCTCTGTTACCGAGGTTCCTCTCGCTACGGGGAACCAAGGGCACAATGACAACACACCCCAGGCTACGCTTGCTGGGGCAAACCTCAGAAGAAACGTCGTCATTTTCAACAAACTGGAAATTTCACCCCCAAAATACAGTCTGGGTACCTCACAGGTAAAGCAAACTTCCAGGGTCAAGGCTACTCCTTCCAGGATCTCCTCCTGAACCACCACCACCTAACTCTGGATGGAGCTGGCAGAGAACTGGCACCCACGCCTCCCTTGCTGTCCTCCTCCCCAGGGCCAAGAAGCCAAATTGCACACAGCCTTCCAATTATTTAACCGGACAATCCCGGGATGCTGGGAAAAACACCATTTACCACCTCTAGCAACTCTCCCTGAAGGGGGAGAGTGGAAGAAATGAAGTTGGCTCTAATTTATAGCTGTCCCTCCTGGAACATAAAGTGTCCCAGGAGTGACAGTCCTTAATAGTGAATCTGGGCTGGTCACAAGGGAAATAAAACCCGAGGTCATGCAGAAAGATGCTGTAAACACAGCTGCTTCTATGGCTGTTTAGGGAGGCAGCATATGGGGTCGTACTGTGACTCCAAAGATGGCACGCACCTCCTCCGAAGACCCTAAGCACGTAGGAGTTGGTATTTTACTGGCTGCTGTTAAGGACTATTTGAATAAAAGTGGCACAATAATGCAGAGGTGAGGTGCAGAGCTATGAAAGTACAATGAAGGCAACAGGACAGGCGAGAGGTAGACCTCTCCCTCCGCAGGGCCTCCCACCGCTGATTCAAGGAAAGGGAGGAAAGTTTCCCCATGCAGCAGGAGCCGTGATCCACACAGAAGGAATCTGTTTCACTTCTAGAAAAAGCCACTTTGAAATACTTCACATTCCTGAGCGGTGCTGCTGGTCTGCTCAGCCGCTTTTCCCGTTTGCTTACAAACTCGCAGCATTACAGAAAGAGCTGGAGCGACTCTTTGGCTAAGACTGCAGATCACGCAAATGGCACGCGAGAGAGAATGAAAGGGGGAAAGAGTGGCAAGAGGGCTCGGCCTTTCTTTAAGATTTTATCCAAAGAAAGCCAGACCTGTTCTCCATGCTTTAGGACTCAGATTTATGACATAACAGCTTTGTTTCCCCAGAGACAAAACTTCCCCAGCAACTTATTTCCACCCAGCAGCCCTGGCCACTAACATTGGACACTTCAGCACTTGAACAGCTGAAGAGCCTACGGCCCTTTGAACACAAGAGGAGACACGCTGCATTGCCCTTTCAGAGCTTCACACGCTGCCTGGGTGCTCTCTAAACGCATCTTCCTTGTCCTCTGTCCTCCTTGTCCTACTCTCTGCTTCAAGTTCTAGCCTTTTTTCCCCCTTTCACATCAGCCAAGCCTGCACCCTCCTCCCCAGTCATCAGCCATACAGAAAACACGACCGCTTACTCCAGCAAGGTGCATTTTACCTTGTCCTCCCGCTCCCAGGAGGCACTCTCTGGTCTCCATGACCCTAAGCCTAAGAGGGAAAATAATTATTCTGTCTTGAGGGAGCCCAAAGCTTCTCAAAAGACTTGCTCAGGCGAGCTCTCTTGGCTCCATTTGCCATTTCAGCTCTAATCAACCATCTTCTTCCAGAAACACAACTATCCAAAGCTGAGATTCCTGCGCTACCACCTTCTCAGTTGTGCCAGACCAGAGAAGACCCAACACAGGACAAACAACCCATCTTCTTCTCAATTTGTGCGAAGAAACAACAAGCAGGTCAGCAAATTCTCTACTGTGTAATAAATTGTGCGTATGTCTATTGCTCTGCCATTTGTAATCGTCCTTCTATGCCCTGAATCTCAATCAGTTCTTCATTGAGAAGGTCTTTGTCCCAGATTAGGTCTTGGCCCAGCTGTGAAGCACAGAAAACACACTGTCCTACAAAGGAAGGAATTACAGTTCTCCAGGAGGCAGGAAGAAGGAGAAGGGTTCGAAAGACGTCAACGTAGATTTGAGTCAGAAATTGCAAGTGACATCATGACACGACCTTCCACTTCCTGCTAACCCACACACGTACATTAGGACAAACGGGATAACAACACTTCACAAATATATAACACCTTTTATTAGGTAATCTCCAAGTTACTACGCAAACATTAATTAAGCTTCTTAGCACCCCTGAGAGGCAGGCAGCTAAGTACTACATCCTTCTACAGAAAAGTGTCTGTCTCAAGGTCAGTCCATGGCGAGAGCAGGATTACAACTCCCATTCCCCTCGGACTAGTAGGCTGTATTCCCTGCGCTGGTCTAGCTTGCTTCAACATTTCATCTGCCTCAACCGGATGAGCTGGTGGAGCTGGACTTGCATCTCCAGCTTAGTGTCTGGGACCTGGACTAGAACATATGAGTCGCAGCGTTGTGCTCCTGGTGCAGATAGCTAATGCTCCGAGGTTACGGTTTCCAGCAGAAGGAACTCTTGTTGCACCAGCATCACACTCTGCTGCTTACAGCACGCGCAGCTTGATCCTGCAGGTTGTTAGGAGAAATTTTCATAGGCCAAGAGCCACACAACACATTCAACATACCTTGGAGAGCTACGGGACAAAAAAGCTGCCAAGGCAGGTATGGTAACAATTCTGCGTCACTGCAGGGTCGGTCTTGGGCATGCAAATGAATCCAGCGTGAACACGCAACGTTGGTCCTAGAAGCTCCTGGCGTTTTGCTTCCTCCCGCATTCGGGGTACCTGACGGCCTGCACGGACAGCCACGTCGTGCTGCGTGTGATGCGGTCCCGGCACGGCAGGCGGGCTGTGTGACACTCACAGACCGGCCAGGGTGTTTGTCATAAAGATTAAAGCAAAGAGGTATCCCCAGTGAATGATCTGGTCACCTTAAATGAACAAAAGATTTGGACATTGCTGACGATTTATGCTTTTATGCAAAGGCAGTATTTTTATTACAGATATTCTGCCCTGCAGATTAATTAAATTGCCTTGCAGGGGGCAAAGCCTTCCAAGAGGCAAACTTGTCACTTCAGTCTGTTCAGTCCCAGTTACTTCATAAAAAAAAAGAAAGAAAAATAAAACACTGCCAGGAATGGTCTGTTGCTTTCTACAGCGTGCTGTGGCAGATGAATTGTTGTTGAGCAGCTACATTCATACCACACGTATCATATTCATACCCTCCTACCTCTTCCCCTGGCTGCCAATGCAAGGCAGACTAGATTGGTTAATTACATCTTTCCTCCTTAATGATGGAATACTTGGAAAACTCTTATTGATCCTACAGAATATAATTCATGACCTAATTACGGTGATAAAACTGCAGGATTATCATCTTGCCAGCTATTAACTTCTAGCATTGATCTGAGTTAATTAGAAAAGAGATAGGTGATTTCTATGTTCTGGATTTGCAACGTAACAGCAAGATGAATGAGGAAGGCCATTAAAGATAGGCCGAGCAATTTCTAGCCCTCAATGTACTCTCAGCTCTCAATCTACTACCAATCCTGCCCAGGAAATACCAGACACATTTAACACTTTAGCTTCATTTCTTCAGCCATTTGAGTCATTTGCTCAGTGGGACAACAGTGTTTGATACTGTCAATTTTGCAGAGGTTCAAATGTGGAGCATGGACCTCCCTTTCTTTATCTGTCTTTTAAAGAATTGAGGAGATTGATCTAAGTTCTTGTTTTGGACTAAGTCTTCAATCACTCTCAGTCTGGACAGAAAACAAAAAAAACCAAACAAAAAATCAAGATGATCCTTGATTTCCAGAATTAAACTCACCCTCCCCTTAACTGAAATGATGGGATGTGGCTGAGCCAAGAAAGAAAAACCTCTTCCCTCACCAGCCCTTCACTGTGCTTTTCCTGAAAAGGATGCAGCCCCACCTAAGAACCAAGCTTTGATTTCCTTCGTGGCTGCTCTGGGGACTGCTTGTCAGGGTCACGCAACAGATCTAGAAGATGAGAAACTAGGAGTTTTCTGCCCCGCTCAGGGCTCGTCTACACAGGAAGCCAGTCAGCAGCAAAATAGGATGTGCAGTTCGAACGCGTTCCCTGTGCCCCACGAGCTTCCTGCGTGTCCGCCGTAACACGCACAGTCTCTTCGTTCGGCTTCCTAACTGAAGTAAACTCCCGTGCACAGACGCAATCTCAGTGCTCGTCAGAAATGCCCACACGGGTGATGACATAGCTACTATGATGCACGCTGTCTTCCCCACATAGGTAATCCGTTTGGTTTTAGTGTTATGACTGTTATCCTCAAGATGAGGGTGTAATTTCTTGGCTTTCTGCCACCCAGACGAGTCTTTGGCCGTTGAGACTACAAGCGCTAAGACAATGGGCTGGTCAAGGAAGAACAGCTTTGAAGTTGAGCAAGAGTGGCCAAACTGAGATTTCTAGTAATACCAGGAATTTAAGTTGCTACAGTCATACGAATGTAGAAGAAAGTCCAACAGTGGGTAGAAGCTAGCAAGTATTAGGGGCTAGCGTGGTGTGGAGCAGACCTTATTTTCTCATGTTGCAGCATGAGTTCAAACCACACCGACCTCTCACTTTAGATGCAGATACCAAAGAAACCTCCTGGTGGTGAGAGTCAGATGGTTAATCCTGTGGGTACCACTGCTGTTGAGGTTGCCGCCGGCTTGCCCTGAAGCAGGCTGTCCATGCACACACACCATGCACAATTACTCGGCATAATAGGGCTATGAGGTAAGCATGAGTCCACATCAGCCAACCGGGTACGTCTCTGATGTAAGGCACCAGGCCAAGTGCTCTCGATTTCACCTTGCCATCAAAAATGTGCAGCTATCCCCACGCAATCCAGCTTTGTCAAGCGCCTGACTGCTTTAAGGGAAATAGGGCCCAAGAGGAGAAAGACCGATGCAGTCTCACAGTACAGCTGGCACTGGCAAAGCAGGAAAGCTCACCCCATGTTAGTGCACACTCTAGTTAACCGTTCAGATCCTGGCTGACACTAGGAAGCTTCAAGCTGGGAGAGATATCTGTTGTAGGAGACTCTTAATACAAAGGAAACTCAAAGCTTGCAATCAAAGTTGATGGGAATTGAACAGTTTGCACAGATGGAATCTTCCATATCTTCAAAAGTATTTGATTCACGGGTAAACAAGGCTCAAAATATCTTTGTGAGATAACATCTCCCCCGTAATTTGCTACCACCCAGTTTAAGTGGTGGCACAGAGTTCTCACGCTGTTTGTTCCAGACCACGTAGAGCTCCACACTTCTGCACCCTTATTCCAAACGACGAGACTATGCTGCCTTGCAACGCACTGCCAGTAATACACACTTGAAAGAGAAACACAAGACGTTTGCAACATCTTCCAACACCTTTAAGGCACTGGGTTTCCCGGAAGAGAAAGCAACGGGTAAGAAATGGAAAAAGAAAGTTTACTTCTACTTTAGAGGTTGCTGAACTGGGAAGCACTTCGTTATGTGACTTTCTGAAGTATTTCCACTGTTACAGGGAGAGCCTATTCACAAATGCTGTGGGTGATCTGTTCCCAGCAAGAGAGATTTTGATGACCTATAACTCATCAGAAGGAGGTTTTCATACTCTGCGAGCTATTGTGTTGGTCAGTCCATGACGAATCAGTTTCCTGCATTCATTTGTCTCAGTCTCTTCCATGACATCCTCTCTAAAATTTTACTGCTTTATTGCTTACAAACACCTCCTCCCCACGCAGCTCCTGCTGGGAAAGGCAGCTTACCATCTCTGAGGTTGTAACGTGAAACTTGTCAGCTGCGCACGCAGGAACTTTCTTGTTAAGAAAAAAGCATGAAGAGACCTCAGAGAATCATACCATTTTGCTGTTCAAAAAGAAATCTCTAGTCAGGAAACTACCACTACGCAAAGGCATGTGCACTCAAATAATTGGATCAAAATTAGGTAAATGGTACTAATTCCTCTGGTAAAGCATTACCTAAAAGAAAAAAGAAAACCAGATGAGAGAATGAGATCTAAGAGGAGAGCAAGAAAAAGTACTATTTTACTTGAAGCAATTTGCCTAGCTTTTCTCTGTTTTTTAAAACAAGAAAACCAAGAACACTCCTCTCCTGAGAGAAGTGGGCTGATAAGGTGACCCTAGCACCTTACAAGCAAGCGCACAGAACTGAATTCAAAGAAACAGCGAGTAAGAAACCTAAGATACCATCTCTGAAGTAAACATGCAATGGGCATAAAAAATTAGCTAGAGCTAGATTATGCTACTGTCTTAAGGTTAAACATTACTCAATTATATTCTTGACCCAAGTCAGAGCTGCACAAAAACAATGGAAAAGCCACACGGTTATCAGAAGCCACGTACAGCACGGTCAATTTAAATACGGCACATGAGCCCCACGCGTCTCAGAGCTTTTTTGCTCGGCAGTGACAGCGGTTGCTATCTGGACCATCGCGCGAGTCTGACAGAAGTTCCGCCCTTCCTAACTCTCCAGGAACTCCGCATCACAGGCTCCTGAGCTCACTGCCACATCAGCAGGATGATGGAGAATGTTTCCTAGAACCCAAAACAAAGGTACCTGCGTTAACAGTTACTAAGAAAAGTTTACTTCAAGGCAGGAGGAGCATGAGAACAGGGGGAAAAAAAAAATCTGATTAACTAAAGTACTTGTTCTATGAGCAATTTTTTAAAGTGGAAATTATTTGTATTTTGCTCAAACCAACGTCCCAAAGAGGTTGCCTGGGACAACTTGTCTTCAGGCACAAAACCTGCCAAATAAGTTTCCAAGTAAGGCTCAACACGTGAAAAGAAAGAAGATAAAACTCATGTGTGAGTAGAGCTATCTGTATGTATCAGAGATTCAGCTCTGCCATTAAAAAAAAAAAAAAAAGTATTTTTAACATTAAACTAATAATAATTCATATTTTACGCAATTCATTTTTCCAAAAAGCATGCTCAAAAGCATCCAGTGAAGACTGGCAGAATGTGATGCCCATTTCATCCACAGGGAAGCGAGGGGAAAAGAAAACGTCTTGTCAGAGACATATCTGCAACGGGACCCCCCGGCCTTGGAGCACAGACCACGTGGGTTCACCCAGCAGGCACCACACGCAAACACACGGTACCACTGATGACAAATACACTACTTTCTGAGAATCACTTTGAATCAAGCACAGAGGAAAGTGCCTATTCAGGAGGAGAGGGGAAACAAATCTCGGGTGAGGACAAGAAATCAACAGCCCAAGGAGAAGAGGGAAACTGCAAGTGGCTGGCGCTGATCTGTTTAGTATTCACGCTGCCTGACACCTGATCACCAGAGCACCGAAAAGGGTCAGACGCTTTTGATGTGGGCTGTGGTCACATGAAAAATATCCACTGTGCTCAGCAGAGAAATCCAGTATGCAGTGAATAAAGGATCAAGCAGGTCGGGAACAGTTTTCTCCAACAAAAGTATTTTAAAACCACGTTTGCCTAGCATACTTTAGTAAATTAAAACGCTGAATGACTGACTGAGAATTCGGACTCAACCAAAAGGAATCCAAAAACCATTAGATAACTAACTGACCTAGTGAAATCACAGGCACATTTTTCCAAGATAACAGTGTAAAGCTGCAAAGAACCATATAGCACATACATTCAAAGGAAAACATGATTTTTACTTACATTTCAGTGGCTATGAATCCGGTGAGCTCCGACAGGAAGAGAAACAGTATGAAGAGACAGCAGCAGACAGAGACTGGAAAAGAGGCAAGGAGAGGCAAAGGTTAGTTTCACATCTCTGACAAAGGTATAAACTCTTCTCACACAGGCATATTACTCCCCCCATGGATAAGCCACCCAGACACACTCGAGAACAGTCTTTAGAGACAACGACCCAGACCCAGACCAGGCCACCAGAGCAGTGACTTCAATGGCTGGGTACCCAACATCCTGCGGGGTCTCTCAATTCTTGGGCCACCTTTTCCCCTGTGATTTCCATCTCCTCGAGGCTCCTGCTTTCCATCTCCAGAGCACCATGTTGGTCTGCCAGCTCTCTCTCCTTCTTGACAATATGATTTCTTTGGAGCCCTTGCTCCAAATGTAATTCTATTACTACTAAAACCTCCGGAAAGGAAAAAGAATCAACACCTCCTTGCTTCAAAAGCATATAGTCAGCTATACAGTGTTTTGTGGATTAGGAGACATTTTGGCTCTTTGACAAGTTCTAAGGCTCCGTGTCAGTCATCTCACGGCCTGCACTCCCCACCAGACCGAGCAGGTACAGCAGAGACATGGCGATAACGGACTAGTCTAGCCAATGCCTGACGCTGCTCTAATTTCTCCATTTGCCGATATATTGACTCTTCAGAGAGGGAAAATTCCCAGCGAAGGGAATGCAAAGTACGTGGACAACAAGTCCCTTGTCTTTTCTAAGAATGCCAACCTAGAGTTAAAAGGAGGGAACTCAAAGTAACTGGCATATTACTGCTTACTCTTCATCAGGAAACTATTCAAAACGTTGTCCAGTGACATCCACGCAGCAGTGACACAGTCATTGACCCGCACAGGAGGGGCTGGAAGGAAGGGGAGCTGTAGATCCTACGGAGCAGGGACGATTGGAGTAGAGAAGGATGTGCCAGCTCAAGGAGACAGGGCTGCAACGCGTACTTGTATAAATCAAATACCCAAGTTCACCACGAATCACTATACGAAGGAGTAAACCAGGAAACGGCGTGCTAGTCCAGGGCTGCCACAACAGGAGTACAATCCGGCTCAGCCCTCCATCCCAGCAGAGTTACAATCACCAAGCACTCTTCGGAAATGATCACTTCCCCACAGCCACTAATTGGGACTGAGAAATACGTAAGAAAACCCCTGTTCCTCAACTTTATTCCACATGACCTATACAGCCCGAATACCCATTCCTTCGGGAAGCTCAAGCAACAGCCGGCTGGGGAGCAATTTTACCATAAAAATGCGCCTGTCCAAACTCCCTCGGTAGAGAATGTGAGAGGTATGGGAAGGAAAGAGGAGGTACTTGAGGCAAATACCGAGACAGACCCTCGAGTGACCTAAAGCCTCGTGCCTCATTCTTCAGATTAGTCAGTTTATAGTTCTGAGGAAAGAGAAATGTGCTGCTTCCCCTTCCTCAGACTCATTTCAACAGCGGATTAATTTACTGACCCTCTGAAGAGTGCAAGGGATTAAAAGATGCCAAACAATCTGTTAGCTAGGATGAAGAAAGGGAGAAAAGGGAAGAACAAAGTCAAAGACCAGTAGGAAAATGGGAAGCAAGAGGGGATATTCCTTTCTAAAGAGAAACCTCAGATGGTCACACAGTTGCTTGCAAGTCCTGGCTGTCCAGACACAGAAGACCACCACTGCTGGAACCCAGCTACGCCACGGGCACGGTGCACCCCGCGGCGCAGGGGAGGAGAAAGGGCTACGTAAAGCACAGCAGCAAATCCTTATGAGAACATATACACCTACTTAAGAGCACAAAAAAAGCAAGCTAGGCACAAGACTAGTTGATCCAGTGTTTCTCACTGCTAATCACCAAACAGCAGGGACACAAGATCTCTGATCTTTGGCAGTATGCAGGGGAGAGCATTTGACACAGAGACAACCCTTTCTTCTTTAATTGCTTCCCATATTCCTCTCTGCTTGTTATCAGCCTGTAAAGGCTTCCCACAGCATCAGCTAGACCTCTGTGCTCTCCAGCACAAGCCTGGCACTACTAACTGTAAACTCTCTCCCAGAGCTTTCTCTCTCTCTTCCAATTTTTAAACTTTCTTCTCTGCCATTTCCATCATCAAATTATCTTCTCTTTTTCCAGTACACAAAGTATTTGCTCCCTCAAGTCCATCTTCCAATGCAGCTCTTGCAGTGAAGGCTTGTGACAATACTTACCAAATACGGTACAGTAAAATTCCACTAACCTAAGTCTGTGAGAATGCCCTGAAACACCTGATTTTCAAAAGGTCCTCAATGCTTTTGCCAGTCTTCAAACGACATACTCAGTTTTCAACCTGTGAAAGAGATTACTGAGGGGGGACGTGAGAGGGGTATATAAAACCACGAGCAGCCTGAAGGAGATGAAGGGGGAACGACCACTCACTGTCTTCCAGTATGGGAATGGGAGGGAAGGGGGAGGTTAAAAACAAGAGGAGGTTTTCCTTTACGCAACAGCTAACTAAATTCTGAAAATTCTTGGCTATGGATGTTGGGGATGCTTAAAAAAAAAAAGGTCTGTAAGATTTCAAAAAGGAATCAGACATGCCCTGAAGAAGAAATCCATTGAGGGCTACTAAACGCAAAGGAACCACCTCTAGCTCAAGAGGCCCAGACCTGCCAACCGACCGAAGCCTGGCGACGTGTTTAACCGCCCTCGTGCTCCCTCTCAGGCATCTGCTGCTGACCACTCCTGGCAAGAGGGCACCAGGCTACACGGGCGTTTGCGCTGACCTAGCACGGCCGCTCTTGTGTTAAACTCCTCTTGTACACACACGTTTTCAGGGCACGGGGGTGCCTTTGGCATGAGACTTACGTCAAAGTCTTATGCATTAAACTGTCTCTTGAGCCAACGTTTTTTCAGACACAGAATGCAAGCTCCTCTCCTTAGCGTGGAGCTGCAGGCACATGCAATGTTCCCAGCATAAGAATTTACGCACACAGTGCTTCAGCTACTTATTTCATAGTGAAGGCCTTTACTTGCTTCCATGCAAATGTGCAGTTCCTGCCACCCACATTTGACAACTGTATTATATTTGGGAAAGTAGATTAAAGGCTAGGATCAGACAGAATAAAACAATTAATGCATAACGCTTAGCTCAACTGCAAGAGCACTGCCATGTTCCCACAGAGCTCAAAGGACCATCTAAGACAGGTTTCTTAAAACTCTAGTATGATAACACGATCAATACATCAAAGGTTGCTGGTGTTAGAGACACTGGAACACACCGCTGTTGGCTAATCGGTAATCCCAAAAGGATGGCAAGTTCTCCCAAGCTTTTTTTCCCTACGCTAGCTTTGACAGCCTAACCTTTTTGTACATATCCCTTCTGATACATACCCCATCTATGCACATTCCTGACTCTTCCTCCCCACCCCACAAGAAATGAAAGAAACGCGAAGTGTTTAACACATCATGCAGACTGAGAATGTGGATCCATGTCTATATTAAGGCATAAAATTAATAGTATTTATTGTTCAATGGAGCAAACTGTTATGAAGTGCAAGGAACGGGTCTTGTTACAGATGCCATGTGAATCATAACTTTGATATTTCCTGATGTGTATTTAAAACTCCAGCCTCCAAACAGCATAGAGTATTTCTGGATAACATTACCATGTGTGCATACAACATGTGCATGCAAACTATGCACCCACACCACTGACTGTTAAATAGCTGGATTGCTACAGCAGCTGTCCAAGTTGCAGGCCCCTCTCTCGAGGAGTCAGACGGCTCCTCCCCAGCCAGATGCCAACCGTCAGCCAGCCCGGGCACGTGCTGCTGCTGCCCACATAGCCAAACATGGCCAAGCTGTCACCACGGTAGTCAGGTCTGTTGGAACGGCCGGGGGCTGGCACCACAGACACGCTGCACGGGGGGGAGTCCTGCAAAGACTGGCACAAGCATCTGGTGGAAGAGGGACAAGAACGGCACGACTGGCTGAGCGGCACAGGGATCGCAACGCTGCCTGAAAGAAGAGATTTTTAGCGAGAAAAAGGAATGAGTACCTTCACACTTTTCAGCAAAGTCCACAGCAGTGGGTATGTTGTTCTATACAAACCTCAATCCATTACACTGCAGTGGCCTGTTCTTGGTTCCTTCACTCCTACTAATTTCTGATAGCTGGAAGGGTTGCTACACAGATTTGAAATACCTTGTACGCCGCGTTCACTGCAACTTTTGAAATTACAAACCCGTACGTAACAGAAAGACTCAGTAACCCTCCAGCTGGCTTCTGCACTTGTCTGTGTTCGAGATCGCCTGCTCTTCTCCACCAAAATACCCTAACGCTTCTCCCTGAGCTGCTTCTCTCCTAGAGGAGCGGGCCACTTCAGCCCTGGTGGTCAGAAGCTGAGCTGGTACCTTCCACTTCTTTTCTTCTGGAATCTGATCCCTTCCTTCTTCCCTAATAAACCTCAAACTTTTCAAAAAAAGGCCTTTTTACAATCCAAAAACAACTGTAGGAATCCTGCAGTAAATCCATTCCTATTCCAGAAAGCCTTCAGCACCAGAAGCGATACTGAACTAAAGTTTCAGCAGAAGTTGCATGGGAAGGGCCTAAATATAAAACAGCCCCTGGTCAGCTACTACGGGCTATTTTATATCTGCTCTGTAAACCTTGGAAGACTTAAAGAAAGCCAAAATACAGTAGCAGCCATAGTTGTTTCACACATTTACCAGAGCCTAAAAGATTTTTTTTATGAGGCAGAACGTTCCCCTACCTCCAAGCCCCTAACGTTATTACAAGCTGACTTCCCTAAAGCATTTATCATGAAATCGTGCAACCTTCCCAGGCTTCCAACTGGCATGGAGATGCGCTGCTCTCATTCACGGCCTCCTACAACACGCAAGATTACTGGCTTTCAAATTACAAGTCAGAGGCTTGGTCAGACAGAAAGCCCATTAGGAAAGCTGCACACAAGATCCTCACATGCAAAGCCACCACAGTTTGTTGGCTGACTGCGTGGTTCAAAAGCTTATATCAGCCTGTCTAAAAACACTATGACAAAAAGAAGGAGAACCAGTTTGAGAAGAAAATCAAAGCCTGAGAAGCTGCAAATAACAATAGAGAGAAATAAGTCAGCTAATAATTTTAAGTAAGAGTCACAGCCTTCAAGCCTTCCCACAACAGACTTATCACTTGAGCTGTTTACTGCAGATCAGAAAGCCTAACACTGGATGGCCTTTGATGGTTTTTTTTGTTTCTAAAACATACTCTTCTGCAGGTGATTCATAACAAGACAAATTCTCAAAGGGAGCCCAGTTACAGTGTGGGAACTCTTAGTTTCCAAAACAGAAGAGAAGGCAGGATCACTAACAAGTTCAAAGTGTTCTTTCAAAACACTAAATCTCATACGCCTCTAAATGAGCAAACAGTTTTATTCAAGCCCTTTGTTCACAGTTTCAGCAAACCTAAAAGGGAGTCAACATACAAGTCATTTCAGCGGCCAGGAGAACAGGGAGGACAAGGACTCTCTGAAAGTAAATATTTAGAGTAATGTGCTGTCTTCACAGAAGCACAGAATAGCTGGGGCTGGCAGGGACCTCTGGAGATCACCCCCTCCTACTCCCCTGCCCGGAGCAGGCCCAGCTAACGCAGGCTGCTCAGCGCCGGGTTTTGAGTATCTCCAAGGATGGAGACTCCACAACACTCTGGGCAACCTCTTCCAGTCTTTGACCGCCCTCACAGTAAGGAGTGAGGGGCCTCCTTAGCTCACCACGGGCTCTCCTTTGTGCCCACTGATTCACCGCTACTGACTCAGTTCTATTTGATGCCTGCTGTCACCAAGGGATATGACATCACTCACGTCAGCAATGACATACAAGGCTACTGACCCATCTACAAGAATGGATGAATGGAGCACAGCTACACGATCAAAGGAAATCACTGTTCAATGGAACAGGAAAGCTGCATTAGGCGTCTAATTACAGGCCTGGCAGGATCAACCCGATCGATGTTTACCACTCCACACAGCGCGCTCGCTGCATATAATTGTGTGAAATGGCATTACTCAGCCTACAGCCTCCCTCAGGAGGAGGAAGGAAGGAAAAGGGGCCCAAGGCAAGAGATTTGTATCAGCCGAAGCCTATGCATTGATACACGGGAGCGAGAGTGGATCGCTATCGGTGGTTTCTGACCAAGCAATTTTTCTTCTTTAAAAGCATGACAAATAACAACAAAATAAGATCTCTGCTCATTAGTCCCACCTACAACGTCAGACGAATCCCCTGAGTATGCTGTGAGAGAAACACGTGTTTCCCAAATCACCTTCACCGCTGGCCACCGCTTCTTGCCACCCACGCTGCTCCTTACTGACCCACAGCCTGGGTCCCTGTTTGCAGCGGTTTGCTTTCTCAAGCCTCTTCAGCAAGCAAACGCCCACACACCCTACCTGTGAATGCAGCTGCTACCAGCTGTTTTTTACACTGACTGAGGGGATGCCTACCAGAGAGAGGCAAAAAAATGTGCAGTCATCCCCCCGCACCGCTGTTTGGAGCAGACTCACAGCTTCTGCTCATGGGAAAACACCAGCAAAAAGCTCTCCAGCTACTTCAGTAGCTAGCAGCGTGGGTATTTCAGCGCTAGCTTTTAGGAGCTCCCTTTCATGACAATATATCTTTACTACTTTTTGTTCCTGGGATTCTGAATCCATGCAAACTTCTCCACCATTTAGTACGACCTGACAGATTGGGCAAAATGAGCTGTCACAGCAACAAGGGATACCCTTTCCAGTGTTTAATATCCCTTCAAAAAACTCCCCGGAGACAGGGAAGCCAAAGGATCTTTAATTTTAGACCAGGGGGTATGCAAGGACATCAAAAAGCAGCGTTACTTACTAATAGCCCCTGTGTAGGTTGGCTGTGTAAGGTCTTTTGGCACCTTCCTGTAGATGTCAAACCTGAAAGAGGAAAAGCAACAGCCATAAAACAGGTGGAACATTTCAATGCATTTCACGTCCCCACAGGGATGAATGATGCTCAAGTTTTTCCACCCAGCTTTCCAACAACAATTTTTCAGTTCGCAGAAGGATATGAGAAGGGAAAACAGAACAAAACAAAAAATCCTTTTTCTTTTGTACAATTATGTAACCGCGCTCCCTCTTGGCTCCGGTTTCCAACGCGCTTCTCTCCGCCTTGCCGTCCTGGATCTGCACAGTCTGAACTGAGAGAGGTGCCAGGGAGGCAGTCATGCTGGACAAGCTTACAGACCACCGTAAAGGAAGCGGATGCTCTCCAGACTCCCGAATAAAGAGGCCTGGCAGAAAACCCGTGAGGCACAACCTGTATTGCCCCTTGTAGTTTGTGTCCTGCAACAGCCAGAAACTGGCACCACCCAAGCCAGAAATCAAGGTGTTGCGACAAGAAACCTTCCCTTGGACACTGGATACACAGGAGAAATCAACCCAAGAAGTTTGCTACTCCCCCAGCAAAATGTAGTTTAATATTAGACCGTTGTTTTGGTTCAGTCATCTCTTTTAATATCCATATGGCTCAGCTCTGCTATTTTAAACTCTCCATGGTTAAACTTTCGCTGCCCTTATGATGTTAGCTGTATTATTTCCTACAACCTTCTGTTCCTGCACGTCCAGCCGCAATGCAGCTCTGACATCAGTTTTTCCACCACTCAATAAAAATTAATTAATGCATTAAAAACACACACACACCCTAAAGGAGGAAGTGACTGGTTCTCCCCCAAAATAGACTTCGTTTGGATATACCACAAGTGGGTGAGATTTGATGCTTTTTCCAGCCCTGGAGAGGCATGAGAGACACCAGCTTCCAAATTCCTACTCTATACTGCACCAAGATGAAACAGCCGCATCTTTATTCAGTAGTTCCTACTACACCAAATATTATACTGAGAGTTTAAAAACTAGATCATCTTTCTTTTCTTCACTCTTCATCTGTTGAGATCACTTACAACTTGGAGGCACTCGGGGTGAACAAACCAGCATCTGCCTTGCGTGAGATGGGGAGGACATTGCTGCTGTGTTTCATTCAGGAGTTGAAGCTGGAGGAAAGAAGGGTAAGAGAGGGAAGGAGAACAGGTATAAAGATGGTTCATCTCCCCAGCTCGAGTCCTGAACACGCTATGGAATCACTTAACCGTTCCAACAACCCGCTGTGCTACACTTGACAGAGCGTGCTGCGCAGAATACGCACTGGAACCATATGTTTCTATGACTCTATTCACTGCCGTCTCCCAAATAGATTAGTAATATTCCTGAACCAAACAGTCCATTTATGGCTCTCCAGCTGCCCTGAGAACATCTGGAAAGTGCTGTTTACATTCTTTCCGCACACACCAAAGCGGGAGCAGCAGCGGATGCGAAAGCAGCCCAGAGGAGCTGATGACATCACGGTCTCACAGGCGGAGGAAGTAGCTGCTCGCAGCCCATTAAACGCTGAAAGCTGGTGCCATCGCGCCAAAGTCACAATAATAGATCAACAAGGCTAAAAAAGCTGAGAGACAAAGAAAAGGGGAGAGAGAGAGAGAGCACATGAGCACGCAAGGACGGCTGAGTGCGAGTGAACAATTAGGAATAGGAAATAGCTCTATGCTGGATTCAGTAAAAACAGCAGCATGTGGATACTATAAAAGGAAATCTGTTCTTACAATGAGAAATATTTACTAGTATTAAAATGATGACCCATCACAGGATTAAAAAAAATAAAAATCTAGCTTTTTAAATAACTCAGTGGAAAGTTGATGTCATGGCAGGGTTCTCTCCTCTCGGACTGCCATTTTACTCACATGATTTGTGGGCTTTGGGTGTTACTTAAGTTTTACATGGCATAAGCAAGCTAGGATTAGGCAAAGACACTACAGAAAGCGATCAATGGCTCCCAGCCACATTGATCGCCTGGCTTGAAGTGCTTAAAAGGCAGTCCACCCTCTCTGTGCTATTCTGCTTCCCAACTCCTCTACCACAACGTTACGTTCCCTCTCTCTCCTGCTGCCGTGACACACACCTAAAAAGGGCTTTAAGCAAGTCTCTGGACCCGATTCGCCTGGAGTTTTGAGAACTCTTGGGTCTGTACTTCCAGGCTGAAGCCTCCCTGCGAGCGCAGTACAGCGCATTCACAACAGCCATCGCACGAGGCCCTGGACGCACTTTAAGGACCACTCCACGTATGAGCACGGTGAGCGCACCCAGCTTGCTGGGCAAACATCATCAGGCACACGGCGTCCCACCCTTGAACTTGCAGTCTAGCGGCACATACAGGAAGAGTACAGAACAGCCCAGGAAAACTGCATACAGCTTTAAGGGCTTTGTTTTGTAGAATTAACACATTTTTAGGTAAGGACAGACACTAAGGAATAACACAGAACCGAGAGTGGACAGCGTATGCAAAAGCGGCAACGAGAGCAGGCTGGATGGCAGGGAGGAAGGAGGAAAGCTCAGCTGAGATCTTCTGGGTGAAGGCAGAAGCTTGAGGGACGACATCCAGAACCTGACTCGAGCAGCAGAAGGGAAGGCAAGCAGGGGAGGCGTATTTAAGCTTGCAGAAGGATGCCGAAATGACCAAAACGATTAACATTGACAGCAAGGGAATGGGAAGAGACAGGTTTGGAATAAGAGACAAACACTGCTGGCTAGCTTTTGCTCACTGACACATGATACCAGTAAGTCCAAGAGACTACCAAACCAAAAGAAAAAGGACTGGGTATGTACATGTATCCTGGGAGAACAGTCATCTGCTTGGAAAATACATGCTCTGGATTAGGAGCGTTTATACTGTGATAAAGGATAAATACTCTTCAGGGTACCAGGCATCTTCCCATAAAGCATCTGATACTGGCCATAGCTTGAGAAAGTCCAATTTATTTAGTCTGATCCAGGATGGTGAAAACAGTAGTTGGGTTTATGCATTCGAAAGAAGGGCAAGCTGGAAGCCCAAAAGGATAGCAAGACATCAAACTTTGAAGGGAATGGTGAAGATGCTGGCATGGCCAGGGAACAGAGCTATCTTGGTAACTCCGATTTAAACTGAGTTAAAAGGAGATAAAAATTGCAGAGGATTCGATGACAGCTTGAAAAGTATGTTTGTGAGACAGAAGAGATAGGAGATTCCAGCAGTAAGTAGAGGATGGAACCCCAAAGATGATCTCATTGATTACATATAATTACAATAAACAAGTAAATCAAGCAAACTTCTCAAACAAATCCGTAAAGTTGACAAGAGTTATTGTAACAGGAGACCCAAAGCCCCAAGAAATCAGAGATTTGGGAAAGCCATAGCTCCTCTCAGACCTAAGGGTTAAAAATCCGATTAACTTCTAGGCTCCACTAGACAAACCCCTCTGCTTTTGCCGCCAGCTTCTTGCCTACATCAGAGAGCTTAAAGCAATTTCAGGGGATCACTTACACCATCCTGGGAAGAGAAAAGCATGAGGATTAGACACCAGAGATGATTTGTAATGTACGAGGGAGGAGGCCATGGAGTTGCACGCATGGTAAAGGGGAACAGGTTTTACTTGCCCTCAGGTCAGATGTTCCTGCAAGCACCTGCAGGAAAAATTCCAATAAGCCTCCAGGTTCCTGAGGCATTGGTCACTTGGAAGAGTATTTGTACCCTGGGAACAGAGAGGAACCTCGTGCGCTATATATTGCAAAAGCTGCCTTACAGACTTCTGATACTGGCGCATTCAAAGCAGTGGAAGATATTACCGATGGTGGAGGAAGACTGGACGTTCAGAAAGGTTATACCAGCCAGCTCATAACACAGCGAGACATGCTGTACTACGCTGTGAAAATCCGCTTTGATAGTCTTGTAGTCATATCCGAAATGACCATGAGAAAGCAGGGTGTAGATTTACGTCACGTTCACTGCCCTGCAGTAACTGCTAAGTGAGCGCTCTCAACCCGCAGTACCGCGCAGCAGCTTACCCCGCTTTCACGCGGGGATACGTTACTGTACGCTTCCAAAGCACGCACACGTGCTGTTTCCACAGGACGACCGGCACATTATTTATATCTAGCTTTTGGCAACTTTCTTCCTTCGCTTAGAAAGGCAAGACTTGTAAGGTGAAGTAATAGCTGCCGAGTGGAAACAACAAACTTTTTGCTAGGAAAGCTCTTCCTCTCCCTCACAGAGGGAGGGCTGGACCTTGCAATATCAGAATACAAGGCTAAGGATAGAACCAGGCTGTCATCAGGATAACAAAGGAATCTCCTGACACATCTAGCGTATCTATGGTCTTTTCTTTCAATGGAGAGCATGGTTGCAAACAAAGAAATAAAAAAAGGCTGGTTGGCAATGTCAGAGTTTCACAGGAACCAGCATTCATAACTAACATCAGGGAACGCTACAGTACTTTTTTCTCAATCCAACACTGAAAAGACATAACCAAAAACTTTCTCACCTCCCTGACAGGAATGTCAACAAACTGGTCAAACAGCATTGTGAAGAAGAGCAGCACAAGGATCATTCTTAAATAGGTTCAAACAGAGAATTCACAACCCTTAGCACGATCAAGTGAGGTCTGAGGCAGAGACGGGTGTGCAACAGTCCTCTGAGAAACACAGAAATTACGTGTTTGGTCTCACCTGATTGCAGTTGCACAAGCGGACAGTGAGGTAAAATTGCAGATCCGGGCACCTCAATGGAGCCGAAGGATGGCAGATTTCAAGTGCCAGTAAGTATTAGATGGACTCAAAAGCTATATCTAGACTAATACGGGCTGTTGCCAGTCAAACTTTTTTTCTTCAGATAGAAGTATATGCTCTTTGTGTTCAATTTTCAGGATCTGCTAGAGCCACAGAAAGCATCAAAGTGTTTAACCAGCCAGAGGCAGATGCAGCAGTGCTCATCCCAGCGGGCCAGCCACAAACCATCACGGCCAAGGCTGGCCACGCAGAGGCCGTGGCAGGTCAGACCCGACAGAACCAAGCAAGCTGACATCATCAGCCCTGGGGCGACTCCCGACTTTCCTTTCAAATCTTTCTGATTGCCAGTGCAAGAGGGCGGACAGGGCGGGCAGAAGATGTCTACCCAAACACCGCAGGTTTCTTCTGCAGCCGATACTTCACATGCCTGCCCTGAGAAGGGGGATGAGCTCGCTCCCTCAGCAGGAGCCGCTCCGGCAGGGCCTCCTGCCAGGGCGTGCTTTACATACACCTGAACAGCTTCAAGGCTGGGTCTGAAATATTTCAGGAAATGAAGTAATAAATACATTATTTCACTGAAGATTACCACCTCTCCAAACAGAAAACTCCTCTCTGACATCTCTGGAGTCTGAAAAGAGCTTCAATAAAATACTACAGTAACATCTCTGTAAGATGCTGTTAATTTTTTGCATGAGCGAGAAGCAAAGAACTTGAGGCAATTAAAAAAATAATACTTGTAAGTATAACTAACTAGACAGTGGTTAAATTTGAATGTCTTGTAGCAAAGGGAAACTCTGATACCTAAAGGGGTTCATACCAGAGAAGGAAAAACACTAATTCCTCCTTCAGTTTGCAGCATTTGTTGTAACCCTCAAGCATGCCCACCTCTCCCAAGGCAGTGGCCAGGTCACCTCGGGCCGACGTGCAGGGTACAGCTTATAAACCTCCCTCTGCTACCGACTCACTGCACGGAGTCGCTGCAGAGAGAGCAGATGCTTCACCTCCGTCCGCGGAGCACCGAAACACAGCTCCGGAGCCAGCGGCAGCGGGGTGCTTCCGTGCGCCCTTCTGCAAGGTCTGCATTTACTGATGTAACTCAGGGGCAAGGGGAAGGTTGTTTTGCAGCTCTTGGACTGTATTTGGGATGCCAGTTGATCAAGCAGCCAAGCAAAAGTGCGACACATTACATCTGGCACTTGGTCACAGAACAGAATTCAGGCACCACAAGTCAGCAGCAAACAGATTAATTTTCATCCCTTTCCACTCCTCAGATGATTCAGAAAAATAGCTTTAATGCTCACAGACAGTGGAAAAACATTTTTGTTCTTCAGGCAGATTATGTCTTTCCCCAGAAGAACTGAATATTTAAACATTACTTGTCTTTTTGAAGCATACTGGCTCTATCGTAGGTACTTCTGCAGCACGTACTGAAAGGGGATGGTGCGTAGAGGACACGATCATTCATTACAGCAAATTACATTTCTGATGTCAAAGATGATTAAAAGATAATTTTAAAAAAATCAGTACCGTGGCTGATATTCCACCTTTAGCCAGTCAATGGTGGCGTAAATACATCATGTCATCTTGTCTTAGCAGCAAGGGTCCACAGCTGTGATTCACACAGAAGAACGTGGGTGTTGAAACAACGCTGGATTCCCCACCTCCCATGTTAAACAGCTTTTAGAAGTGGCACCTATTTTTCAGCAGATACCACATTTGGAGTTGAGGTCACTAATTCCTGGTGACATTACTCACTATCGGTAACGAGTCCAGTGCACAGTGAACAACTACCTTAATTTTATTACACATCAGTATCTTTGAAAAAAGAGACGGCCCAGTGCTGCCAAACCAATTTGCTTCATTAACAAGTAACTCTACTTGAAGTGACTTGCAAGTACAACACATTTAACAGCAGAAATGTAACTTCACTATTAAGTTCACCAAAAAACTGAAAATTTTACAGCAGGTTTGACTAAACCAGACAAAGGGGGGATGATCAAGTATAGATACAAAAAGTTAACTTTGAGAACACTATAAAGATTGTGTTGCTGCTGCAATAAGAAATTTGAAGAGCTGCGGAGCCGGTGTACTCCAACACGCTGCACGTTGGAGACCCAGTGCTGGACAAGTGCTCACTCATTATGAGAAGGGAGCAACATCTCCATCATAATCCATCAGATACCATAATGTCTCTCAAAGAGAAGAAAAAGGGCATGGGGGAGATGTCCCTAGGGTTTCCAAGATGCAGGGGAACACCCAGATAAGAAAAAGCCAACTGGTGAAGCCTTGCAGCCTGACCTGTCCCAAAGGGCTTTTAGGGTCAGCAAAAACTCCATCCCCGATTGCTTCCTCCTTGGCAAGAAACACAACTGCTCTGAGAAACAGAGGGGCTGCAGATTCCAGAAGAGAAAGGGAAGGCACCTATGACACATACACAGAGGGACAGGTTGCTTGTCTGAAGAAATGAGGAATAATACACCTTCCCAAGCTGAGGTGGCTTCCTGGATCAACAAAAGCCCTTGGTCAAACATCATCTCAAGTTTAAATCACAGCACAAAGGAGCAAAGAAATAATAAACGCTGTCTTCAGCGGCAGCCAGCACTTCAGCGGGAGGCTGCGGGGATCGATACGGGCTGTATCACTCAGATTTCTGTTGAGATTCCCTCTTCTCTCACAATATTCAAATATCTGCAATACAGGTTAATTCACTCCCAAGACAGCTGCGTAAGTCAGAAAGCAGGAATAAGTCTGTCTTTTCAGAACCTTTTCAAAAGCAAGACTGTGTCACACTAAAACCACCGACCCTTTCGTATACCACGAAAGCAAGCTCTAAAACCCGGCACACCAGCTAACGCTGACTTCGTAGGCCAAGCTCTCTGCTCTACAAAGAGAGACAAGATTAGGCTGGCCTTTTAAGAATCATTTAATGCAAGAAATGTTACCTTGCGACTGCACAGGGGAACAAGCTGGTTAAAGCAGTTTTCAAAACTTGTTTCCCCTTGCGCTTCTACCTGTGTGCCGGTAATGCCCTTACCCAGTTTAACAGTATGTAGCACAGCTCCCACAAACTGGAGATCTGTGCAATATCGCTGCTGGTTTTTCCCATTTCTCAAGTCCTTCTTGCAAACCAAAGAAAAGTGTATCACAGTACGGCTGCAGGCCTCAAATATCACGAATCCAAGACGGCTTGATGTTGGTGTTTCTCCACACGCATGCCAATTCCTGACTAACGTAACGAAAGAGCTTGCCTGTTCCTTACAGAGTCCATTCACTACGTACTCACCAGTAAATGGAGTTACACTGTGGAAGAGAGAATTTCTACCGTTACACTCTGCACTTGCCACGTCCAAGAAATACGACACCACAGAGGTATCCCACACGGAGCAGACACATTCAGTTTTAAGAAACTCATTCTTAAAAAAAAAAAAAAAAGGTGCTTTTTGTCAAAAGAAGATAAAGCACTCTATTTTTAATTATACTGGGTTTCTTTTTCAGGTGGATAGAAAAACTGCTGCACAGTGCATTTCTAGGAACGTATATTCATCCAAAACAACCACCCCAGACTGCTTTTGATGAACTCTGCACGCTCTGTGGAAGGCACACAAAGAGCAAGGCAGCTGCCAAATACAACCTTGGACAGTCAAGCCTATGCCAGCATCCACTTCATTTTCCGTAAGAGTCATCTTGAGGCAGCTCTGTCTGATAACAGGTTAGAAAACACCTAGTGTCTGCTCTTCTTTGAGAGCACCTACCATTTCGACATTATAAATAAATCCATTTTTAGGCCACATCCTTCTGAATTACACCAGACTCTTTAATTATTCCATGTAGACATCAGTGAATCCAGCCAACTAACAATTTCTACTCAGCTGCCATTGAAGAGACGAATCATCCTTAACTTTGAGAAGGATTAATTTTGCCTGGAGAGAAGGACATAACCTTGGGATTTGTCACGCTACACACTTTTATTCTTCCTCTTACCGTTTCCTATCTGCCTCCTCGAACATTTCTGTTACATTGCCGTATTACAGACATGATTCAGAGAGCAGAGATGGTTGGTTCAGTCACCTCTGTTTGGTTCCCCACAGGAGCTATAGATCTGATGCAGAGACAGAAAACCAGCTCTTCCCACAAGACTTGTATAGCTGTATCTATTTTTAAGTTTGTCATTTCACGACAGAAGAGGTGCATTAGCAGTTCAGGAAACCAAGGTGGGTGTGAAGTGGGGAGAGGAGAATGAGCAACCTCAACCCCACTTGAGGAAACATGTTTAAGTGCACATGAAATGAGCTGGAACGATGGCCCTGAAGAGTTTTCAACCAGTCCACGGTACGGGCTACCACACAACTTTCCTTCCATGTATTACTGCTGCTACCGCCTCTGGAGGAAGCATCCCTAGAGACAACAGAAGAGTTTACAGACTAGGATTCATTCAACACCTGGTGCTATTAAGGCTCTTGGCAGAGATACCACTTATATTTGAGAATCCAGCAATTCACTTCACATAAAATGCTTTATCATTTATAAGGAGGACATGGGAAGCAAGAAGAAACTCAGTCATGATAAATGTAAGTTGGATTAAGTCCATCTGACATTCAAAGACGACTGTGCACAAATAGACTCCATTTTCTCTCTCCAGGAAAACTTCAGCAGAGGTTACAAAGGAGAGATCAGAATTGAGTCACCACATCTGTCTCAGAAGCTTCCTTCTGCCCCCCAAAATCAGTGTAGCTTGGAGGTAGAAGGGGGGAAAAAAAAAAAAAAAAAGAAAAAAAGAGGCCATATTGGATATCTTCTGCGTGAATTCATGAACTCAAAAGGAAGCTATGGAGAGACTGCTGTCAGAGCAAGATCATTAAGGCTGGAGACTAATGGCAGCAGGGAAACACCCTTCCAGCAGCACCCACTGGTATTTCTAGAGAAACCCTCCCGCCAAAGGCATGCTGCTTTGTGCCAAGGAGCACTTGTATCTCTGCAATCTGCTGACTGCTCAGGCAGAGGCATCCATCATCTAACCAAAGCTTAAGAATCAGAAGCACAAAGTGCATAAGAGAAAACCTGCCTCCCCAACAGCTCAAGGTACCGCGGGGTCTGTGTTCACCGACGTGTTTTAGAGGTTTCATGAAGCAGCACAGCGAAAGGAGCTGGCTTACGGAGAGCACCCACTGGAACACCCAGTGCCGGGCCCTGCCCGGCCGCCTCCCCATGCTCCACAACACAAATATGAAGTAAAACAGATTCTCAGGCTGTAGGTACTAGAGTAAGAAGGGAAGAAATGGCTGCCCCAGGACTTTCTCTCTCAGGGCTTCTTTAATTGAGACAGACATTAAAAAAAAAAAAATTACAAGGTGCTAGAAGAACTAAGAGAAACTAGGAAAGCATATGGAATACTCCAATGCTACTGGAAGAACAAAAGATTTTAAACCAAAATATCAAATTACTTGGCTAAGAGCTTAAAAAAGAGGTTGTTTAACCGGCAGCAACTGTTCCTCTGTTTCCTTGGGTCACTGCTCTCAAATAATGACTTTGGGAGGACGCATCCCCGCTTTGCCTTCGAAGGCTGGGCAGCGGGAGCAGGCCACCCACGCCACCGAGCAGCAGAAGCCATCGGCACGCAGCCCTCGGGAGCCCTGCAGTAGCTTTTAACCTCTTCGCAGGCCATTTAACTCTAAATAAAACCAAGCAGGCTTATACGTACGCCCTCACTCCACCGAACGCAGACACCTCTAACACAGAGCGCACCTTTCTGCGCTCTGTTCCCTCCTACGAAGCACGTCAGACACTCGCAGGAACGTCTTTAAAAGCAAAGCTCTTACTTTTGTATAATGGATAAATCTAAAACCACCCATTTAGTTTTCAGTGGGACTGTTGAAGCCGAGGGAAACGTAAAGGTAGAACAAACACCACAGCTGAGTCAGGTTTGCACACGTAGGGCTCTTTTGATTAACAAAAGACCACCTACTTAAAAAATAAAATCCCAGGCACCTGTTTGAAGTTGTTGGGGGGACTTTTATTGTTCACAGTTGTTAAAACCATACCTAGAACTACTGTGACCAGGAGCAGAGAGAAAAAGATTAACCTCTTTCTTTGTTAAATTGATTTTATTCAACACCGTAACAGCAGGCTGACTCCTAGGGTATGCAGAAAAGGCCTGAAAGACCAGTTACCCCATTCCATGCCTAACGACAGAATATTTGCATAATCAGAACACTACAGAAGATGGCCCTGGGGAGCAGCTAGTCTCTGGGCCAAGGATGAGGAAGGAACAAGCGGGGCAAGACCCCCCCTGCCCTGCCTGGTGACCCAGAGAGGGGCTGGACATACCAGACTCCCCTGGGAGAGAGGGAGAGGACCGAGCAGACGGCGGGAGAGGTTACACAGGAGACTACTCAGCAGTTTTGTGGGCTGGTTTATGCACCCCAGATGCTTGAAAGCTGCTACAAAAACCAAGTCAGACGTGGTCTGACTAGCAGTTTGGAGTGAGTCCCTAAACTAGGAAAGCACGGGCTGGAGAGAAGATGCAACCCCTGAGTGAGAGGGCTGGAGACCTCTGAACGACAGAGAGGGAAGCTACCCCAAGTGCCATCTTCCCTCCAAAGTCATGTCAACGCAAGAGGGTCTCCTTCCCTCAGCGACACTGGGAAGCATTAAAATCAAGCAATGAGATTTAGAGAGCAGAAGTTCTGTCAGAACTAGTTCTCTTGGGTTATTTTATTTTGTTTTGTTTTTAATTGGGGAAACATCAAGAACAGCATATCTTTTTAAGTCAAATCTCTCTTAAAAACTCTAAAAAAGCAGCAACTCCTTATGCATTTTCAATTTCTTACGGTCCTTGCTGTACCTGTTCTGGACAAAAATCCAGAAGTTTGTTCCACAGATCTGTCAGAGAAAGAAGATTTTCTACACACCAGTAAATTCACGCTAGAACAGTCCGAAGGAAGCAGAGGTGCCTTATTCTAATGCCTTCCTCTATAAATGTATAGGAAGCACTAATTTTTCTATTTTTATGGAGAAATACTAGTTTAAGAGCTCATTCTGAAATCCTGTCTTTAGATCATGTTGCTTTTCTTCCCATCCAAAGGCAAGCATGTACTCTGACAACTCTGCAAGAACACTTAGACCCTACCCAGTCCAGCACAGATAAAAAGGAATAACTCTTCCTCCAACAAAGTAGGTGAGATCTATCACCCTGTTTGAGAGAGTGGGAACGCAACGGCAAGAAGTCAGCAGCAGGGGAAGGAAATAGGAACTACTGACTCCGAGTGCTTCGTTTTGCGACTGTTAATTCTTTGTTTAAATGACATTTCTGTGTTTCCTGTCCGACGGCAGATGAGAACATAACGCGCAGGGAGCAGCTCGGGACAGCTTCTGGGGCAGCCACGCTGCGGGCCTGCGGGTGGGATGCAGCGGTGGGAGCCAACAGACCTGAATTCTGTTCCGCTCCCAGCACTGACTCACCGCGCAATTTCTGTTCCAGTCAATTAAATCGTTCTTCTTCATTTTTCAGAGTGGCACCTGGTGACATTTGCCCGCTTTTCATCAAGCCCGTTAAAATCTACAACTGAAAAACTCTGCAGAAATACGAACGATTTGCAATCAAAGTTCCAACTTCTGTGAAGGTCTCTGCAAGGAAAGCTCCGGGAAAACATGCCTATGAAAACAAACTGGATGCGTACGGCAAGAGCTGAACCTTGGTTCGGTAACAGGGTTGTGCCTAGAGTGCACATTTACGGACAATCTCGATCATGAATGGTTTTGTGAATTGCGACTCAAACTTCAAAGCATGTGGAAAGTAAAATAAGTGATCCTGGTAATCTAAGTTTCACATGGAAAGTAAACACCAAATATAAAGCTACCAAAGCTTGGCCCTGAATGTGAGTTCAAGATGCAAATAAAGATTCAAAGCAGGACTAATAAGCCGATACTTGTAAATACCAAGCAGTTATTAACACATTTTATAAGATTAACACCTGCGTAACAGCAGATAGTATACAAACATCATTAAGTAATCAGCTAGTCCTCATTTACACACAATAGGGTATTAACACACATTCTGCAGAAGTTGAGCTTTAATGGACAAACTCTCAAGGCTTCAGAATTACATTGGAAACTGTTTAATCCCGATACACTTTCGGCAAGCTCTGATAGGTAAAGAACCGGACAAGAAGGTGGAGGGGCTAATGTGGTTTTAAACCAGTTTATCTACTGCAAGCAGGTGAAGACTGCAATTTTCAAATTCTGTATGACTCACAACATCACACCAGTTTTCAAAGCACGATCCTCCAAATAATATTTTTTTCTTTATCTGCTGACTCTCCACACTTTTAAGCCCAGGAGTGAAATGCAGGAATAGGTTTCCTTGCCAGCCAGCTCCTCCCTCTTAATTCCAGTTCCAAGAACATAATGAAACTAACAGAGGAAGTTTCTGAAACAAGGAGGAGTACTAAGGACAAGAAAACAAGGTTAGCCAGGAGGACTGTCATTAATTATATAATCCAGCCTCTGGGTAACTGGGCATTTAGGGAAAGGGGCCGGGAGAACGTCGGAGGCATCAGCCTCTGCAGCATTATGTCATCTGGTCTGCTACTCACCTAGCAGGTACAGGATTTGTATAGGGAAAAAAACCCCAACACAAACCCATTTATTTCTAGGACAAAAGACTATCAATCCCCACAGCACTTGAAGAAAGAGAGCACAAAAAATTAGTACATTCTGCTCCCGTTCAAATGTCTTTCTTTCCAAGGAGCTAGCTCTCCTGTTTCTCTCTTCTGCCAGCCTCCCTGACTCCACTCTGCTGTCCTGCACAGCACATTTTTGTCAGCCGTGTTCTAAATTTTGTGCTCTTGTTCTTTCAGTGCGTAAACAGCTTGTTCTCTGTCGCCCAGGAATACACAGAGATTGCTATTGCTGAAATACACCAAAAGTGCAAACTATTTTAGGTGGCACTGAAGAATGGAAGAGAGGAAGCAGTACATCACATTTTTTTTCCAAATAAAATGTTAGGCTCAAACATATTTCAAAGGTAATGAGGAGGAGGAAAGTATTTATAATCTCAAATACTCAATGGTGGAGTCCTGCCAGCAAGCATTTTATTTCCTTTTAGGCAGTGAAGCAGGTGTCAAAATGAAGGATGGAAGAGAAATGTATTTTTAATAAAGTGAGCAAACTATACTCTGCTTCATCAAAACAGGAGAAAAGCGTCATGAAGAAAAAATGTTCAAGTAAGGGGACTGGTATTTCAAGGGATCCAGCCCTTCACTGGACTGTAAGCAAGAGCGGTTGTGCTTCTGAGCGGCAGTGCCGTATTCTGGAGATCAGGCGGAGAGAACAGAGGCAGAAATAACGGGGGACGGGATTAAACATATATGGCTGCTCCCCAAACTAAGTAAATTGTTCAGATACCTGAATGTCATCAGCAGACTGTAACCCTTCCTGTCGCGGAGCCTTCATCCCCCTTAAGCTCAGAGATTCTTGCTCTTGCAGCTCCCCAGCACATCCCAGTGCCTCCCACCATCGCATCCCCCATCGCCGTCCCTCACCCGTTCCCTCCTTTGTGAGCCCCCCAGTCCTGAACATCCATCTCTCCCTTTCCCAACTGGAGACCTGCCAGCTCAGGGTTCCTCTACCTCCTGCCATGTTCCTCCAGCTCCATCTCGCTGCTGACAGCTGCTGGTTCCCAGTATTGCCAGTGCTACTGGCCTCAGTGGCCAACTCCTCAGCCCTCCCCACAGACACAAAGTCCTGATCTCTAGCAGACACTTAACAAAATTCAAACTTGGACTGTGATTTCCAAGAAATTACCTACACACAACTCAGAGCAAAACCAGGACACAGCTATGGGGAAAAAAAAAAAAAAAGAAAAAAAAAAAAAAGAGTTGTACCATAGCCTTTCCCATCGCTTCTAGGAATCACAAAACATTAAGGCTCTGTTGCTGCCTTGTACTGCTGAACACATTGAAACAAGATCTGGTAAGATTAATTTAGCATCAAAACTGTGTGAATTTTGTTTGCGGATGCTGCTTTCTGAAAGGTTTAAGTCCCAGCTGCACTAGGACAGCACACAAATCAGCGATTTGTACAAAACAGCATGAACAAATATAGCATTTGGAGCATTAAAAACAAACAAACAAACAAAGAGGGTGAAGAAAATAGCTCCGTCTTCATAAAGCTTCCCTCAAAAGCACCCAGGCCAATCCATACCCTACTGCATGACAGAGAGATTTCTCCATATCAATAAGGAAAAGCCCTAGACGTCTGCACGGCTCACCACCTCATGCTGGACCAGGCCAGGAAAACCACTCCGAGGAAAAACCGTGCAGCCACTGCTCTGCGAAGCGAGCAAACAAAGCAAGGTCCCCTTGAAACAAATCAGTCGCTGAGGCTCAGAAAGGGACTGCTACCTGCCTGAAGCTGAAAAGAGTCAATGGGAGAACCCTGACTTGAGGGAGTAGACAACGGTGTTCACTGCTGCATACACACACACCACAAAGTCTTCCTTCTCCAAAGCAATTTCTGTAGGACAAAAGCCATTCTTAAGACTCAAGATTTAGGGGCAACTTCAACTTTCACTTCAACAAGTGAAATTCCTGGTTTTGACTCAGGTTCCAAGAAACGTCCGTACTGATGCTATCCCACTACAAAACGTGACTGACAAAGACTCAAGATAGAGCTGCAACGGGTAGCTGGGGACCAGGCTTACCAGTGTTTGTTAGTCCAGATTTAACTTGTTACAATGCAGCAGCCAGATTCAGATTTCAGCTCAGTAGGGTCACATTTGATTTAGGGTGACGTGGAATCCGAGTGAGGCTCTGAGACGTCACCTTTCTCAGAAAACACAAAGCCATAGTGACATTACTGGCTGTACTGGTGTGTTAGCAGGCTCTCCAACCTGGTTTTATTCACAGCACACAGAGGTCTACAGAAACGGACAGCAATTAGGGAGGCAAGCGATCTGCCTTAGGATATGACTGGCAAATAAATACCAAGCAACCATGACTGCCTGAAATCCTGTTAGTAGTAACACATGCCTGTCTATATTAACATTTTGAAGACTCTTCTATTAAATGCCAATCTTCCTGGCTTTTCTGGATTAAACTAGATACATCTTATTTGGAAACACCCTTAAAAACCAAACAAACAAAGCAGCAAACACCCAAACACACACAGTTCCAACGCAGCCAATCCCACCGTCCGTCGGTCCAACTGCAGCCCTTACTTGCGTGTGTCTCCCGTGATCACTACTAAAATACTCCAGCATTTCAGTATAAGGAAGATTTTGTAGATTGTGGTTAATAATGTTTTGGCAGAACAAGTTTTCCATTTTGGGGGCAGCTGGCTCAGTGCAGGAACACCTAGACAACACTTCAGGGCTTGTGCTCGGATAGAAGACAAAAACCCCCAGATGATTCTACTATTTCTTCTTTCATTGCAAGACTATTCTTTTCTCACCACCTCCACCATTTGAACTACATGCCTAAAAAATACACATGCACACTGCAAAATAGAAGCTCAACAGCTTCGACAGCTTCTCGCTCCACGCTGGTGGTATTGCTTCAGCTCTGTTTACAGCGTGATTCAGTCATTTTCACAGCAACGAACTATGATGGCATGAAGAAAGCATCTGTGTCATCAACGAGCGAACAAAGGGGGACAGTTAAAGTTCAGAAGGAACAATACAAAACTTTCCTACAAAGGCAGACCTTAATACTTCAGTACTTCGGAAAAGTTTGCTGCTCCAACTACATTTTAAGAGAAATAAAGCATGAGGGAGACTTAGGAAGAAATATTTACACACACGCGGGCTATGTATAATCAGTTATTTGTGGCATAAACATCAATAGACTCTGTCTGTACAGCTCTGCTTGCCCATCTGACTGCTGTGACTGCAGAATAATTTCTCAGGTGCCCTCAAAGGGCTATTGTTGAAACAAAGTTAGTCATGGTACAGCCTGGCACCAAAACCAACTTTGGTAATTACGTAAGGTGGCAGCAATACCGCTTGGAAGGCTTGTTTACCAGTGACATTGCACAATGTGAAGTGGAACATGCTTGCCAGACGTGGCTGCAGTTCAAGATGAAAATACGCTTGCAAGAGTCACCAGGCGCTCGGCAGGGCTGAGCTGCCGCTTCAGTAGCTAGAGAGAAAAAGCGCAGGTCCCTTCCAAGGGCAGAGAGGCAGCTATCTCACCAACACAGAACAACGTTACAGCCACTAGCTACAAATGCAGACATTAATTTAGGAAGCGATGGGTACCAGCTCAATCACGTACAGGATTTAAGATTTTGAACAAAATCATTGTGCAAGTCCATGGCTGTGGAAGTGAGCGTGACCGTGCAGAGCTCAGCACCGGGCGCACGCAGACCTTTCTGATGTGCCATCGCAGCACGCAAACCAGCAGGCACAACTCATCTCATCAGGAGAAGCCGTACCAGCCAGCCTTAGCTGTTTATTCTTCTTTCTTGTCCTCCCCACATTGTTTAAGCCAAGAACACACCTACCTGCTGCTATCACCACCATGGACCGTCTATAGGAAAGGCACTGTGAGCTCATTTGTAAAGTAAGTTTAGCGAGTAATTTTGCCAAATGAACTAGTGCGTGTTAACGCAGGTAGTTAAAACAACGTGCTGGGAGAGAGCGAGGAGGTGGATGGAATACAGAGCACCACAATCCGACGAGAAACACAGAGCTGGTTGAGACTTCACAAAGAGATTCCAAATTAAAACTCCTGAGCAAATATGTACATTGCCACTAACATTTGATATTAGGCAGTGCCAAAGCACCGTGCAGTCACCATTTCTGCTTAACAACTGGCAAGCGTTCAAACACAGGCCGAACAAATCCCACACCAGTTTAAGTGAGATTTGAGGGGTTACAGAAAGATTTTAAGTCGTGACCCTCACAAACCTGTTGAAAGAAAAACAGTAGGATTGCGAAAGACAGATTTGTCCCTTCTTTCCTTAAGCCTGAAGACTAAAATAAAGCTATGTTCCTTAGGCTCACAAGTAAATGAGAAACTGTTGTCCAAGGGGTTGCTTAGTTTGGAAAAGATTTTTCTCCTTAGACTCCAAATCGCCTACAATCCACCGGTTTGTCCTCACTAATCTGGTTGGGAATCGAAGGCGGACAAACAGACCTCCCCGACGTTGCTGAAGCAGTCCATATCACCGCTTTCGCAACTGTGCCAGGTCAGATGTCTCCAGCATCACTTTGCCTATTAACCATCACAACTCTTAGGTCTAAATTAAAACAAAACATACTGCCTCTCCTAAAAGCAATAAGGCTGGAAGCGTGTCAGCCTCGGTTAAGACTGGACAATTTGATTTAACAAAGACATAGACCTGCCTATGTCCCAAAGCAACGAAAATGCTGTTTATATCTGAATCAGAATACCCACATAAACAGTATCATTTATCACCGATGTGCCAAAGAACGGCTGACTACGGGGGCCCATTGTACCGTGCAGACGGAATAAGAGTCTTTGCCGCAAAGAACTTCCACCCTAAATCAGCATTTAAATCTAAATCCCTTCTAAGCCTGGCTCCTTTCCCATGACCTCCACAATTCAGGTATAACATACTGCTACCTCATTCAGGTTATCAAGCTGTAAAAAACAATAACAAAACAACAACAAAAAAACTAATAAAAACATCATAATGATTAATCATGGGAAATAAATTCTGAATTTCTCAGTTAAATATAAAAATAAGGATTCATGGGTATTTGTCACTCTATGCCAAAAAAGTGGCCAGAGCACAACTGAGAATTGCCCACAATTAGAACAAAAACTTGATTTCAGAGTGGTCTATTTTAGTTTTTCTCAGTCTAATCAGTTAAAGCTACCAAAACAGTTCAGAAGTTTCAGCATCTGCTACAAAGCCATCAGTAACGCATGCAAATAGGCAGATGCCAAGAAAAGCCAACAGATTCAAGAGAACTTGCAGCAACGTGTCTCTCTACCACGTCCACGTCCAGTGCACAGAAGTCACTTCATTTTTACTTCTGTAATTCTCAACACCAGAGCACCCTAAATTCCAGGACTGGCGTTTGCTGCCGAAGCTAAGCCCCCCTGCTAACCGCCTCACACAACGTGTGAGAAACCTTCTGGCCCACAATCACCATTCAAGATGACCCAGGCTTACAGCTGAATCTAATTATCATTTTAACCATCCACAGATGCTGCAAGTACGCAGGTGACACCGGGTGTTAAAGGCTCAAGGGGGAAATACCCTTTCAGCTCCAGCAATAGAGCTCAAAATCCCCAATCAAGTACGAACCTGCTTTGCTGACCCAAGTTCTAACAAACCAGGGGGAAAAATCTGTCTCTCCTTTACAGCCAAATAGGTTTTAAAAAATAAGAAAGACCCAGGCCTTCTGGAAATACAAACTGATTTAGTAGTTCTGTAGGAGGGCTGGTGTCTCGTGACATGCATTGAACAGACCTGTAATGACGGCTCCAATCTGGAAGCTGAAAACTTTGTTCCTTTCCACCATCGCAGCAGGGCTGTAGAGATTAGCACAAATGAAATGCTTTGAAAAATGAAAAGCATTAGGTAAGTACTAAGTATAATTAAAACCCTAAAGATACTTGGGACAGAATAATTATTATTCACTTGAAATTACTTTACTGTGAAAATATTATTTTATTTATAAATTAAATGCATTTCATTGTAGCAAAGGGAACCACTGATAAGCCAAGAAAACAAAAGTCCTACAGAAAAAAAAAAAAAAGAGTACATTACAAAAAAGTACAAGTAGCAAAACAAGCTACTTCCATATTTGATATCAACCAATATGCCTCAGACTTTGACCCACAGAGACAACTTCCAAGAAACACGTTCAAGCACTTTGGGTTCTTCAGTCGGGCCAAATATGAACGCATAAGTCTAGGAGACAGGAAAGAGATTTAGTCACATAGACAGAAATGCTTCCTTTGACTTTTAGTTGGTGAAGAATAGGGACTTTTTCGGTCATGGGCTGTTTTCATTAATTATCATTTGTGTCCCTATCTTCTCCAGATGAGACTGTGGCAACCTATTCCTCCTAGAGCTATTTTGTGTGGAAACAGAGCTCGAGTCCCAGACTTCTGGCTGGTCTGCTATGTCCCTCTCTACAACTGATGTTGGCTGTCAATGTCCTGCCGCTCTAAAACATCAAAAATAAAAGCTCTAAGTGAGGGGAGGGTACAACAAAAACAGAACTTGCCTTCCCAAATGCCCTAGCAGAGCAGTTAAGGACCATGATTTCTTCAGACGCGTTAGCAACGCAGACCTGGGAAATCTGTGGCCTCCAGAAGAACAAAACGCCTTTCCACTTGGAACCTCTGAATTTTGTAGGGGCAATTTTAGACGTTTCTTAACAATCCAACCCTCTAATCATACATAGGCATAACACCCACTTTAAAGTGCGTGCTAAAGACGGTGCCAAACTGTACCTGCCACAGAGAACATCCAGTTGAAAGCTCTGAAAGAAAACCTTGCGTTTTACATGATGAAAAACATCACCTCTCCATTCAGAAACTTACTACAGGTGGTAACCTTATTTCTCTAAGAGTATTATATTGTATATTCTGTAGCTGTCAGGAAGTAACTGTACGTTTTTTTTTAATGTATGCATCATACTTTACCTACGACAACCAAATTTTCCAACCTCAGCAGATTTTGTTCCACTGACTGCACAATGAACAAAAACCACAATGGCTAAAAGATAGTCTCTAACCTTTGCAAAAATTTTGGTCCTGAACGCTGTTCATGCTTCTAAAACAGGAAAGTGGTTTGTTGCACGTGACAATAGTTTCTGTGTACTTTAAATATAAAGTTCTTGTTATCAATGGCAGTCTTTTAAAAATTCATCTCTGCAGAAAAGCTGAAGTTCAGTAAGCTGACATTATTGCAGAAGGTGCTTTGAAGTGTCTATTTCTAATCCTCCAATCTGAATGGCAAAGAAGCTATTTGTGACTGTGAATCCTTCAAATGCAGATCCGAACTGATGCCTCTATGTTTCTGTAACTCATTAACACAAACTCTGCAACTCAGCCTTTACTTAATGTCTTTGTTCCATTCCAAAGCGAGGCACTAGTGCTGTCTCTTAAGATGATTACTCTTGGTGAGCCAGTGTTTCCACATGCACATTCTGAGACCCAACGAAAATTACATTTTCAAAGACATCTGAAATAACATTTTCTTTATCTGCTCTTGCAGATTGACAGCCACAACCCAGGATCCCTTATTGTTCTCCAAAGCTGAGAAGAATTTTTTCTACCAAATTTTACACAAAAGCAGAATCGGGGCTCTGGGCCCCGGATCCCACATGATCCAGCAGATGCTGTTTCCAGCTTCAGCAAGTTTTCATTCAGAAGCAACTGCCTCTGTGTTCAACAGTGCCCCACGGATCACATACAGGATCCTGTTAGCCTGTATAAATGAGAGGCCTCGTTTAGAAGTACAGCACAAATACAATACACAGCTCTTGTCTGGGAGAACTAAAACTGCAATATTACCATTTCCCCCATCATCTCAAAGGGGTGCAAATGTATGGTTCATGACGGTCCTACATGAGAAGCATCAAACAACAACTGCACCTCTCAATTCCCCAAAACGTATGTATTTTTCATTGTAACGTTAGTGCTCTAGCAGAATCTACATGAGAAAACTCATCTGTGCGTCTCCCCCGTGGCACCTACGAATGTGGAAAGTTACAAGTCTTTGGTTCAGGAGTGGCTCAAAAAGAAAACGAATCCACAGTTACTATTTCAGCTCCGTTTGAGTCAAAGGGATCTTTTTCGCTTCTGCTTTGGTATCTGAAACCGCCTGCTACGGCCCACGGGACGCCGGCGCCCTGCAGCGAGGCCAAACCCCACAGCTCACACCTGCTCAAGGTGCCAAAACCGGGCCCGAGCCGCCGACGCTCTTCCCTGGCCATCAGAGAGCCACGGTAAGGAGCAGCCTCCCCGTCAGCAGCAGCCTCCCGGAGCCGCTGCGGGAGCCCAGGGCCTGTGTGAGGAGCAGGGCCCACCGCCTTGGCCCCGAGCCCGCCGCGGGCCTCTGCCCCAGGCACGGCGGTCGCCCCCGGGGCCCCGCTGCTCCACCCCTCCTGCCCGGGGGAGCCCGAAACTCCACACACCTCCTCTTTGCTTTGCACAACAGCCTCATATCGTAACAGCCGCCCGCTGGGCAGAGCCTCCCAGCTTCCCACGTCCCCTCCCTGCCCAGACCTACTTCTCCCATCCCTCCCTCCATCCCTCGGGTTTCACCTCGCCCGCAGCCGGTCACGGGCCCGGCCCTCGCCTCGCTGTGGCGGAGCGGCCTCACACAAGCGGGTGCTCCCGGGCGGGAGGCGCCCACCGCCGCCCGCGCTGCCTGCCCCGGCCGGGGGCGGCGGGGCCGGGGGCGGCCGGGCCGGGGGCGGCGGCCCCGCCGAGCGGCAGGCGAGGCCGGTCGCAGCGGGGGGGCGGGCGGCTCGCCCGGCCGCACTCACCTCCTGAAGTCAAAGGGCATGTTGGTGGCGGGCGCCGGGCAGGCTGCGGGCCCCGCCGCCCCCGGCCCCGGCTCTCGCCTCGCCGCCGCCGGCTGCAGGGCCAGGAAGTGACGGGCCCCGCCGCCGCGCAGCACCAGCCCATTGGGCGGCTGGAGCCGGCGGCCGCTTCCGCCGCCGGGTTACGGGCAGCGGCGGGAGCGGCGGCCCCGGGGGCGGCGGGGCTGGGGGCTGCGGGCTGCGGCCGGCCCGGGGGCACCCCGCCGGCCTGGCCTGCCCCGCCGCGCCCCCGCCCGCCGCCCGGGCACGGCCCCGCAGCCCGCCGAGCTCCGCGGGGTCCCCTCCGCACGCGCGGCTCTGAGGGCGCCCTCGATGCCCGCAGCGCCCCGCAGCTCTGAGGGCCCTGGCAGCCCCCCATGTGGTCCCCTCAGCCCCCCGTGGCCCCTGCCGGCACCCCATGGTGGTCCCCTCAGCTCTCCATGGCCCCTGCCAGCACCCCATGTGGTCCCCTCAGCTCTCCATGGCCCCTGCCAGCACCCCATGGTGGTCCCCTCAGCTCTCCATGGCCCCTGCCAGCACCCCATGTGGTCCCCTCAGGCCTCCATGCCCCTGCCAGCAACCCATGGTGGTCCCCTCAGCCCCCCATGGCCCCTGCCGGCAACCCGTTGCCCCGGTGGCCCCCTCAGCTGGCCCTCTTGGTGCCCGCAGCACCCCAAGGGCCCCCTCGGCACCCCTCCGGGCCCTGGCAGCCCCTGCTGCCCCACAGCCGCAGGTCTCCTGGCCTCTGCGGCCGCCCGGGGGCCATCCTGCCCGGCAGAGCAGGCTCAGGCCTGGCGGCTGGCTGCCCGCAGCGGCTGCCCGCGTTGGCAAGGCGTGTTGGAGTCTGCCGGCTCCCCCGCGGCCATCCCAAGCTGCCTGCGGACACGGGCTGCGTCGGCTGAGCCAGCGGGACTGTCCGGGCCTGCAGGCCGCAGCATGGCTGCTCGTGCGGGCGCGGTGCGTCGGGTTTTGTTGGCATCTCTTGCATTCTCAGCATCGCAATAATAACAGCTTATGTTGGTGCACACAGTGTAGTCTTTTTGCTGGAAATAGAGTCAAGCCGCAGTGACAGATTGGGGAAAGTCTGACGCTTCAAAGTGCCCGTGAAGGAAGGAGGAGCAGCCTGCACCGCTGGGACCTGCACCCCTCCCCGGCAGAGGATGAGCTCCTTTGGTGCCAGCTTGGCTCTTTCACTTTCTCTTGAAAATCTTTCTGCAGATTTATTGGAGGCTGAGGAATTAAAATAAGAACACACACACCCCCCCCCCCCCCCCCGTTCTTTAAGTGAGACATTTCCCCAGTCTTGCTGTTTTGCCTGTAGTACGGACACTGGTGCCTGAGCGCATCCCTGCCGGGTTTAACGCGAGGCACACGGCCGATCCACGCTGCTCCACGCACCACCCCGGGTCCTTCCCTGCACAATGTCCCCAGCGGATGGCATCGGTCAGGGACTTTAAAGTGTGACCACTGCTGTATTAAGAAGTGCTGTCACTCACATATGGTGTACATTAGATTTTACAGCGCAGGAAAAAATGACAACTACTCTTGCCTTTTAAGTCTAAAAGCAGGGCAAGCAAAAGAGGGAAATGACAGCAATCTAAATATGCTGTCTGCAACATACTGCTTTTCTAATTTATTCTGTAGCTTTCTTCCTCTTCCTCCTGCTGTCATCGTCTCTGTACTTAGAGATGCATATCTTTCCATTTTTTCCTTTCACCCAGAAACAAGGCCCATACCTGGATAAAAAAAAGAAATTCAGATTGAAACAAGCAGAGAAAAACTACCAAAGAATCAGAGCTGTTAATCAATACCATAGTCTTTCAAAGCAAGAGAGAATAATTCGTGCTGGGAATATTCAAAACTAAACTGGAGGAATCCTAGGGGTGAGATAACAAGGCACAATCCCTCAGAAGCCCCCAGGGAACAGATAAAAATACCTAATTGGTTTTTTTTTGATCTCAGACATCTGAATTGCCCAATTGCATTGTGCAAGCGTATTCAGCAGATCGCTAACTGATCGGCCACGAAATTCTGCTGCACTTTGCATTGTGCTCCAAAACTGAACAAGCCACTGAAATTAATGAGACAATTCTCATCTCTCATGAGGTCAAACCAATTACCCAGGCATAGCCGGCGGGCACTAGCTGCACTGGAAAAAACAAACCAAAACAGTACCTATGAAGTTCGAGTTACACAACCAAGCGCTCGCCCAGGCTCCTGGCAAGGCCCCGGTATCGTTAGCTATCATTAACTGTCCTGTGCAAAGGCATCGGCTCGCAGGGGCCAAGAGGGTGCCGAAGTGGTTACAAAAGCACTTTGCTCGTACGTGGACACATCTTGAGGCGCCCTTGAAGAGTCGTTCCTTTTGCAGGCTGGAGGCTCAAGAACACAACACAGTAAGAGCTCGCACTGTGGAGATTTTATTTGCAACGAAAAGGTCAAACTCTGGAGGAAGCAATGGGCTCAGAGCAGCGCCAGGACAGCTTTCCAGCTGGGTCCGGCTCACTCACATCCTTGCCAAGGGAAGAAGAAGTTAATGCCCTGAGATAAGACCCTCGTCACAATATTGTTTAATTACAGGAGGCTTCTAGTGAGCCTGAGATAAGGACAGGAATTTGTCCGCAGTCCAGCTGGGTGCGGCTGCTGACATCATGCTGTGTATTAGAGTGGGACCTCAAAGCACGGGCTTATTCGAGGTGGTTGTCACATCAGTAGAACTGGAATGAGTAAACTGATACCGACAACTGATGGAAAAGTTAACTCTCTTTTTCATGTGAGCAATAAACTAACATTTTCCTGACAACAGTAGCCCTGAAACTATCTATTGTTTCTCTTCAGATCGCATTAGGAACATTAATTGAGCCAAACTGCTACTCTGAAATCAGTAAGTAAATATTTTCAGAACTCTTTTGTCAACGAAGAAACTGAAGCAGAGGGGTGAATTGACTCACCTAAGACTGCAGAGTAAGACGAGCTTCAGCTCTAAAATTAGCAAACAAATCTCTTCATTCCTAATTCTGTGTTCATAATTCTTCTTGCAAAAAAGAATATTTTCCTCATTCCAGTTCACTTTCTTGTAGATAAATCAGATCATGGATGAGTCGCTCTGGATTCCTAACTAATGCCTCACAGCAACAAAACTGGTACCTCCTTCCTAGAAAAAAGTGGCCAAAAAGTGCCTTATTTAAATAAACTTTGTGGATATTTACTCCATAAATTTGTTGTTTCTCCACGTTTCCTAGATATTCCTGATTCCTAGATGATGTGCTATTCTTTACTTTTAACCTCACATTCGAACAGTTTATATTAATCCTTGATAATTTTGATTATCTCTGTTTTGTAACCTCAAGGTTTCCTCCTTCCCAAGAAAGCGTAACCTCGATCCTTACCCCTGCAGCGTGGGTTTGGACAGTATAACATCTTGTAAGACTCACGTATGATTTCCTCTTTTGCTTTGTTTGTGATTCCTTACACACGGCTGAGTTTTATGTTAGCCTCTGGCTTGTGCTACGGTGCTGGCACTGGGAATGTACCGTAAGTGCTGTGAGTGGGTCATGAGCAGCACTGTTTGCTAAAGGTAAAGCTGGGTACGTACAGTCATCGTTTAGGTCAATTAGGTTTCGTTCATCAACTGGGAATGTGCAGTGACTATTCAGGAAGGCGCAGTGCTTACTCACTTATGGCCCTTCTGCTACCGGGGTGCGTTTGCTCCCAGCTGCAGCGGAGCTTTTGTCGGGGATGCTGTGCGGCGGGGTACGCGCCGCCGGGTTTCACCCTCGTGCGTCTCTTCCCGGACGCGCTGGGAGCACTCGTGCCAGGGTGGGCGCCTTGCTTCGCAGGGTGGGTGTGCTTGATCGTGTGTTGTGCTCTGCAGGGCGTGTCGCTGGCTGCAGGAGGCATTGAACACAACTGCCGTTCAGGAAAAGGAAAAAACATTTTAGAGAATGAAAAGAAAATGTTATAAAGCATTTAAAAATATAAATAACAGCATGTGAGGAAATCTTTCTGAAGGAACAGGATGCGCATGGACGTGAAGAATTCAAATACAAGTGCTGTGCTAAGTATAATCAGTAATGAAAGCTCAGCCCTTCCTCTTAGCATTTTAGTAAGCCACATGTTGACAGTACTTTCCAAATATCAGGGAACAAAAAAGCAAGCTTTAAGTCTTGTTGCAGTGTAGGATGTGTTTATCATTATCACATCTTATGCTGTCCATCTATTATTGTGAGACTGGACTTTAAATGGACAGTAGAATAAATTACTATCTACTCAACTTACTACAAAACGTCCTGCTTTATTGAGTAGCTGAGCGTTTTCCTTAAGAAGACATAGCAACCACCTCTCTTCCTGCTCAATATGCAGAAGAAATAATCTGATTATTTGGTAGATCCGGGGCTGGGTACAGCTGCCGTGTGTGTGTGTGAGTATGGAGAAGGGGTCTGTGTCGCCACGTGGCCTCTTCCTTGTCCTGTGACAGTGGGCAAGCACGGCGTTGGGCAATGCTGAGGGGAATCTACCACTCTTAAAGTCCCTAGAAAATTCGTTTTTAGTACGGTTTCTCTTTGTTTACTTGTTTGCTTTACTTTTGGGTGCCAGGAATTTACTATGGGAAAGTCACAGTGAGCAGAACATCTTTGTGTTTGGTTTCTTTCTCCCCTATGGAAATGAACTCCACAAAGACGTTTCAGCTCCTGTCGCAGGCTTGCCTCATGCTTTCACAGCATCCCCATATTGATTAGTGTTCAGTGTCGTTCAGGAAACTGCAAGCACATGAAAGGTCACGGACAAAGGGAGCTGCGAGTTAACAGTTAACTAGAGCGAAGGCCTGTAATGGAGGACTTTGAACGCTAAAACAGAGGGCCAAATGTCAAAGCTATTTGGGATGAGCAGCAAAGAAGAGCTGAGGATTAGCACCTGATTCTCCAAGGGGGAATGCTCTGTAGTGAGTGAAATGCCTACGTTCCCTGTACACTGGAGAGGAATAGTTGGGAACCTAAGGACTTGAGGGGCCCTTAGCTGGAACACCGAGTGGCGAGGTGCCTGTGCCAGGCAGTGGGAAATACTTCAGAGAAGGGAACATCTGAATATCTCACTGTGAAACTCCGATACAGGACCAAAAAGTGTTTGCTTACAGGTTTAAGTGACACATTTGGCATGGACACCTGAATCAGTCTTCTCAGTGAAAATATGCCTGGGAGATGAGCCACCCCCTCTACTTTAAACACTCAGCGAGCGCTGAAGAGCGCTGCCCTGGAAGCCAGTTCTGGACCTTTGAACAGGGAGGGCTGTGAGAAACTTTAGGGCGTGCAGGGGAAAGGAGGAAAATGTGCTCTGCCCAGCTTCTGAAAGCTGAGCCACGGGGTAACCAGGAGCGCAAAATTTGTTGTGTCGGAATAGGGTGCCTGGTTAGGGCTCTTAGCTGGGAAACAGTGGCGATGTTGGGACTGGGATACGGGTGAAGTGGTCCATGACTTACTAAGGTTAAATGCTTATAAGCGCATAAGCACTGCTGAGAGTTCCCTTCTGCTGTGTGCTTTGAGTCCTACTCAGTCACAGCATGCCTAGGAAATCGGGTCCTTAAGACCTTACTGGCAAAACCCCCACCTGATTCCTGGATGGACTGAGGCAAGAAGTAGCTGTCAGAATTCAGCCCACCCCGAGCAGTGGAGCTGCTGGGCACAAAAAGGCGCCAGACCTTTCGGCGCCTAAAGAAGCTTTCACCAGAAGCTGTAGGCACTTAGAGCATCTGACGTAGCTGAGGAGGGGAGGCAGAGCTTTCCTGGGTTCCTCTCGTGAGCACAGGCGCCAGCAGTCTGGATAAGTTGCACTTCGGTGCCTGAGTGCTATTTTGGATCTCTCCCAGAGACCTTGCACCGGCATGCTCTCAGTGCGGAGTCAGTGCGAAAGCGCAGCAGGGGCTGGGGATGTTAAGTGCCTGGCTTGCTGCATCAAGAATGACCGTCTCAGAATGGGTGGCTTCTTCCTAGGAAGCCAGCTCAGGCATGGTCTGACCAAATGCCAAGTCAGGCTGTGGTCAGGTCTCTGTCTAGCGCGAGGGAATGCTATCCTGTGGCCAGCAATACATGGAAACCAGCATTGTTCAGCAGAATGAGTGTGTGAGGATTCAATAGCACTGGGTCATCACAAAGGCCCTCAGGCAGTAAACAGGTTAACCAAACCAAAAGCTTGACGAAGAGGAATTTTTCAAAGAAGGCGCTGGAAGCTTTGTTGGAAGACTTGCCAGATCCTACTGCAGCGATCTGCAGGCAGCCAGTCATGCTGCTGCAGCTTAGCGGGTTCTCACCCATCATCTGACCCGTTGGAACCGGCCATGTGCGTAAGATGTTGAATAGCACTTCACCGACTTACTTTTGGCATGCTCGTCTGTGCTGCCTTATCAGCTTTCTCAGTGGTTTCCTCTAGATATCATGTAGTGTTCAGGGAGCTGAATAAGCCCAGCGGGACATTTCATACAAGAGATAGATACTCTTTTTTTCATCTTTTTCATAGTAAGGATATGGATTTTTAATTGCTTCTTCTGTGATTTGCTAGCAGGCTGCCTCTTCTGCAAAGGACACTTGTGTTTTCATCATTCTCGCTTGGTCGCTTGGCAGTCCTGTGATGGTCAGTGGACTGGGGAGGCTTTCTCAGTGCTAAAGAAGCTGTTGCAGAAGTCAGGGCATGGCTAGAGCAAATCTTGTATAAAGAGGTTTTATTAACCCTCTAACAAATGAAGCCAGAGGTCGTTTTCTTTGGCCTTGTGTTGGTTTCACCTCGAGCCTGTGGACTCAGCAGTTCTGAAATGTCGTTGTTAGGGTATGATTTTTCAGTATCTGGCCTCTGATTTGGAGTGGGGTTAGTTTTGGTGGTCAACTTCAGATGACTTGCGATCCAATCTAGCATCTGTCCTCATTGCTGACTTCAGCAATCTGCCATTTGGCCAAAGAGAGGCTCCAAACTGGTGATGATCTGAACGGCTGGCTCTAGCATATATGAGGGGGAGATGGAGGGAGAGAGTGCTGTACATACACAGAGCACACCAAGAAGCGTGGAAAGGTATGAACGAGTGAAGAGAGAAGCTGCTTGAGAAGTGAACGCCCAGCAGAAGGGAATTGGGAAGAAATGAGAGCAGATATGAAGGCAGACTTGTGCGGGAACTTAGAGGTGAGGATAAGAAGTTTCAGCCTATGGCAGAAGCTAAGAGGAGATGTGTCTGGGGAGCTGATTCATCAGAAACGAAGCTCAAGTGAAAGGTCCCTTTCAAATGACTGTGCATAATCAGAAGTCACTAAAACAAAGTGACTTGAACAAAGCAGCAGATAAACACTTACGGAAACTCCCCCTGCCTTTAGAGGAAGCCAGGCCTAGCAGCCTCCAGGCTTCACCGTCGCCAAAGACGACCCCCTTCACCCCGTCTCCTGTGAGGCCACCTCATGGTTTCTTGCTCAAGCTTCTTGCAGAAGAAAGAGCAAAGTACTGCCCTCCTCATGCCGTGATGATAAGCCTGCGGTGGAGTTAGCCAGGGTTTATTTTCATTGGACTTTTTTACTTTTTTCCTGGCACTTTAAAGTTTATGAACGGAAAGGATCAGTCTGACTCAGAGACTGGGCTACTTCCAAACATTAATCTTAGCTGCCATATGTTAATGTAGTTTGGCTCTGCCGCATCCTATGGTGTAAAGTAAGGTGTCTGTAGCCTTTATCTCTGGTGTCAGAGGCTACTAAAGGGAATATGTCAGAGACATGGGCAGATCGTGATCGCCTGACGTGCGATCTACGGGCATTTGACGAGATTCTGTGAATAAGAAGGCCTAGAAAACATCCATGTTCTGTTCTCCTGAGATTCGTATCTTATCATTCTGCAATATTAGTTGCCAAAATTGTAATGTCCAGGGCAATTCTTTGGCCTATGCTGACTCTGAAATCTATATACAGGTTTTGGTTACCACAGTATTGAGCCCAAGGTAATAAACCTTGGCGTATTAGATTGGGTTCAGAGGTACAATATTTAGCCCCTTGCCTTTTGGTTGGCTCTGTAGTGTGGCTATAACAAACACATACACAAAGATGACTGTCCTGTTCGTCACAATTTTTCCAGCACTGAAACATGAGTCTCTCATCATTTGTGTTTCACTTTCTTCCATTCTCTCTCCCAAATGTTTCCATTCTACGGTAACTATTTTCAAATTTTATCCAGTCTTTGAGGGTGTACACTCAAAGTATTTGGTGTTTCCCTGCCCCTTCCTCATCTTCTTACTCACGCACTCTCTTCCCTGAAATCATCACGGGAACAACCCTATGCAAAAAAAGAGAGAAGTTTCCAATTCTGCTTATTTCAATGGAATTTCCCTGCTGCCCTTTTTCCCTATCATCAGTGAATGTTTTTTGCTAGCGACAGTTGCGTGAACAGCGTCAGGAAGATGAAAACTTCATTACAAGGGCATTCGCAAAGGCTAATATTAGCCTAACGAGGCTAATTTTCCTAGATTCTCTCTCAAGCCTATGTGCAGGGAAGGGTTTCCTCCAGAGGCGATTCAGAGCAGTAACCTCATTCCATGGAAAACACAGGGTATCCAGAGAGATTAACTGTTAAGCCTAAAACTTAAAACCGTAAAAAGATTGCTATCCATTCTGGTCTTCAGGGGAGTTACAGCAGACACATACCTAGTCCTGCCGTTGGAGATGTGTTGGCCTTTTGTGCTGACATGGAGAAAGATGTTCTCGATTGGGTAACCACTGGTTTTTTGTACAGGACAACATCCCTCAGCTCTCTTCCCAGCTCCGCAGCCAACTTTCTAAGCAGTTCTGAGCTGGGAGACCTCTGGCCTTGGTTTTCTGCATGGGAAATGATGTAAGTCATTATGTTAATTAATATAAGACTTTTCTCCAGGAGGACAGAGATTTGATGGGCAGCTGATGGACATTCAACTATAGCTAGCAAAGGCTTAAAGTTGAGATGTTGGCTTGTGATAATGTGGGTTAACAATTAATGAATAGATCCCTTCCGCTGCACGAGAAGCTAGACACACAACTTTCCTGCACTGCCGGGAAATTTTATGTGCACATTTTACATTTTTTTATTTCCCCACTGCAGGCGCTGAAACAGCCAGGCCGACGTTTGTAAGCATATGACTGACGAACGGCATGGTACGTTCGCTTGCCGTCCGGAGGCTCGTCAGAGTGACAAGTAGGAGCCGTAGAAGACAGAGATGACTCATGACTGGAGCTTTATGTAAATGAGGAACCTCTTCTGTTGCGTCCTGATGTACCAATGAGGCCACGTAAAGTTCACGTTGTGTTCCCATGGCCCCTCTGGCTTTGAGGCAGGGCAGGGAATGGGGTACGGTAGGTGTGTTTCCCCCAGAGAGGGCAATAGGTCAAAACTGGTGTTGAATCTGAATGTTAAACCCCTGGAACTGAAGATTCCTTCCCAGCAGCAATGCCGGGAGAAAGTTTGCTGTTGCCTTTTGCTGTCAATTGCAAAAGCAATTGAGCCTCTTACCGCTGACTGTAAATTCTGAGGGGGAGCCAGATAAAGGGGAACTAGTGAATTTAGGCAAAGCATTCTCTCCCTGGGAATCAATCAGTTTTAGTAAGATTTACAGGTCACCTGTGACAGAGCTAATAAACTCATTTAGCTTATCCAAAGCATGAGAAAAAGTCCTGCTGCTAAGTGGCATAATACTGCATGCCCTCTCCTAATGGCCTCGTGTAGGCAGCGTGTCCTAGGCAAGAGCAACGAGGAGGAGTGGAAGCATGAAAAAGCAGTGCCGTTGAATTGTGTCTATCCAAAGCCACAGATAATATTATTCCAGGTGGAGAGCCAAATTCTCTGACTCACTCACACAAAAATCACGCTGAAGTTTACTGAAGACAATGGAATTAATCTAGTGTAAAACCAATATGAGAGAGAAGAATGCCAACCTCCCAAATGTTGACCTCCTTAGCTGTCTTATTTCTAGGGTGCCATGACTCATGTGTATGTATATCTGCTAGCAGAGACAGCATAGTCCAACTACTGCCGATGGCTGCAGAGAGCCAAAAGGTATGAAAAAGTCGACAAACTAGAAAGGATTTATCTTGCATTAGATATGTTGTTTAAAATCAGAAGGAAGATCTAATTGACTCCGGTGGGAGTTTTGCCTGAGTAAGGATTTAGGAGCTGAAATGAGACACGAAAAAAAAATGTGCCATGCTATCCCAGAGCTCACAGAGGAGTGACTCCCTTTATTTACTCTATGAAATTCTGTTTGGACAGATGCAAGTAACTTCCCTCAAATCGTTTCAGAGCCCATATCACTTTTTCTCAGTATTCAGCATGTTTCTTCTTATATACGATTCTGTTCCTTTACCTGTAGATATCATCTGACTGAAACACCACACAAAATTTTTCTCATCCATTACAGTCATCCTAATTCGATAATGCTCAGTACATACAGCTTATCTACCTTTGTCTCCTTTTCTCCTTTTCTAGGCGATTCAGACATCCATCTGTGGCAACCAGTCCTACCTGTTTTAACCCTACTCTTGTTAGGATTGCAGCTACAGAATTATCGTGTGCTTTGACTTCCCGAGAAGTCTGCAGTAAACTTCCCAGACGGATGATGAATGGATTCAACTCTCATTTCTCACTGAGTTTAAAGGTCAGTCTTATGATGCTAAGAGCTCCTCCAGGAGCTTCATATATTTTTGCTCTTTTCATCGCCTGTTCTCCGCTCTGTCCCACAATGTAATGGCTGATAATTATGCTCTTTTCAATGGTGTATCTCCCGGTCCATTGAAAGTAGGACTTTTTTCTCAGCAGAAGGCTGACTCATAAGGTATGCTGCCTTCTATCCTTAGAAAAAGTGAGTCACTAATGGATTTTTCATTATACATTCAAGTACCATAGACTGAAATTTTGTCCTACCGGCCTGGTCCTGAGGTAGTGCTTGGACATCTTTTTGATTTGGTATTTTAGTTATGCCTCAGTGAGGCTCTGTGAGATACAACAGATGCTGTACAAGACGATATTTTGTATTATATACTATGAGTATTCCCATTAACTTCAGTCGTGCCACCGTTTTGCTCTGTGTGCTGTGTGCTTCCCTAGCTAAAAACCCACAAAACTCCCTTTACACCTGCATCACGACATGTTCAGCATCTGTTTTCACCCAACACACATAGTTTACAGTTGTTTTTCAGAGCTGTGTGAAAGCTGGGGAGGCTGGGACGTAACTAAAATATGAATCCCGCTGGTACTATTGCATTAATAGCAATAGTCCTTTTGTTCGGGCAACACTAATTCGATGATCTTTCAGACACTCAGTGAAGATTTGCCAGTTCTCACGATGGCCCGTGACAGAAAGCTAAGTGCTTATTATTTCTATTTTATAACCAAGGGAATTAAGGTTGGGGGAGATTAAGTTGCGATAGGAAGGCAAAGGACGTATTGTCGACGGAACCCAGGAGTCCTGTATATTTTTTTTCCCAATGCTGCAATATTTTGTATCAAAGATTTTGCTGTATTTACAGTCCCTGCTATTTAACTTCGAGTGATGTCAGTGTGAATGAGCATCGGGCAGATCCGTGTAGAGTTGCAACATAGCCTGCCATTCGCAGGAGGGTACCAGCTTTTGCCTATCCATGTCGCATTCTGTTAAACGAGCTTTGCGGGGTATTTTGAGGGGGGAGGTCTGAATCTCTCTGATAGTGACAGGAGCTGTTATTTAAAACTGGGTGATGAAGATGCAAAAGGGATGCTGTTAGGGTGGTTGCTTTGTTCTTCATTACACAAAAGTGGATATGCTGCAATGACAAGTTTGTAAATCACAGTTCCGTTCTCACACCACCCAATAACCTTGCAATCTCTCTGTCAACTTCCTGAAGACCTTGGGAAGCTATAATTTGTGATAAAAATGGGAGTTAAAATCTTACGTGAATATCAAAGCTGAAAATGTGTGGCTGGCTGACCTTTTCATTTTGAGCAAATGCACTCATTTCCTTTACGTTGCTTACTGTTTCCCTCTGAAGCTCGGCATAATAGGAAATCCTCCATGACTGTTCTCCTTAATCAGTGGCTCCATTGTGCCGGCCTCTGTTCCTTCCAGCGCAGGGGATCTCGCCGTGCTGCCGGTGGGGCATCGCTCGCTGCGCTATCAAGCACCGGTGCCCCAGAAGCTCAGACGTTTCAGTTCAGCTGCCGTGGATGAGAGAACCCCACGGGAGGCACGTGCTAAGTTCAGTATGCTGTCAGAATAAGGAAACAGCCCCCTGATTTTCGGTTTAGAAGAAAAGAAAAAAACAACCACACACTGGATTTTACAGTGATATTTTCCAGTGTTTGTGATTAGGCTTAGATGAATAATGAAAATGAAGAATTTGTAGATTTAGATCTTGCTTCATTTCCATATGTGGGGTAATGTCGTTTGTTGTCATGTCACTGCTAATATTTGCATAGTCATCTGACAATTATAACGAAGGCGTACGAATCTTTAGGACAAATAACTTACCCAGAAATACATTCCAAAATGCCTACTAATTATGACTAGCACATCATTTTTCATTTTCTGATTTATTTCTCTTTGTCATCCAGTCAAGGGACAGAAGTTCTACGTTGTGACCGTACGCCACAAACCGCAGATGGTGTAGCATTTGTGTACATGCCTCTTGCTAAAAATTAGGCAAGTATTTAGAAAGAAAAGGTGTATTGGCAATAGCTTAAAACAGTTCGGGGGAAAAAAAAAGAAAGGCTAAAGTTGCCAAAAAGATTATTTGTATTGGTAACCTCTACTTCGCAAAACGTAACATAAACAAAGCCATAGTGATGAGCTGGTGCTCAGGAAGAGCTGCTGGTTCACCACGTCTTATCTTTGGCTTCCTCTTGCAGCACGGTGGTGTTGACATCATGTTCCTGCACATGCAATATGCAAAAAGCTCAGGGTTCGTAATTCAGTGTTGGCACAAATAAACAATTTTTGCTCGTTGCTATTGATTTTCTGCTGTTCTGCTTTTCTCCAATAAAGTTGATGTCTGCAGGGAGCCAGGTAGTCACTCAGTCTCTGCAGACATTTCACAGTACATCCAGTTTCTTGCTTTCCTATCATATGGCTTTCAAGTGCAGCTTGCAATAAAAAAGGATAGAGGAGTGTCCAGAGGACTTTAGTCAGTGTGTAACCCGTTCCTTATGTAGCAAGTACCCATAGAAGACTGAGGGGGCTTGTGCGACAGTCTGGTTAAACAAAAATGGCCTAACAACCCCAGGATATGGCTTCATGCATTTATACTGGAGTCAAATCTCTAGGGAAATTAGGTTAGTGGCGGCGATGATGATAATAATAAATAATGCACGCTCCCCTTGGATCTTGGCTGACTATCAAGACAGACTTCCTGATGATGAGATGCATATGTCTGTCTCCAGGTATCTGCAAGGCACCATTTTTTGCAATTACAAAGGACTGGAGATGAGAACATGTGCCATAAGAAGCAATCCAGGAGCATTTGTCCCAGACTTCTGTCTCTGATTTCCATAATCGTTCTCATCTCAACTTCTCGGACATTAGCAAGCCAAATCTCAGAACAGCTCTGTCAAGTGCTGACAGTGGTGGCAGTGGCAACCCAGAAGCCTGGAGGCTTTTGGTTTTCCCTGTCATGCCATGCCTCGTTTGCATGAGGATGAGACAAGAGGAGGAGAGGTCCCTGTCACACCGTGCTAGGAATAGATGTCTGTGAGTATGTCTCCTCTGCTTCCAGGCGGGACTGAGACTCTGCAAGAGCACCTTACCAAGGGATTCTTCGTGAAGACTGCAGAAAGCGCCTGCCCCAAACTGTGCACAACCGTTGTCTGGGGAAGTGGCTTTCTGCCAGTTGCCAAATGCAACTGAAGTGAGGCCACAGCGATGTTTGTGGCTTTTCTGTTGGCCTTGCTGCTGGCAACGCCGCCCTGCTTCAGGTAGAAGGGAGGAAGGGCAGCCCCGGGGGGAAGCCCTGGTTTGGTTACCGAAAGGCTGGTCTCACCCCAGACCGCTGCTCTCCTCCACAGTCGTTCACCTTCCGCTGGCTCCGTTTCTCCCCAGTAAAACGGGACCAGCTGCGCTCCCCGTCCTCCCAGGTGCGGTACGGGCCATTCTGGTTTCTAAGAGAAGAACAAAAAGCATCTCAGTGCGCTGGCACATCTACAGGAATGCCTTCTGTGCTGCTGCAGGGGACACCAAGCTTAATTCCAGGAAGCCATTAAACAAGATCTGTTTAGGCTTTGGCAATAGCAGGCCAGACCTCCCCCAGCGCATGGACCTCTAACCCTGGTGTGTGCGAGCAACCAAAATTCGACACATCTCAGTGCACTCAGGTGTCACTCACAAATATTTCTTCATCTGCTAAAAAGCAAATGGAAGTTGGTATTTGCCCTAATTTGGGACTAGAATATACTTCTGCGCACTAACCACGTACTCACCTGAGATTAGACTGAATGTTTGGTTTGGTTTACTCTTTACATATTTGATAATGAAACAGATGCTGCTTGACCCATCCTCTCTGACTCTCGGGCTGATTTTCCCTTGCTGATTTTCATAATTTTATGATTGGTCTCGTGACATTGAGCTGTTCAGGTTTAGTCATAGGTGCATTTATCATTCTACATGACTTGTTTAAATAATGTAAAAATGAAAATAACCTTTGTTCAAGGCATTTGGTATTGATTCTTTTTTTCATAAGCCGCTGTTAATCAGTGTTGTAAAATGGGATGACTTTTCATGACATTAATGATGGAGATATTGATTCTAGCTCTGTTCCCCATGAATTGCTTTGTCCCAGCTACACTAAGAAACGAGCAGGACTTGCCCCTCCGGTCTCTCCTAGACGGGAAGAAGGTTTCTTGAGCACATAGAGCACTAGCAGGGCAGATGCATGAAGCCTTGATCAGTAGATCACTCTCAAATGACATTTTAAAGGAGATTTGTTACCTAATTCCTGTTGATAGCCCCTGAAAACCTTGACAATCTCATCCTTAGACTGCATTAAACTGTCAAATAGAAACAGCAGATGATATCTTAGAAAGTCCCCGTGAGAGTGGCAGCTCCCCAAGCCTCCGAGGTGCCGAGGGCTGTGGCAGCGCGCGCTGCGGGCGGCCTGGGCAGAGCCCTCTGTGCTGCCTTCAGGAGCCTTGAAAGAGCGGGGAAGGAGTGCTGGTGGCACCTCTAAGGCTTACCTACATTCCCGTCTAAGACATTAATTTACTGGCCTTTGCCAAGGTGGATGGGCCACCTGTCCTTAACCTGGCAAAGGAACCGGTATCGTTTTATATCTGTTCGATAAACAGCCCTCTCAGCCAGCGGGAGCTGCCTGGCAGACAGAGCAGCTGTAGGACTCCACTGGACACGTCTGTCAGCTCATCTCTAGCTACCTACGTGTAATGCCCCGGCACTGTAATTGCCACATAAACCACCAGGCATCACTTTTGCCAGAGGATTTATTTTTCAGCCTTTGAAAACAAAGTTAAATATAACTATCGTTCTCCTGCAGACAGAGAAACGGAGGCACAGAGGATCTGAAGGGCTTGTACAAGGTTAAGCAGCAAGTCACAGGCAGTAAATCACCAGGTGTCCTAATTTCCTCGCACCCATATGAATCCCTAGAACTCACTATCTCCTATAATAAAGCTTATTTTGAGATTTAATTAATATGCAAAGTACTTTGATCCCCTTTGATGAAAGGTTCTATGTAATTTGCTATCATATTTTAAAGTAGTACCTCTAATTGTTATGCAGCAATAAAATGAAATATGGATAATTCATTTGCTATTTTTAGGGAAAGAACTGAGTCTTACTCCAGCGGTTTTAGGTTACAGTCATTTTCAAGAGGAGAGCTGTGAGATTTCTGCTGCTGTTGAAACATTTAGAAAGTGAGGATTAGCAAACATACAGTGTGTTCTGGGATACGGGCTTCGCCGGGGTGAGTTCCCCCAAGAGGATGACTAACAGCAGGATGTGGGACATAATTTGCATGTTCCCTGACTCTGCTGCAATCATTTGTGTATTGGATACTTGAATTATACATTACACAGAAGGTCGCCCACTTGCCAAGCTGACAGCCCTGCCGAACGGTGCGGAGCCCTGGATGGGGGCTGAGGGAGGAGGGCTGATGCTATTTCAAGAAATGGTTAGTGTTGGGTTCAAAAAGAAATAGCCCTATGTATGAGAGGACCTGGAATTTGTCACCGAATACTTTGGGGGGTTAGTTACTCATTCTGCACCGCTCTCCTGCTAGCTCTAACTTTCAGGTTTTTTGCATCTGCTTCTGTACTTTTCCTGTGGTGAATTTGATGCTGTTGATAGGTGCCATAAGTCATCCCTGCACGCCTAAATGCTCTCTCTGTACAGGAGCTTCAGCGTGGGCATGGCAGATTTCCCCTGCTCGGCCTGCTAAGGCTGCCTCTGGTTTTTCTGAGGGAGACAAGAGACTTCCCCACTCTCATTGCTGCCTACTTGAACTGGGTTTCCTCACCGACACAACGACTTTTTCTACTATCCCACTCAGAAAAAAAAGGCTAATAAAGACCCACAAACTCGTCTTTGTAGATCGCCTGTCCGGAAGGAAAAATCTGAACAGCATCTCCCACAGCAGCTAGCCTCTCTGAGAAATCATCTTCCACATATTGAAGTTTCAATGAGAGAAATACTGATCACCTTTTTCCCCTTTGAAACATTATTTTTCTGTTAGTACTGACTGTAAAAAGCAAATGAAAAAAAGGAAGTGATTCAAAACGAACTGACAGAGTGCACTCATCTAAGCATCTGATTAGCTTTCTTGCTGATTGCCACACTACCTTGCTGTACCCCGGCTTAAAAGTCAAGGTCTTTGGGGCAATGGCTGTGTTTTACTGGCTCATGTGTTTGTACGGGTCCCTGGCGATACCCTAACTCAGACAAAACCGCCGTCAGCAGGTGATGCTTTGCGAGCTGCCCACAGTGTGCCGACTCTGAAAGCTGCTGTCTTCTTAGCGAAGGTTTCTGAGCCAGCAGATCACAGCTGAGGCGCCTGGGCTCCTGTGGCTCTGCTGCCAGCCGCCGACAGGGCACGATGCAGCCGGCCGAGCCAGGGCTGACGGTCAGGCTCTGCTGGTGCTCCGTGCTCAGGCGCCCACCCGAATTCTCCTTCCCATCCAAAAATGTTGGCTTTAGTAACAAGTTCCAGTAAGCTGAACTCATTCCTGTTGCTTTCTTCTGCTTAGGATTGGTTACCACTGGAAGACAAATGACCGTGGGAACGATTTCATCAAATGCATTCTTCCAAAACCTGTTTTTCAGTTGGGGTCCATAGGGAAGACGTGAAAAATTTTCTTCAGTATTTCCACTGAGAGCTCAAATCTTTTAGTTAAGAATTGTTCATTAGACCACATTCACATTTCCCTTCCCTTCCCTTCCCTTCCCTTCCCTTCCCTTCCCTTCCCTTCCCTTCCCTTCCCTTCCCTTCCCTTCCCTTCCCTTCCCTTCCCTTCCCTTCCCTTCCCTTCCCCACTTCCTTGCATTGGGCTAAACCCATGCTGAGAAAGCAAAGCAGAAACTTATTTTACCATTGGAAAGGCAATACATTGACAAGAAAAGTGTGTAAAAGGAAATCAAAACCCTCTATTCAGTGAGGTTTCCCCCTGTGACAGTAAATACTGACGTTTTCTTAAAGAAGAAGTAATATGATTGACTGAAAAGATTTTCCTTTCGTTTCCACCCCAGGGGGAAGTCAGCAGTTCGGAAGCCCCTGGCAGCCACTGCTGTCCTGGATGTGCCCACTTTGAGCTCCCACAGAGCGGAGGGATTGTGCTCAAACCCCAGATCGTGTTACTGCTCTTCACGCCTTAGGGGGCTGTGGCATTGACTGGGCTTTTCCAGCTCCACTGCCCACAGGTTCAGGCTCCTCAGTTCCCCGTACTGGTGGGTCATTCAGCACAGAGGTGTGAGGCGGGGAGAGGAGGGCGAGGAGTGGACCTGGAGTCCACCTGGAGTTCGCCTCCCCTTGCCTTGCAGACTGTGGACACGTTTCTTCACTAAGCTGCCTGCCCTCAATAGCAGAGCTAAGCCAGCGGTGAGGAACGTGCATGGGACCCTCAAATGGGTGCAGTCGAGGCAACGTTTCTCTGCTTGTACTTCTTGTGCTGTTATTGTGGCCCATGGCACCTCTGCCGCCTCCCACTGAGCCACGCTCCTCGCCATACCATGCCTTCCGTTCGGAGATGGCAGGTGCCACCCTTACCCTGACAGGGAGAAGACAGACTTGGTTTCAGAGTCTGAACTGAGGCTGCAAAACCCCAGGTGGAATGAGAACCTCTGAACCTTTCCCTGTGGAATGACATTTTTCTCTCCCTGTGCTCTGGACGGAGCTGGAGACTGCTGGCTGACCATCAGGGCCTTCAACATAAAATGTGTTATGACGGGTAATGCTAGATCTGGTTTTCTTCTTTAAGACCCAAATGCCTCCAAGGCTGGCGTGTTTCTGGGTGGATGCCCATGTGCTTGGTAAGCAACGCCAGCAGAAATCAGAACCTCTCATCTCCACTTAGAGTTACAGAGGCAAGGATCTGTTCCCATAGCTGCCTGCTCTCCTTCTCACCGAGCCAGCCTCCTGCCTGGCGTAAATCAACTTTTTCCCATTGACTCTCATGCACTATTCCCAAATAGATTTACCGGGAAGACTACAAGCACTCCACTCGCAGCCTTCCCCAGGTGCACTGCTTGGCACGGCGCGTGCTGCCGGTCTGGTGCTGGGGAAGCGGCTCGGTGGTCCCCGCCGTCCCAGGATGGCTTGGTACCGTACTCTGACGGACGCCAGGGGAGCTGCACGCATTTACACCAGGCAAGAGACTGGCCCACAGCGGTAATTCAGATATTTTGTCACTGACACTTGATAAACAAAAGTCATCGGTTTCAGCGTAATGCGCCATTCTCCTATTTCTAAGTAAAAGATACATCACAAAGTCCTCGGGGGAAAGGCTGTGAGTAATAGCAATGGCACAGAGCCTGCAACCCAACCGGCATGCCGAACAATATTCCAAGAAAATATTTCTAAGTTACAGAAGTTGCGTAAGAGTGATTATTATTTTTAAAGTACAGAAAACGAAGTCCAGTTTCTAAAAAAGCAAACACATATTTTTAGCCTTGCTGGTCTCTTGATCTTACACTAATGGGAACCATCTGCACTGGGACTGGCTGTCATTCCTGGTAAATAACCTTCCCTGCAACCTTCCAGATGTTTCAAAGGCTTCTTTGCAAAGAAGCGTTTGTCTCCCTGCCCGTCACTCTCCCTTGCTGCCTTTCCTGTCCATGTTTACTTCAGGAATATGCATCTTTTATGGAAGCAGCTTTTGGTAAAAATAGCTTGTCAGGATTTTGGCTGATCTTCATTATGATTCCTGCTTGCTAGTGGAGAATGAACGCTTTCATTCCACAGTGTTAGTGCTGAAAGACTAAACTGGAGATTTGTGAAGGAAGCTAAAAGATTTAGACAAAAAAAAACACACAAAAAAATTAGGTGGAGATGGATTTCTACCTCATTTTGATCCCTCTGAGGATTCCAGCCATTGAACAGACACACTTATGTTGGTACTGAGAGTTTTTAATGTGACAAACTTGTATGGAATATACAGATGGACTTTACAGCAGCCAGATGCTGCCCTACAGAACCTTGCAACTCATTATGTAGCAGAGCCCTGTGGTTTGCTTTGCTGCCGCTGCTGTGACCTGCAGCCAACGGCCTTTCCTATGCGAACGAAAACATCCCTGGACACAGGGATCGCTTTTATCCCAGCTGAGCTAAGCTCAGCCAGAAAGGTGGAAGGAAAATAAGGGGATTTTAAACCATCCTTTAACCTTTCTGTTATCTTCGCCTAGAGTCTGCCTGAAATCTGATGTGCTACAGCTTCATTAATGCTGTAACTTGGGCTCAGGTACAATTAGGTAAGCAAAGCCATGCTGCCGGTGTCAAACCTCCTACTTAGGTCTCCAACACGATGTCTGTGTCACCAGCTAACGGTGTGCTACTCAGGAGCAAGGAACCCCTTGACGTGTACTCTCCAGCGGGTAATTCCTTTGTTTTAAAAAACTTCATGTCACTGCTGAAGGGCAAAAGCTCTAGAAGAGAAAGCGAGTCTGGCTGTTGGTCTCTGAAGGAGCTGGGCTTGTGAGGCTCTGCGGTGCTCTGCTGTGGCTAGGGCATCGCGAATGAACGGCAGCAGGCCCCGGTCCTCCCAGGGGTCTGCAGGCTGCGACACGAGCGGAGCCGAGCGGGTACGGGGGTTTTAGGAAGCTGTCTCTTTGCTCTTTTGCTACCTGCTATCACATTTGTTTAATAACAAAGGCTTCCTGAGCTTGGGGGTTTTGTGTGTGTTAATACTGGTAATATGATTTAAATATTCTGATGACTCATTTTCAGTCCAGAGAGCTGAATCAGCCATATAGAACATAACTTCCTTCTCCCAAACCGCTACCTTTTCCATCCTTTCTCGTCATTTCTATAAGAGGATGATTCATGCTCCTCTTTTATTTACCATTTGAGAATGTGCCCGATTCTTTTAGCTAATTTCACTTCTTGTTCCTCTTTTTCAAGAAAAAAAAAAAAAAGAGCGCTGAGGAAAGCAAAGTGATTGCCGATTGATGTGCCGTATCCCACTGGTGGACCTGGCATGTGAGCTAAACCTGAACCGGACAGAGAGGGAAAAGAGAGGAAAAAATACCTGGAGTTGTTAAACTGGTCAGAGTCCAAACTGTGAAATTCAGCCCCTGGCTCACATTTCACATGTTTTCAAAATTCTGGGTGTTCAAGTGAGGGGTTGTGTTCAAATATAACTCCAGTATAATGATCTTATTTTTGCTTGTTTAAAAGAAGTCCTTTATTTTATTTAGTTATTCAATTCTAATTTGTTTTCTGTGAAACTTGGTTATGGTTGTGACTGGCTCAACCAATTAACCTGGGGGGGGTAATTATTGATTTACCCGATTACGTGTGAGAGCTGTCTATTCCCAGAGATGGCCATAAGATACGTAAGAACATAAGGAAATCTTTATAGCAGGCCTTGGGAACAGACCTGGACTCGAGTCCCCGCTTTTCATCTGAGACACTGTGTTTCTCAGCATATATGACTTTGTGGTAATCAGACCAGTGTTAAAACTGGAGAGCATCTCCGCCTTCCCTCTATGGCTCCCGTGCAGCGCCTTGCCAGACCCCGAGCTCCCCGGCTGCTGCGCCGGGTCGGGGCTCGGCAGGGTCCCCGTCCGCGCGGAGCTGTGACCGCCGGGGGGCTGCCCCGCTGCTCGGGCCCTCCGGGAGCTGCCACGCTCGAAGGAAAGTCCCCCAGCTTTCGACCCCTGCCATTTTAGGGCTCCCCTCAGCCCGCTGCTTTTACGGGATGCCTTCTCCCTTTATTGGGAAGGGAGCTTTTTACACCACAGCAGCTGTAAAAAAATGCGCTCTAAGAAGCGTATTCATGCGAGCGTCCCTTTGGCTGGGCCTCTGTCTAAACAGAGCTCAGCATTTTGTGTGGCAGCCGAGGTGAAATCACAGCCTGCGACGGGCTCCAGGAGCCGCAGGGCGTCTGGCCACGCGTGTGGCCACCCCCCAGGAGAAACGTCCCATGTTTGGGCAAATTCGTTTGAGCCAGCGCTGCTGTGTGACTTCACTCCTCATTCATCTCCATCAAGAAACACTTCGTCCAACGCTTCGGAGGACAGCACGAACGCGTGCTAGACTCACCTGAAGGTTTCACAGCAAGGAGATCAGCTCAGCGCTGAGTTTTATCAAGTCAAATGGGGCATGAGCAACGCAGGCAAGTCACGGGTGGCCGTGACAAGGCATTTCATGGACAATGACATGGGTCGTTAGATCCCTCTCCTGGGGACGGTGCCGTGTCCCACTCGAGGTGATGCTCGGAGGACACTACACCGTGAGTCACTCTGCCCCGTATTTTCTCATATACTTCTGAAAACAACACAGTGGGCCAAAGTTTGGCTTTTTCCACAGCCTAAAGGTTTTCATATTCAAAACAGCCAAGTGTTATTCTCTCCTATGACTAATACTGTGTTTTCACTAACCGCTATTACACACAAACATCACCTCACTCTATCACATGAGAGAATCATGTCATATTGCAAATATTTTAACAAACTGCATAGCAGAAAATGAATAAGCAGTTCTGTATTACCGATATGGGGGTATTTCTTAACAGTTACAAACGAAATACAAAGATATCTATAAACACCTCGGAAGCTCATACTAAGAAAGCACAGAAAAAGGTAGCTGAGTAAGAAAGGGACTCAGATGGAGCGTGTGCGATGTTATATCCACTGGAATTTCTGTGTGCTTTGCTTCCCTGACAAGTTTCTTTGGTTTTTTACATCCTCTTACGAAGTGTCACTCTTGGGTCTCTGCATGGGGTTACCCCATAGTCCAAGAATGTGGGAATTGTGGCTTTTGATAACAGAAACCTCACGTTATTTCACACAGTTTACGGTTGCTTTTGCTGTTACATCTCCCCCCCCGTCCCCTCAGCAAACAGCCCCGTTCAACGCCGTTAGACGGCGAGGCAGACTGGGACCTGGCGGAGGGTACTCGGTGCGGAGGAGCAGCGTGGCACACCGGGAGGGCCTGCCTTCTGCGTCCTTGGCTCCTGCGCGTAGCACGGGGCTTCAGGAGGAGGCAGGAGCTCCTTTCTGTCACCCCTGCAGCTTTCAGCCCTGACAGTCCTGGAGTATTCCAAGCTGCCCACATCCACCCGGAGTTATCCTTGAGTTGGGAGCAGCTGGTTTGTGCAGGGACTCTGAGCGTGAAACTCCTTCCCAGACAGGGTCTTTACGCTGGGGAAATCCCACGGTAGCTGGTTGCGCTGGCTTTACAGACCCTCGCACCCAGGAGCCGGTGGGAAGAGGTATAGCTACAGCTAATGGAGAACAGGTTTGCGCTCCCTCCAGGACAGGTAACGAGATGCCAGACTCCAGCTGTATCCCTCCCAGCTCTGCTCCATCCTAATGGGCACAAGCCAGAGTAATCCCAGGCTCAAAATCAGCCCCTCTGCCTTCCTGTTGCTTACTGTGTGCCACGTACATTTATGAAGCCTTAATCCCTCTGCAAAGATGCCATAGATAAGAAGAACAGAGGAACAACCTGCAAATGGCAGTGCCTCAGCAGCTCTTATCTCAGTCTTCCTGAGAGCTGATGGTTCTGGGAATGGGAAGCTCCTACACAGTCGCTGCGCCCACAAAACACTGACATCACATGACTGGCAATAACCCGGCGCTCGTATTTCTGGATAGGAGAGCACGCCTCTCCCTGCTGCTCGGTGCCAGGTACGTCATTTGTTTTCTATTCAAATGCACCCTCCTCCCACGGAAGCCTTGCCTTACCCTACTGGCCATTAGAGAATGTTATTGAGAAAATACAAGTTCAAGCAGTAGGAAGAACAATTTCCCATAAGTATATTTTATGATATATCTAATACCTTTCATCTTGAAATATGAGAACTTTACAAATACAGTGATTTTATTGAATAAATACCCTTATGCCTAGTGCATAGCATGATTCATAGCAGATTAATAGAGGTAATTAAATGTCAGATTGAATTGCCTAAACCATTTGCCCTACTAAGCTGATCCCGGTGCTGTGAACTGTATCAGCACCACTAATTCCCAGAGATTTTCCTTTGGAGGCAGGTATTTAATGATTTTGAATATCAAATCCATGGTATCCCAGACTGGCTGTCTAATGCTTGTAATCATGTTAAAACGCAGCACTAAGCAACTCGCCCGAGGCAGCTCGGTGAGTCACTGGAAGAGAAAGCAGAACTCCTGACTTGCATTAGCTGCTCAAGCAGACATGGAGCCACTTGCAGAATTACGACGGGGGACTCTCCGCGCTGCAGACTTCTCAAATGTCTTGAGTTTCAGGCCATGAGATGCCGTGTGTCGGGCCCTGTGACAGGCACACACGCGTGTGCGGGGTCATATGGTGCCAGGCGTGCTGTCTGGGCGCCCGGGGTCGGGTGACGGAGGCGCGGATGCCGAGCTGGCGGCGAGCCCCCAGCTGCAGCGCGGGGCTGGCTCTGGGGGCCATCACATTTTGGAGCTGGCAGCGCGTGGTGTGCTGCCCGTGGCACCACGAAGCGCTGGGGAGCTCGCGGCTCTGCGTTAAACACACAGCAGAGAAAGGCTCGCGGTGAGGAGCCTGGAGCCCAGAGAGCGACCGTTATGGTCCACACGTGTGCAGGGAAGGCACCCAGTGCCGCCAGTGCCTGCTGCCCCCACCTCTGCCCGCAGCCCGGGAGCAGGAGGCAGCGAGCAGCGCAGGCGGGCAGGCGAGCGCTGAGCTGAGATTTCCTCAGGCAGGGCTGGGGGAAAGCGGCTTTCCCGGTTCCTCAGCGTACAGCTGTATCCAGGACGTGTCCTCGGTCGAAATACCCGAGCTGCTATACCAACGATTTTCCACTCAGCAAGAAATAGTTACACGTTGGATGTGGCGTACAGAAATAAGGCAGGACCGGGATTTCCAGCCTGTCTCTCCAGGAGGGAGCCCCCAGCCCAGGGCTGGTTTTCGTGCTGTCAGGACTGACCCTTCTGCCTCCCCATTCCCCCACCTCATCAACTCCGACACGAAGAATCCAAGGCAGTCTGAGCTCAGCCAAACCCTGGCAAAAGGATTAAATCTCAGGATTTAAATGCATGAAAAATAATGTTTTCATTGCAGTATGAGTCATCAGTAATTCTATATTGTTTGTATTCTGTTTACTGTAACCTTTCACCACTGAATCCTTTTCTTTGTCCCCTTCCTTTTTCTTTCTTTCTTCCTTTCTTCTTTTCTTCCTTTCTCTCTTTCCTTTCTCTTTTTTCTTTCCTTCTTTCTTTCTTTCTCTTTCTTTCTGTCTTTCTTTCTTTTCGTCTTTCTTTCTTTTCTTTTCCTTCCTTCCTTCCTTCCTTTCTTCCTTCCTTCCTTCCTTCTTTTCTTCCTCTCTCTCCCCCCCAACTTTCCTTTCTTTTTCTGTCTGTTTCTTGTGAATCTCTGTCTCTGTAAAACCTGTCCAAATATTTACAAAAGGAAATGCTGGGTTGTGAAACTGAATTCGGAGAAAATGTTACACATGCTGAAGAAATGCATCCAGCACGGTTTCCAAATGTTCCCACATGCATTTTTGTTCTCTGTCTCAAGTGCTGAGGCTTGATCCTTCCTCTCTTTATTCAGACAAAACTTGCACCGAGGGCAGCGAGACCCAGGCTCAGGTCAGGGCCAATGGTGCTGTAATTCTGGCTTTGCTGGAACGGTTTTGGCCATGAGCGACTAGTTACAAAGCCTGAATAACCAGTATTACTGGGTAACTGGTTTGTGCAATGGGCCAGTTCCAGGCCAGGGGTTATCTACGCTTGTCACCAAGTTGCTAACAAATTGGCATCGGTGTCAGTCAATGCAGAAGCCGCTGCAGCCCTCTATTACCCTCCCAGATAAACATCAGCCGGGCTGCACGGGGAGACCCACAGCCTCCGGAGAAAGCCAGGCAGCTCTCCGGTCCCGCTGAGACAAAGGCAACACGCTCAGTCATGACATGACGAAACTGCCGTGACGTCATTTTCCGAAGAAGTCCCTAATGCCATGAGCGCGGGCTGACGCTCACGGGGCTCTCGTGTCCTTACGGACTCGTCCGTATTTTGGCAGAGCAGCATGGGAGCTGTTGAGGGCCAGGGGACCAAGGGGGCCGAGTGGCGGCAGTGGGTCCCATCTGCTCAAATCCAAGCATCACCTCCCGCCCCCACCCTTCGTGCCCCTTTCTATTATTGCCCTTACAATGCCATTGTAGCCCCGGTGCAAACAGGGATTGTTTTGGAGGAAGGGGTTAATTTTGTATTTCCTGGCTTTTGTTAAGGCAGGAAATCTAACCCTTAAGAAAGTCATTCAGGTCAGAGCGAGCTCCTAAAAGCCACTTCAGCCCTGTTCTGTATTTTCCTTTCTTTCATTCTTATGGCAGGTTTATTTAAGAAAAGAAAACAAAAATAGAGTAAAGCAAGGAAATAGCTAGTCCAGGATTGTAAGTGATTAAGTACACACTGCCACATGTGATGAATTTTTTTCTTCCTGATTTGCGCTGGGTGTAAACAAGACCAGATGCAGAAGTCTCACAATTACATAAGTCGGTGGAAGAGCAATTAGCGTTGTTGTGGAGGTAAATTCCCTTTGCGCAAAGGCCTGGGCTGGATGCCTTCCCTGCGCTCTCAGAGCTGCCAAGGTATCTGGCCCACAGCGTCTGGCCTGTATTTAATATTTATATGCTGGTGGTTAACATCACGACTGGAAAGGTGGTTGTCATTGAGAGCACATTCTCACTTAGCTGGGCAGGTGTCAGACACGGTGATTTCTTTAAACTTGGGAAAAATTGAAGCTGCCAAACTGGGGAAAAAACACCTCAGCCTTTTAGCTTTGCTTTCGGTGTGGGACACTGGGAAGGGTTGAGGACAACAGGAGAAAAGACTGTCAGCGGCAGAGGGATGCTGCGTCTGTGAGCCAGGCTGGCTGTTCCCACTGACGAGGCGCCAGTGGCACAGCACCCTCAAAAACACTGCTTTCCATCGAAGCGTTCGCGCGGGGCCACCCAACCCGCGCTCCCCCTCCTGGGACGCACGAGGCTTTGGGCTGGTTGGAGGGGTGCAGCATCCCATCCCGATCAAGTCCTCTGGGAGAAGGATGCTCCCAGCTCCAAACCCCGCCGGGCTTCTCCACTTAGGCTGAGCTGAGCCCTTGCCTCTCCTGCGCTCCCGCACGGCGGTGCCTCCAGTCGCTCCCGCGTCACCCTCCAAAGGAGGAAAGTGAAGCAGTTCCTGGGTATAAACTTACAGAAAGGTCAGTGCCTGAGGTCCGTCTCAAAAGGATGACATTTTCTCTAGGAAAAGGTCGTGAATAAAGTCCTGTCTTGTGGCCATCTGCTATACTGGTTTCTGCTGCAAAAAGCTGGCAAGCAATCGATCACCAATAATTCCTGCTCTTCAGCTCCTTAGAAAAATCTGGGTAGGTTGGTGTTCGACGGCTGACGCGCAAGGTCACCAGAGCCTGGCCATGGCATGGTGTCGCAGCGATATCGCGTCTCACGAGGAGCTGGCTCGGCGTGCATCAGAGGAGGACGGACGGACGGACACTCCCTGCTCACCTCCCCTGCGCTCGTGGTGTGGAGGGACCTGTGTCAGCCACCCAACTGCCGGGCCCGTGATTCATACCCAGCGACCCGCCGTGGACGGCGGCGGGGTCCCAGCAGCAGGGTGGGTGACGGTGTGGTCGAGCGGACTCGCTTCCCAGCACTGAAGTGTGTGAGCGTTTCTCTCGCAATCTGTTTCCAACCTGCTGTTAAAAGAACAACAAATAAATGGAACGAAAAGCACAATCTCGTGTTTATTTTGAAGGAATGTGTTGAAAAAACAGATTCGCTTTGAGACCGCAGTCCTGGCAAAAACCCCACTGCTCGGCAGAGCAGAGACAATCCTGCGATAAGCGGGGGAGCTGGGGCTGGCGCTCACCTGCCCGTGCCCTTCCCCGTGTCCCCTCCTTGCAGCTGCCCGTGAGAGCCTGGAAAGCCCCGGAGCTCTCGGCCAGATCCAGAGCCCGGCTGGGTTTAGAAGAAGGTCTGAGGTGGCTAAAGATGGGGGGCATCAGTGGAGGAGAAGCTGGAAAATTTGAAGGTTGGCAGTTGGTGAGGCTGGTGGGGCAGGAGGGTGGGAGAGGAGCCCCGGGGCGAAGGCTGGATGGAGAGGTCTCCTCCAAGGAGCAGCTGAAGAAGGGAGAACAGAAAACTACTGAAAAGGGCGAGGAAGGAGCAGCGCAGCTGGGGCCGCAGCGCCGGGGGGAAGAGGAATCGCTGGAAAGGGCTGGGGTAAAAGGGCTGAGGCGGGAGGAGGTGCTGGGGGCAGCGGTGGCTGCGGGCAGCGAGCGGCCGGGGAGGCATCGCGGGGAGGCATCGCGGGGACGCAGGGGAAGTGGAAGCGGTGCTAACTGGAAGCCCTGAGTAAGAAACACCCGAGCTTGGTGGAAGCTGGTCGCCCACGGGGAAAAGAAAACTTTTGGGAAGCGCTGATGCACTACCCAGGAGGGGGAAAGGAGACCTCCCACTGCTCCGCTGCCGGTTACTGGGCAGCCCCAGCTTCTGGGCGTTTGCCATGGGGAAAACGAACTTCGCATGGGCTGCAGGTCTACTACATTTTTTTCCTTACACATAAAACATGATGGGAACGGCTCTCAAATATGTGCTTACATTATAAATATATACACAAATATATGTATACACATATATATTTATGTGTAGGTATGTCTGTACCTGTATATATGTCTATGCATGAATACAAACATATGTATGCGTACTCTCGTCCCTTTATATGTACACTTCAGGAGCACATGGGTGCCCGCAGCCACGGCTCCACATCCTCCCGCTCGCTGCTCCAGCAGCCTCCAGCCCCAGCAGCGCTGGGGTTTCTGTGGGAACGGGGGGGGGGGGGCAGTGCTGGGGGGACACGGACGAGGGCTGCCCCAGCCCCAGCCAGGCCCGGGGACGGGGGACGGGGACAGGGGACGGCGAGGTGGCCCAGCCCCGCGGCGTGGGTGTACCTGTGTCTGTGTGTGCGTGGGCGTACCTGTCTGGGTGTGTGTGGGGGTGGGCGTACCTGTGTGCGTGCGCGCGCGTGGGTGTACCTCTGTGCGTGTGTGCGCGCGCGCGTGTGGGTGTACATGTCTGTGTGTGTACCTGTCTGTGTGTGTGCATGCGTGGGTGTACCTGTCTGTGTCCATGTATGTATGTGTATGGATATGTGTGTATATGTGCATGTATGAATGTGTACGCACGTATATAGGTATGTTTATGTGTGTATTTATGTATGTATGTGTGTGTATGTATATGTGTGTGTATGTATGTATATGTGTGTCCGTAGGCAAGTCTGTGTGTGTATGTCGGCATCTATGTGTGTTTGTGTGTATACATAGGAGTGTGTAGGAAGGTGCTTATGTGTGCACAGGTGTACGTGTACCTGTACACGTGTGTGTATGTTTGCACGCGTGTTGGTGTGCTGGTACCCAGTGTGTGTGTGTGTAGGGACACAGCCCCGCGCGCGCGCCTGTGTGTGTAGGGTGTGCGTCTCCCGCTGCCTGCACGGGCGCGCTCCGGCGGCCCCGCGGCACATGACGTCATGCCGGCGGGGCTGGCCGCGCCTCTGCTGGCGCGCCGCCAGGTGACGTCTTCGCGGGCGCCCACGTGACGCGGCCCCATTGAGAAAACGGCGGCCGGGCGGCGCGGCGCGGCCCCAGCCGATATAAGGCGGCGCGGGCGTGCGGGGCCGGACTGGGCTGCGCGGTGCTGGGCCTCCGCGGGACGCCGGCACCTCCGACAGCGGCCGCGCCTTCCTCCTCCTCCCTCCTCCTCCTCCTCTTCCCTCCCTCGGCCGGAGCCGCCATGGTGAACCTGCGGGTCTGCGCGCTGGAGTGCGAGGCGCTGCGGGCGCTGCTGCAGGAGCGCGGGGCGCAGTGCCTGGTCCTGGACTGCCGCTCCTTCTTCTCCTTCAACGCCGCGCACATCCGCGGCTCCTGCAACGTCCGCCTCAGCACCATCGTCCGCCGCCGCGCCAAGGGCGCCCTGGCCCTGGAGCACGTCGTCCCCAACGAGGAGCTGCGCGCCCGCCTGCGCCAGGGGCTGGTCCACACCGTGGTGCTGCTGGACGAGCGCAGCGCCGACCTGGAGCTGCCCAAGCGCGACAGCACGCTGCTGCTGGCCCTCGGCACCCTCTGCAGGGAGGCCCGCGGCGCCCGCATCTGCTTCCTCAAGGGTGAGTGGCCCCCGCCCCGCCGCGGGGGACGGGGGGCAGCAGTCGGGGCTCCGCTCGCCGCCCCCGGGGCTCCGCTCGCCGCCCCCGGCCGCGCAGCGCTGACCCGGCGCCTCTCTCTGTCTCCGCAGGAGGCTACGAAGCTTTCTCCTCCGCCTGCGCCGAGCTCTGCACCAAGCCGGCCGCCCCCACCGGCCTCAGCCTGCCCCTCAGCGCCAGCAGCGCGCCCGGCAGCGCCGACTCGGGGTGCAGCTCCTGCGGCACCCCCCTCTACGACCAGGTGAGCGCCGCGCCGGGCCGGGGCGGGCGCGGGGGCTGCGTGCGGGGCAGGGGAGGCTGCTCCGAAACCGCCCGGCCCAGTTAACCCCTCCTCTCTCCCCTCTGCTTCAGGGTGGGCCGGTGGAAATCCTGCCGTTCCTCTACTTGGGCAGCGCTTACCATGCCTCCCGAAAGGACATGCTGGATGCTCTGGGGATCACAGCGCTAATCAACGTCTCGGCGAACTGCCCCAACCACTTCGAAGGGCACTACCAGTACAAAAGCATCCCGGTGGAGGACAACCACAAGGCAGATATCAGCTCCTGGTTTAACGAGGCGATTGATTTCATAGGTAAACGAGCTCTCTTCTACTCTGTTCTCTTTCTGGGGTGGCGTACCCTGGGAAGTGATTTCTGGGCATTGTTTTCCCCAGTAAAACCTACATTTGAGATTGGGGAATTTCATTCTGTTGGGGAGAGAGATTCGGGGAACACTGCCATTACATTTATTCTACTCGGAGGAATAATCTTAGCTTCACAAAGCTGTTTGAAATCTTGAATCAAGAGGCATTGGTCTTGCAGAAAAGAGCTAGTGAATTTAAGCGGATCAGTATTAAAGTAATCTTGCAAGACTGCTAAAGTGACCGGAGGAGCTATTAGGATAATTGGAATTGGAGCCCAGAATGGAAATAGCTAGGCTGCTGCTTCCCTCGGGACAAAGGCTCTCTTTGTCTCGGAAGCACCCGGCGCTCCTGCTAGGCTGAGGAGGGGATGGATTAAAGAAATGTAAAACGGCAGCCTGTGCTTTCCCACCTCTGGAAGCGGTGGGACTCGTTTGCTTACTGTGTATTTTAATTCTTTCAGACTCCGTTAAAAACGATGGTGGAAGGGTGTTTGTGCACTGCCAGGCTGGCATTTCCCGCTCGGCAACCATCTGCCTCGCGTATCTCATGAGGACCAACAGAGTCAAGCTGGATGAAGCCTTTGAGTTTGTGAAGCAGAGGAGAAGCATCATCTCCCCAAACTTCAGCTTCATGGGGCAGCTGCTTCAGTTTGAGTCGCAGGTCCTCGCCCCCAACTGCTCGGCAGAAGCTGGTAGCCCTGCTATGTCAGTGTTGGACAGAGGAGCATCCACCACCACCGTGTTTAACTTCCCGGTCTCCATCCCTGTTCACACCTCGTCCAGTGCTTTAAGCTATCTTCAGAGCCCCATCACCACTTCCCCCAGCTGCTGAGGAGCGGGTGGACGCATGGTCAGAACTCAGACTTACTGTCTCCGAAGTGCAATAACTACAGGGACAGTGTCAGCAGCCACCGGCGGTTTGTGGGGACCCCTCCGTGTGTCCCAGAACAGTGTCATAAATGGAGAGGAGCTCACCCGATGCCAGAGCGCCAGGTGTTACTGCCTCTTCTGCTGAATTCAAACCCAATAGCTGGATGTCTACACAGAGATCAAAGGACACCGTCTCTTCCCGAGCTGTTCCTCCTTGTCTTCTGTCTGTCCTAAGCCTGCTCCGTGTTTAGTAGCATGCTCACCAGTATTCCCATTCCTGGACACTTTGAGCAACACTTACGCTGTCAACTTTGATGCGACAGTCCTATTTATTTATTTTTACATTAGTGCATTGGGGTTTTTTTTGCCTTCACAAACCTAAAGTTTCATTTCTAGAGAAACCAAATACCTCAGTATTTTTTGGTACTGTAATCCTGTGTGTGTATATATGTCAGCTCTTCTTTTTTCCCAAGCACTGACGTGAAAGCACCAGGCGAGTGCTTTTTTTGAGTTGCCAAGGGTTGTATGTTTGCTGATTTATTTATGATGTGAAATAATATATTTCTTCTTATGAAGACTTAGTTTTGCTACATGATTATAACTTTTTTATACAAACAGAATAAATTATGATATTTCTATTGAGCTGGATGATGCGTTCTTTAAAATCGTGCATTTTACACTCCCAAAGCTTGTGTGGAAGCCCCCAGGTGCAGAGCTGTAAGAGAAACCTGAATTTTTAACTCTGCTGACCTCAGGTGTTGACTCACCTGGGTAGAAGAATGGGTTTAAACAAGATAATTGACTAAAACTACTGCTGCTTCTTACCCGAGCTTTTCTCTGTCCCCGTGTAATCCTGTGCGGTGGCAGGGAGCCAGGGCTGGCGTCTCCCCTGGAAGGTGGGTTTGGCTGCAGCGGTGGCCACGGAGCTGTAACAGTTTGAACCAGCTGAGGCTTGGGCACGGGGCTACGGTGAAGTTAAAACAGTCCTTCTAGGAAGGAGGAAGAAGGTTCCTTACTGCTTGTTTACTTTTAATGCTTCAAAGGTCAAGTATAAAAACTAACCTGTTGGTAACAGATCTCTAGTGCTTGGGAGTCTGGGATGAGGTGGTTTTTTCTGTCCCACCTCCTTGATTCCTTTTTGCAACTCAAACTGCCCCTGATGCCCGGAGTGACGTATTTGGCTTGCTGGGCTCTCTGTAAACAAATCGGGGCATCACAGGAGATCAGGTAACCAACAAGTTGCTTATTTCCTTACCCAGACCCAAATAAAGCCTTGCTGCAGTTTCTCACTAGAGTGACTTTTATCTGGCACTTCAGCTGAGGCGATGAGAGGAGTTTGGCGTGGCGTGGCGGAGGCTGGGCAGGGGAGCTCCGCCAGACCAGCGCTCCGGGCGGCGCAGGGGCAGGAGCTGCAGCGCGAGGGCGACGGGCAGCAAACGGAGCGGGGTTAGCGCCGAGTGCTGTGGTAGAACCGCACATCTCCGCGGGGCAGGACACACGGCCTTGCTGTGATGTCCCTTTCCCAGAGAAGCTGGCTTCCCCAGGCAGGGCAGGGATACTGGTAACTGGGAGACGGATGCTGGGGGAGCACTGGGACAGCGGGTGCCCTACATCCACTCCAGAAGGGAGCCACCAGTCCTTGCTTCTCTGGTATTCAAGGAGTCCGGTCCTGCTTTTGCCCTGTCAAAAGTGGTTTTGCTTGGGCAGATACAGCAGGTCGTGTCTCTGTGTAAAATCAAGGCATTTTAACAGTTACGATCCCAGCCTTATAGATGAGGGCTTTTTTAAGCATAAAGCGGCTGTGCTCTTGTCACGTAACTGGAGACAAGTAAAGCACCACAAACTCCGGCTGAAATCCTGCAAGCTACCTGGAGCATTAATGGTGCTAAAATCCAGGGCTCTTCTCCCGGGAGAAGGTGCCCTTGAAGGATGGGATGATGCACTGCTGCGTCTGAAATTCTTCCACGTGAGCTACGCCTCTGATGCAGCTCTGTCGTCAGCGCTACGTCAGCTATCGCCAAGCTTCAACCTGACACCAAGGGATGAAAAAAAATGGAGCAGCTATAAGGGAGGAGAGATCCCTGGGCACTGAGAAACAAAGTTAGAAACCCTTATTTTCCTAAAGTGTGCATGAACTTCAAAGTGAATATTCCTCCCCAAAGTCTGTCCCATGCTGCAGATCCTGCAAAACCCCTTCGTCCGTGGAAAGTCCCTGGGCAGGTTGTGCTGCTCCGTGGGACTGCACCTACCACTGCTCTCCCTGTAAAGCATGCGGGGCTGTTTCTGAATACGTGAGCCTTTTTACACCTGCGGTAAACAGTGGAACAAACTTTCACCTTCAAAGCAAAGTGGAGCTTGTTCAGTGGAAAAATACAACCTTGGCAGCCCTGGCCGTGTAACTGATAAAAAAAAATCCTGCCTGTTAATCGCAATTCAAACAGAAATCCGCTCCCCGTCAGCCGGGGGAGCTTGTTTATGTGTTTCTTGGAACAATAAAACTCATTACCTGGCAGCCGATCAGCTTTTATAACCCAAGCAGGCACCTGACAGAGGGGTGCAAAAGAGAGCTGCTTCAGCACAAAGCCCGTTGGGAAAAGCCAGCCTGTGACAGCGGGGCTTCGCTCCCAGCGAGGCACCGCCACGCGTTTCCAGCTCTGTGCACAGGCGATGTCGTTTTCCAAGTCTTTCCCGTGGCCCTTCTGCTGTCACCCATAGCCAGAGTCTCACCGTGCCCAGAGCCCACAGACTCCTGCGGACTCTCTGTGGATGGGAGCGCACCCAGATCCCAAACTGCTCCCGGTCCAAACAAGGGGAGGGCAAGGGGGCAAGAACAGCAGGAGAAAGTACGAGAGGTCAGAGCGAGACCGGCAAACGTCGCCTCAGTGCCACAGTTTTGGGGAGACGGGTGGGCTCGGCTGGGGGTTCGCTGGGAGCGGGGGGGAAGGAGCGGGCGGCCGGCGAGGTGGGGGCAGAGGAGGAGGTACGAGCCGGGCAAGGAGGCCCGAGGAGCTGAGATGGGCCGTGGCAGAGCCCGCGCGTGGCGGGGCCGGAGGGTGCCTTGATGACGCAGCCGAGCTGAACTTTGCCAGCTGTTGATGTGTTAGGGAGGCATTTTCCCTTCTTGTCCCTCATTTATTCTCCCTGCTTCGCTGTTTTGTTTGTTTGGGATATGAAAGCACATGGTTCGCCCTGGTTTACAGCTCTGAACGCCCGTTTCCCCCGGCTCCCGCACGAGCCGGCCGTCGCCCTGCGCTAGCGGGGCTCAGCCGAGACCCTGCCCCTCCTGTCCGATCCCAGACCCCTGGAAACCCGGCGTTCGCAGGGCTTTCAGCTTATACAAACCTGTAGTTCTACAGTTGCCTACATCCCCATGGAAACCACGAGGAGTTTCCCCTCGGTGAGGACGGCATCACTTCCTGCTGCTGACAAACCCGTTTGTCACGAAGCAACAGAAAGGCGTTTTGTGCTTGCAGCAACTGGCGCCGGGCTTTGTTCCTCCCAAGCCAGAGGCTCTTCACCCACCCCGAAGGCAAACACCGGCCACTGCGCGCCACGCAGGGCAGGCGTGGGGAGACACGGACAAGCCCTTCGGGCCCCCAAAATGCCAGAGCACGGACCACCGACCCCCCAAAGCTTACAAAGCGCATAGAGAAAAGGCCAGTCATGGCAGCGTGTAACCCAACGCAGGGTGTGGGGCTCCATACAGCACCCACAGCCGGGTCCCCACAGCCGAGGGGTGTACGCAGCCAGCCTGCGTGGGGACACAGCGCATGAGCCGAGCGTAATACCCCCAGCAAGATGCAATACCCAGGGGATGCAGTCTACCCGGTTACCACATGACAAACAGACACAGAGCTCCGGATTAGACGCATCTCGGGTAATCCCCTTGTCTCAAAGCTTTTGCCTTTCTTTTGTAATCAGCGCTTTGGAAGGTGCTGGGTGTACTCAAGCGTAGGGACTATCCTGCATTAGTCACCCCTGGTATCAGACTAGCGGGGCCACAAGATACGTTATGCCGTTACATTGAAAAAAGAACATTACATCCAGATCATACACAGGCAAATGTAGTTTGCCCAGTTACCACCTGGGTTTTTTCCTCTGTCTGGCTGCAGGGCGGCAGAAAGGGCACTGAGAGTCATTTGGAAGCGTGTTTAAGCCCAGCCCTGGAGAGCCCACTCCCCAGCTCCGCAGACGCGTCGCAGCGTGATGGGAAGGAGCAAAGGTCACGGTGTGTGACTGCCTAGCGTGGTTAGAAGTCACTGTGCCTCAAGCCTCATCTAAACCTGTTTCTCATCCCTTCCCTTGTCCAGCAATGATGTCCATGACAGACACCTACACGCAGGGTAGCCAGTGAGGCTCCACCCCGGACTTTGGCTTCCCCAAGGCTGTGGGGAGGTTGGGAAAACAGCGAAAACCCAGGCTCAAACCCACTCATGCTGAAAGAACAAATTAGCCCTGAGGTTCATGCTGCGTGTGGCCTTCCCGCTACGTGCTATTAACGGCGGTGCAGAGCCAGCGGACGCGGGTGATGGGGGGCTGGCAGCCCAGCCGAGAGGCCCGGCCAAGGCGCCCAGCCAGGTGGGTCCCGTTAGCACCCATCAAGGGCATAAAAGGTTAAGTGGGACCAAGATATTAAAGGAGGGAAAGCAGCCCTGAAAGGAGAGACCTGAGAGCTTGGGGAGGAGCAGGACCTGCTGATGCTCTGCTGATTTAATTGGCGTTGCTGTGAGGACGGCAGCCGGCCCTGCTGGGGACCTGGCTCGGGGTCTGGCTCATGTCCTTGTGCCCTGCTTTTGCTCAGGCTGAGGGCACCCTCCGAGGGGTGAACCCTGGTACCTGAGAGGAAGCAGCTGAGTTGCTCTGCCGCTGGGGTGGGCAAGGGATTCCTAGTTTTGAGAGCTATTTCCCATTTTGGAAGTGCAGTTGTACAAACCTGTGCCTGTCTGGAGAGCAGTGCCAAGGTCCTACGTGGACCTGACACTGTTGGTCTGGCACAGAGCAAGTTGGCTCCCTCATTGTAACACTAGCGGCCAAAACGAGGGGAAAAGGCAGGTTTGTTCTTTCTCCTTACATGGCGTGGGACAGCCTGTTCTCCAGGTGTGAGCGTGGTAGTTTTTTTTCTCCCCTTGGGAGTTTCCATTTCCAGGGTTTTCCAGCCGCTGTGGCATGCGGCTGCGCAGCCCTCCCGCAGTGCCAGGCTGTGCGTGCCCTTGGTGCCAAGCCTCGCCGTCACCCGCAGCGCGGCCGAGGGGCTGGGGGCTGGCTGAGGGGCTGGGGGACGGCCGAGGCCCCGGGCCGGGGGTTTCCTGAGCGGTGCTCTCAAGATCTTGCATTTGCATGTGTTTCCTGCTAGACGCAGAAATGACTTGGCCTGGGCTTCCCCTGCCGGGCGCCGCGGGCAGGCAGGGCAGCGGGCGAGATGAGACACCCGGCACAGCCCGTGGGCAGCCTCCAGCGCGCCTTCCAGCTGGCGGTGGGTGGCCGTGTCCCCCGGGTGGGCGCTCAGCAGCGACGCGCTGCTGGCTTGCAGTCTGGAGGGCTGAAAGTCTTTAGAGAGCCAAGAGAGAACGTGCTCAGTGTACAGGAACAGGGATGAAGCACAGCTACTAACAGCAGACGTTAGTAACCCTGTTACATCTTACCTAGGTCTTGTCTGGCGTTCAGGCTGGTGAGTCAGGGCTGTGGGAACAGTAATTTCATCAGCCAATTTGCTCTAAAATCCATCTTGTATAGTCCATGTTGGGGCTATCACGAGTGCCACAGAAAATGCTTCATGTCTCATCAAAGGGCTATGCGTGACAGCGATCCCTCTCATTTCCATACATTTTGCTTCCCAAGCTATAGGCCAGGTTTAAAAATAAACTCCCAGAGGACTCTAATGTGACGTAGTTGCCTTCGAACTCGGTAACCAGTTGGCTACAAATTAGCAGGTTCTCACTACACAATATTTCTTTTTTAAATTATAGTCTTTGTCACAGAGCCAAATGTGGGTCCCACCTGTACTAAACCAATAAACTACAGTGTGATTTTTTAGACTTCTAATTTCTGATACAATTTAATTTTATTTGAAAGGTTGGTTTTTTTTTTTTGTTCCCCAGCAATTGTGGCAGAGATGTCTAAAAAAAATGGCTTTTTCAGGTCTTTTACATGCTGGAAAAAGGTGGTTTCTTTTCAGTGTCTTCCCTAAATTCTTGTCAAAATATCATCTATGGTAAATTTGTTTCCACATCAGGATCTTGTTGTTCTTTCAAATCTTGTTAAGGTTTTGTTAATTGGCAGCTGGGTCATAGCACTATGTGGTTTTGATGGCAGGTTTTTCTAATTTATGGAGGATATAAACTGCAGATGTTCATTAACTCTGGTAGCCTTTCCTAGCACGCTGTGATGCTTGCAGACCGACTAGTAACTTCTCCCCTTTCTTGTCTTCTGCAATGAAATCTTGATGATTGCAGATATATATTTCAGGGACTTTTGCACGATGGGTATTTTAAAAATTCAGTCTACGTGATTGTTTTCAACCCTGCGTGTGTGTGTGTATGTACCCTTCTTACATATAAAAGACGCAGCAGCTTTCTGTGTGAACTTTGCTGCTTTTCAGTGGTTTGAAGTGCCCCGCGCTCGTGCCCATTAGTCAGGCGATGGGGACACCGTCGATAGAAACAAGTGGCATGAACTACGTAACCATGTCTGGTGGGTCTGTCTTTTTTAATGGCCTAAGTGCTGGTTTAAATGTTACATTACAGGATGTTTTCTTGGTCTTTGTTGTTAAAACAAAGTCAGCAGTTGTGTCGGCTCCGATGGCACCAGTTGTGAACTCGGTCTGTGTCTGGGCACACGTGGCATTTCCCCCGCGTCGCTGGGCTTTGCTGCTGGGAGGTCAAAGCTCCCGGCCGATGCTCCAGGTGCCAGCCTGGTGGGATCCTATAACCATGGCTGTGCCATGGCCACTTCTCCCACCCCCGGGATCCCATCTGGCACCTTGGGCGAGAAGATGGCCTCTGGAAACACCTTTAGGCCTCATTGGCAGCTGAGCGTGAGGAATCCAGCTGCCCAGGGTGTTTCAAGACATGCTAACACAAACTGCAGCGGCTGCTGAGATTAGCGCAGGTGGAGCGGGATGGTTGAAGCTGGTCAAATGCTGAAACCCTGTCGGCTGCTGTAGCTTGGCTGGAACCGCTGTTGCGTCAGCGGGATGCTTTGAGCCGAAGGATTTCTGGCTGCCCCGGGAGCTGTGCGAGGAGCCAGCTGAACAGCGGATTGCACAGTATCGAACAATAGTTCCCACCCTTTCCTACTGACTGGGAGGAACAGAAAGGAACAAAGCCATTTGCAAGGAGAAAAAAATCCTTTCGATCTTTGTCTTTTGCTCTTCCCACTCCCTTGGGAGAGCTTCCTGCCTCCCGGAGCCAGCAGACATCTCGGCACTGAGCAACCCCCAAATTTCAGCACCTTCCCTTGTTCTTCTTTATTCTTTAAACCCTTGTCCACGGGCGCCAGCGAAGGTGGTCGTTTATAACTGCCTTTTGTTCCTGTGTTTACAGCTTCCCTTCCAGACTCTGGGGACGGCTGACGTCAGGGTGCTACATTTGGGCTCCTCGTACTTTTATCTGGTGTTAATGCCTTCCATGAGCGGCAGGAATGCGGAGCGCAAGGCGAGCTGCTGGGCGGCGCGGGGAGAGGGGCCCGGGGAGGGCAGAAGGGAGGCGGGCAGGCAGCGCGGAGTCGGGGCACAGCGCGGTGCTGCCCACCCTGCTCGCCCTGCCAGGCACCAACTGGTTTGCTGGAGGGCACCATGGTCATTTATGGCCTTGTGCGGGGAGGGCCTGCCCACTGGCTCCCCGTCCGTCTGTCCAGGCAGCTGGCACCACGAGCTACGCTCTGAGCTATTTTTAAGACGCCTGGGCTGCATCCCAAGTATAGCGCGCTCTATTTCGGGTGCAAAATGATCTTCCTGGGTGGGGGACGCAGAGATGTTTTTCATATGAAACACATGGGTTTGGGTCTGGAGGCAGTGAGAGAAAGAAACAGCTGGGCACGACTGGAAGTGAGGCCCAAAAAAAAGCGGAGAGAGCGGGTGGCCATGAAGGTCTCGCCCAGAGGGAGAGCTCTGGGCTCGCTGCTGCTGTCGAATGCTCATTGCCAATGGTTTGCTCATGGATCAGGAATCAAAAAGGCCCGGGTTTGGTTTACAGCTGGGGTTTATTGAGGACACTGGAGGGCTTTGCATTTGTTTGAAATAGGCTGCTGGGGGAGTTTGAGATTCCAAAACATTTAACAAGGCTGAAAGGGATGAACGGGGATGCTAAATGCAGCGCTGTAAACTTGCTGGTTGCTTTCACCAATTTTGGACCCGCTGCTCACTCCAGATTGACCAGATCTCAAGGGCAGGAGAACGCCATTTGTTCACCAGGGCTTAAAGAAATTCCTAAAAAGAATGAACCAAAAGGAGTTGTTTGCTTACTATATGCCTCGTAGTGATACCAAGGGGCCCTGAGTAGTGCTGCAGGCTCCATTACAGCGGGGATGCCACATTCACGGGGTAGCAAAAGGCGAGCTCTGCTCCTGCCTCCGGGTGCTGGAGCAGATAGACCAGGCCATCACCCATGCCCTGCCAGGCCGCTCACTGTGTTTTACAGGTAAAGGTGATGTGCAGGGCCACGGACTGACTCCCTGGGGCTGTGGGTTTTGCCGGTGCAACCTTCATGCCTACATCTGAAACTGGAGGTCTGAGGTGTTTCATCTTCTCACACACAGGTGGGCTGGTGATGACACAAAGAAGGTAGAAAAGGATGTAAGAGTTTTCTTTAAAGCTTAAGAAGAATTCTTAATTTTTCAGCTGCCTTCTAAGGACCCACTCCTCGAGTGCAAGTGGCACAAAAAAATCCCCTGACTGTGGCACCGATCATGGTGCCAATCAAAGTCCCGTTCCCTGCAACCTGCTGCCCGTCCTTCCATTCACCTGTGCACCGGGAGGAGCTTTTCCTCAGTCATAAATTCAAAGTGGAAATATTTGCTATTTCCAAAGCCCGGCACAAGACTGACAGCTTTTCCTTTGATATGTTCTTTCGGAGGAATATTTAGGTGTTCTTGAGGCTGGATGAAAATTTTCCACTTTCTGATTTCCAATCAGGGCTGATTTAATACTGCCTCTGTATAAAAAAGTTGGCTCCCAGGGACAGGACACAAAATACTTCCCCCTACTCCCAAAACACAGAAGAAATGAGTGAGTAGTAACGTGCAGAACGAGAACTAGGTCTGTTTGCAGGTAGAGACAATCAGATCCAGCAGCCTGGGCCTGAGGTGATGTTTCTCATCAACTTTTTCTGGTTACCAAGGGTAGCAGATGTGAAGACACAAACTGATTTTGAAGGCCAGAACAGACTGTTTTGATTATGCAGTTGAAGTCCTGCATAATGTAAGCCAAACTTCTGGTTGAAAAAAAAGCCTATTCTTTAGAAGGACACTGTCCTGACGAATGATTTCAAATGATGGAGATGATGTAATTTTTGCAGAATAATTTTTGGGTAGTGCTTTAGTGGGCAGAGCAGATGACAGCGGCAGAAATCATTGATTCTCAAAATGTTTCTGTGTTGCTTTCACCGAGCCACCTCCTGTTTTTCTACCTCAGTTTACTTTTCTCTAGGATTAAGACAGTGATGTTATGCCTTGATATTTTCAGATTTAATCAGGCTGTTTACCAGCTGGTAACAGGCAGAAGCAGCTCACTGGTGAGAGCACACACCCATCAGGCTGCTTCTGGTGGAGTACATTGAGCATTTTTAAGGTGCAACGGTCATGAGATCTCCCCATTGCCTTAATGTCAACGTGTGTTTTGCCAAATTTCTGTGCTTAGAGGAGTTGTTCTCTCTTCCCGGGGGAGCTGGGATGATGGGTTTGCAGGGAGGGTACAGCTGGCTGGGCTAAGTGGCCTTGGCAAGAGCAGGTCCAGCTGAGCGCAAGGGTGGAAGCAGGATGGGGAACAGTCAGGTGGATCTGGAGCAGGAAAACCCCAGACAGAGATTGCAACTCATGTGCAGAGATGAGTGGAGTCGGGGATGGTGTTTTGTAGGGCGAGGGAGAAGGAAAATGTGTTTGCCTTGCAGGGGGAAGGGCCAGGAGCTGAGCAGAGGCGGGGAGGTGTAAGAGGGGGAGCAAGGAGGTGTGGGGACACGGAGGAAGCAGGGGAGGCAAGGGGGCAGCGGCATCTGTGTGCATGGCAAGAGCGGAGACAGAGGGAGGTACTGGAGAAGAAGCAAAGGCAAACTGAAGGGGAAAGAAAGTCGCTTCATATTTGTAGCGGTTTTCTCTTGCATGGTGAGGTAAGGTCCTGGGTGGAGAGAGCCATGGAGGCTGGCAGCAGAAAAGGAGACTTGAATGAGTGAACAAGGAGGGTTTGTGAAGCAAGATGGTGAAAAGGCAGATGCTGGAGGCCATCAAACCGTTTGGTGAGGAAGAAGGTAGAGCTGATACAGGAGAGACCCAATCTGCGATGGGGGAAATAGCTCCTGGGTGCCAGAGATGCTCCACAGTGTGAAGAAGGGAATGGATGCTGAGAGTGAGCTAAACCTGGAGATTATCAGGCAGAGCTCCATGATGGGAAAAAGGACAAAAAACTTGAGGGGGAAGAAAATGAAGTATGAAAGAATCAGATACATTTGTAATAAAGATAAGGAAAATGAAGCAGAGAGGATGGGGCTGAGAGCAGACAGCTGGGAAGTCACTGAGTGATCAGGTGCGATGGATGGAGCTCCCCCCACCCTGTTCAGACGAGGTTGGAGAGGGGACACTGAGAGACAGGAGAAAGTCAGGCTATTTGCCCATGTTTTAAGGAAATGTCATCCCCGTTGTGCAGAAGGGAAAAAACCTGACTGCTCAGTTCCTAAGGAGGACTGTAGCTTGTCTAAATCAGGACAGAAAGTGTCATAACAAGGTGAGAGATGGGGAACTTGTGTTCTCACTTAGAGCTGAGCACTCAGGTCAGGATGGGGTCCTTCAGGGAGAGAGCTCTCCGTTTCGAAGGACTGTTTCTCAGGGAGGTCTCCATTTGTGACAAACGGGTCCATGCTGAGCTGTGCACTGCAACAGCTGGATTCCTCCTCTCTTGCAACTGGCTGGGGCACGTCTCTTCCATGGGCAGGTGCTGCACATGGTCCCACAGCCCTTCCAGCCTTCGAGACCTCGTTTGTTCCTTCTGCAAGTGGGAGGCATGGACATGCAGCGGGAAGATGCAGCTGAGTGCAGGTGAAGCTGCAGAGCCGTGTGCCTTACGTTGGTGATTTAAGGATCCTATTGACTGTTGGCACCGGAGAGCCTGAAATTTGTCACAGTGCTTGCCCAAGCCCCTCGCCCACCACTGCAGCTTTGGCCAGCTTGTTGTTCCATTTCTTCCTTCCACTGCACAAGTGTTTCCCTTCTGAAACCCCTCGAGAAGAGGGGCTGATTCTCCCTTGCTTTGCCCTTCCCACTGTGACATAAGTGGGTATAAGATATCACCACATCAGGAGTGGGATCGGTTGCTCCAGGCTGGTTCCCCTTACAACCTGGCTTTCCACCAAATCGCCAGCCCTGGATCTGGCCAGAGATCTCCATTTTCCCACCCTCCTCTTCCCCTGCAAGCCAGTAATGGGTATCTGAAAGGCAGCTAAAGGAATGAGAAATGGCTTTGCAAGAAGGAGGCTGCCTGTGGGAGTGTGGTGGCCGGCTGGGCAGCCACTTGTCATGGCTGAAGGCGCTGGGCCACGTTTGCAGATGCGCTGCGCTGTTTGCCCCGTTGCCTGGTGGCTGCTGTGATATGTTTATCCTCTTCCTGAGCTGCGTGAACGGCTGTTTGCTCGTGCTGCAAAGTTCAGATGAGGTGCTGGAGCTCACTGGCTATAAAAAGTGGCAGCCCAGCCGGTGTGCCTGCGCACAGGGCCTGCGGTCACCCCCGAACTGCGTGCGCTTTGGCGGTGAGGGCAGGGAACAGCCTCCTCCTGCTGAGCACACAGCAGGGGTGGCCATGCCGGGCCAGTGGCCACCCAGCCCCTCTCCGAGGATGCAGAGGGTGGCAGAGGAACCAGCTGGCTGTGCCGGATTTCTCCTCTCCCGTGAAGGTGGAGCAGCTGCTCACCAACAGCCATGCCCACCCTTGGAGGTGCTGGCTGTGCTGGGAACCCCCTGCATGACCCTCGGGGGTCTCATGGGAGAGAGGGCTTCGCAAGACCGCTGGCCTGTCCCCGTGCCACCAGGAGGAGTGTGCATGCCCCTGGCCCCACTTTAGCTCATCACCAGCCACGGGGAGCAGCTGCCTGCATGGGCCCATGCATTTGCCTCTTCTCCCCTGGCCCCCCGAGAGGGCCCTCGACCCTCGGGGCTGAGCACACGGGGCCCGTGCCGGAGGAGGCCAGGAGCAGAGGAGCTGTGCGAGCCTTCCTGCCTGGCTCCGGCACGGCACGGTGACGTTGGCTCCGCAGGAAGGAACAGCGAGTTCCTGAGGGGACATTCCTCCCATAGCTGTGTGGGGCCGCTGCGGCCCCCGGCACACGAGCCCGACTCCGGCGGCTGTTACTGAAACCCATTTCCATGGCACCTTTCCAGACCTGTATTTCTTTTCACATGCCAGGGTGGAAGCAAACCCCCCTTCCCCGCCCCGAAGCCTTCATCCAGAGACTTCTCGCAGGCGTTGTACTTTTCCAGCGTGCGCAGAGCATCGCTGTGTCTGCCGGGCAGCAGGGAGCCCTGCGGGTTTGCTGAGGGCTCCTGGAAAGCAGGCAGGAGGGAGGCATGGGCCGATGCTTGAATTCAGGTTCCCCATGAGTAAAGGCATCTGTATGCTTGTGCTCTTCACCCCTCTCTTTGCTCCTTATCTGCTGATTAAGGTCTAACTAGTGTCCAGAGATCACTTTGAGAATAGAAGTTGTGTAAAAGGTCTGTTGCTCACTGCATTTGCTCACTTTTCGGCTTGCAAACATTCTCCTTTTTGCAGCATTTCTTTCGTTTGCCTTACAAGAATGCAAATGATTTTTTGGGCAGCAGTACTTCAGCAGCTGTAGGAGAGTTACAGCAAGGGGAGCGTGTGCTCGTCCCTGCCCCAGCTGCGCTCTGGGGCCAGGCTGGGTCCTGCCAGCTCAGCGCAGCACCGGCGGTGATGAGGCCAATCTGTATATGGATATTTCTGCCCTAGATAGCCACAGCGCTGAGCTGTCTCAGGGTTTTTTACCCACACAACAGACACCAGGTCCCTCTGAAATGTAGAGCTTGAGGCTGAAACTGAAAGTTCGGAGAGAATTAGTCACTCCTGTACCCTAGTAACGTTGGCGAAAACCAGCCTCAAACACAGTGCAGGCGAGTGTGTTGCAATCCCAGCAGCAGCCTTGTGCTTCTCCTGACGCAGAGGGAGCTGCGGGGGGAGCGCCGAGCTGAAGTCGCCCCAGCCCCTTCCTCCTGCCCTGGGCGCCCCGCAACGGGCCGGCCCCCGAGGTGGGAGCGGGGTGATGAGGGTCCGGTGGGGACGGCGCAGCACCCTCCTTTGCATCGGTCCCGACCGGTGTGGGGCTCGTGCTGTGCGTCTGCCCTGTGAAACAGGAAACGCAGCCCTGGACGCTTTGGGTGCCGTCCCCACGTCAGACCCAGGGACCCCCGGGAACAGCGTTCCCCTGGGGATGCTCTCCGTCCGCGGTGCTGCCAGCATCCTCGTCCCAACCTCAGCTTGGAGGGTCCGAAAATGTACTGTCCTCAGAAAGGTTTTGAGCCAAGCTCCAGCTCTTTCGGGCCCGTCGTCGGCCACAGCCTTCCCTGAAAAGTTTGAAGCTCTTTGCAACGTGGAGCTGCCACTGCGCTTCTCCTCTCCCGGCCTCTCTGCGGGGGTCGCGGGGGTGCGAGGAGGGGGCTGCGGCCATGCTCTCCTTGCAGCGTTGCAGGGCCAGTTTAACTCGTTCCAGATTTGCAGGATTCACGTCAGCGCCTGAAATGTGAACCGTGCCGTGCTTAACCACCGCAAAACATAGCAACGGCACAGCAGCGCTGGCACCCGTGCAAAGAGAAAAAAATAATAAAGAATCAACGTGAAACAAAACCAAACTGGTTTTTCAGGCTTGCCTGGGCTTCGCAGAAAAAGGCAAAGCTTCCAGGAACTGGCTGGGGGCCCACGGAGGGACTAGTGTGGATGCTCTGAAAACTCCCACCCCTTTCCACAGGGAACCTTTTAGGCAGTGCTGCTCGGGTCCTAGCCGTCGGAGAAACTCCCTGGCCCTGCTGCCCCTTGAAACCGGCTGTGCAGGCAGGGCAGGCAGTGGGCAGGAGCCTCTGTGCTGCCTGTTCTGCTCTGCCTCCTGCACTGCCAGCTCAGCACGCATCTCCCACTCGCCTCCATTTGGGCACGGCTTGGGGCCTCTGCTCGCAGGGCTGCTGCATGTGCAAGGCATCTGCTGTCCCCCTCAAGCCATCAGAGGATCAGGGGGAGTAGTAAGGGGGTTCGTTACTGCCCCGGGAGAGGGTCCTGCTCAGATCCAGAGGGTTTCTGAGTCCTGGGATCCCCTTCAGGAGAGGGGGGCAAAGTCACAGGGACCTCCAGGGAAATGTGAACGCACATCTGGCGCCTGTCTCCACAGTGGGCCCAGCCAGTCTGCTGTGCCCCACCATCCTGAGCTGAGGGAGCTCAGAAGGGGGGTCCAGACCCACAGCTAAGAGAGAAAGATGAGTCCTTGTGCAAGCAGATGGCCTCCCTCCTAACCCCTCACCCCCAGCCCCGCAGTCTTCCTGGGCAGGACATGCTGGTCCCTGCCACCCCAGAGATACCAGTGCTCCTTCCAGTGCACGGAAACTGGGATCAGAGGCGCAGGAGAGGTCCCTGGCTCCGTGCGGACTTGGCACAGGGAAGCCGGTCATCCTCTGTACAACATGCTTCTGGGAGGAACCTGGGCAGCGTTTTGGGTGGCAGAGAAAACTGGGAGCTGAGGGAGTGGGTGCAGATGGGCATGTCAGGAAAGGCAGCCCCCACACTGGATCCTGTCCTCTGCTCAGACCAGCGTCCTGCCTCTGGCAAGGATGGAAACAACATGGCCGAGGTGGCCAGCTCTGGCGGTGCTGGGCAGGGAGGGAGGCAGAGGGAGTCCTGATGGGCCAGCTGATGCCCTGCGGCAGGAGCTGAGGTTAATGCTATCATAACTTCAAATGCTATTAGTAGTTAGAAAAAACCCGACAGTCCTTTAAAAATCCGCTTGCACAATTCGGCTCTCGCGACCCTTCTGGCCATATATTCTGAGGCTTGCTAAGTGCCGCGGGACACAGCATCGTTTACGGCTGCTCCGTGGACTGGCCATTTATAGCCTCGACCTCTGACTTCTGGGTCTCGTATTTTGAAGCGGCGCAAAGGAGCAGGACGGCTCAGCTTTCCTTCTTGCCTCCTCCCACACACCTTGGTCATGCTACCTCCAGCACTTCCCCTTCCCACACTAAATAAGCTCTCTTTGCAGAGTAAGCGCAGCCCACGATGCTAATTTTATTCGCCGTTTGATCTTTTTTCTGGACTTTACTGGCATTTGCTGGGTAAAGCGAGGCCCCTCCTTGCATGTGCTCTCAGCCCTGGGAGAGGTTTGTCCCAGCTGTGCCATCGCTGTGCCACCAAAGAGCTCTGCTCTGTGTGGTCTTAGAGCTGCGTGTTCCCAGGACACGGGGACACGTATGCTTGGACAACGCAAGGCTTTCCCAGTGGAAACCTAGAGGTGAATCCAGACTGCAGAGAGAACTAGGGAGGAGAAAAGCAGGTTGTGGCTCACTGACCTGCACCTCCAGAGCCATGATGGGACATGAACAGGCCACCTGGAGCCAGTTAATGAAGCTAAAAAACCCCCAGGTGCCTCTCTTCAACCACAATTCTGCAACCCGGGGAGGAAACCTCTGCTCTGCCCATGTGAACGGCCTCTCTCTGGGGGCAGGTCCCCAGCCCCACGGCGTCAGCCCAGAAGGGCACTGCTGGGCGGCCTGTGGATGTACCCCGCTTGTCAGTAAACACTTCGCCACTCAGACGTTGCATCAGCGCCGTGACCACCGCAGAGGTATGACGGGCTTCAGTGATCTCAAGCTCTTATTCAGACAGTAGTCACGGCCAGTGTAGAACCTGCCGTGCTTTATCAAGGAGGTCAGTCTCCATCATCTTTACACAGAAGAAAGAAGTGACTGAGTCATGAAGTAACTTGTTAAAAATCATCCAGAAAGTCAATGAAGGAGAGAGAGGGAGACAGAGAGAACTGGGGCTCAGGTCTTTGAGTACGTCTGCCAGGTCCCAGGCACCGACCGCCAGTGCTTTTGTCAGCTTCCACTCACTTGGAAATACTCCTTGGCACACCTTCCGCCATTTCTTCCCATTTGAAAGGAGAGGCCATTAAATCCTATTACTTAGGGGAGAGACGGCCTGACTCATGCTAAGAGCAGAAGTTGCTGTCAGACACCTTACACATCTGGATGCCCAGCCCCGTGTCGAGCTGCTGCTGACGCTTCTCGGGGTTGCTCTGACCCCGCGACACTGCCCCGCTATTACATGGCATTGAGGGATGTAGCAGCAGTAGCAAACAACGTAACTTCCAGGTGTGATGAGAAAATGTCATACCCTGATTTTCAGTCTGGTAGAAAGGTACGTGAGAACTCTAATAAATGTGATTTGACTGGTGGTGTTTCATCTCCCGCCTTAGCCTGCTGTACGGGACTGCTGTCACTGTCAAACCGCTGTTCATCCCAGAGGGGTGGGCGTAAGCCAGCGGCCCACAGAAGACACAATCCCACCTTCAGAGAGATTCATCTTGTCCAGCTCTGCTGTCACATCAGCCGAGAGGGTTTTTTTTAGTTTGCTTCTCGTATGACAACCTCTAAAATAGCTACAGCAAAATGAATCAATAAATAACTGCCAGGAGTTTAAATAAGGCTGCCTTACTCATTGTGTTCTCTAGAAGTATCTTCTTTCCTAAATAGAAGTCTTTTTCCAGGCTGAATTTAAGGAGCCGGGACACTCATCTGTGATTCCTGGGTATCGTGAGGCCAGAACAGCGTTCACCCGAGCGGGCTGCGGGCAGCAGGGAGCTGCCAAGGAGGCGTTTGCCGTGGATGAGGGGAGAGGACGGACGGAGGACGGGCCCGAGGGGCAGCTCTCGCTACGGACAGGCTGCCAGAGCGCACACGAGGCCTCAGGGCAGCGCATGTACGCTTGTCTGTGTCCACAGAGTATAAAAAGCATTTCTTTCACACCAAGCCAGAAATGGCCACGTTCAGCCTTGAAATATCTCTAGGGTGAAAAGCGCCATAGAAATATCATCCCGTCATGCTCAGCCCAGTAAAACCTGGAGCTGTGATTGGGAGGTATCGGGTACCGCTCTATGAGTAATAACCCTGCCTGTCATTAACGGCAGGTTCTTCCCCATCGCTGCAGGTCTTTCTGCCATCTGCTGGGCTCTGAGGCACCAGCTAGGCCGGCTGCCAGCCGCTGCCTCGCCCGGTCCTGGGGGACAGAGCCCTGGGACCAGGGGTGGGGAACTGCCAGTGACTTCAGGTCTTGTGGCATGCAGCCACGTGGGGTTGGCTTTTTGGTTTGGTTTTTTTCCATGCTCTTATCAGATGGCATTTAGGTGTGTGTTGATGCATGACCTGCCAGAGATGTCTGAAAAATCTGCTGTGGTTTCAGCAGGGACATTGCCTTCCGTCCTGCCCACTCCTGTCCCGGGGAAGAGCGCTTGCAGAAGCAGCCGTGGAAGGTGAAGGGGTGTCTGCGTGACAGCATCTCCCTTCCCTCCTCCTGCGGGGTCTGTGGTTACTCGAGAGCTACCCCGTACCGAAATCTTCCCTGGAGTTTTTCACATGTTGCAAAAACACTGGAACAACATGAAAGGGTTCAGCTTTGCCTGGGGAGGGCCCTGGACGAGCTCACTGGAAGGATGTCATCCCCCTTCGGCTCTTGCTGGCTGTCTCCACGTCCCTTCTGCGCACCCCGGGTGCCGATGCTCCCTCCCAGGGGCGAAGCGCGGCAGCGCTGGGGGCGCGGTGCGTCCGCCAGCAGAGGCAAGGAGCCCGTTCCCAAGTGGCCCAAGCCAAGCCGAGAGCGAAGCTCTGCCGCTGGCCCGGAGCGCGGCCGGTGCCGGCCCAGCCCCGCAAGCCCCCGCAGCCGGCAGCCGGCGGGCGGTTTGCGGGGCAAAGCTCCCCTCTAGCGGGTGCAGCGGGCACCGCTCCGCACCTCTGCTTTCAGAGCATCCTTCATCCTCCCTTTGCTTTCTGAACAAGCGGCTCTTTAATTCCCACAGCATCCTGAGGAGAGAATGCCGTGTTGCTGTTATCTGCTTGTTACAGAGGGAGAAAATGCTGGAAAAACAGGGGAAGCACCTTGCCTGGTGAAGTCACGCGAGGTCAGGATTCAAGTGATGCTGAAGGAGCATCGCTTGACTCAGCTGCACTGATCTATCTCAGCTGGTCTTCACAGAAAGAACAAAGTTTTGTCATTTTGCAAGTGGCCCTTAACAGAGTTGTAGGCTGAAAAATGTAAAGGGACTCAATGTAAACACTTTGCTCCTCAATAGCATCTTCAGTGTGGGGGGACGGTGCTCGGAAGCGTCCGTGTTTTGAACAACAGCATGCCCTAGCGCCGCAGGGTACAAACCCAGTCTGAGTACTGGGAGATGTGGGGGTTTGTCCCAGGACTGGCACTGAGCGACCGTGATGAAAACGTTATTCCTCCTCTTCCCTGGGCTGGGGGTTCTCTTCAGTTTGGGCACCGAGGTTTGTGGAGTGCTTTGAGCTCTGCTGATAAAGTTGTTACAAAAGCAGCTAAGCATTATTACTATTACTGCAAGTATCAGTTTCAGAAAGGAAAATATGTTTTTTTCCCGGATCACACTGTGATAGAACCAAAAATACCACTGGGTTAGCGAGGACCTGATCCTTGCTACTACACATGACTCAAGCCAGGGCATCTTCTGCACCCGTGTGTCTGCACCTTTCCCGGCTGCTGTGCAAGCATCTCTCCAGCAGCACAAGGGGCAGGGAATGGCGAAGGCTCCTCCACAACCGCCTGCCAGTGCAGGGGCACCCAAGGACTGGTGACACAACTGCACTGCGTGCACCCGCAGGGCCCGGGCCGAGCCCAGACGTGCCCTGGGCAATAGCTCCAGGGCTCTGCTTGTGTAAGGGCTCCTCTCATTTCTGTCCGTTCGGCGTATTGAGTTATTCTTCCAGTGCTTCCAGAGCAAGGGCTTATGGGGAGAGGAGAGGAATGCAAAGGGCATGTTTTGTTGCTCACTGAAGTAATTCTCCGTCCTGTTGCTGAGGGGATGTGGCCTCACGTAGCCTCTCTGAGCTGCCCGTGCCTCGACCAGCGCTTAGCTTTTGAGTTACGGATGACATCCTCCTATGGGCTTCTGCGGCAGCGAAGCTGAGGCTGACCCAGCCCCGACTGGGCCTAGCCCTGCAGAAACGATGAAGGGTTTGTGCGTGGGGCTGCACTCCAAAGCAGCGTCTTCCTCCTCACTTCTCGCTGGGAAAGCTGTGGGCTGCACCGCGCAGCTGGGCCGGCCGACTCGCCGCGCAGACGCTGCGTCCCTAGAGCTGAGGTGTGGGGGTTTATGGGAGCGAAGGCTTTCTTTGCTGAAGGGTTTCGGCTCCAGTCCAGTAACACACGCTGAGGGTTCGCGCTGCCTGACAGCTGCTTGGTGGTCGCAGCATGAAAGGAGCTGGTCAGCCTCAGCTTGGTTCCCAGCGGAGACAGATGTTCGTGTTTTAAGAAAATCATTACCACGGTCATTGCTAGCCAGACTGCTTCTTGGCAACAGGAGAAAGTTCATTGCTTGAATAAGCATGGAAGAGTAAAAAAAGCCTTTCTTCAGGTCAGGATCAGTGCATTTTGGCTCCAAAGCTGCCTGGGAAATCTGTACTCTTTGCAACTGTGCAAAAAATGTTATGAAAACTAAGCCTAATCAGGCCTTCATCCAGAGCACGGCACTGACACAGGAACGGTACAGGATTATGCGGGGGCTATTTTGGGCGATGTGATGCTAGACAGCCCTTTGCCTGCTCGAGACACTATTGAACATTACAGGCCAGTTTTAAACACCAACCATGCAACCTGCCACCCGAGCGGGTTATCCCTCCTTTACGGGGGGAAGCTGCACGGAGGGATTAAAGCAACTTGGCAACAGCTGCCCAAGAAAACAGACAGCCTCTGTCAGAACATCATCTGCTGAACCTCCGCTCTGTGCCATGACCAGGAGCCAAGGCAATGCCTCCCGAGAGTCCCATCCCAGCGGGGCCGGGCAGCGATCAATGGGAGCTAAATGGGAAGGAGCCACATGAACGCCCTGTATCCTCCTCTCAGGGTTTCTCTCTCTCTCTGCCCCTTGGAGCAGAGGTGTCAGGCTCCCTTCAGCCTCCTCTGAGTGCCCACGAGCGTCGGGCTGAGTGACACGGTGTGACCTGCCCGGGGTGCCTCCTCCGCCTGGGGACAGCCCGGCGGCTGCTCGAGCAGGGGGGAGAGAAGATGTAGATAAAAGGAGGCTGTTCTTATCGGTTGGGGAATTCTTGCCGGGACAGCAGGGGCGGTGATCCTGGCCCAACCGCAGCAAACGCGAAGGCCGGGTACTGCGGTGCGCTGAGCGCGCCAGCGGCCCGGCCGTGGGGCCCCTCTCCCCACGCTGGGGTGGGTACCTGGCAGCAGGCCGCTCCGCACACGCTGCCTCTGCGCCCAGGCTCCCATTGCACCTGCTCAGGTGGAAGCAACTGCCCTGTTATTAGAGGGCTGGGAAAGCTGCTCCGTGCGCTACTCGCCCTGCTCAGGAATGAGAGTATGTCTGTGTTTCCTGGGAACAAACAGAGCAAGACGGCTCCTCCCTTTTGCTTTGAGAAAGTCTGAGAAATCAGTGCCCTTTTGCTGTAACGGCTGCGGTAGGGCTGCAGCTCGCGTCCTGCCGCCAGTCCCGACTTGCTCAGGCTCTGCTGCGAACGCTCAGCAGTTCTGCATTGTGCTGCTGTTATTATTGTTGTTACAAGGGTTATTATTAGAAACCCAAGCCACGCTAATGACCCCAAACCTGGTGATGAGGTGACTATAAACTGCCGTGTGTGAGGATAGCACCATCGGCTCAGGAGGCTGCTTTGAAGGTCGCTCAAGTACTGGAGACCTTGCCATATTGCTCGCACCTAACGGAGAAGATAAAAAGTGCATTAGCAGCTAGATAAGGAGTATCCGCATGTCGCAGGCACTCCCCTGCTCACACTCAAGCAAGACGCCCCTTCCTCAGCCGGGCTCTCAACGCCCAACCACGGTGTCTGATAAGGGGCGCCGGGCTGGTGGGGAGGAGGGAAGGCAGCCGCGCTCCTGCGAAGGCATCGCTGTGGCTTTTCTCCCGGACTCGGCCCGTTCCCAGGCTCGAAGCAGCAGCACACTCATCTGCACATCGTGTTCCTGTTATTTCATCTATGGTTGTCAGGGCAGGATGTGTCTTAATCTGCATCTAAGCAATTCAAAGCTGCTGGCACCCAGTAATGATGCTCTGGATGCAGCTGTGGAAGAGGAAATCGGCACTGGGATGAATGGTGGCCTCCCTACTGTCGTTTTCCTTCATTCCCTCTCTTATTCCCAGGGGTGGCTGGGCTGCTGTGGCAGTAGAAACACTCAGGAATCTCAAGCCTTCTGTTTTGCTCTTTTACCTCCTCCGAAGTCCACATCAGTCCTGTGCAAAATGCAACAGCAAATGAGATAATGGGGCAGCGGGACTCATCTCTACTATAGATCTGCCAGCGTTGTGGCACAAGAGGACCACACGCTGCCTGAGACGGGGAAGAAATCTTCATCCCGTTATGTGGCAGTGGCCTTTTCCTGCTCCTGGCCCTTGCCTAGAAGCAGCCAAGCCTCAGAACACAGCTGTGTGCTGGTGAAGGTTGCTGCAGGTGGCCCATGAGCCTGCACTGGCACTGTGGTGCTTTGGTTTTTTCAAAGTCTTTGCAGAAAGGGAAGCAATTCTAGTATATGGCTGTCATCAGCGTTGTGCAGGGACCATGGAGAAGCCCTTCCTGTTGCCTCATGCCTGTAGTCTGTTAATTCAAAATGTCAAGGGACGTGAGGCTACCGTTGGGCTGGCGCGGGCGCAGCCAGCTGGTCCGTATAGACTGGTGTGAGCACAGGTGTGAACACGGCTGCCTTTACAGGCTGGCACGGGGACATGGCCACAGACGCCTGGGCTTTACCGACTGGCAGGAGTGCATGGGTGAAGTACCTCTCTTGAGAATCACAGAATCGTTAAGGTTGGAAAAGACCCTTAAGATCATCAAGTCCAACCGTTAACCCAGCACCGCCAAGGCCACCACTAAACCATGTCCCCAAGCACCACATCTCCCCGGCTTTTAAATCCCCCCAGGGATGGGGACTCAGCCCCTGCCCTCAGCCTGGGCCAGGGCCTGACAGCCCTTTGGGGAAGAAGTTTTTCCTAATACCCAACCCAACCCTGCCCTGGCGCAGCTTGAGGCCGTTCCCTCTCGTCCCATCGCTTGTTCCTGGGGAGAAGAGACCGACCCCCCCGGCTCCAGCCTCCTTTCAGGCGGTTGCAGAGAGCGATGAGGGCTCCCCTCAGCCTCCTCTTCTCCAGGCTGAGCGCCCCCAGCTCCCCCAGCCGCTCCTCCCCAGCCTTGGGCTCCAGCCCCTGCCCCAGCCCCGCTGCCCCGCTCTGGCCACGATCGCACCTCCACGTCCTGCGCGCGGGACAAGGCGGCCGCTCCGCAGGCGGGGAGGGCGCAGGGGGCGCAGACAGCGCCCCGCCTTCGGGAGAGGAGCCGGGGCCCCGCCCCTCGGCCCCGCCCCTCGGCCCCGCCCCTGCGGCCCCGCCCGCGGCCGGCGGTTGGCGGTGGCGGCGCTGGGCGGGGCGGGCGGCAGCTTCGAATCGGCGGCGCGGGGAGAGCGCGGTGCTGCCCGCCGCCTCCCGCCGCTCCGCTCCGCTCCGCTCCGCTCCGCTCCGCTCCGCTCCGCTCCCCGCTCCGTCCCGTCCGGCCATGGGCAACGCCGAGTCCCTCCTGCGCGGCGCCGCCGCCGCCGGCATCGGTAAGTGCGGCCGGTCCCGTCCCTTCTCCCCCGCTTCGCTCCCCCAGCGCGGGGGCTGCCGCCGGCGGGGAGCATCGCTGTGCTGCGGGCTTGACAGCAAACCCCCCGGGGCCGCCCTGCCGCGTCCCTCAGCGTGGGGAGGGTGCGCGGGTGGCCTCGGCGACACGCGGGGGGACCCCCGACCTGCCGCGCCCGGGGGCCGCGGGTAGGATGCTGCCGCCGGGAGCGGGCGAGCCGCGGCCAGGGCGGGTACCCGGTGGGGCCGAGCCCCCGCGTTCCCCTCCGCCGTTACCGAGCCCCAGAGAGCGCAGCGGGGGGGTTTCTTGCTCTCCCCCCGCCCCGAGCAAGAGCCGCGGCAATAACTGCCCTTGCATCCTTTGCAGCCGCTGCGCGGGCGGCAGCCCTGCCAAATCCTCCCGCTGCGATTCAAAGGTCTTCGCTCCCAGGTTGCCCGCCAATCCCAGCTGGCGGGCTGGGAAAACAGACTTGGGAAAACAGACGGGTTCGCGCTGGCTGCGCGGCCGGGTGTCAGGTTCTTGTTGCCTTTTATGTGTCTTGTGCGTGTCCAAAAAGTCCAACAGTCGGCAGCCTGGTTGGCTGGATTTGAAGGGAGCTGATAACCGAACTCAGCCAACCGGTACGGGTGCCAGCGCTCCAGAATATAAATAATCCTGGGTGGGAATAAGAAAAGTCTTGGGTAACATCTAAGCTAACGTGAAGCATCGTCGTCGTTACTAGTATTGCTATATAGCAGTGAGTATCAACAAGACCAGACTTGTTTCTTGTTAACCTCTCCTTGGATTCAGGCCTTTGGGAGCCGCATACTGCTTTTCAGATGCATGTGACCTGCTACAGTTTCATTTTTAAATAAAGCATCATCATTCTTCATACCTGATTCTCAATGGCACTGTTAGAAATGTGGTCAATTTTACAGGCACTTATAGCTTGATCTGATTTAACGACTTTTTTCAAAAAGTTTTAAGTACTTAGTTTTGTTTTCTCTTCCTATGGGAAACCCAAAATATTTTGCTACTGGGCGTATAACAGTGTTGTCGTTTACTTAAGGCGTAAGTTCGGTAGTGGGATGTGCCGCGGGGTAACCCGTGAAGCTGCCCCGCTGGCTGCTGCCGCCTGAGCCCCGTGCGGGGCTGTGTGCGGCGGGGAGGCAGGGGAGGGCAGGGCCTCTCTGGGGCTGCGCCAGGGCCCCTGCAGCGCGCGGCTGCCTTGCCCTCTCTCCTGACGGGCAGACGCATTTGAGGAGATCCCCTTGTCCCATCTCAAGCATGTCACACTGATGCTGGGTGCCACCTACTGCAGAAGAAAAAGGGGTACAGGGCAGAGCAGAGTAGGGCGCGGGTGTCTACATCTGCAGTAAATACTTCTCGCTTCAAAACAAGGGTGATTGCAGGCAGAGGGCAGACAAGAAACAAAAAAAAAAGACTTTTGAGCCCTGTTCCCTACTGGCTGTTGCTCTCAGGTGTGTGGGGCCATATTGAGTCAGGAGTGTATGTACACTAAGGGAGGGCCTCTTTTATTCGGCGGGGTGTTGCTAGCCCCAGCGGATTAAGGCTGATTGCGTTCCTAATGAATGAACGCTTTGGGTGCAAGTAGTGTTCCGCTGTAGCGGCTTCTCATGCTGCGTGCGTTAGTCTCCTGGGAACTGCTAATGCTGTGTTTGGTTTTGGGGTGGTCAGTCACCATCAGACTTACATGTTTGCTGTGCAATGGAAGATTATTTCTAACTGATGCATAACTGTGCTCCTTATGTTGGTTTTTCTTTTGAAATCCAAACATCAAGTTTTTGATTATAAAGCCAGTTCTGCAGAACAGTACCTGAGAACATTTTTGAAGTTAATGTGCTCCCAGAAAAGTCAGACCTCAATAATACATCATGTCAACGGTTACTGCTGCGCTCCTCTTTGTTCAACAGAGAAGGTAAATAAATCCATTTACTGGAAGTGATACTTCCAGTATTGGATACAAGGATTTGAATGGAGATGGAATTAATTGTCAAGGACTGACAAAGAATATATATACATCTCAGCCTGTTCTCAACATGAAGTAATTTCTCCATTTGCAGTGTATCATCAGAAATCAGAAACCGCTTTCCAAAGCCGGTAGCACTACCTGCATCCCAATTCCAGAGACTCAAGCTGATTTTTATACGTTTCCTATTGCTGAAGTTTCAGCCGTGCCCCCTTCCCATGCTCGAGCCCCCCACCTCCTCCGACAGAGCTTCCACGGGGCTGCATGCTGCAGCCGCTGCAGCCTGGTCTCCGTTTGGGATAGGGAGACTTCAGGGATTACCCGGCGTGAACAAATCCAAGGTGCTGAGCACCCCTTCTGCTGGGATCCCGTGCTGCTGGCACTGCGCTCAGTCTGCGCTGGAGTGTGCGAAGAGATGCTCTGGCCAACGGCTCGCGTGCGCTCCAGCCGCCGTAGGACGTGGAGTTTGGTGGGTTGGTGGCAATACCCGATTTGCCGTATTTCTGACGTAGAGTAATCCCCACTGGAAGGGTTAATCTGTCTGGGATGAGAAAGGGAATATATAATCTCTCTAATAGCAAGGCTGTTACTGCTGTGGCTAGGAGCTTTGCTCGTCTGTAGCCTTTGCTGAAGTGACTTCAGTAAGGTATTTGTGCTCCGGGGCCAAAGCCCACCTTGGTCCTAGGATGTTTATAAAATCCAGAAAATGTTGGGGAAACGGTTAACTACTTGGCTTCCACCCACTACTGTGCATTTCTGGTTCTGCTGGAGCAGGGGACCAGGAGCTGCTTTTCCTCTTAGCTGTGTCTGGGGTACCAGCGCTTGGGCAGAAAGCAGGGATGTGGGGCTGAAAAAAATCAGTAAATCCTTAAAAGCTGGCGCTGTCCCTGAGGTGCGAGGGTTCTTACTTAGAAATACCGCTTTGTATGGCTTTTGACAGCGCGGCCGAGGCGGGGCTGGGGCTCAGGCCCCGCAGCGAGGCCGGCCCGGAGGCAGCGCGCCCAGGCGCCGGCCAGCGCAGCCCTGCCGGGCCACCGCGGCACCGGGGCGGGCACCCGTCACTAGAGGGCAGCCGGGCTTGAAAAGTCGGCGCTGCTACTCCGTAACTGAGGCAAAAAAAAGAAAAAAAGCTGAATAAATGCCAGGGAAAGGACAGGGTGAAGTAGGCTGCTTAAGGGATTGAGCCTGGTCGAAAGGAGGGCACATAACCATGCAGCAGCTGGTCCCCAGGAGAGCAAACCTCTCCCGGTAGCGGAGGAGGCCACGGCTGCCAGGGGGTTCTTTCTCCCCGAATGTGTCTGGGTGCATGGCGAAGGCGAGCTCCTTTCCCGCGGGATCTGGTACAGGCTGATGGCTTGCGACGCTTTAGCTGCGCTCGTAGAGTGAGTGCTCATTATGGGTGGGTGGGTGATGCTCTGCGCAGCGTGGGTGCCTTCCTCGGCATCGCGACAGGCTGACGCTTGCCTGGGACGTGGCCGGGGGCTGATGCCTGAATGAGACCTTTCAGTCAAGAGTTTGCCCAAGGTCTGTACAGGATGGCTGGAAATCCCAGCGTGTCTTTTAGCTTCTGAAAGTTTGCAATGAACAGGCAAGTCTCCAAGGAGTACTTATCTTTTGATTCAAACAAGTGCTCCTTTCAGTGAGAGTTCAAGGAGAACTTCTGGCTTCATGATGTCACCTTTCTTTTTTTTATTCCCTTTTTCTTTTAAATCTTCCTTCGGAACAACTGACCAAATGCAGTCCCCCCCAGGAGCAACGCTCATCCCTCTGAACAGCGGGAAGTACCCCAGGGTGGCAGGAGCTTTGAATTATTTGCATCTTGTGCAGCTCAACAAGGTCAAAAGTCGCTCAAAGTTTTCTTTGCATAGTACAAGTTTGCCTCTGTCTGCGCTGGACAATCATTCCCTGACTGAACTCCGTTAATGATCTTTGAGCATAAAACCAAGGGCAATGCTAGGGAGCGTTGCGGGTCAGCACAGAGTACACGGGCCTCTCTGCTGGGTAACGTTTTGCCTTTTGGTCTGAAAACTCCAGTTAGGCATCAGTCAGGCTGGCGTGCTGGATGCGTTGCTTGTATTTATGGGCAGATCACAAAAACGATTGCAAATGTGGGCAGGTGTGTAATCCCTCTTGTCACGCTCAGTCTTTCTCCACTTGGGCAGCAGCTCCCCACAGCAGCAGTGTCTGATGAGTGCGGCTTCTGTCCTTCCTTCCCTGCCCTTCAACAGGAGCCCCTCTAACCCTGCAGCGCCGTGCTTCTGTCTCTCCAGCTTGCGAGTGTCGTCCTGCCCACTGCAGTGCTTGTTCTCAGCGCGCGTGGTCTGCCAGTGAGTAACTCCGAGTACCTCTGAACCTGACCTTGTGGCTCACCAGGTCTTTGAGACTTGGTTTTGAGCCCCGTGACCATCTTGCAAGGGCTTTTGGGGACACCAGTTGCCCACCCTGAGTTGGTCTTCCTGCAACTTTGAGACAGTTGAACTTCTGCTTTGTGAAAATCTTTCCTGGACCCAGTTTTCAACTGGATAGTGATGACTAAATATTCAAGTATTCCCTCATATGTGGCAAGAGAGTTCTTGGGATCTGGGCAGTTCAAGGGAAAGCCCCTACAACCTTTCTGAAGTCCCCCAGCTCTTTGGTGGCTCTGACCTTACTTCAGTGCTTGGGTTTCTCCAAAAGTGTCTTTCCCAGCCTTCTCTCTGCTCTTAGCTCCCAGATTTCTCCCGAAAGACCTGGTGCTGTAGAAGCAAGAGGATTTTGTTATGGTAAGGTTTTCTTTTCCCTCTGCTCTGAAATGCAGCAGGGAGGATGAATGAGCCCACGGGCGGGCTCAGGTGGTGCCCAGCCCTCAGGAGAGCTCAGCCCTGGGCTCTGCCCCGCTCCACGGACCCGGGGCTGAGCTCTTTGCCTGCTGCTGCCCTCCCCCAGCCCGCGGAGCAGCAGGTCTGGGCCCTGCCCGCCCCTTACCTGTGCGGCTTCTGCAGGTGGCGAGCAGAGGCGAAGCTGGCTCTGTTTTGTGGATTTAAGCGTAATGTTCAGCTGGTTTCCTGCGATTCACGCAGCTGGGAACTCACACGTGTTTTGTCCTTACTGCTGTGCTTCTCACTCCGAGTCACTGTACCCACTGCCAAAATATTCTGTGCCACAGTAAATTCCCGCATGAAGTGTGTTTGCATGCATTGCCTGTCACGCATGGAGTAACAGAAGTTACACTTCTGGGTTAACCTGCACACATTAGGCTCTAGGCAGGCTCAGCTGCAGGGAAAATAGCACATTCTCTTCACTTTAAGCATGGCTTACTCGAAGACACTTTCATTTTGCACTGTAGAGTCTGTTTTCCCATTAACAAATCGCTTCTGCAGAACTGCAGTTTAGCACTCTACAAAATGCTGTAGACTGTGCCAAGTTCAGCTCGCTCAGCATCTTGGGACTGTACTGTAGACGATGGCCTTAGGTGGATTTTTTTATTGATAAATGAACAATGTTTATGTGGATTTATCACAAAGGTAATGAGAGAGAGTACATCTTGTGTTTCCTCTTTGGTGCATGGTGCTGCTTCAGATCAGCCCAGGAGCTTGGGCCTGCGGGATTCCCCGAGCCCCGTCTCCTGCGGCGGCACGGAGCTGTGTGACTCCTGCCCCGTGAATTTGGGACAGGCCGATGCTGAGCAGTGCTGTCTTTTTGCAGATCTAGATTAATTCTTGTTCTGACGTTTGCTGGCAGGCGCCTTTGCCTTGCTCTGGGACAAACGCCACGTGCCCAGGGCTGGTTCACTCTAACAGACGTCGCTGGGCAGGGGACTGTCCGAGGAGTGGGACACGCAGCGGCGTGGCACCTTGCTGTAGCTCCCCTGTGGCTTAACAGCCCGGTGAACACAGCCGAGGGAGAGGTTTGTCCCTTTAGAGTGGAAAAACTGGAGAGACTGATGCACTTGTTATTTCTGCATGGCTCTGAAATGCAGGTTACGAGGGCTGTTCACAAGGCTTTTCCCTTTTGCTTGCTTTTTTTTTTCTCCTTGCATGCTGTGATATGGCTCAGCCTCCGTAACAGCCTTCCTCATCCCAGCGTCGCTCTGGCTGCAAACCCACCGCTGTGGGCTGTATCCTTGGGCTAACGCCTGCCCAGCTCTCCCTTCCACACCTTGCCCCGACTTCTCCTGCGGATGCTTTTCGGGAAATCAGAAACTGAAAGGAACCTAAAACCTATTTGCTTTACAAAACGTGGACAAGTGTGTTAGGGCCCAGATGAAGTGACTAATTACAGCCCCGGGAGGGGATGGGAATCCCCTTATGGGGGTGTTCCCCTTATGTCACCCTGCTACACCCCTGTTTGGGGCTCTTCCCTGGGGCAGACACCTTATCTTCCCTGCAGGCTGCTACACATACCTGAAAAGGAGCATCCATACGCCCTGACTAGAAAGGACTCCAGTTGTCAGAGTTTGGCATTCAAATAAGAGTTATAAATGCCTGCTCCTGCCTTGAACAGAACATAAATGTTTATCGTTTCTGTTACTCTCTTGACAGTTCCCCTTTAATTTAGCATTGAGAAACCCTTCCATTTCTGACTTCATTTGGGTACCAGCCTGGAAGTCTGTTCAAGTTGCAGACTTTTTCCCCATCAAGGACGGTAGCTTTGTTTTTCCAATCCTGCCCTCGATGTGCGGAGGTGGGGTTCCTCACGCGTGTGCTGCCTTCTCTGTGCTCCTCTTCCCTTTCCAGCAGAGACCACTCCGGCGGGTCCGAGAGCCCGTCGGGCAGCGTGTACTGGTGGCTCCTGGGAGGCAGGTACCAATCCTGCAATGGAGGGCGAGGTGGGGCAAGGGTAGAAAGGAATGAGAAACTTCAGGTCCTAAAATGATGCTAAAATTCACCCAGCCCTCTATTGTCTCTATTTCTGGGTCTCTGATAAAGCTAAAACTCAATTCTAAATAACGTGCAGTATTTCAACAAGGAAAAGCAAGACAAAGAGGCTATTTAAAGCTACCGTCTTTCCAGGGCTTGGCTCGCAGACTCTGCTGCTTTTGTGTCATTGTGTCTGCGGAAAGCACATACGAGAGGCTAGCGAAATACAATGTGCACTTCTAAGTACAAATTTAGAACGGTTGCAAAGGTCAGATGTGGTGCACGCTTGGGTTTGGGGAGATGGAGGCTTTGGGCTGATGAAGTTAACCTGGATTTCTGTAATGCCAGGAGGAATGGTATAAACGGACAATGGAAGAGGACTTGGATGCAGTTCCCATGCTACACCACAGCCTATACAATAGAACAACCTGTACAGCCCGTTCCTGCGTGCTCTTCTTGGGTCTGAAGTTGAGGCATTATCTTCCACTCGAGGCTCTGCCCTGTCTTGCTGTTTGAATCTTGGATGAGTCTTTTACGCTGGCGGCACCCTTCAGTGTCCTTGGTTGTATAATGAGGCTGGGAGTATATACATAAAACATTTTGAGATCCATAAATATAAATGCGAAGTGTCACAACATGTGCCCGGCTTGAAAGCAGCTACAAAACTATCACAGAAGCTGCTAACCTGGAACGTTTTTGTGCTGGCAACAGGACGAATACAATAAAAGGACTTGCTAAAGGCTGTGCCGACGGGAACTGGTTGTTGCAGGTTGTTTGAGAGGACGGGGCATGGGAGGGGGGCTGGAAATTCCCCGGGAGGAAAGGAGAGCGCAGAGACATGTGCTGGAGATCACAGCTAGCGGGGTTGTGCCGCACTGCTGGGAGCGGGGAGAACCTGTCTGAGTACTGGACCTGCACAAGCTGGAGGGAGCCTGTTGCAGGGTGGAGGGACAGCCTGAAACCTGAGCAGGATTTTAGGATCCCGAAGGAGTCCATAAAAAACATCTGAAGAGCTTTGCTGAGGAGATGGGGCAGAGTATTTTTTGGGGGGGGCGGGGTGGGTACAGGTGCGTGTGCCCCTGTGCTTTTCTAAGAGTAAAGTGTGTGTGTATTTAAGAAGTTACAAGAGAACCTCGATGCTATGAAAAGCAGCTCTGTTTCATCCTCCGGGATGAAACCCTAGACCAGCAAAGCCAAGAAGGCAGAGCATGACAAAGGAGGGTTGCCTGGTTATTGGGGAGGGGTCCGTGGTGGTTGGGTGCAGGGCCACGCGGCTGTATTCCCGGTAAGAAGGGATGCCAGAGAGAGCATCTAAAACCCAACACTGAGCTCAGGAAAGCTGGAGCCGGGAATGATGTATGCTACACCCCAGATCACCGTGGCTGCTTCAAACGTTATGTTTTCAGGGCACAACGCCCACCCCAAACACTCATCCAAACATTAGTGTTGCATTTCATGACAAGATGTTAAGAAAATCCACAATGGTGGGGTTGTCTTGCTGTCTTGATTACCTGAAAGGGAAATTAAGGCATGAGATAGTACAACTTATCTGTAGCAGTTTATAATACCTGTTGTGGATAGAGGGCTTCTATTCTGCTGGTTGCAGCCGTCTCCCAAAGCCTGGGAGGCTTCGGGAGTCCTGGCTAGCATCCCTGCTATCATCTCTGAACTGTGCTGCCTTCCCAGTGCCTAGGGATATAAAAACATCACATGCATTTTAAAGCCTTATCTGTGCCTCCTTTCTTCAGCATTGTGATGGATTTTTGGCCTTGCTAAAGTAATCTTCTGCAAGGATTTATCTATTTTTCGTGTGTCAAAGATAATTTTTTTTTTTTTTAGAAATTCTTCGTGCTGAATTAATTTGTTCTCTGTCAAACCTGTTTTGTTTTTTGCTGGAGCCTTATGAGTGGGAGAATCCAACTCCCCGAAGTGTGTGTGCATCTTTCTTCCTGCATGTGGCACCCCCGTGCCAATAAATTCAAACCTTCAGCCCGCGAAGCCCTCCGAAGCAATGCAGCCCTCGGCGCCTGGGATGGCTCTGGACCCCAGCTCCAAGACCCCCCTGTGGGCTGGGGTTCAAACCGGCTCAGCTCCCCATTCGAGCCATACGTGGTCTTGACAAGGAGAGTGAGGAAAGGCATGGCCTCAACACCTTCCATTTGGGCAGGAAAAAACACTTATTTTGGGAGATATGGAGCCCTCCCTGCCCTCTGCTTGTGCCTTGCAGAGTGAAGCCGAAGGCGGTGGGATGCTGTAGGGACAGGAGCCGTTTCTCACCTTACCCAGACCGGGATAATGTGGTTTGTCTCTTGGGGAATGAAAGTCTGTATTGTAGACTGTGGTAAAGCAAGGTGGTTGGAGCCTGGGAGCTGCTACTCTTGTTCTTTATAATTTTTTGTTCTTTATTTGTAATTTGCTGAATGCCGAAGGGGCTGAGACAAACAGCCCTCTTCAATGCAAGAGGGTAACAATAACCCGAGTACCTCCCGCCGTGGGGCGTCACCGGGGGTGCTGCCTGGTCCCCGTCCCTTGGGAAGGGCTTGGATTGTCGCAGCCACCCCTGGCCTGGGACAACTCGGGGCTGAGCTGTCACAGCCCCTCGGGCTTGGAGGGTGCTGGCGGGAGGGACACCGAGCACAGCTCACCAGGCATTAACTGGACCTTCGTTCTGGCTGTGGGTTAGACAGCTGGATGCTGTTAGTCTCTCCATTCTGAACAGTGCATTCAACAGTGATTTTTAAGGTGCTGCAGGGCTCCTGCTGATACCAGGGATGCTAACTGCAGGTTTACTTCATATCCACACCTGCGTGTGCACAGAGCAAGGCGGGGAAAAGCATCTGTGCCATAACCCACGGCAGGATCAGGCCAGGCCCCATGCCATGCAGCTGCTAAAGCCGGTGAAGTTTGCACGTGGCGGCAGGAGCGTGGGCAGTGGGAGCAGCCTGGGTAATGGAAAAGGCTGGAGGGTGCGAGGAGGAGGAGGGAGGATCTCTCACTTCTCTCGTTTCCCTCACTGATGTGGAGAAACAAATAGGAACGGAGCAGTCGTGCTGTCGGGCCATGCCGTGAGGAGTGCCCTGGGGGGCTCTTCCCCCTCCCCAGCTGCCCGGTTTTGCAGGCGCTGGGTGCTCCGCGCCGGCCCCGTCGTGCTGAGAGCGTGACAGCACGGGGCAGGAGCGGGACGGTCCCGGGGCAGTAGGTGTGGGGAGCGCCTGGGGTGGGGGCTGAGGGCAAGCGGGGTTCGTGGGAGGATGCGAGAGGAGGTGCAGAATGAGAGAAACAAGAAGCAGTTGTTTTGTTAAGCTGCTTCATTCTCTTTATTTCTGTAGCTAACCTTTTGCTGCTTGAAGCAATAAAAAAAAAAACCCCTTCAGAAAATATTACAGGGTGATTCTCTGTGTGCTTTAATTAAGCTGTTCCTCATAAACCAGTGGCTTTTGTGTAAACAGAGCCACAGCAGGCAGAATAATCTGCTTTTCTGCAGCTGTCGAGTACCTTCGCTGCCCCGGTAATGTGTAAATGGGGAGAGCGAGGCTGGGAGAGGCATGTCCCGACAGAGCCCGGGCTGCCCTCTGCCAGCGACCCTCCTGCGTCCCTCCGAGGGGACAGGGCTGCGCAGGCCCCCAGCCAGCTTGTCGCTGGATGCCTGGGCTGGGTGGTCATCAGATCCGACCATGGGAAACATCGGATCGGCTCCAGGGAGTCCCAGGCTGAGCATTAAGCTGGCCAAGGATATGAGAGAGCGAGGGAGGGACATTGAGGAACCCCCCCGAGCCGCGTCTTTGGGGAAAGTATATTCTCAGGGCTAGAGCTGTGCAGCTGGAGATGGGTATTGCTGGCTTCCCTCTGCACTTTTAATTGCTGGCCAGTGCTTGAGTCTCCCAGCAGAGCTCAGGGTGGCAGCAGCAGCTGTTTGGTTGCGAATTGCTGTGCCTCTGCCCCCTTGTTGCCTCCAGTCAAAGCTGACATGCTGAATCCAGTATCGGCTGGAGGCAGGGGGACCTCCCTTCCACACCTGTGGGCCGCGTCTGTGCGCTTCGGTGACTTTTTTTTTCCCAGATAAAATGAACAAAAATTCTGTGTCGCGTGATGGCTCTGATAAGCTGGAGGCTCCAGACATGGCAGAGCACAGACTACTCATTATAGGCCTTTGTTTATTTAAAAAAAAAAAAAAGCCGAACCTCACTATCTTGATTATGGAAACAAATTATATAAACGTGCCAGAAGCATAATTGGTGCCAGTGGAAACCAAAAATGACCCTTTGCTTTCCCCCTCCACCCACCTCTTTCACAATATAGTAGTTTGCTGGAAGGGAGCTTTTCTTAGGCGCTGGTGGACTGCTGCACGGATCCTTTCTCATGGACCAGTAGAGCCCTCTCCAAAGCATTACTGGTCTCGGATGCTTCAGGGGATGGTGAAAGGGACCCTGGTAAAATTCCAGGTGGAATAATGCACGCCTGACTCTCAAACTGTCATTCGAATCTTTTTTCGAGACTATCTTAAGGGCAGTAGTAACATGCCCTAGAAGTACTTATGAAAATCTCATTATCAGCATCTTTTATAATGCTAGATCATCCTGCTATTTAGATAATTGTGCAGGCTGCTCCCTCCGAGTCTGCCTCGCCGATTGCTGGCCGTGGGAACGATACCGTGTTACCAGCTTTGCCTGGCTCTTCAGACGTGCCAAAGGACCTGTTGCGCCTGGGCGATGGTGAGACCAGATGGTGCCTGGGTGCCTTTCCTGCCCCGTTTGGGGCTGGTGGCACTCGCAGCTCAGCTCCTGGGGCCCTGCGTGGCCCCGACCCTGGGAAGGGAAGGGGGGAGAAGAGCCATCCAAGACAGCCCCTACCCCCCTCAACTGCTACCGCCTCTTCTTCTGCAAGACCGTTTTCTGGGCTGGTGGCTCTCTCCCGCTACCGGCTAACGCACGTTTAGCTCTGCCGACCCTCGTGATGAAGATGTGACCGCACCTGGCACCGTGCATGGTCTGAGCGACCTTTCCTGTCGCTGCCTGGGCGTGAGCCAGTTGCATGGGACCCGTGTCAAGCCAAGTGGCCCTCAATGCCGTCACGAGCGAGGTGAAAGCCAGCACTGGGACAACTGCGCAGGTTGGGCTGAGCCTCTGCGGTTGGCACCGGAGGCGTTTTGTGGGAGCCCTGTGGTGATGGCGCATTGAGCGATGTATTTCATGGGAGGATTGTTGCAATGAAACACAATGTGCAATTGTATGGTGTCTTTTAAATCATTTCCTCTAACGAATCTGTCCACACCCAGATGAAAATAAACATTTTGAAAGGCTGCAAAGATCAACACACAAAGGTTACCCTTAAATGCATCCTTTCTCCCCCTCCTTACAGACACCTGCTCCGTTCCCTGGACAGGGTGAGCATCCAGGGAGGATTAAGATTGAATTAAGATTGCCAGCATAAACTTTAGCAATTGTTGACTTTCGGATCCTTTATTTCACAGCCTTGGTATACTTTTTAATCAGTGAATTTCTTGGAGACAAGAAAGGGGGAGCTAGGACTCCTGCCACCTGCGTGCTCTGCCTTTTTAAGGTGAATGCTTTCCTCCCATCCCTTTGAGGCTGGTGTCCATGGGGGCAGGCTGGGCTCACAAGCCTTATGCCACATGGGGCACATCGCTAAGTTGTTTTATTTCCAGGTTGCTCTCACCCGGTTTTGGGCATGGCTTGTCCTAGAGCTGCCCAGGCCCCTTCCTGCGCGGGCGTTGACCATGCTGGTGGGTCACCAAATGTGATTTTCTTTTTCCCCGCTTTTGTCAGCTGGGCAGTAGCCACCACTGCCCAACAGCTGCTGCTGTCTTGCTCCTCTGCAGTTTTCCCAGCTTTCCTTTGGGAATAATCTGGGGGAGAGAGAGGGGATTTTAGCCCCTCGTCATTCAGCCTGTGTTCTAGGCTGATAAACCAGCGATCGGCATGGGGAGCTGGTCTTTTAAGGTGAGGACATTGCCCTAATGAAACTGCCTGCTTATTTCTCCTCCTTACCCCCTCCCTAACTCATTTGCTGCTTTCCCATTTCCCGTGGCTACACGGTTTCTTTAGCAGCCTCTTGTGAAGGGTCGCATCACCGACAGCATGACAACCTAACGGCGCTGTCAATCAGCGCTCTTGCGTTGCCTCCTTTGCTCACCCATCCCCTGTCCCCGGTGAGGGTGACACTTGTCCTGGGTATGGCCTGTCTCTGCTGTCACCCCGGGCGGGAAAGTGCTCTGCTGTTCATTAGCATCTTAATGAGTTTATCAGGTGTGGGGCCCATGCCTACTGACTTGTCATTCCTGGATGCACTTTTCAGTAGAGATGTCGTTCTCGCTATCCTGTAGTGCTTCAGTTTTTTAGTTATCACAAAGTGCATCTTCTTACTGGTTCAGGAAGATATTCCTCTGAAATTCAGTGTTTGTTAGCTGAGCTGGGTGATGCATCTTTTTTTCCAAATAACCACATCACTTCAGCTTTTCTACTTCTTATGCCTGGTTCCAGATAGTGCCTGATCATTAATCCCAGAAATGCGCTATGGTAGGAAAGGTGTAGCCCTGTGACAGATAAGCTTGACTGACATAAATAATTTAGTTTCTCCATACCCTCTCTTTCTTCCTTAACTGCTGGAGATCGAGGTGACCCACAGAGTCATCTGAAATTCTCCTGCAAATGATCTCCTGGTTTGACTTTGTTTTCAGCTATTTGTCAGCTCGAATTTATGGCCATGCTTCACTGGCTTCAGTAAGATTATATTCTATATTTTTATATCATTTTTCTGCTACACTAAGTGAAGAAAAATACAGGTATTTTGTCCATTTACTTTTCTGTGTGATCCCAGCTCTGAATATTGGATTTTCCCCCACCCCTTTTCCTACTGATTTTGTCTCCCCTGAATCATCTTTATCTTTCTTATGATGGACTCCCTCTGCAATCTTTATATTCTAGCTTTTTGCTGAGAAATTGCATTTCAGTTGTTGCCATTGATTTACTCTTGGTTAGCCAGGCTTTTTTTCCTCTTTGATGGCAGAGTGTTGCCTGGGGTTTTGTTCCGGAATTACTGTGACCCTCGGGACTATTAAATAGGAATGGAGCTGGAAAGGGGACAGCAGTTCTTTCCCATGGCCTACCCACAGCTCTGGGGACGCTGTGCCTTGGTGACCAACAAATAATTTGACCACAAGAGGGGACTGATAAGTGAAGCTCAGGGCTGAGGTAACCTGTGAACAAAGTTTGCTTTCCACCAGCCACTGCAACCCGTGTGGCCGCAGCATGGACCCTGCTGCACTGGTTGTACTGGGAGCTCAGATGCTGAGGGTCTCGGTGGCACTGGCCACTTTGCTGTTGACTCTGGTACTGAAGCTGCTGGATGGCCCATGTCTGTCTGGCATGGTACCAGGTTTTTCTCGTAAAGGCCTGAATAGCCTGAAGGATATTCTTTCTTCTCCTTCCCAGAGGCTCTCCCACGCCGCTTTGCACCCAGGGGGCTGCAAACATGGGTTAGATCCTGGAAGTGGCTCCATCAATGGAAATACAAGGAGGTGAGGGAGCTCCAGGGAGCCCGTTTTCTGGTGATCCATGTAGTTTGCTCATCAGTATAACCTCACCAGTCTCTTTGCTACATGAGAGCTTATGCCAGAAAACTCTCCCTTATATTCAGGCCCATGTTTTGCCCTCGGGGAGGCTCACCCACCTCCACCTGACCTGGTGGTAGGCAAAAAACCTGAGTCCATATGACCAACCCTTCCTCACCAGCTCTCCTATTTCGAGGGAGAGCAACATGAGTTATTCCCAGCACACAAGCTATCGCGGCCCCTTAGCAAGGGTCTCAGCAGAGCTGAACCGGCCAGGCAGATGCGGTGTGTCAGCGTGGCGTTAACGTATTTCTGGCAGAGGTTCGTGTTATCTAAGGGGTGGTGGATTTACAGCCTGTGGGAATCAAACTGCTGCACATGGTTTGAACATTGAGGAGAAAAAAAAGCTATATTGGCTTTTTGCTTGTGATTTCATTGGCAATCCAGGAAGTTTGCAGCTGATGGGGAATGTCTTGGCTGCTGACACTGGAGTGGGGTGGGGGATTCAAGTAGAGGTTTCTTATTTCATCTTTATGTTAGTGACTCACTTGACACTTGACTTTATTCTTTAATTGTGACATTTTAACATGAAACTTTACAGACGGAGAGCTGGCACTAATGGAGCAAGGTCATTTTGCTCAACTGGTGTGAAAAGATCTAACCCGGGGTTTGCTAGTCCTTAGTCCTTGTCAGGTTTCTGTGCCAGCCCTTCCCCAGCTTCAGATCTGATCCTGGTCCCAGTGAAAGCAATGGAAATATTGTCTCATGAGAGGGTGTTTCTGGTTATGGGGTTCTCTCTGGATCAAGGTACAGAGCATGCCTGTTGTGATCTCCTCCAGCTGAAGAGGACGTCCTTCTCGCACTGGCTAAAGCTGACACGGCATTTGGCTGCTGGGGTTGTGCTTGGCGTAGCGCCTGGCCTCTTTCCTCCAGGTGGAGGAAGCGGTGGCTGAGAGCATCCAGTGGCCTCGCTGGAGTACCTGACCTTGAACAAGGTTGTCCGCATTTCTGTGTCTCCATCTTTTCCAGCTATTAATGGGGATACCATTGACATTGCCAGTGTTTTCTAAAGCATATTGAAAGTGCTCTGAGATCTGCTGAGAAATAATGTATGCAGGTATATTTATGGTGTTTTGGTTCAGAGGGACTGACTGTTAGCACCCAGCCTGGCCTCTGGCCTGATGCAAGCCATAGTTTCACGCAGCTTTTCCTATGTGGCTTCCGTGTCATGCAGCGTTTCTTCTTGGCTCAAAGTTTTGGTAGGGAGAGAGGTACCTGTGGGCTGAGAAGGATGCCACAGACTTTTTCCAAGGTCCTGAGCTGTCTGAAAGATAGTTAGGGTAGGCAAAAAGGTGGTGTGGCAAAACTAGCTTGGGGCATTTTTTGCATTTGAACAGCTTTAAAAATTACCTCTGTAGGGCTAGCATCCTCACTGCTGTCGCCAAATCCACTGGGTGCAGGACTGGGCCCAACATCTGATTCAATTCCTGATGAATCATTATTTCCACTACTTGTTTTTCATAATTGCTTTTGCTAATCCTCAGCTGCATTTGCATTTGCTTAGTGCTTACCACCCCCTTCATCCATGGGTACAAGCCATGAGGTGTCAACATCCTGCTTGTGTCCCTTGTGATGTTCGGTGGAGCTGTAAACACAGGAGAAGATGGTCTTTGGCTGGTGTAAATTATCAAAGCTGTGCTGATATGAGTGAATCTATAGCAATTTACCCCAGCTGCGGACATGCCTGCAGGACATTTCATTCCTGCTGGCTGGAACAGCAGAAAGCTGGTGGGGAAAATGGCCTTATTCAAACATACCTGACATAAGGCACACAGCTGAGCAATTTTCTGCTCCTTTGTTTTGGTCTCTTAAGGTTTAGCAAAAAAAAAAAAAAATCTTTTGGGCTTCTGTGCTTATCCCTGCATAGTCAGGTGTTTTACAAGCTCCGTACGTCCACTTGGACACGCCGCAGCCTGTTAAACTGGTACCCAAGACAGATGCTCCCTGGCAGCACCCAGGGGCGTACGTCTGGTGAAAAGGATTGCCAGGTTACATAAAGTTTAGCAACTTAAAAGATGAAAAGTCTCCCTGCATGTAACCAGAAACAGAATTCAGATCTGTAATTCTTACTTACTCCGGCACCGATTCCAGCCGGGATCCCTGCCGTTGGCTACAGGATGGGAAGGCAGAGGGTTTGTCTGGATTCGACTGCATTAAGCTGATGGTGCTGTGTCAGTGCGGTAAATGCTGCAGGAAGGAAAAGGCAGCCCAGTCAAGCTTTGCCGTAATAACGAAAGGAAATGAGCCTTTTTGAACTTAGGCTGAATTTGCAAAATGTCCTCGCCCCAATGTGTGTCACCAAAACCCTTCAAAATGGGGTCAATTATAAACAACTTTATTTTGTTCAACTCTCCATGGAATAGGAGGAGAGCGGGGGCCAGGGAAATTTATTGAGTGGAAAAGGACGGCATCTTTTTAAAAAGAAAAAGGAAGAAATCGCTCCTTCCCAGCTTCTCGGAAGGAACTGCAAACAACGGAGGTGAATGTAAACCCCATGATGCAAAATCACCTCCTGCGACTAACCCCTGTGTAGGCTGCTGAGCTCCCGCAGCCACCCGGCCTCGGGCCCCGCTGCCGCCAGCACCAGGCACGTCGCTTCCCCTCTGCGCTCTGCCGCTGCCTATATGTGCGTGTGCATTTGTTTCTCCCTCCCGCTTGCTTTCATTCAGGAGAAACGTTGCCAGTGGGCACACACTAATTCATCCTGACAGCTCTGCCCGTCTTCCTGCTTTGGTCTGGCATCCAGCAAACAGCTTGATTGAGGTCCCCGGGGCTTTATTAGTGCAGCTTGTTGCCTGCAAATTAATCAACAGGTTGCATGTGTTTAACTCTTTGCTGGAGCTGGTTGGGAAACGTTCTACATTGCTGTGGGCATTGAATCAAGTCTTTTGAACTGGCTCTTAAATATGGTGCAGCAGAAATAGCCCGAAGTCTTGATTTCTTGGGGCAGGAGGTGAAGCGATCCCATGGGCTCTGCAGGTGCTGCTCATCCGGCTTCCCATCTCTAATAGCAATTTTACACTTTCACTTTATTCCTCTTGGCCATTCACCCACCCCCTGTAAAATAGCCATTATTCATGCAGAAGGCAGCCAGATGAAACCTGTACTTTGCTTAATTATCCATAAGAAGTCAGATGTCCTCTGGGCCCCTCCAAGGTGGAAGTGCACGCAGGAATGGGACCTCCTTGCTGTTCTGAGGTTTGTTCTGGAGCATGTGCGAAAGTTGCCTGTGTGTTGTATTTTGTAGTGTTATCTTTCGGACCTTGGGCTTGTTCTTTAACTGGTCTCACCATACTAGGATTAGGAAAAAAATAACTAGGCAGTTGCTGTGGTTTACACGTGAGCTTTGATAATGAGCAGAAGATTCAGGGGGCATACACTGAGTTTTCAGGTGACTGTACAGATACCAGAGTGGAGATGACTGGTGTTATATGGGTATAAGGGGTTGAATATTCTCTTATTTCAAAGATCACAGGATTTCTAGCTTCTCGCTTGCATGTATGTGGGGAGACCCTGCTCCTTACCTCCATTTTCCATGTCTATGCGTGACCTCTCACTCCCAGTTGCTGGTGGCCCAGTCGGTGCATCGTACCAGTGCGCACGCTCGTGCCCGTTAGCACTGCGTCTCTCCAAGGGACGGGACATACCGACCGTGCTCCCACACAGCCCGAGCCCTGGGGGGCCAGCAGCACTCTGCACAGGGAATTACATTCGATCTGATCTGGACTTCACCCCACAACGAACAATGGTGAGAACAGCCTGAGCCACGTAGCTCGTATCGATTATTTTTAGCAACAGTCAAAGATAAAAGAAGAACGTGCCTATACGGCGGTTGTCTCCTGTCTCAGCGGAGGAGAGCAGCCAGCAGAGGGAGAGCTGCCCAGGCCCATCGCCCTGCGCCTGTTCCCCCAGGATGTGTTTCCTGCAGTTTGCTCCAGTTGGAGAAGAGCAGCGTGCGGTGGGGAATTTGCCAGCCCTCTGCCTTCAGCAGCTGGCCAACATCTGTCTTCTGGATGATGTAAAAATTCTTATAACTTGATAATAATTTTCATGCCTATTTTACCAGAAGGTTTTAAAGCATCTTAGTCCTCGATTTGACTTTGTTGCATCCAGGTGAGGGCAGCTTTGTAGCTCTCTGTGTGCCAGTGGGGGGGATGAGAGGCACAGAGAGCAGATGTGGACCGCCCCAAGGGTCGGCGCATGGTGGCTGTCCCTGTACCTTTGCTGTGAGCTCCTTTCCGACCCCTCCATGAGCTCCTGGTGCTGTCTCACAGCTGAAGGCTCTCGCCTGCCCAGGACACAGCCCTTCGCCTGGGGTCACAGGTGGTCTGTGCACTTCTACTGTAGGGCTTTCCCCCCGGCCACCTTCTCTCCTCTCCTCTGACCGACCTTGGGCTCTCTTGCAGGGAGCTGATTGCTCAGTGCGGATGCAGACCCTTCAGCCTTACTTCCACGCTGGTGATGGCAATTCTGTGATAGCCAGAGATGCTAAAGGCAAAGCTGCTTCTGGGGACAAGCTGGGGAGTTGAAGACTTGTGACTTGGTGCTTTCTGCATTGCTGGCCTCCAGCCCATCCATACCCTGTGATTGCAGCAGGGCTTGTAACAGCAGCAGAAAACCAAAAAGTTAAACACTTCTGTTTTGTTCCTTTGCCTGTGGTCTGGCTCTTCGCTGCTTGCAATAACCAGTTGAGGTAACCCATGTGGGGTGTGAAGGGCTGTTGATCAAAGAGGCAATGGTTCCTGCCTCAGAGCGATGCAAATGAATTTGCGAAGCCTGGGGACAGGGAGGGTGAGGCTCCAGGTTTGGCTCCTCAGCATCTGTGGGTGAAGCAGCTCGTGGGCAGCAAGAGGCAAGCGTGTAGATGCCTGCACCGCCAGTCAGAGCTCCCTGGCAGAAGGCTGGAACACCTGCAGGTGCCACGTCTCTGATCAGGAGCTCACCCATGTTGCTGCCTAAGGACCTTTCCAGGTATCAGCAGCAAAGCATGTGCAGAGAAATTGCTTTCTCTGCCATTTAAAATGCCGTAACAGTTAACGTGCTCTTATGAGAAGGTTCTTTGCAGTGGACAGAGGGAAAAGTGGCATTTCTGAAGGGAGATTTTAAGCCAAATGACTTCTGGCCACTATAGTCTTGAGGATCTGGGGAGTCTTGGGAGAGCATTGAGAGAACAGGTACCAACAGAGCTGAAAAAAGTTGCCTTTTGCAGGGGACTCGTTAGCACGGGTCAGATCTTGCTGAGTCCGGCCTTTGCATCAGAGGCATGGCAGCTGATTCCCCAGTCTCCCATCAGCGAAGCCTTTCCCTACAGGACAAAGATGAGGTTCCACCTCTGTCCATCCCTCAGGATATTCACATTTCTCTGTTGATGAAGGCACACGGGCTCAGTCTCTTATCTCCATCCCCTTCTGCCAGCAGGGAATAACAAAAAGAAAGCTAGACCTGTAATCTGTGGGGTTTGGGAGGGGGAAAAGGGGCAAAGCATCGGCTCGCTGTTCTGCATCGTGCCAAACCCAGCGCGGCCGGCTGGGGCGCATCCCTGCATCTGAGGTCTGTCACATCCCCAGCCGCTCCTGTTGCAGTGACTGCTGGCCTTTGCACGGCAGCGTGACAGCGTGGTGGCAGCTGTGACGCATCGATCAGCCATGCCTGCTGCCGAGCGCTCGTTCCCGTTGCCAGGCAAAGAGGGGTGACCTTTTCGGAGAGGAGGAGGAGATGGCGGGGAGAGCGATGGGTGGGTGGGAGGCAGTGGCAGCCCTGGATGGGGCTCCCGGGGCTGCTTTGTGGGGGGGTTCAGGTCAGGGCTGGGGGTTTGGATGCACGGAGCGAAGCCGACAGTCCCTGCCTGCTTTGCTTGATTTCGTGGGTGCAGAAAGCCCCATCCCTGCCTGCCTACTTGGATCGAGATGAAGCTTTCCCCGGTGGGGCCTGCCATCTCTGTGGGATGCGATGCCTGAATTACAGGAGGAAGTATCAGGATAGTGCTTGGTAAAATGCTATTTATGAGCTGCTGCAGATCTGACTGTATTGCCTTTGGTGGAGGAAATTTCAGGGCACTACAGCCTCCCTCCACCCTGCTCAGTCCTCCGTGAGCCGCTGAGCAGTGGTCACCAGCAGCGGGTTTGGGTCTCGTGCCCTGCACCGTGACTCGTGCATAAAATTGTCATATCATCGGCTTTACTGCCCGGGTTTCCCTGGGGCTCTGGGACCTGGACAGTGCTCTGCTCTCTCTGTGCCCATTCTGGAGTAAAACCTTGGCTGGCTTCTCTGGAAAAGAAAATCTTTTCCAGGTGTTTGAGGTCAGCATGACTGGGGAAACGATTATGAGCCTCTAAGTCAGGATCAGTACGAATGGCACCATCAGCCCACTGAGGCAGAGCCCTGTGGGAAGGGGCGAGGTGGAGCGGTACCAGACATAACCTGAAATGACCTAACAAGCTGCTGAAGTTTTTAAATGCATGTGTCTTTTTTTTTTTTAATTTAAATTTCCTCTGACATTTCATAGGCTTCATCACTCAACGTGAAGCCAAGATCCATGTGAGTGTGTGCAGTAGGATTGTTTTTAAATTTTATTTTAAATACAGATGTCTGGAATAACTTTTTTGCACACACTGTAGGAGTGTAAAGGTTTCTAAGCAACATCATTTCATGCTGTTTGCATTAGAGAATGTAAAACAGGGCTCCTTTTTTTAAAAGTCTCTGCAGTGCAGGCATAATTACAGGATCCCATTATGCAGCATTGTGTCTACGGTGAAGCCTGCCCTAATGGAATATTCTGCCTTGTGCTGAAGTCTTACCTGCTTTTTACCAAGACACTTAAGGACTTAATTAGCGTCATTATAGACTACGACCCCCTTCCTCAGCCCCATGCATGAAAGCATAATGATCTGTCCAAGCTAGTGCATTCGCTTCCCATGGTTAGCAGCACCGCATGGAGGGAGTGTTTCGTAGCTCGCTGCTGCTATCTTGAAGTGAACATGGAGGAGGAGGGGGGGAAATGAAAGCGTTTCCTAGGAGCAATAAATACACTCTGTGTTTACTTGGCCTGGTCTTAGCCATTGAGCTGGGATGGCGTTTGTCACTGGGAGATCCCCACGGAGCTCCTCCGCGTAACGCCTCATCACGTGCTGCCCTGGCTGCCTTATCTGACCGGCGGCGGCACAGAGCCGTGCCGGGCAGCCTTTGCGCTCAGCCCCGCAGGTGTGTGCCGCGGGGCACCCGCGGGCACTCCGCTCTTCGAAAAAGGCCCCAGGAAGCAGCAGGAGCCAGGCAGATGCAGCAAGCCCCGGTCTCGCCTTCCCGTGATGTCCGTGTGGATGTGCTGCATGTGGGCAGCACCTTCCACTTACCTGCATATGCGTTCTTCCATACGTGTATGCGTGCCCGCGGTTCCTGCCTGCTACCCTTGCTGGATAGTAGGAGTTGGCATTGCACGAAAGCAGAGGTGTTGAATGGGTTGGAGCGACAGGAGGCGGTGGGCTGGAGGGCACGCGGCTCCCGTGCCGAGGGAAGCTGGAGAGCATCATGCCGCTGCTACGTGACTGCGGCTACGAAGCTCCTGTCGGCTGGATGGTCAGTTTTGATCCATAATGCTTCGATGATAAACAACATTTGCGCTGAGTTGCCCAAGAGTTTTATAAACATCTGGGGGCTTTTTGCATTTTACGAGATGAAGAGTGTTGGCTTTTGTACCTGAGACAGGGCCAAAGGAGTTTTTATAGCTGGTTAGGTAACTTCTCTGGCACGTTGCGTTAGGAGCTCTAGACATTATTAATGAGGTGTGCGTGTGCTATGGTGCATGTGTTTTGTGTAGCGGCTGTTGCTGCTGCGCCCTGTGCGAGGACGTAACCACAACATTTTCCTACAGGTGTACAACTTCCATCCCCCTTCACCTCTTGTGTCCATCCCGTGCTGTCCTTTCTACCCTACCTGCTTCGTGTTAGTGCTCCCCCAGCAAGTTTTCTCTGGAGTTTTACTAACATCTTGCAGGGAGGAAAATTTACCCGTAACCTCTGCTGTTTCTGCTTCTCGGTGTCGGTGGGAAGGGGCACTACGAGAGCGGTTAGGGGCTTGGGAGCTGGTATTGTGGGACGTGGTGCTCCTGAGCTTGTAGCTCAGCTGCATTCAGAGGAGCTCCTTGAAGCCTTGTGACCCCATCTCGTGGCATGTGAAGACAAGAAAGAAGGAGCTGTGATGCCGATGGATTTCCTCTGTTTCCCTTGGCTCACTCGGAGTCCTGAACATCACCTTCTTGCTCCCCCGCCTCAGCAGATGATGTCTGGCCTGGGCTGATGCAAGGAAGTCACCCAGCTGGTGAGCAACCTTGCAAAGCCCAGAGCTGCTCCTGGGTCTCCTCATCTCCTTTTCTGCCTTGCTTATCCAGGATGACTCTCCTGCATTGTCCTCTCCCAGGGAGGGCTGCTGCAGTGATGCCTGTTGTTTTTTTCACAAGAGCCATTTGGCTTCTTCCAGCCTCTACCCTCGAGGAGCTGTGTGTGATCCCTGCTCAGATAGCTGGGGACGCCTCCCCAGGCCTGCCGCACGCAGCCGTGCTGGTCATCGCGTGCAGGGCGCGGGTGGGCGCAGGCAGCCCTGGCCCCCAGCACAGAGCCCATCCAAGCTACAGCTGCGCTTCGTGCCTCCCAGTGAGACGGCCGGAGGTCTTGGGCAGCGCTTGTTCCGTTTTGCTTCATAAACACTGCAAGTGGTGCCAGATGGGGCTTTATAGGATCCCATCCTCTGCCCTATGCTCTGTGTATTTTAAACAAACCTGGGAGGGGGTCTGGGCTGGATCCCTGTTTGTTCTTGAAGGAATTGATGCGGGCTTCAGAGTCCTCATCCATCCATCTTCCATATGGAGATAAAAAGTTTTGGCTGAACACTGCTAAATGTGCCGTCATCTATCACAGCGGAGGCGGGATTGTGTCAAGGAAAAATAATCCACCATCAGGCTCAAAAGAAGAAAAAAAAAAAAAAAGGGAAGAAATAAGATTTCCAGTGAAATGCATTGCTTTTAAAAATCCAATTCACTCTTTGCCAAGTCATTGTTTGGTTTTAGACTTGTTTCACATGAAAGCAACCTTTAAAGGTTACTTTTATCCCTCTTTAATGAGCTATAGAAACGAGCCTGGTCTGCTGCAGGGCAGAGGGCAGGGGATGGGACTGCATGTGGAGCTGATGCATCCCCTTTGGAGCGGCGGTGTGAGCTGTACCACCAGCTCCCTGGCTGCCAAATTCTGTAGCCAGCAGCTTTCAGCAAGCAAAATGAAAGAGTATCATTGATGTATATCTCTCCCTTGCTGCAGTGGAAATTATATATGCTGCAGTGTGTGGGGGAGAGAGAATATATGTTGCTGCGTGCATTTTTCTGAAGCATTCTGGATCGTGGGGTTTGCACCCTGGGGGCCGGGTTTGCCGAAACCTCTCCTGTGCTGGGTGCTGAGCTCTTTGGAGATGCGTCCCAGCGAGAGCTCTTGGAAACCTGACCGCTGCGGCGAGCGCGAACCATCTGCAGAGTTGGCCCCCATCCTGCCCACGTGAGCAAGGGGAGACCCGTGCTCCCTCCCCAGGTCACGCACCAGGCGCTGGAGCCCCGTGCTGCCCCTTCGTTCCTCTGCATTGCCCGGATCCGTGCAGGTGACAGCGAGGGTGCCCGAGCACCTCTGCAATGATGGACTGTCCCAGCCCTGCCAGCAGGAGCGTGTCCCGCTCGTTCAAAGGGCTCCGCTACAGGGCAGCGTGAGGGAGAGGCGGGGAGGGCGGGCACGGGGCAAAGCTGCTTTGCCGTCCCCGGGTGGGCTGTGAGAGGCACAAGTGGGGCTCCCTCAGCTCCAGGCAGCAACGTGGCTGCGTGGGCTAATGGGCTAAACGGGGATGGACAAAGGTAGCAGCAGAGTCTCTGAACAAGACTCATCACCGTGTGTCTGTGGATCGAGCCCTTCCTCCTCCCACCTAACCGCAGGTAGTCCTTTCTGCCTGGGCATCGTGCATGAGCGGCTCCAGAGCCCCCCAGCCCAGCTGGGAGACCTCCCGAGCTGCGGCGCAGCCCTTCCAGTCCAAGGGCTGCTGCATTTTCTCACTCTGCTTCCAACGGCTCTGCTATTAAAACATTTCTCATTTTTCTTCTGGTGCACGTCACGTTGCTTGAAGCTTTTAGGGGAGACCTGGCTGATGCAGAAAGAGCGGCAGCAGGGGGTAGATGAGTGGTGCCATGTATAGAAAACCCAATGCACTTGTGCTTCGGGGTGTTGGTGTGGATGTGGTGTCCTGGGACATGCAGCTTCGGATGAGCCATGTCTGCACCGGGGTTGAAGGCAGCTGCAAAGGGCTTGGTGCTGGATGAAGAGGCTGTGTGTGCTCTAAGGGGGGTGATTTTCACGTCCCCACTGGTCGGGATGCCAGCAGCAGTTTGCAGTCGGCTCGGAGCTCTGCCTCTGGCCCTTGGCACCCTCTGGACAGGTTGTGCACCACTCTGGCTCCTCGTGGAGCTGATGCTGAGGGACTGGGTGGCCCCCCTGAGCCCAGGCAGTGAGTTTGTGCAAGGTGGCAGTTATTGCTAGGTATCCTGATTTCCAGCCCGTGCTCCCTCTGGGATGTTTACACCTGCTTGGCGTGGCTTGGGAGGGTTTCGAACATGAGCAGGTAGCTGGATGTGCTGCTGCTGGTTGTGATCACAGGGTTCCCGGGACCCGAGGGCCTGCTGGGTATTCGGGAGAGCGGAGAGGAGGTCGCCAGCTGCTCAATTCTTGCTCAACAGACTCCTCTGTCCCAAGAGGCTTGAAGGCAATGAGGCAGCTGTATGCACGGACATGGTTTCGCCTCTCCTTTTCTGCATGCACATTGCTGTCCCTCGGCATGCTCTAGGCTTCCTCTGCTTTTATTCAAGTTGTGGATTTTAAAATCCCTCCCTGTGCTGCTCTTGCAGGAGCTGGAATTGGCTGTGGCTGCATGTGCCCCTCTGTGCCTTCTGGTGCCTCCTGCGTCGGGCAGAAGCAGGGGCTGAGGGGTGTTTCACTCCCTGTCTGTTGGCTGCCCTGAGTTTTTTTTTTTCTTTTTATTTTTCACCCACAGCAACTCATGCACTGTGACTGTGGGGTCTCTGTGGGTGAGATTTGGGAAAACTAAGCCTTTCTCACACTCCTGCTTGCCTGGCAGGTTATCTCCATCCTTTGTTAAAGGAAGAGTCCTTTGGACAGCACTTGCTTGGCCAGTGAGTTGCCCCAGGCCAGCAGGGGACATGGGACAAGTGGTGTAATCGGCCAAGTGACAAGAAGGTAGCTGCGGGAAGCACAGACCCTGGTCACGTTGCATGAAACTCTGTCCCAGAGCAAGGAAAGGGGAGAAGAAACAGGCTGGGGCCCATATGGGCAGATAACGGCAGAGCTGCTGTGGCCCACGGGTGGCCTCTGCCTTTCCAGACGTGACCTTGCAGGGTCACAGGTCCCCTGGTCCCATGAGCAGGTGCTGGGACAAGGGCCTCCCCATCAGTAGATCTGCCAGGGTTTCTGGTGTTATTTGTTGTCCTTTCCTCCGGTGGATGAGTCTTGGTGGGACAGGGAAGAGTAAAATGTGGTGCAAGATGCCAGAGCCTCTCAGCAGAGGGTTCTTGATGTGGCTGCAGTGCCCAAACTGCTGGCCTCAGTGATGCCCTCCAATACATAATTTTCCTGAATCCCCTTTCCCAGCATAAATAATCTCCGTCCTCATATAGGACCCATATGTACGAGAGAGGGTTGAGGGCTGTGATGAGTTTGCTGCATTTGCTGGTGTTGTGTGAAGGCTGAGGGGTGCTTCCCCCTGCAGCAGGACCAGTCACCCAGGGATGCTCCACACGAGCAGGCCGCGGTGGCTTGGCGAGGGGCTGTCTACTGGGGAGCTGCCAGCGTAGCAGGCGCTCTGGGGAAAACCCCTACGAACCAGAACCGAGGATGCTGCTCTTTTCTGTAGAAGTGTCAGAAGGCCACTGGAGGCAGTGGGCAATGGAGAACAACTTTCCTATGGGAAAGTAAAGACTTGTTCCATTTTTAACCCTTGCTAATTGAGTCCAGGGTGAAATGTGACCCCAGGTTACATAGTTGTAATGCCTTCTCTGTGCGCTGGGCTCTGGGCCCTCAGGAGGGGAAGGAGCATTAGTTTGCTGGTTTTGGCCCAGCTTCATGAAGAAGCGAATCTTTTAGTGGCTGTAAACAAGGGAAATCGAGAGGCAGGAAGCAGATATCTCCTTAACAGGCATTGGAGCTGACAGCCCTGTGCGTGGCCTCGGGGACGCCCACCCGGGCCAGCCTGCGTGGCTCGGGCAGAAGAAAGCCCGGGAGAGTGGCAGGGGAATTCGGGGTCCCTGCTGGGGCCGCGCGGCGGGAGCATGTCCGCGTGGGAGCCTCCGTCCTGGGAAACATGTGAACTGGCCCTGGACCGCCGTGGCAGGAAGGAAAACAGCTCAGATAGGCAATCATTTTTGGCAGGGGTCTCCTCTCCCCCGCTCAGCGCAGGTATAATGAACTTTCCATGCTCAGCACTATGCAGACGTTCACGGATGGGGTTGTCCCGCAGAGGCAGGGAGGTAACGCTAATCCTGTGCAATTAGCGGGAGCTGGGCTGGGTGCTGGTGCTGTCACAAACCATCCCTGTGAATCTGGGAGCCCCGCGGGCATCCCCGGTGTCCGGGGAAGGGCTGGAAGGCGCACCCAGCACCGGCTCCTCCTAACAGCAGCCTGCATGGGAGACGCGTTATCCGGGGCGACGGGGATCTCCTCCTGCTCCCGCATGCCTCTTATTTCCAGGAGGCTTTGTAATCTGATGGTTACACTAAGACAACAGTGGTAAATAATTTATTTGAGCCTTGTCATTAAAAATAGATGGCTGTAGCCTAAAGGTGACTGGTGGGGTAACTTGTGCCTGCTGTTATGAAACCTGAAAGTTACTGGTTTTTTTTTTTAAGTACTGCTGTTTATTTTTTTTTCTTCTCCATGGTTACTTTTTTTTCCAACCTTACAAATATTAAATATGCCATGTCAGGTTGGTTTTGTTGCAGTCTCTTAGGAAGAGCTGCCCATTGGGAACTTTCTCTGCCTTGAGGATGTCAACAGATCATTTCTTCTCCATGAGAAAAACAATGGACACGAGTGTAAAATGAGAACTTGGGAGGGAAAAAAAAAAGCGAAGCAGAGAGTTAGCAACAGTCAGCAGTTGCTCTGGTCTTGCTTCTTCAAATATCCTTGTACTAAATTCCCTGTTGTCTGCAGACTTCGAGGAAAAAGGACAGGGTAGACAAGACCTGAGTTTTTGGTCTTAAATACTTCCAGACCTCCTCAGGCCATCAGGAGGGAGCAGGCCAGCTGCTGGCAAGGCTCCAGATGTTGCCTTTGGGAATGGATCTCCCATGGGAGCCGGCTGGCTGCGAGCTCTCTCAGGTGCCTTCCCCTTCTGTCTGTGTGGAGCAACTTTTATGAGTCTTGTCCCCCAAAATGGCACAAGATTCATCTCTGGGGCTACCTGGGAACGTGGGGTGGGGAAGGAGAAATGGCAAGAGGTCAGTGGAAAGCCCAAAGGATCCTCAGCTCCGTGCACAGGACACATCGCAGGTGGGCAAGGACTGGACAAGAAGTGTGTGGGTTTGGCTGCCATCCCCGAAGTCTCTGTGGGCAACTGAGTGGGCTTTTTCTCAGAGGTTTTGTCATTGCTGGAGATCCGCACCAGGAAGCTGCGGAGCCTGGATGAGACAGGCTGGCTTCGGTCCCTCCTGGTGGCTCACGGACTTCGGAGCAGCGCGGGCTGCGTGGAGGCACGTCGGCTGCTTCTCAGACTGCCAAGGCTGCTCTGAGATGCAGCGCTTTCGAGCGGCAGATCACCAAAACGACGGTGCCAAGAGGGCTGGAAGGGGATGAGGGAGTGCGCTGCAGCAGGGTGGCTGGAGCGGCGCAGGGGCAGCGCTGGAGATGGAGAAGGCAGGCTGGAAGGGAGCGTGGCACGTGGTCCGGGGCACAACCACGATAAAAGGGGGGCGGTGGTGGGGTGCAACGAGTGGCAGAAGCTCCATCACCTGTGGGCAAGTGCCTGGCAAGCGTCACATCGCTGTGGGGATGCTGCCAGCATAGGTCATGTCGCGGTGTGCAGAGCTTCCCCAAAAACGGGGAGCTGTCCCTTTTGTTCTTGAAGACAAAGGATATCTCTCTGGATCTCTTCCAGAACGTAACGCTTTGGCGTGGAACAAGAAATTCTCTGTTAACCCTGCTCCCCTCTCGGCCTGGTAAACAGGAGGCGCCGAGCAATCCACTCACCTCTTCCGCCTCTCGGAAATCCTGGGAAATAAATGTTTTGCTGCTAGTGCAAAACAATTAGAAATGGGGATTTGTGCTTTCTTGCTGGATGCACCTTTTCCCACCTCCTTGATTAATCTTGGATGCAGATGCTGGTCATTAGCTGCACAGCTCAGGATTTGCTATGTGTTGCCAGGACTTGACCAGTGCGTCTGGTAGCAACAAAAACAGATGAAACATCTGGTCAGGGGGAAAAAAAATCCCCGTGGAGCTTCCCGCCAGCTTGGCTGGGAGGGAGGAAGGGACAGGCGGGTGGAGAGGGCACAAACAAGATAGTGCTCAGGGTGGAAAAATGTGATCTGGATTCTCCATAACAAACTTGTCTGCTCTCCCGGAGGCTCTCCGAGCCAACGTGAATGGGATTTTCACAATGACTGGAAAGTCCAAGCCTCCCGGTCCCTGAGGATGATGAGGGGCAGTTTGTGGAGAGGCACGGGTGGGTGGGAACGTCCTCCCCGAACTCTCCTGGGAGGTGTTGATGAGGGCCACTGCTGTTAGAGCTGATTGACTGCCGCTGAGCGGGGAAAAAACGGTGATGTCAGATGAAGGCCATCAACCAGGAGGGGGGACGGGGGCGTGCGACACTGTGACACCATGCCACATTAAGGATATTAATTCTCAATTAACTGTTATTGCTGAAAAGCTGTATTGTTCCCTGGGGAGGGACAGATGACGATCTATGTCATCCTCGTTATTCCAGCTGGCAGTCCCCCAGCCGTCACTGGGAACAGACCCTGCTGGCACTGTCGCTGGGGGCGATGGCGCAGCCTCTGCCGGGGGTGGCTCCTGGGTGGCCTGGCGGCGGTGGCAGTCCTGTGCCGACCTCGCCTGATGGGCCAGGCAGGCATGGAGCAGCCCAGGCATGGCCGAGCGACCTCTGCTGCCAGCCTGTGTGTGGGTCAAGCACTCGCTTTGTCTCATTTTGGGCTGAGAAGAGCACGGTCAGGGCGATGTACGGTGATGTGGTTTTTCAGGCAGCTTCTGGGCATGGGGGAATTGAAAGGGACGGTCCTAGTGCCCCGTGGGGAAAGGGATGCTCTAGTAAATGAGCGAGTGGGATCCCTGGAGGCTATCGAAGTGCTGTGGACACCAGTGGATGCATTTTGGATGGGTCAGCAGGGACAGCAGTACTGGGGGGTGACAGGAGCCAGGGAGCGGATGGGAGAGTGGCGTGTTCAGGCTTGGGAAAGACTGCTGCAGAAGGGAAGTTAGCTTTGTCTAGAAATCAATTTTTAGTCTCTGCCCAATGGAGCCTGTGGCCGCCCTGAGCTTCACTGGATAGACAGGGATGTTTTCTGTAGGACCCTTTTCTTCTCTTCCCAGCAAGGAGCACGGCTGTTGTCGCAGGGTGGCTGCAACATTAGACGGTCTTCAGAGTCTGACAAGTCACCTTGCAAAATGCGAAATAAGTTGCTATTTGCTGAAAGGTTTTGTGGAAAAGGCACTTAACGCAGAGGAAGAGGTCTGGTTTCCAGAGCAGCCAGCATTGAGTGGACAGCATGTACATCTTCATGTGCAAGGGCGGCAAAGTTAAGCTTTTCTCTGTAGACATCAAAGGTAAATATCATTGGAGGAGCAGCGAGGGGGCGACTGCCGAAAGTTTCCTTCCTGCCGCTGGGAAGGACATCGGTTCTTCCGCAGGGTGAATCACGCTCCGGCGCTCAGCAGCTAATCCTGCCGGCTGTGGCCGTCCCCGATAAGCTATCCAGCCAGCTCTGATAAGTCCCCAGCAACTTCATTAGAAAAATAACGTTAGAAGCAATTGGAAGTCAATTATGTTTTATGTGACTGATGTTGTTAATTATTATTACTTTTGTTAGTTTGCCTAATCCAGCAAGATTCTCCCATGAATAGATGTTACTAATTTGTACCTACAGCGCACTGACTTCCACCAGTGGATTCCAGAGCATTTCCCCAAACTGTCCTCTATTTTATATTCACTGTAGATTAACATTTTATTTAAAGTTAATTATCTTGAGCTGTAAATTTCCATGGTGTCCTATAAACATCAAGCAAGCTTTGCAGTCTGGGTTATTTTTGCAACGTGTCAGGCAAAGAAACACAGGATAACAGTTTGGGAATGCTGGAAGATGCATGATTGAAAATGAAAATTGGCAGATAAGTGAGCTGGAATAGCGTACCCCTCTCCGTGCAGGAGGTAAGTATTGTGCTGGGTGTGGATGGAGAAAAGAGGGTCAGAGAAAACTTGAATTACTTGCCCACAGACACGGAGTGACGTCCCCAGCTATGCGCAGGGTGCTCCGATTCTCCTTTGTGCACTGGTGCAAGAGGCAGCCATAGCTCAGGAGCTGCTGGTTTAGCACAGGGAGTTTAGGGACCGTTAAGACTGTAGGCTGGATGCAGAAGATAATCCTTTGATCAAAGCTTTTGTCATGATTTCTTTTGTTTTTCCCCTTTTCCCCCCCTTTTTTTTTCCTCCATCAGCAACTGCACCGGGGCAATCCAAGAGACCCCCTCGTGCTGTGCCAGGCGCGGATCCCCGTGCCAGCGCCGGCTGGCAGGGCTCGGAGCGGAGCCGCTGGGCTCCCCGGAGCTGCTGGCTGGCAAACCGGCCTTCTTGTTGGGCGGCTGCTAGAGGTGCCCTTGCGACACTCGCGCTGCTGGGCGGGATGGTCTGAGCGCAGCCCGCAAAGAGCTTGGCTTAAAAATGGATCGAGGGCTCCCGGCGATCTCTAACTTCAACATGCGTTCAGGCAAACTGCGTGCACAATTCAGCACGTTTAGTTGTGTTAACAAAGCTCCTTGCCAGCAAGCGGAGTGTTTGTTTGGAGATGGCATTGTGATCCCTGTATATCTGTGCAAGGATTATTTTCATTCCTAAAAAAATAACAAACCACAAAACTGTGGAATTTATCATATAGCAGCAGCAGCAGCGGGAGGTCAGGGGTTGTCTGAGCACAGCATCAGGGGCTCTGCTTGTTATGTTTGGCTTTCAGAGAGGTTCCCAGTGTGATTTTTGGGGCCGCAACTGATCCCCGTCTGGTTTAGCTTCCTCCTTTGATGGAGTAACGATACGTGTCTGTGCTGCGAGGCAGATCGCTCTGCGGGCCCGCTGCGGGCTCGCGCTGGGGGGTGCCGACGGTAGGGATGGCACAAGGGGTCCCACCTTGTCTAAAGTGCTCTGGGGCGCTGGATGGTCAGTAATGTTTTTGTTTGTTTTGGTTTTTTCTTAAGCACAGTTCTATCATGGGGTATTTTGTTAATAAAGGCATTGCTCAGTTTTGTGCAGTTGAATTAGTCCGTACGGCTGAGAGCAGACTTACTGCGCCCTCTGCAGTGACGCTGATTTACCGTGTGTCATTGGTCAGGTCACTCTGCTGCCTGCTGTTTACCACCTCAAATTGGCACAATGTTAATTTATTTCTCAGTTTTAATTTTGAGTGCAACTTTAATGGAAATGTTAATTTACAGTGAGTACTTCATAGAGTATTATTTGGGAAAATGCTCTCAAGTTTTCCATACGGTTATCAGATAGTCCCTGTAAAAAACCAGCCCTCTGCTAGATCTAAACTAACAAAGGTCATAACAACGGTGAGTGAGAATAAAAGTAATTTGCCGTCGGTTAATGTTCCATGTGATTATGGGTAGCTTTCTGCCTGTCTTGTGAGAAGCACCATAAACTTGGTGACCAGTTACTGGGCGAAAGCGGCTGTTGGGAGGTGTTAATGCTGCAGTTTCTCTGCCTGAGGGGTTGCCCTGCAGCTCCCCCGCCCCGGGCTCTGCTTGTGGGGTGGGCACCAGTGTCACAAAACTCGCCTTTGCAAAGTAACAAAGAAAAATCCCTTTTTATTTATTTATGTCTTATTTTCCTTAACGCCCTCCTGTTGAGAATGGGAAGCTCTTGCAGTGGCCTTTGGGGAGCGTGCCTGGCACCGCAGGGAGCAGAGCACGACACGCAGGCACTGAGCAAACACCGGGCAGTTTTCGGGCAGGGCTGTGACCAGCACTTCAGACCCGTCCCTCGTGCTGCCCCTGCAGTTAGCCACTGCTTTGGAAAGCCGTGCACCTGGTGCATTGCTTAGGGCTCTCCCTTGCGTCTACTTGCCCACCCTTTTGCAGCGGCAGAGAAGGATGCCTGCTCCGTTACAGGACTGTCCCTTCTCTGCCTCCTGCTTCCAGCGTGAACTTAGATGGATCACTTATTCCCGCTCTGCTTTGGTTTCCCATCTCAAAAATGGGAATAAAGCCGTTTCCAGCTTTACACACTTAAATTCAGAGATCAGCCCCACAGACATGTCTCAGACAAGGAGAAGGTGTGGATGAAATGGAGTGTCTCCTCTCTTACCCTGCATCCAACTGGCTCCTCGTGAGTGGCATGTCCAGAGCACGGGGCTGATGTGACAAGGTTTTTGGGAGGCGGTGTGGTGACAGCAAGGTGGGATGAGTGTTATGAACTGGTCGGAGTGGCTGGTTATTTTGGAGAGGGCAGCCCAACAGGATGCCCCTGGCCATGTTCTCATTGCATCCCTGTGCACTGGTGACCAGCATGGGAACACAGGGCAACCCAGCCTTGCCTTTTTTCTTCAGAAAATGTTTGCTGGAAAGTGTTGTGTTGGGTGCAGACGTTTTGTGTCTCTCGTCCATCGAGGTCAGTTGGAGTTCTGCCAACACAAGTGACTTGTGTGTAGAAGAGGCCAAAATCCTCCTGCAGACAAGCGCTGTGGGACTTGTCCAGGCACTCTGAAAGATGGTAGCTTGGCTCTCATAGCATGGCAGCACAAATATGGTCTGAGGCCGAACTGGTGACATTGGTGCAAATTCAGGGTGAGAAGGTCTTGTGTAGCACCACTGGTCCCTGTGCCAGGCTGGCCTGGTCTCTGTGGAAAGTTGGAGATGACTCCTTTGCCCTGTGAATTTGTGGGCTCTTTGTCTCTCCTCCCTCTGGGCATCTTGCTGCTAGCACTGGTCTTCCAACCCGCCTGCATGATGCTCCCTAGCTCTGTTTATAGGAAATTTAAGAAGATATCAATTAAAGAAATGAAAACAAACTGAAGACGTCTGTCAGTGGAAAATCTGGAGGGAGGCAAGGTTATTGGTAGCAGTTGTTTAAAATCTTGTCAGCTCTTTTTATAGATGGGCCCTGTTGCCGTGGGACAGCTGAGCTGGACCCGTGTGCCCGAGCAGCCGGTGGCAGCCCCTGCGCGGGACCCTGCCCCTCTGCTGGGACCATCGCGTTGGGCGGCTCCTGCCTCCCCTGCTCGGCAGAAAGGGGAGAGATGCCGATGAGAGAAGCGGGCTTGAGGGAGTCCCTCTTCGTAAAGAACACGCTGGATAGAGACTGCTAATTAGTTCTCGTGATTTAATGTTTTCCTGTTTGCATCCAGCGCTTTTGGGGGATATGGTATTTATGGTCCTACGGGGAGGATGTGAGCTGGCATGGAGAGAGGAGATTTCTGTTCCTTCGGAGCTTTATGACCCTCCTTCCTCTCAAAAGCTCCAGCTGTGGGGAGACCAGGAAATTGGAGATTTGTTTCTGACTGAGTGAATTAGTGTCTGTCTCTCTCAAATCTGTTTCTCTAAGTTTTGCTGCACCCTAAGTATTATTTTGGCTTGCCTCCCCGCACCTCTGCAGCATCAGCACTGGGAGAGCCTCCCGCTGCAGTAAGAGGCCCTCCCAAACAGTTGGCAGTCTCCAGGTCGGGGGTCTCTGGGGTATTGAGCTCTCCCGTGGTTTCAAGAGGGTGGAGGTGAACACGCAGAAATGCTCCGGTCAGGGTCCCTGCAGGCTGGGATCTCCTCTCCTGACCCCATGGGCCCCAGGGTCAGCGTGCCGAGCCCCGAACGCTGCCCGCGTGCTCCTGGCATCCCTCTGCCCTTCTTCAAAGTTACCTGGAAGCTAATTATTTCTGTGTAAAAGTTTGCGCTGCTTCTGCTCTGTATTCCCAACCTGGTGATGTTATCCCTCATCTGACGTTATCTCTGGGGAGATTGTGATGTACGAAGCAAGGACTTAATTGACTTTGCCTAGATGAAGTCTTAGCCCCACTTGTCCCTACTGTTGTCACTTCTTTCTGATCTTTTCTGCTCCTGCTGCTCTGTTCAGCAGCTCCTGCTGTGGCCACCTCTGCTCCAGCTGCCTCTTATTTGCCAGGTACTGCCTCTCTCCTCCACTTCACCCCCAAAAAGTTACCACACAGAGCAAACCATCTCCTCCAGCCTTATTAAAACCAGATATGTATGTGCATGGTTCCTAGGCTCCGTTTGATATTGTTTGATCAATTGAGAGTAAGAGGAAGGAAAGTGCTGAGTTGAGGCAATTCAATAGGCGCTGTTAAAAAAAGATGTGTCCAAAAACACAAACATGATCTCATGCAACATAGACATTGTCATCTGGGAACTACAAAGAGCTGAGTCTTTGTGTCTGGGCAAACAAAGGAACAGAAATAGCAACCCAGAAATATTAGTTCATTGTCAAAATGATCCTCACTCCCTGGCCATATGATTTATATGGAGCAGAAACCAGGGCAGCTCTGCCTTGCTGCTTTATGTAAGTGAAGAAGAGTGAAAGACCAGTGAAAATCCCGGTGCTAGGCTTAGCTCTGGACACTTCTGTAGCATCAGAGAAATAGCACTGCTGTGGTCTCTAAGCCACCGGAGTGGCTTCTTCATGCCTACGTTAGAAAATCAGCCTTCAAGTCATGCTGTGGCTGAAATGCATCTGGTGCCACTGCCACTTCTAATTTAGGAATGTCACTTGGAGGTTATCAAATAAGCAATACTTTGGTCCTGCCTTGGCATTTGCACACCCAGCAGCATCCTCGGGCTCACTCTGGGTGTCCTTCTTGCCAGCTGTCTCCCATTACCATTTCGTTCCAGGAAAACCAGCCCAAGACCATCCATGGAAAAAGAGCTGTGCAGGAGAACCAGGACAAATGGGGTTCACAAAAGGCCCTCGGGGAAAGGGAGCTGGGGTGAGGCAGGAAGCGTGTTTCAGAGGTTGGTCTCAGGCCAGTTTATTTTCAGTTTAGACTGTCCCAGTCTATCCCAATCCATGTGCAGCCTCTGGTACACTGGTATCCAGTAACCACCTTGGACCAGCCCTGCAATGGGCCCTGGGCAGCCATGGACAGCAAGGGTGAGGAGCTGTTAAACGTGTTTTGAGGGACAAGAAGTAGAACTGGCTCTGTGCTTGTGGGTCAGCATGAGACCCTGCTCCACTGAACCGTCTTCCTTTTGTCTTGCTATTTTCTGTGGAACATCTTTTTTTTTTTTTTTTTTTTTCCCCTCAGATCCCTTTTTTTTTTTTAATTTGGATGCCTCTGTCTGTGCAGATCAAACAACATACTTCCATCCTTACAAGTCAGTGAGTCACAAAAGCCAGAATGACTCTATCTTAAAAATAACCCCAAAGCCCTAGCGCAATTGCTGTGCAGGCTGGGATGTGTTCTTGCATTCCCCAGGGAAAGCTGGAGGCAGACTGAGGGAGAGAGGGTCATGCTCAGGAGTAGGCTTTGATGACTTTTCATATCTGCTTTTTGTCCCCTTTGCAGCTCAGCTTTATGCTCTGCTGTGAGCTCTGTGAAATGGACGTTTCCTTTCAACCCTCCTCTACCTCCGTTCCTTTTGCCTTTGTCTCCTCTTCTTCCCCCTGCCTCCTTTTTTGGGGGAGGAAGGTTTAGAAAGATCTCATCCATTAATAAAACTGTTCCTGTTCCAGCCACTTGAGCATTACTGCAAAACAAATAATGCTTCAAATGCTCAGCTCTTTTCTCTCCTCGGCAATGGGAGGGAGTAGAGAGGCAGGGTTGTAGCTACAACCAAGGGTATGAACACCCTCCAACTACGTACAACACATCTTTCCAAGTGCTTTTCCCATCACTTACAGAGGGTTCCCTTGGATGCAGCTATGTCTTTGAAGGAAAAATTCCAGACCCTCAGTCCAGAGCACCCTCAAATACTCTGGGAGATTTGATCTCCTTCCAGAAATCTCGACTCTTAATTCAACAGAAAAAGCTGTCTCCCTGAGCTCAGCTGGTGTATCTGCTCTGGCCATGGGCGTTGTGGTTGTCACCTGCACTCTGTCTGCTCTCTGCTCTGGGCTTCAGCCCAGATCTATACATCATACTCGGTTGTGTCATATTGTACCGGCTGCTTTTGGGAAGAATGAGACTGCTGAACTTATTTTGCCTCTGACCTGAGCAGACAGTAAGGGAGGTCTCTGGATGGGCAGCCAAAGGGCTGTGCTAAGCGCTGGTGCTCCACCTCACTCTGATCTGCCTTTTCTAGGCAAAACCTTAGATCCCTGAGGCGTGGGTTAAGCCTTTGCTCCTTGCCCAGATGCTGTACAAAGCAGCGAACTTGCCCGGTCTACGTCCCAAGTGGAGTTTCTTATCAGCTGCCCACTTCAGCCCGAGGGGTTGGTTGATACTGAGCTGGTGCTGGGAATGCGTGGTCGGAAGTTGCTAATTGTTTAATGCATGATGTTATCGCTGTTCTAGTAATAGCGGTGGTGCAGAATGGAGTGAAAGCTCCAGCTCTTCTTGCTATCGCTTTCCCAGGAACTCCTAACCTCCTCAGTGCTGCGTTGTCCTTCCCATTGCTTTCTCACGGGGAAGCTGCTGCATTGACTCCAGCCTCTTACCTGCGTATGTGAGGTCTGGACCCTTTCCTTGCTGAGATATTGCTTCCAAGTCTTATCCTTAAGATTTAAAAAAGCAAAGTGCCTCTATAAAATATGCACTGAAAAAGAAGAACTGCTCGTCCTCACCAAGAACAACGCGGTTTCCCCCCTCAACGAAATAGCCCTCCTACTTGAAAATAAGTAATTGTTGAGAAACTGTGATTCTTAAAGTGGGTCTCTGCGACGGCGTGGGTTTGTCCAGCTGGGTCATCAGCCAGCAAGGGCTTCGGGCAGTTGTGCTTCTCAACATTAATTCTCCTAAGGACACAGGAATTGGGCATTCTTCTGTTTCTTGCACGCAAGCATTAAGAGACATCGCATGCCTAAGATAAGTTTCTCTGAGCAGTTATAAATTATTAGCAGATGTAGCTAATTAATCTCGAGGGTTTACTGGTAAGATTGTCTAGCACTCATAAAATAAAAGTATTCTTACTTGGCCTTTTTTCTTTTTTTTTTTTTTTTTTTTTTTTTCACCGTTTACAATCTAGATCTGCTAGCTACTTAGTATGTGAATTTGGGCAAGTCATGTATCCCTTGCAACTGAATTTCTTCCAAAGAATGCTAATTCTGGTAGCTCTTACTGGCTTTTGTAGGCTACTTTGAAATTGTATGAGATGAAAAACATCAATAAAGTTACTAACTAGCCTTGGCAGAATTCCCTAAGTAGTGTATCTATTGATAGGGATATTGGCTACAGATAAAAGTACCGTTCTGTCTTGGTGGTGATATTATTGGAATGAGGTTTTAATCCATAACTGTGAAGACAGATGAGACTTTTTCAAAGGAATATATTCTCTTGGATCAGTCACTGTGCCTTGGAGCTCTAGATATTGAAAGTCTGGTTGTGACATGGCTTGAATTTATTTCTTCAATGGAGGTTAAAGGTTTGGAGGAACCAGAATACTGCTCTCAGGAGTGTCTTAGGATCCTAAATCTACTTTGAAAATAAATGGGGTTCAAATACCTGAATTACTTTTAAATTATTTTGATTTTTTTGGGGGTACCATTTTAATTAAGTCGTATTCTGTGTAGTAGCAGGAGAGCTACTGTGATCAGCCTCAGTCAGCCACACTCTCTGTTCTACCTACATATGCTAAATGTATAGAGATCATGTCTTTACCAGTGGGCGGCTGGCATTCTGGATAAGGGCCTGCCTCTGACTCAGCTCTAATGGATTTAATTCTCCTGCTCAAGCAACACTGGCTTACAACTCTAAAGTGAAAAGCCCTTCTGGGTTGTGTTGCTCTAGATAAAGTATTACATGCTGTACAAACCCATAGTATACTTCATAGACTGATTTAAAAACCATGTTATGCTCTCAGCTTTAATGTGCTAAAGAACAGCCGGGACCTTGACAGCTTGCTAAATAGGAGTAGTGATTTGGAACTGTTATTTGCAGAGTGTATGTGTCTGGCTGAACAGCCCAAATTGTAGCCTCTGTGAGAGTAGCTGCAATTAATTACATATTGCTGCGAGAGTCTGGCCTGGATTCCTGCCTCCGTCCCACACAGAAAACAAGCACAAAACAGCAAACCAGAAAACTGAGAGATGAAGAGCCTTGCTGGTGATTAGCTGGGCAGGGTGGAGGGAGAGGGAAGGAGGGGAGATGAGTATTTGCTAGTGATGCCTGGCCTGAGAAAAGATGCTGGCGCCGATGGCAGGGCATGGCTGGGGACGCGACTGTGTGCGGTCCTGCCCTGCAAGCAGGCGCTGCCAAGCAGGAGCCCAGCTCTGGCCTTGGCTGTACAGCTGTGGGAAACGGTGGGATTACAGCAGAAATGCACACGTATTTTCTTTTTTCCTTACTTCGTTAGACTGATCACGTTTTAGCTGTGACATCTCTGTAATTCTCGTTATTGGAATAAGCAATGTAGAGTTTGACTGTCCTGGACAGTGGTCTGTCCTGTGGCTTGCTCTAGCGTAGGTTTTATGGAGGCGCTGGAGTGCCACATGCATACGGAAAAGCAAAGCCATTTCTTTCAGTTTGAAGTACTGCTCCGAGGAGCAAAAGCTCTGAGACTGCAGCCCGAGTAATCTAGTTATTAATTATGATGCTCATTTTTGGAGACGTGTAGTCTTTTGCCCACTTGGAGCTGCATGGGCCCGCACAGACTTATTTCTGTAGGATGTTCTTTATCAAAGTACCTGACTTGACTGGCAAACGGTTGCCAATCTGCAGGACTTTCTTGACCCACTGAAATCAACAGCAATACTCCCGCCGCCTCTCTGGGCAGAGGCTGTAGAGAAGCAGCAGCAGGACCATCGCTCCTGGAGTCGGACACGAGGCAGACACCCACAATGCTCCTGGAACCACCACTGGATCAGTTTGGGTTGTTTTGATGTCTGCCTTATTCACTATGTGCCTGCTGCTTTTCCTTTCGAGTTTCTTTGCATTGCTGCTTATCTGGCTGATATGTATGTCCATGTGAATTAGAGAAAAGAGTTACGCTTTTAGGTATCATCTCAATTAAGATTTTTAAAAAAAAAACAAACCACATTTTCTCAGAATATTCTTCACTGACATGATAGTAACACCTAAACCTGTTCTTAAAAGCTGATGTCTAAACAATCTTGTTGTGCTTAACAGCTGACATATAGATGTCTTTCCGAACACACATGGCCTCAGATAATTAACCTTCACAGCACCGCTGGGAGCGGTCAAGGTCGTGCTGTGAGCAGCAGCAAGTTAGGTGAACTGCCTCAGGTCAGAGACCTGATGCTGGAGCTGGGTTGGATCCAGTCCTCCTGAGGCAGTATGAGTCTGGTTCTTGAGAAATGTCTCTAAGTACATCTGGAAAGTTGGTTTGTATTTAAAAAAAAAAAAAAAAAGCTATTCATAGCACAGCCATTGCAGAAACAGCATCTATTTGTTCAGTGTTAAGAATAAGAAGTTTCTTAATGGCCTGACGGAAAGGCTGCAGAGAATTCTTCTTATAGCTGAAACCCTCTAATGGCTGTTGCAAACCTCTCCTCTGAGGTGGATGTGTATTTGTACTGGGAAGTTATTAGAGCTGGGAAAAATTAGAGCTTCTTACTTCTAGACAGCTCCAGTGAGACTTGGGTAACCCCAGCTGCAACCCCACTGGGTGCCTCCATGGTTGCCAGTGTGAAATGTCTCTGCTCTTCCCTGGTCCCAGAGGCCACCAACAGCACCTCGCTGGCCACCTGGCCAATACCCTCAACAAAATAACACAGGACATGGGGTGGACTCTGGCTCAGATGCTGTCAGTATGAAATTCTGCGATCCTTACAGCCGTGGGAGGAAAAAAACCTTCATTTCCAAGGTTGCTGTGTCAGACCTTCTCTTGCACTGAAAAACACCTGCATCTCCTGTTCCCTATTCATTATTAGAGACGTTCAGCTGACACAGTAAGGGGATGAATTCTCTCCTGCGGTGATGGTTTAAAGCTGGTTCACTCCAGAACCACTGCGTGGTTCACAACTCGCTTCTCTATTCCTGCCTACTGACGTGTGCCAAGCCGTGTTGTCCGGGGAGCAGAGCGTGGTCACGGAGGCTGACAGTGCTTGCCTTAGATCCTGGCTTCTGTGGTGGTTGTGAATCAGTGGAAGCTGCTTGTGGAAAAAAGGCGCCTCCATTTCCCCACTCGTAAAATGGAAGTTCTGCTTCTCTAAATCTCGTAGTACTTGCCAAATGTGTTCAGATAAACAGATGAAAAGGAGCTTAGAGGAGGGATCTCAAGGGATATGAATTACCTATCAGCAGACCTTCAAATGGAGTTAATGAGATGAAGAATTAATAACCCCATGGGCGGGTCAAGCTACACTAACTGTGTACCTCTTTGCATAATTGATGATCCCCCCAGCGCCAAGATCCGCTCGCCAGTGTCCTGGCGCGGGCTATGAACGCTCGGTCACCTGGCGCGGCTGTAATTAATCCCTCCGTGCCCACACGGTAGGCAGGTGCCGTGGCTTTCCATCTGGGATTTGATCCCGTTCGCGCTCCGGGTGTTGGGTTTCCCCATGGGAGGCAGAGACGCCAGGGCAGGAGCGCTGCCTGCTCAGCCCCTGGCAAGGTGTTTCAGTGTCTGAGAGCTGAAACCAGAGCCAGGACCTGCTGCTGGGGTCTGAGCCGCTCCTCGGAGTGGGTGCGAGAGCCCCGGGGGTTTCTTGGCTTCGGTGATGGAAGCAGCCCTCCGGCGATAAGCAGCTGAGGAAGGCAGCCGGGCATGTACGGCACGATCTCTCTCAGGAACGAAGCAAAGAGAGGGAAGTATGGCAGCTTGCAAGGTAGGAATGCCAAATCTGCCCTAAAACTCTGTCATTAACACACCCAGGTGTTTGGCACAGTGGTTATCTGTTGTGTTGGGAGTACGTGCAATCCATGTAAAAGAAGGTACAGAACAGTCAGATAACAATTACAAAAAGGTACTTAAAACCCCTGGCATCTTTTCTCGTGGTAGCTGTAAGGCCTTCATGTTCTGGACAAGTTTTAGTGACTGTTTTTGAGTATGGAGAGAAAAACTGTGTAGTTTCTCCTCCTTCTACAGCTTTCTCCATTTGCAGTTGGCCTGTGTGCTACTAAAGCAGCAGATGCCTTCTGCTCTGGTAGCAACTGCCTTGTATTGGGGGTAAAACAATCCTCCCAGAGCATTAAAATCATCTGCGATGAAAGGGGTTAGACAGACTGTACGAGTCACCGTTCGCGTTCCAGGTAGGACGTGCTGCAGCCGAAGCTGAGTGATGAATCTGAATTAAATCCCTCCTAGTAGGCTGATGCTCCTCAGCTGACTGCAGCAGAGCTGCCTAGGTGCAGACGAGCTGGTGATGTGGCTCTCTGTCAATTTAGGTTCCTTTATTTCTAGACCCTCCTTTGTAAGTGCTATCAGTCCTCGGGGCAAACACGGCACTTTACCCCGCTGCTTAGGCTGGGGAGGTTGGAGCACGCGATTTTTGGCTTCTGCAGAAAGCCTGGGCTGCCTCTGCCTGCCCTCTTCCCCCGGCGCTGCTCGGGGCCCTGGCTGCGCTGCAAGTCGTGGAAAGGTCTAGCTCTGAGCGGGATGCTTTCTGGACCAGGGCCAGCTTCTTAAGCTGAGTCTGCTTCCTAGTATATGAGGTGGTATTTTGTCAGACTGTGGCCTCTGG